>NC_138886.1:112806302-113406302 GCF_965194825.1 Balaenoptera physalus
CTACGTGATTCGTGAGGATGCATATTTATCTTTTCTTGATTGGTCCTCAGTTGGAAGCAGGGATAAAGATTAGGGAAGCCCATGAGCTAACAAGGCTGTCTGTGATGAGAGTTTCACGGGCAGCCAATTATAGTGAGGATGTGTGTGATCAGAATAATGCAGCCTGCTGGGAGACTGTCATTTGCAGAATTAAAGGCAATGCAATCGTTGCTAAAGGGTTTAGTTTGGACGGGCGATGTAACCTTCCAGCCATACTTCTGTCATCTGAATTTGATGGGTTGTTTAATTTTTTTTTTCTATTTTGTAAGCAGCCATTGCTCATATTTTAAAACACCTAAGAGAAATGGCAATCTCTTTGCCATAAAATATGGATGATGGTTAAAAAAAAAAAAGGATAAGGGAAGCTGTCAGTCATTAACAAAGGTCTGGCCATTTGGGGCTGATTGTTACAGAAGTTATTGTTTAGCTTCTTAGATTGTTACTGGAGATAACAGTCTAACTTCCTACAAGTTTTAGAGCAGGCTGGCTTCCTGAGCTATTCATTGTAGATGGGGGGTTGGTTTCCTAAGCAGTTTGCTGCAGGCTGTGGGTCAGAGTTCTGTTTTTATATGTGCTTGTCTAGTTTGTATTTTCATTCCCTCACAAGGAAACAATGCAGTTGGTGATTGATTCCAGCAACAAAGTTTTCTCCCAAACTCTCCCAAACCTCAAATTTAGCAGCTTATCCCTCTTATCTTAGGGTAAAAAAAATTCATCCATCAAAAAGATAACTTTGTCCACTACTATGAAAAAAGTCATTTTTAACTGGTTATTCAGAAGACCTGCATTCTAGACCGTGGAGATAATATCTCTCTGCTGAAAGGCCCTCTTCTTTTCCTTCCTCTCACATTATATAACCACGCTGCTCTGAGTTTGAGATTCTGACAGCACCAGGCCACGCAGGAAGTCCACAGGCAGAAGAAAGTTTTTTGGACTGTATGTGCACACATGCCTCTTTAGGATAACCAAGAACTGACATATTCCAGTAGAAGTAGACAAATCCCTCCTGCCATTAAATACATTCTACCTGATTCAAGTCTCAGGAGAGGCAAAAGTGACTATTTTTACCTTTTCCTCTCAGCCCATCTGTCCTAGGTAAAACATTATTTCTTTTTTTCTCTTTTACTCAAAGGTTACAATGTTAACCCTCGAATTATCTTTCTGCTCTCTTTAGATTCTCTGAGCTTAGGGTCTTCCTCTGATGAGAAAAGAAAGATTACGGTGAGTTAATTTTCTAACTTGGTAAGAGGGAGCATTCTGCCCAGGCCGGGAGGCAGAGGACACACAGCCCAGGGGTCTTCCTACCGGCAGGTTGTCCGTGCAGCTGAAACTGTCTGTGAGGAGCAAGAGGCCAAAAGCTTCAGTGACATACTTGGTCGCCATCCTCCTCTTCTTATCCAAGAGCCTCCTCCTGATATATTCTCTTAACTTGGGGATTTCTGGAATTCACAGGCAGCACAAACAATTTGAAAAGGCCAGAGTTGGTAGGAAATAGAATTCTTCAAAATTAACAGATCAGGCTGGCAGTCTGAATTAACTTCCGCTGAGGTCCTATGCAGGTGGGTTGCTCACTAAACCAACCTATCTGTTTTCCCCAGTCTAGGATCAGCAACTATGGACGGTAGATCAGCAGTGATGCATGCTAATTTTATTCAGTGGTAGAGAACAAACTCTGTGGAAAAGTTCAGGCTGGTTAAAAAAACGGGCACTTCCCTCTGGACGGTACTTACCTGGATAGTATATAGAACCAGGGGCTCACATTTCTAGAGCCTCAGCCATTTGGTCCTGCTAGACTTTTCTATCTATATCAAATAACCATTAACATCAAAATAGCTCATGCTTGCTGTAGACAGGGTAGGACCTCTGACAAGTGCAATTCCAGATTAGACACGTATCTTAGTCCGAATCCTCTGTTAGTCGGAAGATAACAGATGTCATGCTAATTTCCCCCCATTATCCCTGTAAGTGGAAATGTTTCTATATTATTCCTTGCCTGTGCCGTGCTGATTATTTCTTTGATATCCTTGTTCAAGCAGTTCCCCATTTCTGGCAACTTTTCACATCTTCTGCTCCTTAATCACCTTTGACACTCATCCATGTCTAGTGACATATAGGCCCATTTTAAACCATTTTCAGCTGAGATCAAGGTCAAGTTCAGATCCTGCCTCCTCACCCAGCTTTCCTTCAGTAATCCAGTCACACAGGTCCTGGGTTCTCTGAATTTCTGCTGTACTCAGAGCACCATAGAACTAGCCTCATTTTTACTTTGATTTTTGCACCTGGCTTCGTACAGTAAGTCCCCTACTTACGAACCTTCACGTTGCAAACTTTCAAAGATGCGAATGTGCATCTGGTTCCAGCAAGGAACCAGAACCTGCGCCATCAACGTCAGGTGTGAGAGTGACATTGCAGCTTGCCCTCCGTCTCCTATTGCTGACGATCCTTCAGCTCCACCATCTCCCACCTCCTCTCCCTCCTCCAGTCAGTAACTCTTCTTGCCTGTTCACTAGATGCCAGCCCCTGTATGCCACCTGTTGTTCTGTACTACTGTACTTTTCAAGGTACTGCACTGTAAGATTAAATATGTTTTCTTTATTTTTTGTGTTTGTTTTTTATGTATTATTTGTGTGAAGAGCATTATAAACCTATTACAGTACAGTACTATATAGCCGATTGTGTTAGTTGGGTACCTAGGCTAATTTTGTGGGACTTACGAACAAACTGGACTTATGAACGCGCTCTCGGAATGGAACTCGTTCGTATGTAGGGGACTTACTGTATTAGCTCTTCATGTAAATTTCAAGCTCTCTGAAGAAAGGAGCCATGTTCTCTACCCCCACACCGCACCCCCCAAAGAAAAAGCATGCCATGGATGCTATTTCTACCTGTCCCTGGGTGAGCAAGGACTCTCAAGGCAAACACTAAGGAAATGACAACTCATCGTAAGATTTGGAGGAGAAAGGAATTGTGGTCTCAGGCACCACAACAATGCAGAGAGAAACACGCATATAGTTGCTCATAGGTATAGAAACTGTGGCAAACTAGAAGTGTGGCACAGAAAGTTCTAGAACGGGAAATTCAGAGTGCCAAGCTTAATCCTGAGAATTGGAGTGATTGAGATGAAAATACATATACGTATAAATTACCGGTTTCCTCCTCGGTGAGGAGAGCCTGCTGCCAGTACTCCTGGGCGCTGACCGTGTACACCAGCTCTGAGTCTTCCAGAACCCTGGAGTCAGCTGGCAGTTTTCTCTGAAGTGAGAGAGGCACACAGAGAACAGAATAACTCAACCGCCGCAAAGGCAACCATGCACACGCTCCACAAGAGCCTTCAGCAAACTTTAGCTCATTCGCTTTCAGTTCTGCACAAGCCCTGTAAGGAACAAGCAATAGTCCCAGTGTCCACCTCACAAGGTCAGAGGTTGTGAGGACACTGTTGCAGAGATTCTCTTGGCAGTGAAAAAAATAGCAATTCTAGAAGGAAATGTGTAGAGAAAATAGTTCAAAAGTGTATTTAACCTTAAAAAACTAAAGATAGAGTTACCATAGGATCCAGCAATCCCACTCCTGGGCATATATCCGGAGAAAACTGTTAATTCCAAAAGATACATGCACCCCTATGTTCATAGCAGCACTATTTACAATAGCCAAGATGTGCAAGCAACCTAAATGTCCATCGACAGATGAATGGATAAAGAAGATGTGGTATATATACAATGGAATACTACTCAGCCATAAAAAAGAATGAAATAATGCCATTTGCAGCAACATGGATGGACTTGGAGGGCATTATGCTACGTGAAATAAGTCAGACAGAGAAAAACAAATACCATATGATATCATTTATTTGTGAAATCTTAAAAAAATGATACAAATGAACTTATTTACAAAACAGAAATAGACTCACAGACATAGAATACAGACTTACAGTTACCAAAGGGGATAGTGGGGGGGGGAGATAAATTAGGAGTTTGAGACTAACATATACACATTGCTATATATAAAATAGGTAAACAACAAGGACCTACTGTATAGCACAGGGAACTATAGTCAATATCTTGTAATAACCTATAAAGGAAAAGAATCTGAAAAAGATTAGATAGATAGCTAGACAGATAGATATAGATATTATAACTGAATCACTTTGCTGTATACTTGAAACTAACACATCATAAATTAACTGTACCTCAATTTTTTAAAAAGGTATACTTAAATGGTCAGAGGGGGGAAAGTACCAGGATCCGTTTTGGAAAAAGAAGCACAGCCCTGACAAAGGCAGTGATGGGCAGGAGCCAGCTTGGACCAGCTCCTGAGCCTCCATCGTACACAGCTCCTCCCGACTCCGCCCTCAGCACCAGCACATCGGTAGCTTGAAACTGGCAAGGGAGCATTTACACCACAGGAATCGGCAAATGCTACAAATTGGGCCTTTTTTGTTTTTTAAACAGAGAGCTGACTGTTAAAACGTTTATCAATTTATCAACACAACACAGCACTGGGCAAAGGTCCTATAAAAGTGTAAGTTTCTTAACTGGGTGGTTAGTCATCCTACACATTTAAATGCAGAGTAATGTTTAAGCAAATGATGGTTTTAAATGTCAAGGAATTAAGAATCATATGAGAAATTTTTTATGATTAGAAAAACATCACCACAGAGAAGTCATGCTAGAATGACACATAAATGATGTTTCATAATACTTCATTCTTCTCACTTAAAAGAGAAAAGCCATAAAGAGTATGCATGTGTGTGCATGGGTATATGGGGGTGGTAGAACACAGTAGGGAGTTGTCAACAAAAAAGCTGAGTGAGTGGTCCACTGGGAGAGGCAAGAAGCTGCATCTCTGGCAAGTTGTGAGCCCATCTAGTCAAGGCTGGAATAGAGATGCTAGAAGCCCCACACTCTAGTCAGGACTAAAGTTATATAAAGGAGCTGCCAAGATTATTATTTTTTTCCCTGTTTGATAGAGTTTTGACTCTAGGAAAATGTTTAGGGAAAGTTGACCCCACTTTCTACTGGGAGATAAAACTAATGTGGAATTAAATGTTAGTAGAGTTTTAAAATAGTTAAAAGGAAAGGAGTATTCCTAGCTTTACCCAGGTGTTTGCATTATTTAAAATTTTGCTCTAAATTTTGTATATCTTTTCTAAAAATTATTGAAGATTAGTTGACACTTCTGCTTGTTATTGTAATCCAAAGAAATATTTTTATAGTGTCAACGGGATGACTACAGTAGCCAGTTCCATATTATTGTTAAAGAGAAGTAGAAACAGTTACAGTTGGAGGGTAGGATCCAAGAGCTAAGTAGATGCTCATCAGATTATCCTATAGAAAGATGAGCCACTGTTATCATTTACACACATGGTTTTTAATAACTATATATAGCATAATGTATTAAGTTTGTAAGAAGATATTGTATATAAGAAAGGAGAAAACCTGGAAGCTCAAAATAGAAGTGACACAAGATGGAAGCAGAATCAAAACGCATATAGTAAAGTTGGAGTTAGATTGAAATCAGGAATATAATTTGTAACCCCATTTTTAAAAAAATTTTATACAATTTTTAAAGGTTACTTTTCATTTACAGTTATTACAAAATATTGGCTATATTCCCCATGTTGAGCCTATCTTACACCCAATAGTTTCTACCTCTCACTCTTCCACCCCTATTTTGCCCCTCCCCCCCGCACTGGTAACCTCTAGTTTGTTCTCTATATCTGTGAGTCTGCATCTTTTGTGTTATATTCAATAGTTTGTTGTATTTTTCAGATTCCATATATAAGCCATTATCATACAGTATTTATCTTTCTCTGACTTATTTCACTTAGCATAATGCTCCCCAAGTCCATCCATGTTGCTGCAAATGGCAAAATCTCATTCTTTTTTATGGCTGAGTAGTATTCCATTGTATGTATGTATGTGTGTGTATCTATCTATCTATCTATCTATCTATTTATCTACATATATATATTATATATATACACTGCAACTTCTTTATCCATTTATCTGTTGATGGATACTTACGTTGTTTCTATGTCTCAGCAATTGTAAATAATGCTGCTATGAACATTGGGGTGCATGTATCTTTTTGAATTAGTTGTAACCGCATTTTTAAAAAATCTGTATTTTCTAACTTTGTCAATAAAATGACTTTGCAGTGATATCACCCTGTCCACTTCTTTTACTTGTATGAATTAGTTGATATGCACCTCTTGCACCCCAACTTTTATTTTTAGTATTATTCTCTGCTAAAAGAAACCCAAGTTTCTTTGATAGTAATAGTTCCATGCCTTGGGGCAGGGAAGAAGAAAATGGGCCTGAATATGTTCTTGTTGTCAGAGAGGAAAGATTTTTTTTTTTTAATGTCTGGGTAATGCTAAAAGGAGCCAGCTTAAATTAAAGGCTCCCATTGGCCAAGATGTGAACTTGAACGTCAAAAAGAACACAGTAATTCTGTGAAAAGCCATGAGTTCATTATAATCCTCAAACTGAGTAAAATAATAAGGTATTATGAAGTAATAAGCTCTATCTCTATCTATTTATCTATCTATCTATCTATCTATCTATCTATCTATCTATCTATCTATCTATCGGTCTCTGTCCTGAGTTCCCAGCACAGGGCTCCTAAACTCCTTATAAATAGGGGGTTTCATTCTAACACTGAGTCTTTGGTCCCAGTTCCCAGCACAGAGCTCCCAAATCCCTTGGAATTTCTACCCCCCACCCCCATTCTCCAGAGAGGGGAGAGGAGCTGGAGCTGGAGTTAAGAATTGATCATGTCTGTCTGATGAAGCTCCATAAAATCCCAGTAGTGTGGGGTTCAGAGAGCTTCCAGGTTGTGAGCACATCCACATTCCGGGAGAGCGGTGCACCCCAGTTCCATGGGGACAGAAGCTCCTGTGCTGGGGACCCTCCCAGACCTCGCCCTATGTATCTCTTCATCTGGCTGTTCATCTCTTATCATATCCTTTATTATATAGTAAACTGGTAAATGTGAGTGTTTCACTGTGAGTTCTGTGAGCTGTTCTAGCAAATAACCCAACGCAAGGGAGAGGAGGTCACGGGAACCAATTTGTAGCCAAGTCAGGCAGAGTTGTGGGTAACCTGGGGACCTACTTCTTGCGATACATATCTGAAGTGGGGGGCAGTCTTGTGGGACTAAACCCTTAACCTGTGGGATCTGACACTATCTCCAGATAGACAATGTCAAATTGAGTTAAATTGTAAGGTGCCCAGCTGGTGTCAGAATTGCTTAGTGTGAAAAAAACTCCCACGCATCTGGTGTCAGAAGTGTGAGTGCGGTAGTCATGTGCGAGTGAAGGAGAGGGGCACTGGAGCAGTAGCATAGGTTTTCTTTACAGGTTTGCTAAAGCAAAGGCAAAATGCTGTATAATAATCAGCTCAAAAGACATGCCTGAGAACATCAAAACCCAGCTTTCTTTTACCTGCCACATACAGTTAGTTGTCCAGACCTATGGATCTGAACCCCCTATTAGTTCTTGAATGCATCTCCTCTACTCTATTTCTATGGTTACTGCCTAGTTCAGGCTCTTATCACTTCTTTTTTTTTGTCTACGTTGGGTCTTTGTTGTTGTGCGCGGGCTTTCTCTGGTTGCGGCAAGCGGGGGCTACTCTTCGTTGCGGTGCACGGGCTTCTCATCGTGGTGGCTTCTCTTGTTGTGGAGCATGGGCTCTAGGCATGTGGGCTTCAGGAGTTGTGGCACGCGGGCTCAGTAGTTGTGGCTCACGGGCTCTAGAGCACAGGCTCAGTAGTTGTGGCGCACGGGCTTAGTTGCTCTGTGGCACGTGGGATCTTCCCAGAGGGCTCAGACCCATGTCCCCTGCATTGGCAGATGGATTCTTAACCACTGCACCACCAGGGAAGCCCTATCACTTCTTCTTTTTTAAACACCACCTAGGTTACAGAAAAAGCCTCCCAGCTGGTCTTTCTACATCCAGTCTTCACCAGCCCCTCTCCCCACCATCCATTCTCCATATTCCTGAGAAAATCACCTTTCTAAGATGCATAATATTTCCAAATTGAAATCAATAAGTGTAGCCCCAGGAGCCTGAAATTTTTCTTACAATATTTTTCTTAATTTTCATTTTTATAATTAAAAAAATAAGCATAGACATCTCTATGAGTGGCTACCCTACAATCAACTTCTGCCTCATATTTTCTATGATCAAAATTAAATTTGCTCCAAATGAAGGTCTGCAGTACAAATAAAGGTCTCACAGTAATTCAAACTGAAAAGAAGCGGTTGGAGAATGAAGGCGTTACCTAGCCATCAGAGGTGTAGGTGTGCAGACCTAAAAGAACCTGTGCCATAAGAATCAGAACCACAGTCACCCTGCAAGCTGACGTGTTGTTGCCCAGACCCTATCTTGTACATACCAATTGCCACATTTTTTAGCAATAAATATAATTGTAAATTGTGTATTGAGGTATTTTATGTTTCTGCTTCCAGAAACAATATAATTAGGTCCTCATAAAATGCATATTTCTTTAATGCCAAAAAGAACAGTTAAAGAGAATAAGAACAGCTTTACTGATTTATTGCCTCATTAAAATCAACATTCAAGAATTGCTCGGTAGAAGACTTTGGCTTGAGTATGAGGTCTGATTATTCTGAATTAGAAACAAAAGCCCTGAAATTTCCAATTCCACATTGTACGCCAGACATTTCCTGCATCAATATAATTGAAGTCAAAATACAGAAAGCAATTAAATATAGAACTGGACGTAAGGCCATGTGTTTTTACTGTTAAATCCAACACTGAAGATTTAGTTTCAGCAAAACCATCCCTTCTATCACATTATACTAAGTGTGATATAACACTTAAGTTGTTCTGTTTATATTTTATCTTCAAGTTGGTTTCAGTTTTATAGTTGCATAAGACTATTACAGGAAGGAGTTTTATGTTTGTACCTCTTTTAGTGACAGCATAATAAAAATAACTTAAGAAACAGCAAGATTCCCACAGAACAATTACTCAAGCTTTAAAAATAGAGTTCAGGGCTTTTCTCCCAACACTCCTGCATATGCCCCTTGCTGAGCTATTCAAAACTACTTGCCTATAATTCACCAAGCGTGGCAGTTTTTTTCAACTATGTTCTTCCTTCTGTATCAAACACATTTTCTCTGACTTCTTCACCTCACTCAAGACTACTGGTTCTTTAAAATTCTGCTGAAGAGGCTGAGAAGTTTTCCCTGAACTTCTCCTCAACACCGCCTCCCCCAGCTGCCCGCGTGACTGGGGCATCCTTCCTCTGTGTTCCCCCAGCCCCGCTGCATCCCTCTAGCCAAGCACCCTTCAACCTGCACTGTGATTCCTGATTTTATCTGCACATAGTTCTCAGTAGACCATATGCTCATTCAATCCTTCCAACAATCACAGGCAGTACATATTATTATTCTCCCATTTTACAGATGAGAAAATGGAAGCTCAGAGAGGTACGGTAATTTGCCTAAGGTCACAAAGTAATTAATCAGCAGGACTAAGTTGTCTACTCCAAAGCTTCTGCCCTCACTACCGCACAAGACCAAAGAGGTGTTTCTCAAAATCGGAGTGGTTGAAAAGCAGAAAAATGCATAGGAGAATCTGTTAACTTACCTTTAGTTTTTCCTTGAGAACTTTATTCCTTTGTAGCTTTATCATTTCATTTCTTTCTAAAACAGCCTCTCGCTGACTTTGAATAGCTTGCTGGATTGTGAAAAGAAATAAAAGCATGGCAAAGAGTCTAGGGTTATCAAGAGTGATAAAGGGATAAGATGCACATTTTGGGGGCAGCTCTTCATCTGGCCCAGACAAATGTGCATGTGTTCGAATCATATAATACTAATCATAAAAAGTATTATTTAAGAATAACAAGTCCAAACTCATCAAGATGTTTACATTAAATGTGTGTAATTTTTTGTCTATCATTTATATCTCAATTGAGCTTTAAAAAAGAAAGAAAAGAAAAAATAACTAGTCCATACTTACACTTCCCACTTGTCTTTCCCTGAAATGAGAAATGTAACAGTTATTTATCTCATGATGTGTCACAGCAGTCTTGACTTTCCCTGAAAGCAGCATATACTGTCATGCCTTTATGCCTCTCCCTAAGCTCTTTCTTCAGTCCAAATGCTCTGACCCACCTCCAGTGTCCATTTGAAAAAAGTATCTTAATTTCTCAATATTTTGGCATCAGTGGAATTTTCTGTGACCTCACCACCTGGCCCAGTCAAAATGCAGCCCTCACTCTCCGAGGTCCCATGGTACTTTACTTGTCACTCTCATATAACCTTTCATCCTCTTTTAAGACAGTGACCTCAGCGACTAAGCAAGATGCCTCTCTGAATCTGCTGCCCCTACCACAGTGTTCAATAAACATTTAATAAATTCAACTGTATTATGTTCAGTTTTAGAGCTGGCATTGGAAAGGGAGCACTTGAGATACTATTCTGTGGGAGGGAGTGGAGTGAATGGAATTGCAGGGAAAAAAATAATGGAGCTGAAATTCCAACTTAGACCATGAAAGCAAGAAGTTGGGGGGAAAGTCTTAGTCTGTTTCTTCACTGAGGAATTTTTTCTCTGCTTAGTGAGTTCCTGGAGACAGTAGACTCAAGTGGGGGGGGATACGGCAGAGGGGACAGGTGGAGAAGCTTTTGTTAGAGCAGAGAAACGCTGGCAAGGGTAGAGCCCATGACCATGTGTCCCATGTCCCCGGAACAGACCAGTGTATACCTGCCGATCCTCTGTAAAGATTAATAACAACCCCTTTCACTTTCAGAGTGTCCCAACGTGGAAGACAAGTTCCAGTTCTCCTAGTTACAGGGGGAACAGACATGTGCATGGAAATCAACATATATTAACATCTATTAAGCTCTAAAATGCTTACCTTTCATTATTTTTTGTTAGAGTATGACTCTAAGAATGCTTTTACTTTGGGCCAAGCTCTGAAACTTTGAGAACCTTGCTCCTCATGGGTTTAAAATCTCAGGAGGAGACAAAGCTGAAACAGAATCTTGACACTTCAAAGCGGTACCGGGCCAGACGGTGTTATAGGAAGTGCCCACTAGCTGTGGGGCGTCTACACTTCCCATATCTGGGGGGACGGGCAGGTCCACCACTCTGTAAAATGCCAGGAGCTGCTCCTTGCATCTCAGACACCTGAGTGGCGCCCCTGGAGCTGTGTAGAGCACAGCCTGTTGGGTGTTAAGCAGCTGCTCTGGAAGATTCCCAAGACAACATACCCAAGGGTCCTGATGTCCCAGGAAGTCACCCAGACTTCTCTTTTATCCCCAGTGGTCACTTCCCTGAGTCCGCAATGCTCATGAGTCAAAGCTCTGTTGTTATCGTAGTTATGGCAGTCAGGACCCATGGAGGAAAGCCCGCATCCCTGTAAGCCCAGCACCGTACCTTAGATATTCCGGCAAGCGGAGCTTGTCGGTCTTGGTGACCACCAGGGCCACGTCCCTGCAGAACCCCCTTTGGCAGGCTTTGATGCTCTCATTCAGAAGGTCTTCATGGGCTCTCCCTCCAGAAACTCTTTCAATGTCACTGATCAGCCAGATCACTGAGCATTTATCAATGGTCTGTGAAACATGACCACAGCATGTTTAAGAGCATGAATGGTGCCTCGGTTGTAGAGCATGTGCTTCCTTAATGTACCATGTCTGTCCTTGATGCTCTGCCCCGACTCTCTCTCCAACCCCACCTCTCATCCCTCCCCACCACATTCTTTCAGGCACCAGCCATACGAGCTTCTTACACTTCCTGGGATGTAAATTGCTCATCTATCTCTTGGGGCCTTTGCCCTTGCCGTGCCTCTGCTTGACCTCCATTTGCCATCTGAGACTGCCAAGGGCCACCTGAGGCTAGGTTGGCTACCCCCCACCTCTGCATCCCACAGCACCTGGACTTAGCTGCCACAGTACTTCTCAGGCAGAACTATTGTACAGGGTCGGCACTCTATACCCCTCTCCCCCTCTTCACCCAGACTGTGAGGTACCAGATGGGAAGGGGCTGCACCTTTCAGCTTGGAATCCACATCACCTCAAGCACAGTACTTGGCCCATAGTAGAGGCTTCAGAGATGTTTGTGGCAGTAGTCATTGATAGAATTCAAGAAATCAGACCTCCAGTTCCAGATCCATCACGGGCTTGATTTACCTCAGCTGTCCTCTAGGGAAAATTATTGTTCTTCCAGAACTAGTCCTGGTCATGCATCTACCCCAAAGCTGTCACCACAGGGCATCATTTTGACGTCTGGCTGCCCCTGAATATTCAGCATACTACCACCAGGTGGCAGCAGGGAGCCAGAAACCGTGTGATTCAAGTTGCAAAGGCCAATGAACCTGAAATTGCAACCTACTGATTGAACACATATGTATTGCTTTAGCTAATATGCAACTTTCATGTGACAAGCAATAGTGTGTTGCCTTGTGCCATTTCTCTGACTGTATTGTTTCACTCATCTTATCTCGCCATATAAATGGAAAGCTGGTCCAACGTCAAGACTGAGTTTGTTTATGGTTCCTCAGAACAGGACTTTGTACAAAAAGCTGTGACAAGTTTGCACAAAGAATTCGCTGGCCCCAAAATGTCAAAAGAGCTGAGGCTGAGAAAGCTTGATCTAGAGCAGGGGGTTTCAAACATGTTTTTAATGGTGGAGCCTTTTTCAAATGAAATCTTAGGAAGAATTCCAATTGCCAAACTTGATTTTTGAAAATAGAACTGCTATAGTTGAATTGGGGGTGGAGGGTTTGGAGTCCCCACCTGCTCTGTGTCCCGCACCCTCTGCCCGTGAACCCCTTGGCTTCACGGATCATTGTTATGAAAGCATCCATCTCAAGAGTCAAACAAACTTCATTGTTTTATAAAGAAGGTACATAACAGGCCCCGAGAGGCAAAGGATCAGCTTAAGGCCACACAACTGTGGGTCCTGAACTTCCTCCCCTACATGGATGGATTCAAATTCGGGCAGGAAAATAAAACCAATCGCTCCCTCCCGCTTCCCAAATTATAACCAATTTAGGGATGCTTCAGACTGTTCCATCAGGCTGT
Organism: Balaenoptera physalus; assembly: GCF_965194825.1. Classification (NCBI taxonomy): domain Eukaryota; kingdom Metazoa; phylum Chordata; class Mammalia; order Artiodactyla; family Balaenopteridae; genus Balaenoptera; species Balaenoptera physalus. The sequence continues at coordinate 112,819,396 of NC_138886.1, forward strand.
GGAAGCTGCAGCTCCTCCTCTAGGGCAGGGCCTCTTTCACTTTTATATTCCCCTGGTCCTGGTAAACTACAGATGCTTAATAAATGTTTATTAAAAGAGAAGAGAACTGCAATCATAAAGATTGCAGTGGTTAAATTTCAGGCCCTACACAAAGCTCCCGACTGCCAGGATTTGGTAAAATTAGAGTCACAGAAAACACCAGAAAAAAAGCCGATCTATAAGACAAGAGCCACTGTATTTGGGAGTGGGTAGGATGGCCCCCTGCCATCGCCGCCCTCCTCCCTTCCCACAGTGAGAATGGGCCTCCACGAGGTCAGGTGACTCAGGCAGCACGGGGACGTCTGAGCTCTTAATGGTTTTAGTTTAGGGAAGGTACTGCTGGGCAGCTGGGGAGGTGGGGGAGAGGCATCGTGTTCTGTTCTCCCTGGAAGGAGGGGAGTCTTTAGTAACTTCTCATGAGGGGATATCACAAAACCACAAGCGTGGAGGGGAGCGGCGACCAAGCAGAGCAGGCTGGGAACCATCACTTTGCTTCAGCCCAACCTCCTCAGAGTTCCTCTGTTCCGAGCGGCCTTTGATAAGCTGCCCAGTGTATCTGAACCAGCAGCAGCCTCGGCTCCATCCTGTGAGAGAGGCCGGCCACCTGCTCAGGCTGTTGCCCCCTGGGACTGGCCTGGAACTAGAGGAGGTTGGCGATTCCACTCCAAGAGCTGAAACCCTGCAGAAACAAAGGCTCTCCCGGCCAGGCCTGAGCAGACCACCAAGGGTGAAGGATGCTGGGACTGCCTCCACCTTAAAAAACTGTTAGGGGATGTCCTGGGGGGTGAGAGACAGAGCCTCAGCTGGGAAGGCGGGAACCTGCTCTCTGGTTCAAATTCTGCTGCTCAGCAGATGTGTGGTCTTGGGCAAATGACTTCCCATCTCTGAGCCTTCATTTCCTTATCTGTAAAATCAGGGCACAGGCTGATTATGTGTAAGCTGTCATCCTGATCTTTATTGGAAACCACAGTCACAAAGCTCCCCCAGCCCACAGTCATTCATTTAGCACAAATCTGCTGAATTTAAAGTCTACATATAACAGAGAAGCAGTGGGCCTGCAGTGCGTTTTTTGGCAGCCACTGCACTGATCATGACTCACAGACACTGGCCCTCCTTCCCAGTCCCTTCTGGCTCTGGTCCTGTGCCCCGTGTTCCCTCCCACCCTGCACTTCTGAGCTCCTTCTAAGACGCCCTTTCCTTCTCTATCACTCACCCGAGTCCCTCTTGTCCTTCGAACTTCCCCAGGAAGCATGGTATTAAAGCCCACCCCACCTTTCCCAGGCTTGGCTTCTGCGCCTCTCTCCATCCTTCCCCCACGCCCTCCGCCCTCCGCCCTCTGGGCTCCGCAAATGCTGCTCTCCGGCCTGAAACGGTGCTCAGGGTCCCACCCCCACCTGCCTTCTCTACCTGGTGGAGGCTGAGTATCTGTGTCCCCTCTGAAGCCTCACCCACCTCCCAGAGGAAGTCGTCACCTCGTGCTCTCATTTTTAAGCAATGGGGTTTGCTCATTAGCGTATTTCATTCCCTTCTGCACTGTGAGCCTTCCAAGGGCAAGGACTTTGTCTCTGTCCACCCAGAGCCTATTATAAAATTGAGTAGAGGCTCAGTGGCTGTTTGTTGAAGGAATGAGCTCTCTGGTTGGAGGTGATTTCGACTTTTGAGAGCTCATAGCTCCTTGTGCTTCTCTTACATCATTTTCTGCCATGTATTTAGTCATCTGCGTGTTTCATTTCTCCTAGTAGACTCTAAGCCCCTCGAGGGAAGGCTCTGCTTCGCATTAACATTGTTTTATTTTGTTCTCGTCTTTTTAGTTTTAAAGATAATACATGTTCAGGCAAAATACACAAACAATACAGAGGTGTCTGTAGTAAAGAGCGGTAGGAAACACAGAAACTGCTGTTAACAGTTGGGTATGTATCTTACCAGAAGGCAGGATCTGACTTTTGCTGTGCATTTGCAAATGTTACACACACACATGCTTCTTAACATAAAAGGTCATGTTCTGTATCTGTTCATTCACTCTTCATTTTGTGTTGTTTATCACATAGGATATAGTAGAGGTTGACAGCAGAGAGGCTCTTGAGCCTTCTTGCATGGGTTATTAGCTATAAAATTAGCTCAGCTATCATTATTATTGTTATTATTATTAGCTATAATCTTTGCATCCTCAGTGCTTAGTACATAGTCTTACATACTGTATGTGTTTGATGAACAGAAAGCAAATTAACAAAGAGATAAATTCTTAAAAATCCCCCAGCATCTAATCACTAAGTGCAGCTCAAACTGCCCTAGTGCTCAACTCTCTGGCTGCAGACACATCTGGGGGGGGGCCCCGATCAACTTATGCTCCATTTGCTGGGAATTGAACTCCTACCTACTTTCATCTCAACCACCCCCTTCAGGCACAGCTGACTGTACTAGGGATGGATACTTAATCCAGAGAGTTGATCCTTAGCTGGGCGGTAATTGATCAGATTTTCCTTCTGAGGAATTTGAACTAAAAGACATAGAGACTATAGTCAGACAGTCACAGGCACAGGAACAGCAATGTCATATAGAGACGCAGCTAAGGTGGTCCTATTCCACAACATGGGTCCTAACGGCTAGAAGAGAAAGCTAAGGGAGAAGCAGTACTCTGCAGAGAGATGCACAAAGAGAAACAGGGTCACAAGAGACCAGGCAGAGGAGGAGCGAGAAAATAGCTGCTCCCATCCTGATAGGTGGTCCTGGGGCCTGGCTGTGTCTCGTGAGATCCTTTGATAGCTTTTTGATTAACCCTTCTTGACTTGGGATTGCTTTAGTGAGTTTCTAGTCTTTACAACTAAACACGGGAGCAGCCTCCTGGTTCCTTGGTGCGTGGCTATTGGCTTCTCTGCTTTGCACCAAAATCTTGGCCTCTCTCTCCTGCTCTGTCCTTGTTTCCTCTGCTCACTCTTGGACAACTTTATTGCTGGCTCTTGTCATCTGTCACATACTCATGATTCCTCCCTCCCCAATTTCTCTGGCCAACCATATCCTGCCATTGCCCTGAGGCTTAGAACGTGGAAGAATTTAACTCCGATGAGCTCATAAAATCCTGTAAGCGGAAAGCAGAGCATTCTTTGCTGCTTTAGAAAGGGTGCTGGAGTTGAGGGGAGAGGGAACAAAGCCATATGAAAGAGAATCACCTTTCTCCACATCTCATCCCTCTTGCTGTTGAAGTCGCCTGTGCCTGGAATGTCCACCAGCACAACCCCTTCTGGAATCAGCTCCGATTTGGGAAGAGTCACTTCCACCAGTTTGATCAAGGGCCAGATTTGTGTCTCAGCTGATCCTTCATCCCAGCCTCTCCTCTGAGTCCGGATGTAGGGGTCCAGCTTGAGAGACAGCTCCCCTGCCTGGGGAAGAGGGTCAGGTCACACACACCAGACATTCTCCCAGCACGTCCACCCTGAATGGGCTGTGACTCGGGTTCATCGAAGGTCCACTGAGAAACGTGAAAAGCAGCACCTGGGCAACAGGCACCAGGAGGCCTCAGATCCAGCCTCAAGGGTCTAGACTCAGAACCAGAAAGGACGCTGGAGATCAGGAAGTTCAGGCTCCTTAACTGACAGATGCAGAAAAAAAAGTCAGAACAGGGCTTCAGGAAAGTTATAGCTTCACTGGATAATGATTGTATCTTCTAAATTCCATTCCAGTTCTAAAATTAATGGAAGTTATATGCAATATTCTAAATTTGAGAGAGGATTCTTCCCACATGGTTAATGTGAACATGTTCATTACCAGAAAGCCCTGACTGTGGAAAATGGATAGTGAGATGGTGACCATATTTTCCAGATTGAAAATTAAAGTTGATCTTCAAAAAGATTTTAAAAATTTATCTTCCAAGTACCAAAAAATATATTGACATATAGGCATTTCCAGGATGTTTTAATGATGGTGGGTGAGATGCGGAATCACTCTCAGCCTATTGTTTTTCACGAAACATATCTTGGTACAATGACATATTCATGCCAGCAACTATGTATGGCAGCGAATCTCTATGGGATACTTCAGGGGACAGAAGATTTGGGATGCACGGTAGTCATTGTTAATAAATATCTACAGAATGGTCCTGAAAGAAAGATAAAGTAAATTCTTAAGAGAGTTGAGATTAAGTCAGAGGATTTGTTGCAATCTGATTTAATTGCAGGGTAGGGAGTAGGAGGTTTCATCAATTCTAATCAAATCACAAGAAATTGTGAAAGAGGAAATGATAAAAGTTCTTTAAGATATTTTGATTAAAAAATAAAGGAGATACAAAAAGAGCACCATAAAAGAAAAAGCATGGGCTTTCTATAAGAAGAGGGCTCCACTCAATAAACTGGTGGAGGCGAGTTATTCTGGGAGGGAAATTCAGATTCCCTCACCCCAGCCTAGAATCCCTGACCCAAACTCTGAATTTGTGCCCTCATTCATGGAGATGGTAATTCTGTTCCTCTTGTTTCAATGGGTAAATTTGTAACACCGGGAAGGGATATTTCTAAATACACAGTAGTGAAGAAATGAATATTATATTGATACCTTGGTGTAAGTGGTGTGTATTCAGATAAAGTAACCAGTTTTATCATCATTATGTTTCTTTGGACATGCTCGGTCTATGTTTTAGATATTAGGAGCATAATGAGTTTTAACTATAATAGCCATTTAAATATAAGAAATGGCTACTACATTTGTTCCATTTTCTAGATATATAAGAGCTAAGTGCCTTGAAAGGTTTAATTCATTTGACTTCTAAGTATGCCTGGTCAAGTAGTTCAATTTTTCTGAGAGAATCAAATATATTAAATTTGAACTATAAAAAGAAATCTTGATTAATTATGTAAGTAGCATTAACTTTTAAAGGAGGTTTTTCTATGGTAAACTTAGGAGATAATTGAACATTAAATTTTAGAACAGGTGTAAGTAATTGTTCTTGTTTTATACAAAAATTGCCAGATTTACAAATAGAATAACAATATATTAAAGGTGAATTTAAAGATGCAAGAAACACTAGGTTTTTAAATGTACAACATTAATAAATTACATATTAGTTGCCCGTGTATTTTGGTTTAATTTAAAATCGAATTTTAATTCAAATACAATGAATATTGATCATAAAAATGAAGAGAGCATTGTTCTACTAGGTGCAAATCCAGTATCCATCCTGCCCTTCACCTGCACCAGCAACATCCTGACTATTTGTTTATTTGGGAAGGCAGTGGATTGAGATTGGTCTCAGCCAATCTTGGCAAGTCTGCTTCTTGTCTTTTCTAGACTCTCCTTCAGCTCAGAAAGGCCATGTGACTCAGTTCTGAACAAGAAAATCTACATGGAAATTTGTTGGGTGTGTTTCTAGGAAAGCTTTTACTTCCCAGTGAAAGAGGAGATGTGGTTGGTGCCACCTTTTTATCCATTTCTTCCTTCCATGAAGCCAGCTGTGAAGTCCAGCACTTCAGCAGCAATTTTGTTACAATGAGGCAACAGGGTGTGGAAGGTCAGGGGAACCAGAGGAATGCTGACATGGTTGAACCACTGAACCAACCCACAAACGCAGCTGCCCCCAGAATCCTTATGTGAGAAAATGAATAAATCCCTATTTGTTTAAGCCATTAAAAATTGGGCTTATTTTTTAAATTATTTGCCACCAAAAGCATCCTTAATTAATCTTTAAGTAACTGTAAACAGTCTTTCCTGTGAACAAAAACTCCCCACTCAGACACTAAAAATTCCCATTTGACAGCCATAAGTAATGAAAAACCACTTTCTCATGGATACTTCTGATTTTGGTATCAACTTATTTCCAATAAGAACACTGTGCCTTGCGCAAATCCCCTAAATGGATTCAATTGTTATCCTTGAGACTCGTGAAAATATAAAGACATCCCAAACCTACCTCTTCCGCCTTGAGGGTGATGACTCTGGAGGTGGGAATCTTTCCTTTGGGCTTTGCCCTTAGTAACTCCTCATAGTTCTTCCTTGCCGCCCCGTTTCCATAAAACATTTGTAGCTTCCAAATGGCTTCCTCCACTGCATCAGCCCTGTCCCAGGCGTCCTCTTCTTCTCTGCCCGGCTCCTCAGGCCTGTGCAGGAGTTTCGTCAAGTTCTTCAGCTCCTCCTTCCACTCCTGCCAAGGCAGAGTGGGGGCCAAGCCCCCCCATGACACAGATACAGAAGACACTGACAAAGAGAGAAATCCATCGTCCCTGTGGAGGGCAGGGGGCTGCATACCCAGGAAATCTAAAATCACCTAATCCCGTCAGGGATCATCTAATCCAACCCCCTTGTTTTGTCCATGAGGAAACAGGAACCCAAAGAGGGAAATGTCCTGCCCAAAGTCCCATAACGAGCTGAGACAGGACCCACTAGAACCCCCATCTTGTTCTGTTGGACTTTCTCATTCTGTACTATGTTCTTTTTGTTTAACGAAGACGTGAGCTATATTTACAAGGAACATAATGTTAGTCTCTGAGAGGGAGCAGGAAGGAAAGAGAAGGAAGAAAGAGAAGGAAGGAGGAAGGAAAGGAGGGAGAGAGGGAGAATAAGGAAGAAGGAAGAAAGAGAAGGAAGGAGGAAGGAAAGGAGGGAGAGAGGGAGAATAACAGGGAGGGAAGGAGGGAGGAAGGGAGGAAGGCAACACTTACCTGGTCGGAGAGTAGGTGGATTTTGGCTTCATACTGCTCACAGCAGCCTGAGCTCACTTGAACAATACATGAGGTACATATGCTTTCTCCAGACACTGGCAGAAACATGGCTTGCTGGATGATGGCATTGATCAGGGAGCTCTTCCCAGCCCCAGTGCTTCCAAATAATCCGATGTAGATTGGGTCCAATGATGGCTTTTCAATCAAGGCAAGAAGCCTGTTTCTAGATCAATTTAAAAATGCTCATTGTCACGGTCATCGAAGCATAGTAGGGAGATCATCAGAACAGAACACAAAACAACTGAGTTCTAATCCTGGGCAAGTCACCGCATCTTTCTGAATCTCTGTTCTCTCCCTGGTCAAAGGGGAATATTCATCCCTGTTTACTATACAGAGCTGTCATGAGGATCAAACGAGATTATGCAAAAATACTTGGTAATGATAATTCTACACAAACTCTACCATGTCTATATAGATGTGAAGTCTCCTTGTTTGTGTTCCATGGAAATTACATCGTCTTGATCTTAGAAATAAAGTCTATGCAGAGGTGAAGTATTATTAGGAGCAACGTTAAGAGTCTTACTGGGCAGGAGATGCAGCCTTGACACCTCTCAAGTCCTTCTGGTCAGCTGGGCGCAGGCCACTGAGGGCACAGGCTCAGAGTCCCACAGCCCGGGCTGGATTCCAGGCCCTTTCACTTACCAACCGTGTGACCTTGGTCAATGTCTTGGCCTCTCAGAGCCTCAATTTCTGCAAAATGGGGGTGATAATAATGGCTCCTACTTTATAGGGGTATTGGGACAATTAAACGAAATCTGATATATATAAAGTATCTAGCAGATCACCTAGCCGCAGTGACAGCTCAGTGAATGGTAACTATTGGAAATAACAATAACGGCCCGTAGCTACAGAACTTTTTGGCTTTCTTTGCTCAGTTTTTTTTTTTTAATTAATTTATTTATTTATTTATTTATTTATGGCTGTGTTGGGTCTTCGTTTCTGTGCGAGGGCTTTCTCTAGTTGCGGCGAGCGGGGGCCACTCTTCATCGCGGTGCGCGGGCCTCTCACTATCGTGGCCTCTCTTGTTGCAGAGCACAGGCTCCAGACGCGCAGGCTCAGTAATTGTGGCTCATGGGCCCAGTTGCTCCCCGGCATGTGGGATCTTCCCAGACCAGGGCTTGAACCCATGTCCCCTGCTTTGGCAGGCAGATGCTCAACCACTGCGCCACCAGGGAAGCCCCTTTGCTCAGTTTTTAATTGAAAATTCCCTTTCATTGTTGGAGAAAAGCATCTACCACCACCTAAGGAAAGACATCCAAGTAAGATCTGACGGTAGCTGATGTCAGACTCACATGAGGTACTTGACACCATTAGGGATGCTGTCATCCAGGAACACAGACTGAATGAGTTTCTGGTAAGTGTTGCTCAAAACCCTTCTGGTCCGTGACTCCAGTTTCTCATCTGGAATCAATAGAGATGTATTAGCCGGGATGTACCTGGCAGGGATCAAGTACTTGGTCTCCACAAGTAGAATCTGCTCAATATTACAGAGAAAGGGAAAAAAGAAAGAAATGAAAAGCCAATTAAACAAGAGAACAAGTTATCTGACATAAGAGATAATAGCTTGTGGGAGAGCAATCATTGATAATGAGGGCCTCCCATGAAGCCAGCCTGCTCTGAGGCTTAGTGTAACAGAAGTCAGCATATGCTTCACCATGGGCTGTAGCCCTTCTAGATTCTTCTCTCCTGTGGTCATAAAAAGAAAAAAAAAAATGCAAGGACATCATATAAATACCCATGAAAGCACCAAAACAACCATTTTCATTCACAGTTCTAATCAAGAAGAGATTATTTTTGTAACAAGCCTCCTATCCAGATTCTGAGAGATAAACTGTCATATTACATTATCTCTGCAGAGACTAGGAGGCCTCCTTTTTTGGATCGGGATCATTCGAAGATGTTCCATCCTGCTTCTGAATGTAACCTTCTCTTCCTTTGAGCACGTTAACACATTTGGAAAAGAACAGAGCCACATTAAAACAAGTGATAGAGCCCTTTCATGACACTCACATTCCTTAAGGGCGCTTTGTTCCACAGAGGGAAACGCTCGGAACCGCTGGTCTCGATCTGACCGTCTTCTTTTTTTCATTGGTTCTTTAAATAAATCATCATCAACTAGAGATAAACAGAGGTTATATAAAATTATAGGTCTTGGGGGCATAGTAGACAGTTGACCTTTAAACTATATGCAGATTTCTGACTTCGAAGCAGGGTGGGTGCTCTAACCCCTGTGTTGTTCAAGGGTCACTGTGTTTGCCTGACCTCTATCGATACACAAACCCAAAGAGTCTAGGAGGACCCCTGCCAGCCCTGGATGTCCGTGAGCTCATTTCAGAAGCAGCCCTGTTGGGCCATTCCTAATTCCCAGAGTCCCAGGACTCTGCATCTAGTTCCAAAACGCAGAGTCCAACGTATCTCCCCAGAAGATAAGTTGAAATGACATGAAAAGTTCCCGTTTGGGAATCCTGAGAAGACAAAATGGCTCGATATTCTTCACCAAATGCCAAGAGTGTAAAGAGAAGCCCAAGACAGCTCAGCGTGGGGTGGAGAAAGGCCCCTGGGAGATCTTTTCAAACAGGGAAATTGATTGGGAGCAGAATCAGAGGAAAGAACAGGCCACGTGACCAGGGCAAATCTCTTCTTCTCCCGGAGCCTCAGTTTCTTCATCTGCAAAATGAGTCGGCTGACAAAAATATCAATATAAGTAATACAAGAGTTTTGGAGGGTGCCCTCCCAGTGGACATCCTTCAGAGATTAAATTGGGGGGCTTTCCCCCCGCTTCCTCACTGAAAGACATTAGCAGCTGCTTCCTTACATGGGCAAGAAAAAAAAATTGCCAAGAAGCAAATCTTTGTAGTTCTGCAGAGATTTATTCACTTTAGTGGCTTCCATCGGTTATGAAGTGAAGAGCTGGAAGGGTCCATAAACCTCAGGAAAGGGTGTAACCAAAACTGTGTGTTTGGGTGAGTTTTAGAAAACACCCCCTGGCAGGATTCACCTGTTTAGAAAGGGGCAGTAGGTGGGTCTTTGGAGTCAAGATTGTTGGAAATGGTTCTAACCCAGTGCCCCTGGGGCTGGGGCTGGCGTGGGCCTTAGGAAATGGTCATGAGGTGACCTGGAAAAACAGGTGACCCCAAGAGTCATACTCTCTAAGCTCATAAAAGGGCGTGAGGCCTCCAAACCGAACATGACACAGGGTTCATATTCCTTCAAGAACCAGAGAGAGGGAGTTTCGCTCAGGGACCCAGGGTGGCAGCCTAAGCAGAAGGCCCAGCCTCTGCCACTGGCCTGCAGACGCGGGTCTCCTGGATAACTCAGGCGGCCTCAGCCTCGCATCTTCCAGCACAGATTCTGCTGTGTTCTGGAGCCGGCTCACACCCCACAGGGTACTGCAGCACAGCCTGAGCTGTCTGCCAAAGCCCAAATCTCTGCGCCCACCTGCTCACACAGTGACAGGGAGTTGAGAGAACTTGTCCTTAGACCCTCTCTCTCAGACATTCTAACTTTACGAGTGAGCTCCACTCAAAGAAGTTATCCTGGCTCAGTCTAAGGACTGCCTTAGAAACACCAAGGGGTTGCTGGCTCAGTGGCTATGCCGGAGTGGAATGGGCAAAGAAGAAAAACAACATGCCACTAGTTAGGGAGTTTGGGATTGACATGTACCCACTGCTGTATTTAAAGTGGACAACCAACAAGGACCTACAGTATAGCACAGGGAACTCTGCTCAATCTTACGTAATAACCTAAATGGGAAAAAAGAATTTGAAGAAGAATAGATACATGTATATGTATAACTGAATCACTGTGCTGTACCCCTGAAACTAACACAAACTTGTTAATCAACTATACTCCCATATAAAATAAAAAGTTAAAAAAAAAGTGGAGGCAGATAAGGTTTTCCAAAGTCCCCAGATTATTTGATTATAATATGCAAATATCAATAGCTAACTTTAATAATTTAGCTTATGTAAGGGAATACACTGTAGGTTAAACTTTTGAGCCTAGATATTGATAGTAGGGGGGCGTGACAGAATCACAGGATTTATGAGCTGGAAAACAATGTAAAATATGTATGAATTGAGATGTAGAGTTCCAGAGAGATCAAGTGACTTGTTCTAACGGGCACAGAGCTAGCAAATGACAGAGCAAGAACAAAAAGCCAAGGATGTAAACTACAAGTCCAATGTTTTTTGATGCACAATTACAGTCTTATTACTTTAAATTATTATACATTATGGTTTAATATTGTGGAAGATGTTTATAACTTATTCTTCTATTTTATCCATGATACCAGAGTGTGGAAAAGAAAAACATTTAGAGTTATAAATATGTTATGACTGAAGTTATCAAGTGAAATTCTAGAAAATCTGCCAATAAGTTTTAACAAAATAATTTTTAACCATTAAAAAAGAAAAAAGCAAACAAACCAACATGCAACTTGGGCCCCTAGGCCAGCAGCCAGCGGCCAGCTGAAGAACAATTTAGTACGTGTTATAAACGGTGTCTTGGAATTCCAGTGTGTTTCCACCCTGCCTGCGGAAAGAAAGTAAAAGGATGGAGGGCCTTGATCTTGACTCTGTAACTCGGGAACTCTTTTGTGTAAACAATGTTTGCACAGTATCTTAGCCACATGTACAAAAGAGTCTCAGTACAGCCCATGTATCCTGGCCTTTATTTCAACTTTGTAAAGACTGGCAATTAATCTGATCAAAGTTTGGAAGCTTATTTCTCAACTAAAGCAAACGCTGAGAAGTCAGATAAAACAGCAAGGTTTTAAACTTTTTCTTCAATTTCTAAAATGAAAAACCACGTGGAAAGGAAAAAGTACTTCATCTGGGATTTAAACCACTTAAGGGTAGTGGTTTTATATTAAACTGCACCCGGAATGAATTGGTGTGAACTGGCCACATTCATTCTTCCCTGTAATTGCTCAAGCACTCCCTCGCCTTTTCCAGCATTTCACACTGATTTATTCGAAGAAACAGCAGAGGGGTGAGTAGCAGTCCGAAGAAGTCTTAGTCTCTGCTGCTGTTGCTTCTTGCTGCCACAAGGTGTCGCTTTTGACAACTGCTCTCAATATAGGCTCTTTGTTGATCCAGACCGTAGCCAGAACCTGCCGCAGATCTTCCCAGCAGAACGCCCCACGCCTTCAGGGCTAACCTCAACCAAGGGGTCCCCAAAGATGCATTTCCTTCAGTTTTCATGCCCAGCCACGTCTCAGATGCTAGCACTACCCCACTGACCCAGAAACACTGATCCCTTGCCCTGAAAGGAATTCATCCCCAGGAGTGAAGCAGTTTTTCCTCCTCAATTCTCAAAACACAAAGGATGTGATACACCCTGCTTTCTGCACATAGGGGTTACTCCCCTGCATCTTCCGAGGGAAGGTTCCCCCCTTGTCTCCGGGGGCCCTACACCCAGCCTTCTAGGAAGGGGGGCCACCCTCACGAACTCCAGTGTTGTTCACCCTACAACTCTCCTTCTAAGGAAAGCACCTGCAGTGACTCCAGGGGTTTACCTTGCCCATTCTGAGAGGGCTACCCTCAGAAAACCCAAGATGGTTTCCTGGAACCTTCTTTTAAAGGAGGGGGAAGCACAAATGTAATTGCTGGTCAGACAACCCACTGTACTATGAATAGGATATTTTCGTTGTTATTGAAATAATTGATGTTCATTCACTGTTAAAAATGTGTCGTGAGAAAGCAGCTTCTGAATAAAGAGCAAGGAACGATGACTATAGTTCAATACAGTCTCAGCTCATTTGCCCTTGATTACATAATGGTAAACAGTTCCCATTCATTTCATCAGGTGATACTGTAGGGATGTTACCTGGATGTGGCTCCTGACCCACAAAATCTTCAGTTTCTGCCATTTCCGGTTGTGTAATCACCTGCTTTTGTCCACTTAGAGCATCAGCCTGAAAAAAATGCACACAAAGTACAAGGGTGGAGGTGGGAGGGGTAGACTGCAGAAATTGTAAATACAAAGCAAAAAACCAAAAATAACATGTAATTTTGCTTACGCTTTGTCTCCCCAGTTAGATCCCAAGCTTCTAAGGGGCAGTGGCCATTCTAACTTATTTTCAAATCCATCACAACAGCTACTTCACTACACGTTGGTTTAAATATGACAAAAATCCATGTTTGACTATTGGTTTTCAACAGTAGTTGTATCCGTAGAACTTTAAACTGAAAAGACCTGAGATCTTTAAGGCAACTCACTCTGAAAAGAGAATAAACCTCTAGTGACCAGACCCTTGAAGGTGAAGTTATATAGCTTTGCTGCTTTGGGAGACATCGGCGCCCCAATCAGGTAACCCTCCAACTCCTTTGCCAGTGATATCAAGTCCCAGGAGGTCTCAGCAAGTGTCTGGGAGTTGGATGGAATATTTGATACTCCTGGGGCCCCCTGGAGTTGCCACTGAGTGGGGAGGAGAGATGCAACAACTAGGGTCTCTGGATCTTTCTCACCAGCCCACCCACCACTTCAATCAGGAAGACACCCCTACTGGGGGCTACGAGCAGCTCCGCCTCATGGGGCATCTGCGGGTGGCGGGGTGCGTGGAGAGAAGGAGAAGCCCCTCCAAAAGAAGAAGTGCCAGATCCAACCTGTCTCTAGTCCCGGGCACAGAGGGTTGGGCACAGAGGGAGAAGTGGGTCCGTAAAGACTCAGAACAGTGGGCCCTGCTCCCCTGGAGTTCTTTTGTCCCCACACGTTGAGGAGAATCTGAGGGACACAAGTTGGGGGGCATCTGTGCTTCTTCTCCACTTCTGATGTTGCTATTTGGATCACTCAGCTGCGTAATTCAAAAGCAGAGAGTCACCAGCCCTTCTGAAATATGCAAAAGCCCACCTGACCTGTCAACCCCGACTAGACCCACTGGCCGTTAGTTGTGGAGACGGTGCCTCGTTTACATATTACCCCCAAACGAAAATCACCACTCGTCAGTCGAAAGAGCCTCTTACTCTTAGTTTGGCTTATGGGTATCAAACCAAACAAATGGTTTCTGTACTTGGTTGGTGTTTGTTGAATGTGGGGTGAACCCTACTATGTACAAGGTCCTGAGCCTTCACTAGAGCTCCTCATCTCTCCATTCTTCATCTTGAGGCTCCCTCTCGGACCACCCCAAACTCCTTGCAGTCCTCCGAGGCAGGGAATCCAAGAAGAAACGTGCTTCTGTGTAGGGTACCCTTCCCCTCTTCTTCCTGGTGAAGTCCTACTCTTTCTTCAAGATCTTGTTTGAGTATTTCCTCTGTGCAACTGTGTCCTGATTCCCATTCATTCCCTTCTTGTGTCACCACTGCTCCAAGGACATCTGTACTATGATGCTTGCTATGCTTCCTTTATGTCTCTTCCTCTTTACTGAACTGTGAGCTGTTTGAGGTCATGGCTGCATTGATTTCAATGCTGCATTTCTATCATGAAGTGCAATGACTGACAATAAGGCTGAATGATTGAATGAATGAAATAGTGGTGGGAAGCTTTTGATGAGATTCTATACCAAAGGATGTTTTAAAATCAAATTCATTTTCATAGGACTGCTCCATAGGAACTGAGAATGCTTAGCTGGAGGAAGGGAAGACACAGGCTAAGGCAGAAGACAGGGAGAGGACTTCGTAGTGGTCTTCAAATACTTGACCTTAGAGCTGCATATAAAAGACGGACAATGCATGTTTCCAGTGGTCTCAAGCAGGGAGAACTAGATCCATTAGGTGTAAAGTAAGTATAAGAAAGCACATTTTTGCTGAACATTCTCTGGTACTCAGAGTTGTCCAAAATGGAATGTAATGAATTTTCCGCCCCAGAGGTGTCTAAACCTTTACTGGTATAGCAACCTAATAATAGCATTGGACTAGATGGATTTTAAGGCTTCTTTAAATCCCAAGATGCTGTGTTCTTGCTTGAAATGATCACCAGTAAAGCTGGTGGTGGGAGGGCTCTACGAGGTCCCTAAAATTCATGAGAGTTTCCTGATTGGAAATGCTGAGTTAGAAATGCTAAACCACATCAAAACTTAGGCGAGTTAGGAGGAAAAAATATGGTAACGTCATCAGTAACTTTAGATGCGGAACTGGGAATTGCCCCTCAGAAGGAGATCTGTTGTTTTCTGAAGACAGCAGCTCCATGAGCCATAGTCACACAAAATGTTAGGCATCATATCACAGTGGGTTCTGGAAGCAAAACAACATGTGTGGTCCTCCCAGGGGACAGATCCACTGTAGACCTTCAGGACAGCTTATTCTGCTAGTCAAATGCCAGGAACAGATAGAGAAGCCGGATGAAGCCCCAAAGAACTAACAAGTTGATAAGTGTTACCACCATTTGAACACTGAGATTAAGGCCCTTCAGTCCAAGACGGAAGAGGACTTGGCGTACAAGCAGACGTGTTCACCAAATTCTAGAATGTGGGCAGTGGTTTGGGCTCCCTTCAGGGTCACAGGACTTTACTGATTAAATCAACAGTGCACAGTGGCCAGCAAGGGTTATTGGCATGTAACTGTCTGGGGTTAAATTGGGTTTAGCTGCTTGCAATGCAGACACCAAACCAAACCATGAGCCTCCCACTATAAAGCACCTATGGTACCAGTATAAGAGTAATGTGTGACCCCTAACTGAAATTTGGAGAAACTGGAAATTATTTGAGTTGTGGTTGTGGTGAATTCTGCTTCATTTATTCCTTCTGCCAACGTTCCAACACTGGCAGAAAGGGACCATTTGATTGATAAACGAAGACACTGGAAAATGGAAAGGGATCATTTACTAAAAGGCTGAAGAGGCAGAATGAAATAAATGCCAAGCACTTACAAAGGAAAACCTATAGACAAACATATCAATTAATAGGGGATAGTGTGATATAGCCCCTCAGTATATAGCCATTGAGTTAAACTAAATGATACGGTGGGAAGGGCATTAAGCTGGAAATCAGGTGTGGCAGTTTCCAGTTCTGGCTTTGCCAAAATCAAAGGAACCATAGGACTTGAGGCCCATCATTGTACCACTCTGGGCCTTAGCTTCCCCATCTATAAATTGAACTAGTCCTTAAGGTGCGAATTTTCTCTGATTTAGTTGGGAGCCAAAAGGATTAAGTTCTTGTTTTGAAATGTCACTTGCCATGGAAACCAAGACTACCAATAACTAGGGCTCCTGTGTAATCAAAAGCAGCATAGCTGAGATTACGGTCATTTCAGGTTCATTTTGCTTTGAAGAGCAAAAGACCCATAGTCCTTCCTCAAATTATGTTGGGCTCCACTTTCCACCAAAGAGAGGTAGCAACAATGGTATATTTTGTGAAAATTTGTTTCTGTAGAGAAGCAATTGAAAACATCCGAATGTATTGCTCACACGGGCAAGCTTTTTATGTGTGGTTTATGTCACTTGTATTTCAACTGTGTGGTTAACAGTTAAGTTTTGCTCTTAGTACTTATTTACATTCATGTGCACTGAGCCTAAGAATAGCATCTTTCAAATGAGACTCTCTGCATATTTATCTAGATGTGTGAAGGTTGCACAGAACCAGTTTCCTGTCAAATAATTGTGACTATTGACACTTTTTCTTGCTTCTCTTGCTCTCCTTTCCTTCTGTTTGTGTTTGCTTACTGCCTTTTCTCTTAAGAGAACATAACAGAGGCGACACAAATGCAACGGTCACGCCTATACTAGAACAGCTTCATGTAGTGGAATTAAATAATGTTCTTGAGCCCCTTCTACAGATTTGGACACTGAGGCCCAGAGAGGGGAAGCGACTTGTCCAAGGTAACGTAGTGAGTCCAAGTTCCGTGTTCTCTTCATTCCACCAAGCAGCCTCTAAGTGGTACTATTTAAACAAAGTCTCCGGAGCTTAAGAGTAGGAGAATGAGGGAACAGTGCCCACAGATGAGGGGCTCCCTCTAATGCATGATGAAGGCGTTCGGGGAGTGAAGGCTGTTGAGTAGCAGGGAGAGTGGGAACTTGATAAAAATCGTGCTTAGGGACTCCAGCTGAAGCTACTGTCTGCAAATTCTTCAATGCCCTCAGAAGAAAACAAGCCAGACTGTGTGCCGGGTGTGTATGTGTGTGTGTGTGCGTGCGTACGTGTGTGGGGAGGTGGGGGACGAGTAGTGCACTTCACTGCCTTCAGTCCGTGTCCGAGGCAAACTGCGTGTGTTTATTAAGAATGACAAGCGTCCAGGTTTCTTCTCCTCCTTTAGTCAGAATCTCATCCCACCTTCCCTTGCTTCCCATTAACCCCTCCCGACACGATTCTTGTTTTCCTTTCATTTCTGTCCCTTACCCACCACCCCAACGTAACACTGATAGGAAAAAATTAAAATGCTTCAATTAGCAAAGTTCCTTGAAGGGGCATTTTGATCATTAACATTGGTTTATTCCCTACTTTTAACAAATGTGGGAAGTGCTCAGTGCTTAGTAAACACTGAATAAATATTTGTTGAATGAATGAAGCGTGTCATTAATAATGGCAGGAATTATATTCATTCGTTCAATAAATATCTGTTGAGTGTCGACTGTGTGCCAGGCACTGTTATAGGTGTTGGGGACACATCAGGGAAGAAAATGGGCAAGGTGTGCCCATACCCAGGGCTTATATTCCAGACTGGGAGTGGTGTAGTGGGAAGTACTCAGGTTTTGGAGTTAGAATGCCTGGATTTGGAGATCCTGCTCTGGCATTTCAGTGTAACACTGAACAAATCACTTAATCTCTCTGAGCCTCAGTTTATCCACGTATAAAATGAGAGTTAAAAATACTTATGTCTGGAGTTCATTGTGGGGACTCAATGTGACATTGCATGCATAGTTGGTCTACAGACACTCATGCATCTGTACAAATGTTATTGTCTTTCAGAATATTTGGTGAAGACAGTTAAACAAGAAATCAGTACTAATATTTACCAGGGCAAAGTCTATTTATTTTGGGGGGAACAGATGCCACCTTAACTGATAAACTGACACCCCCATTCTTGTCCCCATTGACCAGTCACCTTGAAGGTTCTATGCACTTGGTAGAGTCTCGTCCCCTTCTCACAGGGAGGTAGCTGAAGAATGAAAAATAAGGGCAAGGAGGAGATTCTTAATAAAATGATGGAATGTTGATGACATTTAGGATTTATCTCCTTTCTGTTTTTAAATCTTAAATACCTTTGGTGCTGGCAAAATTTCCTAACCACTTTATTGGACATTGCACTGCTCTTCCAAACTAGTACATTCCAAAGGAACAATTTAAATACGTTAGCTTAGAGGCAAAAGTGAAACAAGGGCCTTCAAACCCCCAAAGGAAAAGAGTTCTGTTTTGAGCATTAATGCATCAACTAACGTGTGCAACATTAGAAGCACAGCCATGGGAGGCAGATACAGTAGAGAAGGCATTGGGATGACATGCCTCCTTCTCCCCCAGGCGAACAGGTCAGTAAATTAAGCAGATATTTTCATTACGTACTTTATTGGATTCTAAGGAAATGAACTTGAATCCTCTCATATTGCTTCCTCAAGCTTGCCAAAGTTAATGAGACTTTTAACTCTGTAATCTTCCTCCCTAAACCCATAACTCCAGTCTAATCCTGAGGAAAAAAAGGACAACTCTCAATAGAGGTGAGCCCTACAGAATGTCTGACCAGGACTCCTCAAAACTGTCAAGGTCATCAAAAACAAGGTCACAGCCAAGAGGAGCCTAAGGAGACATGACAACTAAATATCATATGGTGTCTTGGATAGGATCCTAAAACAGAAAAAGGACATTAGGTAACAGCTAAGAAAATCTGAATAAAGATAGCCTTTAGTTAATAATAGTATTATAAATGTTGGTTCATTAATTATAATAAGTGCATCATACTAATGTAAGATAAGAGGGGAAACTGGTTGTGGGTTCTATGGGAACTCTCTGTACTATCGTCTCAATTCTTCTATAAATCTAAAGCTAATTTTTTAATCAACCATAAGTTACAGCATAAATTGCATAAGAGAAACAACTTACCAGATGTCACTTTTTCTGCTTCAGCTCCAGAATTCCAAAAAGAAGACAGTGGCAGCTTCTTTGCCTTGGTCTCGGTATGTGGAACCAGCCAGGGTATAGAGCCCTTTGTAGCCACAGTCACAAAGCCACATTTACGAATAAGCAGAAGTGAAACTAATTTGTCATCAGAGGGCTATTTATGATGACTTCCTCCCTCAGAAATTGATTCACGCTATTTGCCTCTTTCATTTAAACTTAAATTGTATGTGAACTGGGGCTCTTATATTCTTTCTTCTCTGCCCTATCCCTACAGGTTAGTCATTTTTCCCTTCCAAATAGATTGCAGGATCCATCCTGCAGCATTCTTTCTTTGAGGATGAGAATTATTCAGATGGATCTGACTTACATGAGCAAGAGAGGAAAAAATGCCCCCATCCCAAGAGAGACAAAGCACTCGTTTCCCCTCCCCCACCCCCCGCCAAATACAAGACAACTGGGAGAGATGGATAATATGAGATGATGAAGATAAACTGATTCTTGATACACAATATTGAAATTTACCAAAACTCAAACAACATTGGATTGTTTGATTGTAGAAATGAGTGTCATATAGTTTTAAATAACTCTTTCTGGAACTTAAATTTTACATCCATATTTTAAAAACAAAACAGAAAAACAAGTATTTTTAAAATGATGTCCAGGAAAAGAAAGCATAACCTACTCCACATTGCTATATCTGACAACCCAAACAATCACATCAAGTACAGGGGAAAAATATGTTTTTTAACCTGCAGCTTCAGGTAGTGTTTGACCTTCAAAGACAGTCAGTCATTACTAGGATAACCCACGGTAACTGTAGGTATGTTTTTAGCCCAAAGTGGGGATTCAGAAAGCAAAAAGGTCAAAAAGAATGTGGTCTTAAAAATTGCTTTGAACTTTTAGCAAGATGGGTGCCTTATCCATAAGAAAACCATAGAAATACCAATATAAAGTTCAAAACAAAGAAAATCAGCGTGAATAACATGGTTAGTGTTGGATCTTCTACTTATCTCTGGGCAAAATCATACCTTATATTCATGACATATGTGCTTAGCTCTCCCTCTACTGGCTGTTTCTCTGCTTCAACAGGTAACTATTCTTAATCAGAGGTGCTACTAAAGTACCTAATAACTGAAATTAATTTTGGTCCTTTTTAAAGCTGCCTGGGTCCTTGACACCTGCTGTTGGACATCTGAATGCTAGGTCCTGAATGCTTGGTTAGAAGTTTGGGCAAACTACCAGGCTGAATTTTCACTGAACTCACTGGAACCACTGATGCAATTGAAAGAGAACTTCCACAGAGCCCCACCATCACACCCAACCACCTCTCAGGATCTGCCTCACCTGCTCCACCTTCCAGCCTGTAAACAGATGAACTACCTACGCATGTGCCCATCAAAAGCTAATCCCTTCTCTCGTGCACCAGATCCCACCCGCTCTCTCCAACTGCAGGACGAGGTAGAGTACTTTCCCCTCTTCGGTCATCAAATTTTCACTCTCCACTGGATTATTCCCATTGGCACACAGACATGCTGTTATTTATTCCATTTGAACAAACACTCCCTCTGACCCCGGTTTCCCTGCCAGCTACTGTCGCATTTATCTGTATTTTATGGCGAACCCCCTCAAGAGTTGTGTCTAAACTTACTGTCTCAAATCTTTCTCCTTTCAATCATCAACCCACTCCAGTCAAGCCTTCACTTCTACCATTCTGTGAAACTGTTCTTGTCAAAGTCCCCAGTGACCCTAGTTAATTTTCAACCCTCCTCTTGACCCATCAGCCGCATTTTACTCAGTGGATCACTCCCTCCTCCTTAACACACTTTTTCCACTCAGCTTCCAGGAACCACACTTGCCTAGTTTTCTTCCCAACCTCCCTGGAGGCACCTCCTCAGCCTTCTTTTCTAGTTACTCCTCTTTCCTGCTGATAATAGAGGAGTAAACTAGAAAAGAAGGTCTTAAAGCTTAATCTTTGGTCTCTTCTCTTTCTTTTCCACATTCACCCTGTTTCATGGCTTTAAATATCACCTATATGCCCACAACTCTCAGTTGAGTTTCTCCAGCCCCAATGTTTTTTGTGTCTTACTGCTCACTAGGCATCCCAAACCCAATGCATCCAAGTTAAGCCCCCCACACTCCGCCCCCCAAACTCCACTCCACCTACGATCTTCCCCATTTCAGCTCAGGGCAACTACACGGTTCCAGTCCCTCAGTCCAAAAGCTTCCGTGTCACCCCTGATGTTGATGCCTGTCTTTCTCCCACATACCACATCTGGCTGTCCGGAAGTCTTGTTGAAATCTTCCAAGCGTATTCAGAATCAGAACACGTCTCGCGTCTCACTGCCTCCACTGCTTACTACCCTGATTCAAGTCATAATCATCCCTGGCCTCGTTCAGCGGTTCCCAAACTTGGCTGCATTTTGAAATCACCCAAGGATCTTAAAAAATACTAATGCCTGGCTGCCACCCCCTTGAGATTTTGATTTAATTGGTATGGGATGTAACCTGGGCACCAGGATTTTTCACTTCTCTCCAGGTGATTCTCATGTGCATCAAAGTTTGGGAATCCCTGGCATAGGTATGATAACAGCCACCTAACTGATCTCCCTGCTTCTACCCTTCCTCACTACAGTCCATTCTCAACACAGCAAATAGAGGTACTTTTAAATTATAAATCAGATTATATCTCTGCTAAAAACTCTCCAATCGCTCCTCACGTGACTTAAGAGTAAAAGGCAAAGGCTTTACACTGGGCCTACAAGGTCTTACATGAGGTGCAGTGTCCCCCATTGCACCCCATCACTTCTCTGACCTCTATTACACTTCCCCTGGTTCACTGCTCAACTGACAGCGGCCTCCTTACTTTCCTTGAATACACCAGGCATCCTCTCTCCCTAGGACCGTTGCTCTAAGTGTTCCCTCTGTCTGAAATACTCTTCCCCCAGATATCTGCGTATCAAATATTAGCTCAAATATCACATTTCCAATTATAAGTTAAAATCTACAAATGTACTACCCATCTCTTTCTCTTGTGTGAGGTAAAAGAGTGATGAGGTAGAGGATGGTGTCTTCAATTAAGGAAGACTGGGGAAAGAGCAGAACTGAAGTAAAAGCAGAGTTCCTTTTGGTACATGTTAAGTTTCTGATACATATCAGACATGCAGATCTAACAAGATGTCAAATAGGGAGGAAGTTGGAGCTGGATATAAAATGGGAGCAGACAGATGGTGTTTAAAAGCTCTGGTACTCTGGGGATCACGTTGGGGAAGACAAGGCTGAGAAGTGACCCCTGTGGTACACCAATATTTTGAGATGATATACAGCAGGATTGAGAAAAAGCAGAAGAAAAACTCAGAGTGTGGAGGGTCCTATCATAAAAGACTTCCTAGGTAGCTAACTTATGTCACTTGGTACTAGGATGACAATAAGGACACATAAATGCTACTGAATTTGTCCTGCTGGGCAGTGACTAAAGACCAGGACAGTTTCAGTGTCATAGTGAGGTCAAAGACTTGGAGGTACCTCAGTTCTAGTGGAAAGTAAGGAACTGGAAACAGCACAGATTCCTGTCTTTGTTAACGAGAGGCGTTCTTAATTTCTGGTCCATGAACAAAGGAGATCATGGACGGGTTTCAGGAAAACATGATTCCAAGTCCTGCCTCCAAACACTACAAAACTTTGTGCGTGTGTGCGTTTTTCTGGAGAGACCTCCAGAGCTTTCATGATGGTTACTGATAACGCGCCATTCATCCGAGACCAGGGGGATCCACTGGCGTCAGAGCCTGAACCTCAGATCGTAACTTGATTCCTGCATGGTCTCTTCCAGGCTCTGAATCTAGTTTCCCGCGATCCCCACTCACGTTCCCGCCCAGCCACCCGGGACGCAACGCACCCTGGGCTCCTCCACCTTTATTTACAGACCGCCCACATCCACCCTCTTATCTAGGTTTCCTGGCACAGCCTCTGTCCATAAGCTCTGTCCTGTCGCTGTGCTGCCCAGGTGGCGGTTTCTAATGCTCAAGCTGCCCTTGCGTTCGGACCTGGGGACCCTACAGCCCTTAGACTCCGGGCTGTTTCGCCCGGGCCGCAGCTTTGCCCCGCCTCCCGGAGCTCCACGAGCAGCTGCTGGGATGCGGGGCGGACCCTTTGCGCGCGCTGTCTTCTGGGAACAGCTTTACGATATATTGATCGTCATTTTACGACAGGACAGGGTTGCTTTGTGGCTGTCAATTTTCCCAGAGGTTCGAGTGGGCAGCGCTACATTGTCTGGGGTGGCTGCTGCTACGACGGCGGAGAGATGAGGCAGAAGCGGAAAGGTGCGAAAGGGAGGGGGAACGGGGCGGTGGTAGGGAAGGGGCGAAACCCGGGCCCTCAGATGCTGAAGCCAGTTTTTCCCGCGGCAATCCGCTACCTGATCCAGTCTCCCCAACCACCTGTGGTCCGTCTGTGGCCTCCAGCCCCCTGCTTTCTCGTTTCACCTGTTGTGCTTTTTGAACCAACCTATCCTTACTCTTCCTTTTTGGCAGTCACTTGGTGTCTTTTGCATAAGGGACAAAAGCTCTAGTCCAGGGTATGCCCTCCAAGAAGTTAACATGGTCGGTGTATTTAACACGTTCTCGGACTCTTAATTTGCTAAGTTTCGTTTTACGACACATTTCACGTGCTTTTTTATCTGAGATTGTTTTAAAGCTCTAAGTTAAAAAAAGAAAGAAAGAAAACCACTGAATTATTCTTGGATTCTGTGAGGGGCAGTTAGGTAGTTATTCCCATTTGTATTACCTCCTGAGTTAGCGTGGAGCAATTCCATCTTTAGTTTTTCAGCCGAATGGAGTCAAATTTCAAGTATTTTCTCACAGGTTCTAGTGTTATCTCTGTAAGCTCAATTGAGCAGTCGGTCTAATAATAATGATGGTTATGATAACTATGGCTACCATTTATTGAGCCTTTGTTAATCATTCTTAGGCTGATATCGTCCCCTTTTCACAAATGAAGCCGAGATTAAGAGAGTTAAGTAACTTTCCTAGCCCAGAATTATATTTAGGAAGTGGAACTGGTTTGTCAGGCTGTCTCTATGAACCCCAAAAACATAAAATTAAAAAAAAAAATCTGTTCCTTAATCACTGTGCTTCTTGGCATCAGCTGCTCCAAGTATCCAGGTTACCTTCAGTTACTTTGTGGCATCAAATTCTACATGCCCCTAATTGATTAATCATCTTCTCCCTCTAACGTGCTCCTCCTCCATCTCTCCAGCTTTAAACTTTTGACTTCATTGATCACCAAGTCCTGTTACTTCTTATACAAATTGCTTCGTGAAATAGTTTATTCCTCCTCATTCTAGCCACCATCCCCCTAACCCACCTTCATTAAGAACTGATACTTGAATAATACTTTGGCTTTCCTATATACATTATTTTTGTTGATTCTTACTGAATCTTGTGAAAGATATGTATGGATTATCCTAATTCTGCAGACAAGGAAATGGGAGCTCAGAAGCCATTCGTCTTCCCGTTATCACACAGCCAGTAGGGTTTGGAAGCTAGGGACTGAGTCTGTCATCCAACTTTTTTACTGTAAATCTGTTTTGTTTTGTTTTTTTAACAATGTTGCCTTTCAAGAGCCTTTTACTTAGTATCCAGAGGCTGTGTGTTCTTTTCATCTTCTGAATCACTTTTTTGTATCCTCTTTTTCTTTAGTATATTTTGTATACAGTTGACCCTTGAACAGTGGAGGGAGGGGGTCGGGGGCACTGACCCCTGCACAGTTGAAATTCTGAGTGTTGCTTATCTCTGCCTGAAAAACAAAGGAATTGATAAGTGACTCACCCAAGGGCGGGAAGCTGAAACAGTTTGGATAGAATCAGGACTCAGATCCTCAAACACAAACTTTTCCCCACACTTAGTTAATTTAAGGATCTGTAAAATAAAAATACAGGTACTGTATTTATTTGAAACAATATGCATATAAGTAGACTTGTGCGGTTCAAGCCAGTGTTCAAGGATCAATCTGTACTTATTTTCTTTAAACACTACTTTCATCTTTTTACTCCCAAACTTGAGAACATATAATTCTCCACTGTGTATTGCATCCTATTTAAATGCCTTTGCCTTGTAGCCAGTGTACCCTGTAATTTGTTCTTACTGAACCCTGTCAAAAAGCCTCTATTCTATTTAGGCAGTACTCCTGCACATAAAGATGATAGGTAATTCCTATACCTAACATTGTTCCTTCTGGATTGCCCTCTGTTTTGCTTGTCCAAATCCTGCCCTTTAAAGATCCCTGTGTGATTTCCTCCACGAAGCCTTTTCTTACTAATTTACTTCTCTGGTTAATTCTTGATATACTCAAGGGCTATACAAGTGTTTTTAAAATCTTTATCTTCACGCATACCTCGTTTTATTGCACCTAGCTTTAGTGCGCTTCGCAGATACTGTGTTTTTTACAAATCGAAGGTTTGTAGCAACCCGTTTGAGCAAGTCTATCAGCTCCATTTTTCCAACAGCATTTTTGCTCACTTCATGTCTCTGTCACATTTTGGTAATTCCCGCAATATCTCAAACTTTTTCATTATTGTTATGTTTATTATGGTGATCAGTGATCTTTGATGTTACTCTTGTAATTGTTTTGGGGCCCCACAAATTGCCACGTAAGACGATGAACTTAATTGATAAATGTTGTGTGTGTTCTGACTGCTCTACCTGTTGACCATTTCCCCATCTCTCCCTCCCCTCAGGCCTCCCTATTCCTTAAGACACAGCGATATTGAAGTGAGGCCAATTAGTAACCCTACAGTGGCTTTTAAGGGTTCAAGTAAAAGGAACAGCCGTACATCTCTCACTTTAAATCAATAGCTAGAAATGATTAAGCTTAGTGAGGAAGGCATGTCAAAAACTGAGATAGGCTGAATGCTAGGCCTCTTACACCAGTTAGCCAAGTTGTGAACACAGAGTTCTTGAAGGAAATTGAAAATGATACTGTAGTGGATACATGAATGATAAGAAAGCAAAACAGCCTTATTGCTGATATGGAGAGTTTTAGTAACCTGCATCGAAGACCAACCAGCCACAGCATTTCCTTAAGCCAAAGCCTAATCCAGAGCAAGGCCCTAACTCTCTTTAATTCTTTGAAGGCTGAGAGAGTTGAGGAAGCTGCAGAAGAAAAGTTTGAAGCTAGCAGGGGTCGGTTCATGATGTTTAAGGAAAAAAGCCATCTCCATAGCATAAAAATGCAAGGCAAAGCCCCAGGTGCTGATGGAGAAGCTGCAGCAAGTTATCCAGAAGGTAATTAGTGAAGATAAGATAATTAGTGAAGGTGGCTGCACTAAACAACAGATTTTCAATGTAGACCAAACAGCCTCATATTGGAAGAAGATGCCATCTAGGACTTTCATAACTAGGGAGAAGTCAGTGCCTGGCTTCAAAGCCTCAGAGGACGGGCTGACTCTCTTGTTAGGGGCTAATGCAGCTGGTGACTTTTAAGTTGAAGCCAATGTTCCTTTACCATTCTGAATTATGCCAAATCGACTCTGCCTGTGCTCTCTAAATGGAACAAAGCCTGGATGGCAGCCCATCTGTTTCCAACATGGTTTACTGAATATTTTAACCCCACTGTTGAGAGCAGATTGCTTTCAAAATATTACTGCTCATCGTCAATGTACCTAGTCACCCAAGAGCTCTGATGGAGACGTACAAGATTAATGTTGCTTTCATGCCTGCTGACACAACATCCATTGTGCGGCCTGATCAAGGAGTCATTTCCACTCTCAAGTCTTATTATTTAAGAAATACATTTTGTAAGGCTATAGCTGCCATAGATAGTGATTCCTCTGAGGGACCTGGGCAAAGTCCATTGAAAACCTACTTGGAAAGGATTCACCATTCTAGATGCCATTAAGAACATTCGTGATTCATGGGAAGAGGTCAAAATATCAACATTAATAGGAGTTTAAAAGAAGTTGATTCCAACCCTCATGGATGACTTTGAGGGGTTTAAGACTTGATTGGAGGAAGTAGCTGCAGATGTGGTGGAAATAGGAGAACTAGAATTGAAAGTGGAGCCTGAAGTTGGGACTGAATTGCCGCAATCTCATGATGAAACTAATGGATGAGGAGTTGCTTCTTGCGGATGAGCAAAGAAAGCGGTTTTTTGAGATGGAATCTACTCCCGGTGAAGATGCTATGAAGATTGTTGAAACTACAATTAAAAATTTAGAATATTACGTTAAACTTAGTTGATGCAGCAGCAGTAGGGTTTGAGAGGATTGACTCCAGTTTTGAAAGTTCTGTGGGTACAGTGCTGTCAATCAGCATTGCCTGCTACAGAGAAATCGTTCATGAAAGGAAGAGTCAATGGATGAGGCACACTTCACTGTGGTCTTATTTTAAGAAATTGCCACGGCCGCCCAGCCTTCAGCAGCCACCCACCCTGATCAGTTTGGTAGCTAACATCGAGGCAGGACCCTCCACCAGCAAAAAGATTATGATTTGCTGAAGGCTCAGATGATGGTTAGCATTGTTTAGCAATAAGGTATTTTTTAATTAAGGTTTTTTTTTTTTTAAGGCATAATGCTCTTGCACACTTAACAGACTGCAGTACAGTGTAAACATAGCTTTTATATGCACTGGGAAACCAAAAAAAATTCGTGTGACTTGCTTTATTGCAGTATTTGATTTATTGTGATGGTCTGGAACTGAACCTGCAGTATCTCTGAGGTCTGCCTGTATTTTTATCACCCGAATCACCTTTTCCCCCTCCAAATAAATTCTTATGTAGAACTTCAGCATATAAACAGATGAAAGCCAAGCTGCTTTGGTTGAAATGGAGAAAGAGAGCCTCCCTCTCCCTCCCCTTCCTCCTTTACCTTAATCACCACCAGCCCTACCTCTGTTACATGGCCCCACAGGCACCTTTGTAGAACTCTGAAGGGCTGAGTTACATGGTTTAGAAAGCACTTAGCCTTTGACTGTAGATGGACTTCTTTTTCTCTCAAATTGTTTTGTATGTGTTAGCTTTACCTCATTAAATTAGACGTGGCTTGGTACAGTGGGAAAAAGCATGTAAGTTGCGGAGAAAAGACCTGGATTTGAGTCTTAACTATGCCATTTACAATTATGTCTTAACTGGCCTTAATTTTTCACATCTGTGAAATGTGGTAACAATATCTACCTTCCAGTGTTGTGAGGTTTCAAATGAGATAAAGTAAATGAAAGGGCTCCATGAGCGCCAGGGCTTTCTCATCTGTGTTTCTCTTTGATGACATCATTATCTTTGCACACCAGCTTTCTCTGCAGGCAGGAGGCAGGCTTGCTAGTAGCTCCCAAGCTGAAATCTCACAGCTTTTTATCACTGGAGAGGGACTGGTGTCTTTTGCCTTGAGAAAAAGAGCTCAGATTGGCCCGAACTGGATAGGTGCCCATCCTTGAACCAGTCACCTTTAACTTGGGGGATGGGGTCATGTAAGAACATGTCAGCTTCTGCTGTTGCCTTTTAGAGGAGAAGGGTAGCCTCCGTTGCCAGGAGAATGTTGCGATGGCGGACAGACTATATTTTACAGATGTGTTAAGATCCCTAGGCACATACAGACCCATGTCTTTGTATTTCAAAATAGTACTACATTGCTTTGTATTTCAAAATAGTATTAACATTACTTCTGTGGATACCTGGGTTTGAGTTTCAACTTCACCCCTTGGTAGCATTTTTATGGGACAGGCAAATATTCTTGTTCCATCCACCTCACTGTGTTCTGAGAATCAGATGAAATAATGCATCTAAATGTAATTACCAATCTGGAGATAAAGGGAAGCTGCTTTAACTACTTTGGTCCTTTCCTGTGTGATTAGGTTCTTTTCCCTCATGTTTGTCTCTACTCTTTCCTGCATCTGTCATTCTTTAGGTGTATATGCTTCTAAAGTGAACTCTTCCCATATATAGGTGAAGCCAGGTTTGTTTTAAAATTAAAGATATAAAATATATGATCAAATTGTAAACAGTAGTGTCTTGTGTACTTGAGCTATCATTTTGACATGATTGGAATGATTTTGGAAGGAAAACTAGTAAATACAAAAACCTTTACTGAATAATATGATTTTTTTAGTGTCAAATATTATCTTTTCAGGAGATCTCAGCCCTGCTGAGCTGATGATGCTGACCATAGGAGATGTTATTAAACAACTAATTGAAGCCCACGAACAGGGGAAAGACATCGATCTAAATAAGTAAGTGGACCTATAAAAAAGAAGGTAATCTTGTTCTTGGGTAGTAGATCTCTTTTATGAAATTATAAAATACTGCTGGTTCTATCTCATGTTTCATGTTTTAGTTGAGAATTTAGCTTTCTGCCCTGCCCTATCGATTATTTATGGCAAAATTGCCTTATAGCCTTATAATACTAGTGGTTTCTAACATTTCTTGGGCGCTTACGGTATTCTGGTCACTGTTAGTAGTACGTTATATGTATTGGCTCAGCTGATCCTCTCAAACACTATATGAGGTAGGTATTTACCTCATTTGACAGATGGGTCCTCTGAGACAGAGAAAGGTTAAATAATTTGTTCAGGAGTAAATAACTGGTGATTGGCAGAGCTGGGATTTAGAATCAGGTCATCTGTCTCCAGAGCCCAGGTGCTGTCCTGCTGTGCCATCTCACTTCACATCCTTCCTCTCTTCCCTGTCATCTCAGAGAGGTGGTAGCTCTCTTCCAGGGAAGCCCTCTCTTTGGGGCCTTGGATCCAATCCAGCCTTTCCCTACTTTAGAACCTCCTGGACACGTTCATCCACTTCCTCTCCACAACCATGTTCAGCTTTGACTTTGCTACATCCTCAAATAAGAGTGGTCTTTCCTCTCTGCATCTATTTATTTACTATATATTTGTGATATAGATCTGCTCTAGCGAAAGGGTTCTCCCCCCATCCCCAGGTCGTCAATGGTCTAGCCACTACGCACATGACATTTTTTTAGACCCTGTCTTCTGTTACTTGAGATACTACAATGTTATATCCCTTCCTTGGAACGTTGTGCTTGATAACATTTGCTAAAGAATAAATTAGTAACTATTCTTTTTTTACCATGAAGACATATTTTATTGGTTTTTCTACCATGTGTTTAGCAGTGTTTTTTTTTCCCCCATCTTTCTTGGCTATACCTCTAATTATACAAATCTTTTGTTTCTCAGGAACATTTCTACTTCTTGTATATTTTTGTCATTCTCTTTAATTTAGCACATCTAAAGCTAAAGCTAGCATCTTCTTTAAAACCAGCCCCTACTCAGATGTCCTCTTTGCCTAATTGTTTTAACCTTCACCCAGGTTTGAAACTCTAGTGTCATCTTTGAATCTTTTCCCTTAGGTCCACTTAGAGTCAAAATTTTGCCTACTGCTTCTTCATTATAACTCTCTTTCATGTTCACCACCAACTTCCTCTTCCATTCCTTTTTAAACTTAAGTCTAGACTCCTGCAGTAGTTTATGCTTTCAGTCCTTTTTACTGTCTTGCTGGATTAATTTTCCTTCGTCATTTCCCTGTGCAGGAACTTTCAGCACGTTCCCAGTGCTTGTGGAATTAAACGCAGATTCCTCAGCCCATTATGTAAGGCCTCTCGGTGTGGCTTCAACTTACTTTTCCAACTTCTTAAACTTCTGTATCTTCATATTGAAAACCTTCCGCTTTCTGTTAAGTTGGTCTACTCATATTTCTTAAAATCTGTACTATCCTGTTTTTGCATCTTCACGTAAGCCAGCCTGTTGGCTCTCAGTATCATCTCTGTGTCTTTATTGCCTGTCTGAAGTCTACTCTTTTTTCTGTGCCCATTTTCTTTCAATATCTCTCCAGCACACATTGAGTTCCTCGCTTGAGCTCTGGAATCACTCATTGTTGTGTGTGTGTTTTATTATTGATACGTATGTTTTTATTACTTGTGGATTTATTTTTGTGCGTGCCTGTCTGCAAACATGCGAACATAAGAGCACGAAACAGCTATGCCTTACACCTCCTGACGTACCAAGTACTTAGGTAGTCTCTTGTACCTATCAGGTACTCAGTAACCATTTGTTGAAATGATTTGAACACCCCATAATATTTCTAGATGGATTAAAGTGAGAAGATAAAGTGACTATTAGGATTTGGTTAGCAGCCACAAAGGAAGGAAAAATTGCTAAATTATAGAGGAAAGCGAGGAATTATTAGTTGGAATAAAGGTTACTTCCGGGGGTTAGGGATAGGGTTACGGTCAGGAAGGGGCAAACGGGTCTTCTGAAGTGCTGATCATATTCTCTTTCTTGGAATGTGGTTACAAGAGTGATTGTTTTATAATTGTTAGAGTATATTTATATGTTTTATTGTGCTGTTCTTTATACAATATTTTGTATTAGAAAAAGTTTTAAAACTTTTAAAGCTTTAAAAATATATCTACTTTATTTCCTATTTGGTTCTGCATAGCTTTGCTTTAAATTGTTTTGTTTTGTTTTGTTGGCCTGAGGCAGTGCTTTGCAACCAGGCATGACCATCCCCGCCCCCAAGTCATTTGGCAATGTCTGGAGACAGTTTTGGTTGTTACAACGGGAAGAGGTGCCAGTGGGTAGAGGCCAAGGATGCTGCTAAACATCGTACAATGTACTGAACAGTCCCCCACAACAGAATTAATGTGATCCCAAATGTAGTAGTGTGGAAGCTGAGAAAAGTGTAGAATCCTTCGAAGCTGGAGTGCTACTTTGAACGAGACCTACACTGTATCACTGTCCTGGGCCCCCCTCCCCCCAGCCCCGTAGTCATCTGGTTTTCTTTCTGGTACTCTGGAGAACAAGAAGTCATGAATTTTGTTCTAGTTCCCTGATAGTTACAAATGTTAAAACCACTGTTGTCATCTGGTGAAGGGATACGGGAGTGATGGGAGTTGATGGTGTTATTTATAGGTTATCCTTTTGGTAGCTTGTCCTTGAAATATTGTGATCTTGATAATGCTAGATGCTTTACTTTCAGGGTGAAAACCAGGACAGCTGCCAAATATGGCCTTTCCGCACAGCCCCGCCTGGTGGATATCATTGCTGCAGTCCCACCTCAGTATCGAAAGGTCTTGGTCCCCAAGTTAAAGGCAAAACCCATCAGAACTGCCAGTGGGGTGAGTGATTCAATTCATCAAAGATTGATTGTGTATCTCTTCCACCACAGATCCCTGCCTCCATGTAACACCCGGGTAGTGAGGTGGAGGTGGGGGATTTGGACTAATGAAATCCACATGCTATGGCGTGTGCTGGAGTGGAGACACGTGCAGAATGCTCGGAGGGCATGGGGGGCAAAGGTCACTGTTCTTAGAGGAGTGGATGATGTTTTGGTTTTTGCTGTCTCTGAAAGTATAGCTAGATGCTTGGGGACTATCATAAGATGACCAGTATTGTTGGCCATCTTCAGCTTGTGGTGTATAAGATTGATACTTATAAAAGGTATTTTGAAAAGTTAATTGATAGTGCAAAGTCGTTCTATTAATATATATGGTAATTGTGAAACAGTTGACACCATAGGGAGTGATATGGGAGTCCAGAGGACAGAGATGTCCCCGCAGTAAAAGGGACTAGGGAAAGCCCAAGAGGAAGCGTGGAGCTTGACTAACATATAAATGGTGCCCATATAAGCAGAGAAGAGCAGGTTCAAAGAGTAATGGGAGCGAGGACCCAGGAACTAGAGCACAGAGGTAGAGGTGAGGTAAGAGGCGTGTGTGCAGCGAACCACAAGTGTACCAGACTCACTGGGGCTGACAGTTCATTTTGGAAAGCAGCAGGACATTGGGGTGAAGAGTTAGTGTGGGATCCACTTGTAAAAGATCTTAAATGTCCTGCAAAATAGCCAGATAATAGGAAACTGAAAGATTTTTGAGAAGGGGAGTGATGGGAACCAAATAGATTTTCAGAAAATTAATTTGCATACAAGATGTAGGGTAGCTTGGAGCCAAAAGGACCAGTTGGGATACTCTTGGTTTGACCTAGGTGTGAAGTGTTAAGAGCCTGAATCAAGGTAGGGCCTCCAGGATAAAAAGGATGAGTGTGAGAGACATGAGGGAAGAATTGCTAGGATTTAGACCCTCTTAAAACATGGTACCCAGAAGCGAATGCTGTGTTCCTGATGTGATCTAAGAAGTTCAGTCTGTTGTTTGGATGGGGATATTGTACTTCTAGTAAATGCAGCTTATAATGACTTGCTGAGTAGCCGTATCTCCTGGATCATATATTTGTGACTAATTAAACCCCAGAACTTTCACACACAATGTACCACCTATCCTAGTCTCTTCTCCTTTGTACTTAAGTGTTTGGGGTTTGTTTGTACCTAGTATAAAAGACTCAGAAAAACTAATAGGTCCAAACCCCTCACCTCCCATTCCCCCGCCACTGTTCCCCCAGGGCAGCCACTTTTAGGTCTTAGCTGATTTCTTGGCATTTACTTCCATATCCCTAAATAACGTGCTTTATGGACAAGTCTTGGATTTTCACTTTTCAGCATTGTGTGTGGGCTTGCCACCATGCAGACAAAGGTTTAGCAATGTTTCAACCTGACAAATGCACTTGGCTTTCATAATTCCATTCTCTCTGTCTTCCTCCTACCTCAGATCGTTTCTTTCTTTGACAGCTACTCTTGTTCTGCTTCCCTCTAAAAATTGATGTTTTCTGTGGTCCTGGGCCAACTGCTTTTAGTGTCATACATGCTTTCTTTGGGGATCTCATCCATTGATGTTTTTAAGTATTGCCATATGCTGACGCGTAGCTCCGACTTCTCCCCAAGCTTCACATCCATGTCAAATTGCCTGTTAGACCTTTCTCCTTTGACTGCCTGTAAGTATTCCCTTAAGTATAGCATAACCAAAACCTCAGACTTGCTCGTCCATCTTCCTTGTCCACCTTAGCTAATGGTGCCCCCATCCACTCAGTTTCTAAAAGATGCGAAATGCATTGTCCATTTCTACCACCACTGGGAGGAATGTTTTGGCCTTTATTATTTCTTGTTTAGATTGTTTTAGTCATTTCCTAATGGGCCTACTTTGTCTTACCTGCACCACATCCATTTTCTGCAGTGTCACCAGAGTGACTATTAAAAATATCAGAAGAACACAGCTGATTGTCATTCCCTAGCTGCTATGCATCCTAACCTCTATGCTTTTTAAAAAATTCATTTTACTGAAGTATAGTTGATTTACGATGTTGTGTTAATTTCTACTGTATGGCAAATGTATGATTAAGTTATATACAATACATTCTTTTTCATATTCTTTTCCATTATGGTTTATCACAGGATATTGAATATAGTTCCCTATGCTATACAGTAGGACCTTGCTGTTTATCCATTCTATATATAATAGTTTGCATCTACTAATCCCAAAATCCCAATCCATCCTTCCCCCACCATGCCTCCCCCTTGGCAACCACAAGTCTGTTCTCTGTGTCTGTGAGTCTGCTTCTGTTTTGTAGATAAGTTCATTTGCGTCATATTTTAGATTTCACATATATGCAATATCATATATTTATCTGTCTCTTTCTGACTGACTTAGTATTATAATCTCCAGGTCCATCCATGTTGCTGCAAATGGCATTATTTCATTATTTTTTATGGCTAATATTCCGCTGTGTATATGCACCACATCTTCTTTATCCATTCATCTGTTGATGGACATTTAGGTTGTTTCCATGTCTTGGCTATTGTAAATAGTGCTGCAATGAACATTGGAGTGCATGTATCTTTTTGAATTATAGTTTTCTCCAGATAGATGCCCACTAACCTCCATGCTTTTACTTCTGCTGTTACTGTAGTGCTTTGTTTATATGTTTTTATAGAGCAGCTTTAGACGTACAGAAAAATTGAGCAGAAAGCACAGAGAGTTCCCATATACTTCCTTTCCCCCTTCCCCAGGTTGCCCTATTTTTAATACCTTGCATTGGCTTGACACATTTGTTATAATTGATGAACCAATATTGCTATCTTATTATTAACCAAAGCCTGTAGTTTACATTGGGGTCACTCACAGTGTTGTACATTCTGTGGGTTTTACCAAATGCATAATTTCACATATCCACTGTTACAATATCATATGGAATAGTTTCACTGTCCTAAAACTTCCCTCATCATTTCCTCTGTTTCATACCTCTCTCAACTAGTGATCTATTTAATGTTTCTGTAGTTTTGCCTTTCCTAGAATGGTGTATAGTTGGAATCAGTATGTTTTGTAGCCTTTTCATATTGGCTTCTGTTACTTTGCAGTGGGTGTTTAAGGTTATGCCATGTCCTATTAGTGGCTTGATAGCTCATTTCTTTTTAGCATTGAATAATATTCCATTGTCTGAGTGTGCCACAATTTGTTTATCCACACACCTGTTGAAGGACATCTTGGTTGCTTCCAATTTTTGGCAATTACAGTGGACAAAGCTGCGATAAACATTTGTTTGAAGGTTTTTGCATACACAAAAGTTTTCAAACTCATTTGGGTAAATAAATATCTAGGAGCATGATTGCTGGATCATATGGTCAGACTACGTTTAGCTTTGTAAGAAATTGCCCAACTGTCTTCCAAAGTGGCTGCACTGTTTTGCATTCCATCAACAGTAAATGAGAGTTCCTATTGCTCCGCAAGCTCATCAGCCTTTGGTGTTGTCAGTGCTCTGGATTTTGGCCATTCTGTTAGGTATGTAGTGATATCTCATTGCTTTAATTTGCAATTCCTGAATGACATACGATGTTGAGTATCTTCTCATATACTTATTTTGCCTTCAGTGCATCTTTGGTGAAGTGTCTCTTCAGATCTTTTGCCCTATTCCTAATTGGGTTGTTTGGTTTTTTTATTGTGACGTTTTAAGGATTTTTTTTGTGTAGTTAAGATACATGTCTTTTATCAGCCATGTGTTTTGTAAATATTTTCTCCCAGTCTGTGGCATATCTTTTTAGTATACTTAAGTCTGTGATCCATTTTGAGTCTGTTTGTATTTGAGTTTTTGTTTGTTTTGTTGGTTTTTTTTGCTTTGAAAATCATGATTTTTATTATTCAGAGTAGTATCATTACTCATTGCAGCAGTAGTGACCATGTGTTGCCCACCTGTTACATACCAGCCACTGCACTGGTGTGTTTTCTAATTTAATCCTCAAAACTGTCTTGAGGGTAGGTAGTATTGTCTTCATTTTACAAAACAGGAAAATACACAGTAAGAGGCAGAGAAAAGATTCAAAGGTTCATCTCTCTGGCTGACTCCAAAGTCATAGCTTTTTCTACCTTATCAGTAATCTTTAAGCTGTATTCTACAAAACTACAGGATCCATATAAGTTTTTTAGGAGCTACTGTGGGGAATAATAGGGAAGCCGTGGGAGCAGGCCCCATCTCTACTTCACCCAGGGCTGTTGCTTTTCTCTCTTCTGTAAGTTGATGTTCTAAGTAAAACATTACTTGAAGGGAGAGTTCAGCCACTTAAAAAATGCTTGAGAACTCCTGCACATTGCTTCCCTGGTCCCCACGTCCCTCTGCCTTCTTAGCTCAGTTAACTCTTACTCAGCATGGCTGTCAACCCCTTAGGAAGGCTTCCCTGACGCCCCTGGTCAGGGCTAATTAATCCCCTTCTTTGGGCATCCCTAGTATTTTCTTTGTGCTTCTTACCATGTGGTTTTGAAAGAGCCTATTTCTCTATGTCCTCCTCCCCTGCTAGCTTGTATGATTTCAGAGGACAGAGGCAGTGCATTAATATTTTTTAGTCTTAGGGCCCACCTGCTCTGTGTAGCTCAGAGCCTGGCCTATATTGTAGGCCCTCGATAAAAGATTGGGAAATTAGATTGACCTCATCAGTGGTATACATATACCACTTGTGTCTCATTTTAAATACAAACATTTGTTTGAAAATCTAAGTTTTTAATTCAGATTTGCCAAATTATTTATTTTGGAGTTTCTCTAGATCACTAATGATTTAAGTTCAATTTTAATGATTTTTATTATTAAAAAATAATCACAGACTTACAGAAAAGTTGAAAATCCACTACAAAGAACACTTTATCCCTGAGCCATTTGAGAGTAAGTTGCAAAGCCGATGCCTTTGAATACTTCAGTATGTACTTCCTACAAACAAGAACATTTTCTTGCATCACCACAATACAGCCATCAAAATCAGAAATTTAACACTGATACGTTATCATCATCTAATCCTCAGACCTCATTCAAGTTCTAACGGTGTGTCAGTAATGACCCACAGGACCCAGTTCAGAATCACGTGCTGCATTTAGTTGTCATGGCTTTTCAGTCTGGACACTTCCTCTGGCTTTCCTTTACTTCATTACCTTAACACTTTTGAAGATTTCAGGCAAGTTGTTTTGTAGCATCTCCCTCAATTTGGTTTAATCAGATGTGTCCTCATAATTAGATTCGGGTTTGCATCTGTGGCAGGAACATCACAGAAGTGATACTGTGTTCTTATTATATCCTGTCAGGTGGTGCATAGTTTGTTGTCCTGTCACTGATGTTGTCTGCTTTGATCAAGGTGATGTCTGCTAGGCGTCCCCTTTGTAAAGGTATTCTTTTCCACTTTGTAATTAAGAAGTTTTGTGTGGCGAAGTACTTTGAAACTATGCAGATATCCTGTTCCTTATCAGACTTCCAGTTTGCTTATTCATTTGTGTGAATGGATTAAATGGTTTCCTGTTTGGTGGGTTATAATCTGTTCCATCATTATTTATTTTGATGTACAAATTTTCCCAGTTTTGACCAGTAGGAGCCCTTTCAAGCTGGTTTCTATTTCTTTTTTAAATGTCCCCATCATTCTTTGAGCAGTTTGTAGCTTTCAGTCATAATAAAATGTTCCAGGCTCATCTTGTACTTTCTTTACCCCAGCCCTGGAATCAGCTGTTTCTCCAAGGAGCCCTGGTTTCTTCTAGTGGAGAAGAGTATTTAGAAGCAAAGATCTGAGTGCTAGATGTGCTCAATGCCGTTAGGGTGTTGCTGCTCCCAGACCCTCTCCGTGGACCAAACTAGGAAATATATATGTAGATGTACATACATGCACACACATATACGTAACACATTTGCATCTATATTTGTGTGTGTGTGTATATACTGTGAGTCCACAGCAGTACCTTTAATTTCATCCAACCCACAGAGTTCATTCTAGTTCTCTCCCTTTCCATATTTTAACTTTCTTCTCTGAGGTACCGCCTCACACCGGTCAGAATGGCCATGATTAAAAAGTCATTACAAATAACAGATGCTGGAGAGAGGGTGGAGAAAAAGGAACCCTCCTACATTGTTGGTGGGAATGTAAATTGTGCAGCTGCTATGGAAAACAGTATGGAGGTTCCTCAGAAAACTAAAAATAGAGTTGCCATATGATCCAGCAGTCCCACTCCTGGGTATGTATCTGGATACAACTATTGATATAATTCAAAAAGATACATGCACCCCTATGTTCATAGCAGCCAAGACATGGACACAACCTAAATGTCCATTGAGAGATGAATGGATAAAGAAGATGTGGTACATATATACAATGGAATACTACTCAGCCATAAAAAAGAATGAAATAACGTCATTTACAGCAACATCGCAGGTAAAGTAAGTCTGGAAAAGAAACACAAATACCATATGATATCACTTATATGTGGAATCTAAAATATGATACAAACGAACATATCTACAAAAGAGAAACAGACTCACAGACATAGAGAACAGACTTGTGTTTGCCATGGGGGAGTGGGGTGGGGGAGGGATGGATTGGGAGTTTGGGGCTAGCAGATGTAAACTATTTTATATAGGATGGATAAACAACAAGGTCCTACTGTATAGCACAGGGAACTATATTCAATATCCTGTGATAAACCATAATGGAAGAGAATTTGAAAAAGAATGTATATATGTGTATAACTGAATCACTTTTCTGTAGAGCAGAGATTAACACAACATCGTAAATCAACTATACTTCAATAAAATAAATTAAAAAATCATAACTTTCTTCTCGGACAGTAAGAAACCTGGCTTGCATTCATCTTAGTGTATACCCTTATTTGACCAGCTGCCCCTATATGTAACCAATTGTCTAACTCTGCCATCGCGTCCTTCTCAAGCAGATGCTCTTCTTACCCTACTTGGGCTCTGACAGACCCCTCTGAGAATATCTTGCACACACTCTGAAGTCTAGCTCCTAGTTTAATAGTCTCTATTCTAAATATGGAGATCTATTGGGAAGAGTTTGAGATACAAAGGTTAGGTTTAGATATAATTTTATAGAATTGCATAAGTAATTGTTCTCTTGTAGGCTATTTTATTAAAACAAATCAGAAAGAGCAAGAGAGAATAAGAATCACCGTGACTTTAAAAATCATTAATTCCTTATTTTGCACTTAATTTATTGTAAAATACAAACTAGTGTATACAATGCGTATGTACATTTTGAAGATTAATAATATTGAAGAGATCACCCTGGTACCCACGGCTCTGTTTAAGAAATACAGCGTTACCAGTACTTTTGAAACCCCCTGTGTGCCACCCTCCGATTGCATTCCTCTCCCGCTTTCTGAGCGATAACCACTCTCCAGAATTTTGTATGAATTATTTCATAATTGCTTTTTTGTTAATCTTCCTTTTTTAGATTGCTGTTGTGGCTGTCATGTGCAAACCCCACAGATGTCCACACATCAGTTTTACAGGAAACATATGTGTGTGAGTATGATGATTGTGATAAGTTGTGTATGTGTATGTATTTTAATTGAACCAATAAGTCCCCTAGAGCCTTGATCAATACATGCTGGTAATATTTAAAACTTTTTTTTGTTTGTATTTGTTTTTTGGCCACGGCTTGTGGGACCTCAGTTTCCCGACCAGGAATTGAGCCCAGGCCACAGCAGTGAAAGCCCAGCATAACTAACCACTAGGCCACCAGGGAACTCCCTGGTAATATTTAAAACTTTGACTTAATAGATTCGTAAGTTAGTTCTTTGAAACAAGCACCTATTAGTAGGATATTTCAGTGCTTTAAAAATGAAGCATATAAAGATTTTAATTTGTTGCAATATACAGTAAAAAAATTCATAGGTTACAGAACTCGAAACAGTAGATATTCTGTTAACTTGATAAATGATACATGGAAATATGAGCTGCCTAAATTCCAAATGTCAGAAGTTTATAATGAATTTGGATCAGAAAAGTATCAAAGTAAAATGTTATCCTTACTAATAATCTTTAAACTTATTAAATTTAGATAATCAGAAAAATTAGCAGAAGAATATTCATGACTCTAGCCAGGAAGATTAATCAGGAGAAAGATTTTCTTAAGTGTAGTTACCAAGAGAGCACTGTGAGTATCAGTCCAAACTTAGGAAAACTTAGGCCCGGTTATTTGCCCCTAAAAGCTTAAACTTCTAAAATAATAGTGACTGCTGTACTCTGAAAATGACTGTAATAATGTTCCTTTATATGTTTATCTTTTTACTTGTTACTAGAACATGTATATATTTGCACACACTACAAAGGTACAATCTTCTGTTCGGATTTGAAAATGAAGCTGGTTCAGTCAGGATTTTATGGAGCCTGTAGATACTTGAGCTAGACTGTTGAACTAAGTTCTGTATCTGACATCTTCATTTTATTGTATTGGCAGATACTGCCCTGGTGGACCTGATTCAGACTTTGAATATTCGACCCAGTCTTATACTGGATATGAGGTAAAGTAATGTGAGGCTGTCCTGAGGAGTGTTACAGCATACTTTATTAAGAGTATGCTTTTATAAGTACTGGCTTTCTTAAAATTTTTATTTTTTATTTTTTTCCTGATGACATAAGTTATTCATGCACCAAACATTTGCTGAGTGTCTGTGGTTCTAGTCACTGGAGAATATTTATGTAAGCACTTACTATGAATATATCAACTTTGTTCTAAGTGCTTTACAGCGTTAAACCTTACAGTGGGATTTTGAAGGTAGACACTATTATTATCCCAGTTTTATAGATAAGGAAACCAGGGCCTAGAAGTCTTACACGACTGGCCTGGAGACGCGCCCCTAATATGTAACAGGGCCAGGCTTTGAATTCTGTGCTCCTCACCAGTACATTGTCCTGCCTCTGCAGCTGTGAAAAAAACAGGTCAGGTCTTGAGGAATTTACATTCTAATAAATGGGGGGTAGACAGTAAAGAAACAAACAAGAAAAAAATATCAGGTACTAGTAAATGCAAAGCAGGGAAGTAAAGTCAAGTAAGGTGTCGTAGCAGGGTGGATACTTAAGCCTTGGAGGCTAGGAAGGAATGGTCTGAGGAGGTGACATTTAAACTGAGCCCTGAATGACAAGAAAGAGCCTTTCAAGAATACCAAGAAAGAGCATTCCTAGCAGAGAGAATAGCTGGAACACGGAGCCAGGCTCAGAATCACGGTGGGGGGCTCTGGAGCAGAGCAGGTGAGGGGAGAATGAGATTCGGGAGACGGGTGGCGCAGGGGATTGTAAGCCAGGGCAAGGAGTTTGTTACAGGTGTCGTGAAAAGCCATCCAGGTTTAAAGCAGGGGGATGATATAATCCAGTGTCGGTTTTTAAAAGATCATCTGATGGTTCTGTGAGGGCAGGATTAGAGCGGGGGCAAGAGAGAAAGCAGGAGGCCAGCGAGCAGGCTTTCGAAGCCGTCGGCCTCGTCCGAAGAGGCCAGCAGCCAGGAAACCATGTGACTTTTTTCTTATACATGGTTTTTCATTTCGTACCTGTTTTTCATAGTTCAAATTTTTAAAAATACAAAAAGAATTTTTCAGTGAAAAGGCTCCCTCTCATCACTCTCCCCTAGCCACCCCTTTCTGCTCCAGCCCCCGAACAGACAATCAGTATCATCCCTTTCCTATACGTCCTTCAAAGATAGTATATAGATATAAAAGCAATACATATTCTTTTTTTTTTTTTAATTTATTTATTTATTTATATTTATTTTTGTCTGTGTTGGGTCTTCGTTTCTGTGCGGGGGCTTCCTCCAGTTGCGGAGAGCGGGGGCCACTCTTCATCGCGGTGCGCGGGCCTCTCACCGTCGCGGCCTCTCTTGTTGCGGAGCACAGGCTCCAGACGCGCAGGCTCAGAAGTTGTGGCTCACGGGCTTAGTCGCTCCGCGGCATGTGGGATCCTCCCAGACCAGAGCTCGAACCCGTGTCCCCTGCATTGGCAGGCAGATTCTTAACCACTGCGCCACCAGGGAAGCCCAGCAATACATATTCTTTATCCTAACTTTTTACACAGGAGGTAGTCTATCAAAACCTTGCACCTAACCTTTCTCATTTAACAATGTATCTTAGGGAACATTTTATATCAGTATATTGTTTCATGGCCGTAGACTATTCCACTGTATGATAGCATGATGGCTTTTTGTTTTTTTTTTTAATTTTTTATTTATTTATATTTATTTTTGGCTGTGTTGGGTCTTCGTTTCTGTGCGAGGGCTTTCTCTAGTTGCAGCAAGTGGGGGGCACTCTTCATCGCGGTGCGCGGGCCTCTCACTGTCGCGGCCTCTCCTGTTGCGAAGCACAGGCTCCAGACGCGCAGGCTCAGTAATTGTGGCTCACGGGCCTAGTTGCTCGGCGGCATGTGGGATCCTCCCAGACCAGGGCTCGAACCCGTGTCCCCTGCATTGGCAGGCAGACTCTCAACCACTGCGCCACCAGGGAAGCCCATGATGGCTTTTTGTTAAGCCATTACAAACAATGTTGTATAGATATTTAATGATCTGGTTTAAAGGTTATTTTATCAAGTAACTCTTTTGAATGTGTATACACAGCTATGTCTGTGAGCAGTATAACAATTTGGTGACCCTGGGGATTCCATAAGGGTTTACACAAAGATATAACTATGATCCAAGGAGCCGCCTGCTGTTGAGTTGGAGAACAGCCAGGTGCTATTCAGGACATTATTTTGAACTCTGACAAGACTGAGAGAGGAAGAAAGGAGCCCAAGAGAACTTTATTTTTAATACCCTTTTGAAACTACTTCTTTTTATTCTTAATTCAGTGTGGGCA
Source organism: Balaenoptera physalus (assembly GCF_965194825.1). Taxonomy (NCBI): domain Eukaryota; kingdom Metazoa; phylum Chordata; class Mammalia; order Artiodactyla; family Balaenopteridae; genus Balaenoptera; species Balaenoptera physalus. Next base: position 112,862,090 of record NC_138886.1, read on the forward strand.
TAACAGGATACTTTTCTTTTTTCTTAGCCAACCTCCATGCGAGCTATCCGTGCTAGGTATGACCCTTATCTACAGACAAGACACCGAATAGAACAGGTAAGGTTTTAAAAAGCATTTTTACATTAGATCTTTATACTTGGTTAGAAGGTATTATTGCTTGATTTGAGTTGAACCAGAAATAACTGAAAGAATATTTCTCCCCTTTGTAAGTTTTTAATATCCATTTGAGGGAGAGGGACTATTTTGCAATACCTAGCAAGGTCAAAAACACTACTTCCTTTAAAGACTGTATTATTTTCTGTAAGGATTTTATAGTCTCTAAAGTTCTTCCAATTTGTAGAAAGTTATTTATGGTGTGAAATTTACAGAATGTGGATATGTCTTAGACAGTAGGTGGGTGGATTGAATTTTAGCTTCCATAAGCCAAGTGAGAAGTATTGTGACTGGTTTGCTGGGGTGTGAATGGGGAATTGACTGTACAGGGGGATGAGCGGCTCTTGGGAGCCATGGAATTGTTCTGTATAATGGTGGTGGTGGTGCTAGTGGTTACACAACTCTAAACATTTGTCAAAACTCATTTAATTGTACAGTTAAAGTTAATGGATTTTATTGTATATAAATTATACCCCAGGAGTTCCCTGGTGGCCTAGTGGTTAGGATTCTGGGCTTTCACTGCCGTGGCCTGGGTTCAGTCCCTAGTCGGGAAACTGAGATCCTGCAAACTGCATGGCAAGGCCAAAAAAAAAAATGTATACCTCAATATAACTGATTAAAAACGAGTACTGTTAGATGGCCTTGCTCTGTTCAAGAACTCTGAACATTAACACAGATTTTCTTTTTCACAATTTTATTTTAAACTTGTCCAATTTCAAACAATGCAAGCACTGTCCATAGTTTTTATACTTACATCTAGCAGGACAACTAGAAAATCTCACGTGGAAAGTAGCACATACCATAGTCAGTAAGTGGCTTCTGTGCTTAACTGTTACTACGAGTGGATACCAGCCACTTGTAATTTTCACGTCATTGTCACCAAGCACATATGGATCAGGACCGCCAGCTGTAGGAGAGGACCCCACCTGCAGGGAGCCGACATAGTTTCTAAACTGACCATTGCTTCAGTTTCTTTTTTAGCCATAATTTTTTTTTTTTTGGAACCCATGCCCCTTGCAGTGGAAGCACGGAGCCCTAACCACTGGCTGGACCACCAGGGAATTCCCTTAGCCATGATATTTAACTCACTTGAAGTGTTTCAGTAGAGTTCGAAATGTTTATATTTACCGAAAAGGAGCATGGGTTTTGAAAGATTTTAGAAACTACCAGAGAGTAGTGATTCTTTTCCTAACTGTAAATGCACTAGAATCACCTGAGTAACTTTTCCAGAACACATGCCAGATTTCACTGCTGAAGTTCTGATTGAGTCTGGTTTAGGGTCCAGGCAAGCTATTTTGAAAAAGCTACCAGGAAGATTTTGTTGTGCATTCCTGGTAAACAACCATAGTTATAGAGTATTCTTTTAGTGTTGATAGCTATGTATACGTACTTACAGATATATATTTGCATGTGTATGCACATGCATGCCCATATGCTTATGTATCTGTAAGGATTTACATATGTATAAGGATGTATGTATGTATAAGTTATTTGCCATTTTCAGAAACAAGTATAAAACAAGGTAACTTCTTGCTCATATTAAGTGTGGACATCCTCTTTACATAATACATTAGAGTTCATAATTTGTAGTCTACTTGACCTAGTTTTTCTCAAGCCTAAGATATGGCAAGACATTTAAATACCTGTTTCTAAAAATTAGAATCTTGCCTTATTGTAGTTGAAAAACTGCAAGATCTATACCATTCTCTTCCCAAATAGAAGAGATGTCATATTTCAGACTTTTATTGTCCTTCCCCCCACCCCTGAAACCAGGCTTAACGTGCTACCTGTACCCAGAAACTTCATAATTAATTCGAAACTTTTAATTTAAAACTGCTTTCTTAATGTTTCTTTCTAATCTAGTGTTCTCTTTCTTTCACTTGCATCAAGTCCTGATTATGTTGCATATAGTCTTCTTCATCCCCAGTGCTGACCACAAAGTCTGGCATAAAATATGTAATCAATAAATTTTTGTTTATTCTATTACATATTGTGTTATTTGCTTTGCTGCTTTCTAATTTATATTCTTTGTATTATTAAATTTTCACTTAACTCTGTAAGTTGACATCAGACTTCTTGTTTATTATTTTTAATTCTCATCCTCCTTATTTGAGCAATAATTTTCTTTTCAGACCCTGGAGTCTATTTTTTTTAGTCCATAGAATTTGCTTAACATGTTTGCTTCTCATTTTTAAACTATACTGATGAGAACACTGCAAAGTAAAATTAGAAATTTGCAATAACCCTCTTAGGGTAGTTGACTATGTCTTTCTAATGCTGATGAATTTATGTCTTTCAGTTAAAACAACTTGGTCACAGCGTGGATAAAGTGGAATTTATTGTGATGGGTGGAACATTTATGGCCCTTCCAGAAGAATACAGAGATTATTTTATTCGAAATTTACATGATGCCTTATCAGGACATACCTCCAACAATATTTACGAAGCAGTCAAGTAAGAAATCCTTATTTTATCATATTCACCAACGTTGGTTGTCAGTTTATCCTCCTAGCAGCAGTCTGTGAGAATTCTTTTTGCTCTATGTCTATATTCCTAGTTCTTTTGGGGCGGGAGGGGAGAGGATGTCATTCTTTTTATTTGCATAACTTTTATGGGTTGTAAGGTTAAATACATTTTTTCCCAGTTTTCTTGAGATACAGTGGACATAGAGCACTGTATAAGTTAGGGTGTGCAGCATAATGATTTGATGTCACACATATCATGAAATGATGACCACAGTAAGTTTAGTTAACATCTATCATCTCATGCAGTCCTGGTCCTTGTAGTTGCTTCTGTTTTGTGGGAAAAAGGATTATGTTTTTAAAAAGTGAGTATGGTCCATTGGTTATTACTATTTTCACAAAATCGCTATGTAAAAGAATAAAAAGAAACTAAAAAAAAAGAAAAAGAAAGAAAGAACAACAACAACAAAAAACCAAAACCAAGGGATTTCCCTGGTGGTGCAGTGGTTAAGAATCTGCCTGCCAATGCAGGGGACACGGGTTCGAGCCCTGGTCCGGGAAGATCCCACATGCCATGGAGCAACCAAGCCTGTGTGCCACAACTACTGAGCCCATGTGCCACAACTACGGAAGCCCGCGTGCCTGGAGCCCGTGCTCCACAACAAGAGAAGCCACCGCGATGAGAAGCCCCCGCACCGCAATGAAGAATAGCCCCTGCTCGCCACAACTAGAGAAAGCCCATGTTCAGCAACAAAGACCCAGTGCAGCCAAAAATAAATAAATAAAACAAGTAAATAAATTTATTTAAAAAAACAAAAAAACCACTGTGCAGATCTTTTCAGCTTTAGGCTGGTCTAAACTGCAGGGGTAGCTTTGATTGGACTAGGTGAGCCCACCCAAAAGAGCACTGGGAGTACTCTTAATCTGAGACATTTAGCTGCTATATAATCAACAAAACAAGTGACTTTTTTTTTAAAACATATTTATCGGAGTATAATTGTTTTACAGTGTTGTGTGAGTTTCTGCTGTATAACTAAGTGAATCAGCTATAAGTATACATATATCCCCATATCCCCTCCCTCTTGTGTCTTCCTCCCACCCTCCCTATCCCACCCCTCTAGGTGGTCACAAAGCACCGAGCTGATCTCCCTGCGTGATGCAGCTGCTTCCCACTAGCTATCTATTTTACATTTGATAGTGTATATACATGCCACTCTCTCACTTTGTCCCAACTTACCAACTTCCCCTCCCTGTGTCCTCAAGTCCATTCTCTACGTCTGCGTCTTTATTCCTGTCCTGCCCCTAGGTTCATCAGAACCATTTTTTTTTTTTTTTTAATGATTCCCTGTATATGTGTTAGTATACGGTATTTGTTTTTCTCTTTCTGCCTTACTTCACTCTGTATGACAGACTCTCGGCCCATCCACCTCACTACAAATAAGAAAACACTCCCATTTACCATTGCAACAAAAAGAATAAAATATCTAGGAATAAACCTGCCTAAGGAGACAAAACACCTGTATGCAGAAAACTATAAGACACTGATGAAAGAAATTAAAGATGATACAAACAGATGGAGAGATATACTGTGTTCTTGGATTGGAAGAATCAACATTGTGAAAATGACTATACTACCCAAAGCAAGCTACAGGTTCAGTGCAACCCCTGTCAAGCTACCAAAGGCATTTTTCACAGAACTAGAATAAAAAATTTTACAATTTGTATGGAAACACAAAAGACCCTGAACAGCAAAAGCAATCTTGAGAAAGAAAAACAGAGCTGGAGGAATCAGGCTCCCTGACTTCAGACCGTACTACAAAGCTACAGTAATCAAGACAGTATGGTACTGGCACAAAAACAGAAATATAGATCAGTGGAACAGGATAGAAAGCCCAGAGATAAACCCACACACATATGGTCACCTTATCTTTGATAAAGGTGGCAAGAATATACAATGGAGAAAAGACAGCCTGTTCAATAAGTGGTGCTGGGAAAACTGGACAGCTACATTTAAAAGAATGAAATTAGAACACTTCCTAACACCATACACAAAAATAAACTCAAAATGGATTAAAGACCTAAATGTAAGGCCAGACACTGTAAAACTCTTAGAGGAAAACATAGAGAACACTTTGACATAAATCACAGCAAGATCCTTTTTGACCCACCTCCTAGAGAAATGGAAATAAAAGCAAAAATAAACACATGGAACCTAATGAAACTTAAATGGTTTTGCACAGCAAAGGTAACCATAAACAAGATGAAAAGACAACCCTCAGAATGGAAGAAAATATTTGCAAATGAAGCAACTGACAAAGGATTCATCTGCAAAATATACAAGCAGCTCGTGCAACTCAATATCAAAAAAACAAGCAACCCAATCCAAAAATGGGCAGAAGACCTAAGTAGACGTTTCTCCAAAGAAGATATACAGATTGCCAACAAACACACGAAAGGATGCTCAACGTCACTAATCATTAGAGAAATGCAAATCAAAACTGCAGTGAGGTATCACCTCATACTGGTTAGAATGGCCATCATCAGAAAATCTACAAACAATAAATGCTAGAGAGGGTGTGGAGAAAAGGGAACCCTCTTGCACTGTTGGTGGGAATGTAAATTGATACAGCCACTATGGAGGTTCCTTAAAAAACTAGAAATAGAACTACCATATGACCCAGCAGTCCCACTACTGGGCATATACCCTGAGAAAACCATAATTCAAAAAGAGTCATGTACCAAAATGTTCATTGCAGCTCTATTTACAATAGCCAGGATATGGAAGCAACCTAAGTGTCCATTGACAGATGAATGGATAAAGACGATGTGACACATATATACAATGGAATATTACTCAACCATAAACAAAACAAGTGACTATTATTTAATAACTACTGTTTTAATTACTGTTTAATAACTATTAAATAATTTGTTTATGGATGGGATCATTTATTTCAAATTCTAGTTGACAGAACAGAAGACAATTATGCTTTCTTTTGATACCTCATATCTCCATTTTTAGCGAGAAGAATACTAAGGTTTCATGTATAGTTCAATGATTTAAGAAGTAAAAGTCTTAGAATAGTTTTTATTTTCAGAAATTTCAGGAACACCTGGCTAAGTTACTGTGTACTATTCTCTCTTATTTACTGAACGTTAATTAAAGGCCCACTAGGGGCCATGCACTGCCTTGGGCACTGGGAACAACATGGTGAACAAGATGGATGTTGTCCTTGCCCTCATGGTGCTTACATTCTACTGGTTTAACAAATAACAAACAGTAAGTGCTGTGATGGATATAGACGGCTGTGATGGAGAATACCTGGGCTGATTCTGCACATGAAGTGGTGACGTTTAAACTGAGATCTGAAGTATAAGGAGGGAGTCAGGCCAAGCACAGAAAAAAGAAGAGGCAATGAAATGAGGAAGAACTTGAGGTGTTCCAGGAACAGAGAGGAGGCCAGGGTATCTAGATTCCAGTGAAAAGGGGGGCATACGTCATGAAGGGAGATTGAAAAGTTAGGTGTGGGCCTGATTACACATGCTTTTGAGGACTTAAAAGCTTTCGAGTCAGCACTAGGAAGTAGATGAATGGTTTCAAGCAGGAGACTGACGTGTTCGGGTTTGTAAGAAGCTCATCCTGGTTATTGTGTGGCTAGTGGGTGCAGGAATGACGTGGGAAACCAGGTGGAAGAGTGTTGTATCCACCCCAGTTCAGATGAGGGTGGTGGCAGTAATGACAGAAAAGAATAGATGGATTAGCTGTATTTTTGTGTGGAAACTGACAGACTTTGGATCAGGTCCACGGTGAGAAAGAGGAACGAATCAAGGATGACACCCAGGTTTTGGTTGTAGGAAATGATTGAGAGTTGTGTTGCATACTGAGATGGAAAAGACAGAAGGAAGAACAGGTTTGTGGGAGAAAATCAAGAGTTTTACTTCGGCTGCATTAAGTTTGAAATGCCTAGAATACATTCAGGTGCGGATGTCCCTAGGCTATATAAGAGATGTCTGGGCTGGCAATATAAAATTGGGGATTATCAGCTCATAGATGGTATTTATAGCCATGCAAATGTATAAGGTCACCTTATGGGAGAGTTTCAGATTCCCAAGGTATGCTACATGAAAACGCAATTTTTAGAGCAATTCTTACAATGTGAGCCCATCATTTTTGTATACGTGCCTGTGTGAGTATAAATGCATAGAAGAGGTGGTAGAATGATGATCATCATAGGCAATAGTTAGCACTGAGGAGAAAGGGACATGAGACATGGGGGTAAAGGAGGACGTATACAGTGTACAGTGTGCTGAGCATTGTGATAAGTATTGACTTACTCATTTCTTATAAGAAGTCTTTAAGTATTTAACTTATCCCTGTTTTACAAGTGAGGAAACTTTCATTACCCTGTAATTAAAGCAGTTTTTGGCACGTAGTAGCCACAAGCAAACTTGTGAATGAATTTTGAATGATCCATCTGTTGGTCAGATATTGACAGCTAATGACCTAGGTAGGGCTTCCTCTTGGAACTGGGGACAGGGCCCTCTTTTTGTGCTCGCCCTACTTCTCCTATCCCCTTAACTTCTTTTGTTCTCCTTTGGGTTGGTAAAAATGAAAAGAGTAGAGAGACTTTTTCATAAGTTTAAATAAATCTTAAGGGTAGTTTGAGGGGCCTGGGTAGAGAGTTCAGCAGCTGGGAGAGCATGTGTGAGCAGCTACTTTGTGTGATGGCCAGTAGAGGATGCGACAGGTTAATTCTATGTCCATGAATCTGGACTTAGAGCAACAGCTGGCCCAGGTGATCTCTCCATCCTGCAGGGCCTTTAGTAGCAGGATGAGATGGTACCATATTTTACTGCTCATTCAGAACCTTGATCATTCATGAATATGAGTCATGCTGAGTAAAACGCTGAAGTCTTTCAATCTTTAGAGGAGTAATGATGTAAATCCATCGCATTCTTCCTAATAATACTGAAAATCAGATGATAGCTTAGAATAAAATGCAGTTGGAGGAAGAAAAACAACCTTAATTTGTTCAAAGCCCCATGATATTAGGATGGCAGCAGTACCTCAGAGGATTACTGACTAAAATCCATTGAACTCTAAGAATTCCCTCACAGGATAATCTATTCAGACCATCATATTTTCCTACCCATGCTTATGTATTATATATTTTTTTCTCAGTGCAGCTGTTCTCATGTTGCAGACCTTGCACAGTATGTGGATTTGAGCCATAAATATCTTGGACTTGTCCCGCCCCTCCCCACCCCCATGAAAGTTTGCTGCAAAGCTTTTCAGTCTACAGTTTGGGTCCCCCAGGTCATGTGAGCTAGGCCAACTGAAGATCTGCATAATGAATTTTTAGGATGCAGTTAGTCTGACATCTCATCAACTGAAACTTTAAAATATTTGCTATATTCTTTGTGTGAAGTTTTATCTTTATTTTTGCAGAAATGGTGCAGTGTCTAGTGGTGTTTGTAAATTGCCTTTTTTTTTCAATAAAACTATTGAAAATAGTTTTATTATAACTTGAGATTACGGTATGTGTGTAGAAAAAGCCCTTTGGAGAAGCAAACCTCTTTCTCTAATGGACTAGGCAGAGCCGGCATTGTTTTGTTTCTGTTCTTGAATTTACCTCAAGGGGGCAACAAACACTTTACTTTCGGATAAAAATTTTTATGGGATTTGAGCCTTCATTGCAACAAATAGCATGAATGGCTCTCGGGAAGTAATAAAAGTACAGTCTGGGAGCCATGAAACCATGCATAAATGCCGCACTGAATCCTGCCAACCCACATTCGACATGTTTTGCTTTTTTACTCCTGGTCTCTATACTTTTATGAGATTATCTGGAAAAAGCCAGTTTGTGGTATCTTGTTTGCTTTGTTGAGGTAAATTTTTACTGCCAATTCCCTATAATAGAGTTGGTATTTGTTTTTCAGGGAAGCTTTGTATAATCTGAAGAAATAGTTGTCTGGTTTGTATCATAGAGACATAGAAAACTATTTTCAAATGTTGACATCTTTGCAAAATGTAGAGCAGCCCAGAGATACTGTGTTTTGAACATAATGTTTTCTTCAAAATTTTTGGATGAGATATTTACCTTGCTGTTCTCTCAGTCCTCTTGCACAGAGGGTATTCATGAAAACTGTTTGGGTTACCCAGCGTGACCCACCTCTCTCAGAGGTAAGGTGATGAATTTCATGTTTATTTTACTAGTAGTTGATACTAGTACAACTACACAGATGTAATACTGACTTTGACAAGCTTGGCATAGGTGGGGTATTTTTTGTTGTTGTTGTTGTTTTTAATAAATTTATTTATTTTATTTATTTTTGGCTGCGTTGGGTCTTCGTTGCTGTGCACGGGCTTTCTCTAGTTGCGGCGAGCGGGAGCTGCTCTTTGTTGCGGTGCGCGGGCTTCTCATTGCGGTGGCTTCTCTCGTTGCAGAGCAAGGGCTCTAGGCGCGCGGGCTTCGGTAGTTGTGGCACGTGGACTCAGTAGTTGTGGCTCACAGGCTCTAGAGCGCAGGCTCAGTAGTTGTGACACACGGGCTTAGTTGCTCCATGGCATGTGGGATCTTCCTGGACCAGGGCTCGAACCCGTGTCCCCTGCATTGGCAGGTGGATTCTTAACCACTGCGCCACCAGGGAAGTCCCTAGGTGGGGTTTTTTTTTAAGATTAATTTTAAATTAAGTTAAAAGTTACGTATTGTGACAGCTGAGTCAACCGTGTTTTAAGGTTAAAAGTCTTTGTTCGAATTTGTTCGAACAAAGAATTTGTTCAAGTTCTACTATCAGCTCGAGTGTGTCTCTGCTTTGCTATCGTGTGTGTCATCTGGTTCAAGTTTTGCTTTCTTCTTAAAAGATTAAGAGTTAGGGTAAGGAAAAGCCCTAACAAGGTGAACTTGGTTGTTATTTATGGCAGGTTAGTAACAAGCAGTATGTTATATCCTTGCAGATGGAAACATTGGAAAGCTGAGTGAACAGAGAGGTCAAGGACAAAGCAGGTATGATTTCTGTGAAGGCTCATTAAATCAAGCAGAGTGATAATCACTCATTACTATCAGCTAGACTGAGACCGCAGTAATCTCCAGAGAGCATCAGTTACTGGTGACTATCATCCTCTAAAAATCATAGCTCTGGAGGTGAAAAGGACCGGCAGTGGGATCTGAGTCACCCGTTCACCAGAATGCAAATGTTGCCAAATATCTCAAAACAACCTTTTAAAATAGTTTGATTCCTTTTTAATCAGCCTTGCCCAGAAGCAGTTTTGCATTCAATTTTTAATGCTCCTTGGCTGTTTTCACAAGATGCAATTTAAAAGGGTAGTTACCCACCAAGAAGTAGGTGAGTCATACCTTCTCCCTGTGGAATTTTTAATTCAGTTCTGTTCCTTCCTCTTTTTTTCCCCCCTCCATCAATGACTTTAAATCCTCCAACTATGTCCTTCTGTGTCTTGGAAAAGCTAGAGTGCTAGGTAACGCTGGGTCCCAGGCCCAGAAGATAATTTCATACTTGCAGAGTAATGAAGAAAGCAAAGCAACCTACGAAGGCCTGAAAGTGGCCGTCTCCTGCCTTGCTGCCCTGGCCTTATTTCTGGCAGGCCTCAGAACCTCCTGGATGTCTGGGCTTTGGCTCTAATACCCTCCCCATCCCCGCCCCTCACTTTATATGGTTGATCACTTTTACTTCCTTGGTAATCAGATTTTCGTAGATGGTGACCAGGATCCTTAACATTGGCAGTCCAACCTAGGATACAATCTTAGTCATCATAAAAAGAGGTGATATTAGTTGTTTTTCTTCCAACATTTTATTTGAAACAAACAAATTTCCAGTGAACATCACATACCTGTCACCTAGGTTCTACAGTGTTTGCTTTATCACATACTTATCCAACTAGCCATTCCTCTGTCCATCAATCCTTCTTTTTATTTATTTATTTATTTATTTATTTAACGCATTTCAAAGGCTGCAGACTTCGGTATGCTTCTCCCCAAATATGTGCATTTGCACATCATTAGCTAGTTCACTGTTTGTAATATTTTCTTTTCAAGTAAATTTACATACTGGAAATGCACAGGTCTTATGGGTACTCTTTGATGAGTTCTAACAAATGCATATACCTGTGCAACAAAAGCATACTAAGATATAGAACATTACCATCGTCCCAGAAAGTTTCCTCCTGTCTCCTCCCCGTAAATCCTCACCTGCACCTCCCAGAAGCAGCCAGTCTTCTCATTTTTTCCCTTTCATAGATTAGTTTTGCCTGTTCTAAAACATCATATGAATGGAACCATATAGCATATACTCTTTAGTGTAAGGCGTCTTTCACCGAGCGTTATATTTAGAGATTCATCCATGTTGGGTATTTCAGTAGCCGTTACCTTTTTAGTGCTGGGTAGGATTCCGTTGTATGCATAGAGCACAGTTTGTTTATCCATTCTATTGATGGATAGCTGGGCTGTTTCCAGTTTGTAGCTATTATGATAAAACTTCAGTGAACATACTTATATAAGTCTTTTTGTGAATATATGTATTTATTTCTCTTGGGTAATAACTGGAAGTGGAATTGCTACATCATATGTTTAGTTTTAAAACTGCCAGACATTTTCCCAAAGTGGTTGTACCATTTTTACTCCTACCAGTAATGTATGAGTGTTCATTTGTTCCACATCCCACCAGCATAAGGTGTTGTCAGTCTTTGTAAGTTTAGCCATTCTAGTGGGTGTGTTGTGGGTTTAACTGTGGTTTTAATTTGCATTTTTCTGATGACTAATGATGTTGAGCACTTTATTATGTGCTTATGCTTTCTATATATATTTCCTTTGTGAAGTGTGTGTTAAAGTCTTTTGCCCATTTTTTATTGGGCTATTATACATCCTGGATTCTAGGCCTTTGTTAGATCTATATTTTACAAATATGAAAACCCAGTCTGTGGCTTGACTGTTCATTATGTTAATATATTTGAGCAGAGTATTTTGTTTTGGTAAAGTCTAATTTAGCAATTTTTTCTTTCATAATTACTGCTTTTTGTATTCTCTCTCACAAACCTTTGCCTACTCACAAGGCAAAAAGATATTTTCCTGTGTTCTCTTCTAGTTATAGTTTTAGCTTTCATACGTAGGCTTATGATCCATCTTGATTTAATATTTTATGTATAGTGTGAGGTAAGAGTCAAGGTTTCTTTTTTTCCATATACATACCTAATTGTTTCAACATTACTTGTTTTAGAACTTCCCTTTCCTATATAGATTGTATTGGCACCTTTGTCAAAAATCAATTGGCTAGGGCTTCCCTGGTGGCTCAGTGGTTAAGAATCCGCCTGCCAATGCAGGGACATGGGTTCAAGCCCTGGTCCCGGAAGATCCCACATGCCGCGGAGCAACTAAGCCCGTGCACCACAACTACTGAGCCTGCGCTCTAGAGCTTGCAAGCCACAACTACTGAAGCCCGTGCGCCTAGAGCCCATACTCCACAATGAGAGAAGCCACCGCAATGAGAGGCCAGCGCACTGCAACGAAGAGTAGTCCCCGCTCACTGCAACTAGAGAAAACCCACACACAGCAACAAAGACCCTGTGCAGCCAAAAATAAATAAAATAAAATAAATTAATTTTTTAAAAAAATCAATTGGCTATATAAATTTGGGACTGTAGTCTCTTCTGTTCCGTTGATGTGTTTTTGTCTTTATGCCAGTACCACAGTCCTGATTATTGTAGTTTTATAGTATACCTTGAAGTAGTATATAAGTCTTCTAACTCTGTCATTGTTTTTCAAGATTGCTTTGGATATTTTAGGTCCTTTGCCTTTCTATATAAAGTTTATGCTTGTCAATTTCTATTATAAAGTGTGATATCCATATTAACAAACTGAAGGATAAAAACCATACAATCATCTCAATAGATGCAGAAAAAGCTTTCGACAAAATTCAACGATAAAATTATTTATGATAAACACTCTCCAGAAAGCGGGCATACAGGGAACCTACCTCAACATAATAAAGGCCATATATGACAAACCCACAGCCAACATAGTTCTTAATGGTGAAAAACTGAAACCATTTCCTCGAAGATCAGGAACAAGACAAGGTTGCCCACTATCACTGCTATTATTCAACATAGTTTTGGAAGTTTTAGCCACAGCAATCAGAGAAGAAAAAGAAATAAAAGGAATCCAAATCGGCAAAGAAGATGTAAAACTGTCACTGTTTACAGATGACATGATACTATACATAGAGAATCCTAAAGATGTTACCAGAAAACTACTAGAGCTAATCAGTGAATTTGGTAAAGTAGCAGGATACAAAATTAATGCACAGAAATCTCTTGCATTCCTATACACTAACGATGAAAAATCTGTAAGAGAAAATAAAGAAACAATCCCATTTACCATTGCAACAAAAAGAATAAAATACCTAGGAATAAATCTTCCTAAGGAGACAAAACACCTGTTTGCAGAAAACTATAAGACACTGATGAAAGAAATTAAAAACGATACAGACAGATGGAGAGATATACCATGTTCCTGGATTGGAAGAATCAACATTGTGAAAATGACTGTACTACCCAAAGCAATCTACGGATTCAATGCAATCCCTGTCAAGCTACCAATGGCATTTTTCACAGAACTAGAACAAAAAAATTTTACAATTTGTATGGAAACACAAAAGACCCCGAACAGCAAAAGCAATCTTGAGAAAGAAAAACAGAGCTGGAGGAATCAGGCTCCCTGACTTCAGACTATACTACAAAGCTACAGTAATCAAGACAGTATGGGTTGGAGGGAGATGCAAGAGGGAGGGGATATGGGGATATATGTATACATATAGCTGATTCACTTTGTTATACAGCAGAAACTAACACAACATTGTAAAGCAATTATACTCCAATAAAGATGTTTAAAAAAAAAGACAGTATGGTACTGGCACAAAAACAGAAATATAGATCAATGGAACAGGATAGAAAGCCTAGAGATAAACCCACGCATGTATGGTCACTGTATCTTTGACAAAGGAGGCAAGAATATACAATGGAGAAAAGACAGCCTGTTCAATAAGTGGTGCTGGGAAAACTGGACAGCTACATTTAAAAGAATGAAATTAGAACACTCCCTAACACCATACACAAAAATAAACTCAAAATGGATTAAAGACCTAAATGTAATGGCCAGACACTATAAAACTCTTAGAGGAAAACATAAGCAGAACACTCTATGACATAAATCACAGCAAGATCCTTTTTGACCCACCTCCTAGAGGAATGGAAGTAAAAGCAAAAATAAACACATGGGACCTAATGAAACTTAAATGCTTCTGCACAGCAAAGGTAACCATAAACAAGATGAAAAGACAACCCTCAGAATGGAAGAAAATATTTGCAAATGAAGCAACTGACAAAGGATTCATCTCCAAAATATACAAGCAGCTCATGCAGCTCAATATCAAAAAAACAAGCAACCCAATCCAAAAATGGGCAGAAGACCTAAATAGACATTTCTCCAAAGAAGATGTACACATTGCCAACAAACATATGAAAGAATGCTCAACATCATTAATCATTAGAGAAATGCAAATCAAAACTACAATGAGGTATCACCTCACACTGGTTAGAATGGCCATCATCAAAAAATCTACAAACAATAAATGCTAGAGAGGGTGTGGAGAAAAGGGAACCCTCTTGCACTGTTGGTGGGAATGTAAATTGATACAGCCACTATGGAGAACAGTATGGAGGTTCCTTAAAAAACTAGAAATAGAACTACCATATGACCCAGCAGTCCCACTACTGGGCATATACCCTGAGAAAACCGTAATTCAAAAAGAGTCATGTACCACGATGTTCGTTGCAGCTCTATTTACAATAGCCAGGATATGGAAGCAACCTAAGTGTCCATCGACAGATGAATGGATAAAGAAGATGTGGCATGTATATACAATGGAATATTACTCAGCTATAAAAAAAAAATGAAATTGAGTTATTTGTAGTGAAGTGGATGGACCTAGAGTCTGTCATACAGAGTGAAGTAAGAAAGAGAAAAACAAATGTTGTATGCTAACACATATATATGGAATCTAAAAAACAAAAAAGGGTTCTGATGAACCTAGGGGTAGGACAGGAATAAAGATGCAGACGTAGAGAATGAACTGGAGGACATGGGGAGGGGGAAGGGTAAGCTGGGATGAAGTGAAAGAGTAGCATTGACATATATACACTACCAAATGTAAAATAGCTAGTAGGAAGCAGCTGCATAGCACAGGGGGATCAGCTCGGTGCTTTGTGACCACCTAGCAGGGTGGAATGGGGGGGTGGGAGGGAGGCGCAAGAGGGAGGGGATATGGGGATGTAAGTATACATATAACTGATTCACTTTGTTATACAGCAGAAACTAACACAGCATTGTAAAACAATTATATTCCAGTAAAGATGTTAAAAAAAAATAAGTAAATAAAAATAAAAAGTGTGATAGGATTGGGATTGCTTTTAAACTATAGAACAATTTTGAGAAAATTACCATTTAGCAATATTGTTTTCTAGTTTATGAACATAGTCTATCTCCTAGTTTCCTTAAGTGTTTTTTAATTTCTCTTAGCAATCTTCAGTTTGGATATTTTGTAAGCTTTTTGTTAAATTTATTTCAAAGTATTTTGTTGATGCTATATTAAATGAAATTTTTAAAAATTTTATTTTCAGATTGTTTGCAGCTAGTATCTAGATACATGGTTGATTTTTGTATATTAACCTTATATCATATGACCTTACTATAAATTCACTACTTAGTTCTAAAAGTTGTTTTTGTAAATTTGCTGGGATTTTCTTCAACAACAATCGTATAATCTGCAAATACAATGAGTTTTAATTTTTCCTTTTGGATTTGCGTGCTTTTTTTTTTTGCCTTATTGCAACAGCTAGGACATTCTGTACAGTGTTAAATAGAAGAGGTGAGAGTGAGTCTCTCTGTCTTATTCCCAATAATACAGGGAAAACATTTAATATTGCAGTGTTAAGTACAGTGTTACTTGTGAGTTTTTTTTGTAGATACCTTTATCAGATTGAAGAATTTTGCTAAGAGTTTTTTATCATTAACTCATTTGTCTAATGATTTCTTTGTCTGTATTTAAATGATCATATGATTTTCATCCTTTATTCTGATAATGTATATCACTTTGATTGATCTTTTAATGTTAAACTAACCTTGCATTCCTAAGATAAACCCTATTTGGTCAAAATGTATTTTTCTTTTTATATATCACTGGATTCACCTTTCTAAGACTTTGTAAAGGATTTTGTTCTTGAGGGATGGCAGTCTGTGATTTCCTTTTATCTAACTTCTTTGTCAGGTTTTGGTTTTAGTGTTATGCCGGCCCTATAAAACAACTTATGAAGTGTTTCCTCCTCTATTTTCTGAAAGAGTTCATGTAAGATGAATATTATTTCTTCTGTAAGTGTTTGCTAGAACTCAACAGTAAAACTATCCAAGACTGGAGTTTCTTTATGGGAGGGTCTTAGATGATTAATTCAATTCCTTTAATAGATAAAGGGATATTCAAATTTTCTGTTTCTTCTGTGTCCGTTTTGATAAATTATATTTTCCAAGGAATTTGATTTATCCAAATTGTCAAACTTTTTGGTATTAAGTTGTTCATAATGTTCCCTTATTTTGTTTTTAATGCCTGTAGGATGTTAGTGATCCATCCCTCCTTCAATCCTGATATTGATTACCTGTGTTCTCTCTTTTTTTTCTTTATTAGTCTAGCTAAGGTTTATCAATTTTGTTGTTCTTTGTAAAGAATTAACCTTTGGTTTTATGTCCTCTACTTAATATATTTCTGCTTTTATTTTTATTATCATCTTCTACTTGCTTTGGATTTCCTTTACTCTTTCTATGCTTAAGTAAGGTATAGAAACTTATCACTATAGACCTTTCTTCTTTTCTAATGTAAGTGTTTAAAGCTTTAAAGTTTTCCCCTAAGCACTGCTTTGTCTGAATCCCACAAATTTTAATATGTTGTATTTTAATTATTATTCAGTTCAAAATGTTTCCTAAAATTGTTTGTATTTTGACCCATGGATTATATACAAATGGATTGTTTAATTTCTAAATTTCCAAAAACTTGGAGTTTTTCTTGATTTCTTAATGTCATTGATTTCTAATTTAATTCCATATTGGTCAGAGAGGGTCTATTCTATACAATTTCAATTTCTTAAAGTTTTTTTATTGAGACTTATTTTGTGGCTCAGCATACATGGTCCATCTTGGTGAACAAACTATGTATATTTGATAGAATGTGTATTCTGCAGTTGTTGGTTGTAATGTTCTATAAATATCAATTCAGTCAAAGTGGTAGATAGTGTTGTTCAGTTGGTCCTCGTCTTGGGGTTGGTTTGTTTTGTTTTGGTTTTTTTCTGTGTAGTTCTGTCAGCTGCAAAGAGAGAAAGAGAGATTAAAATATCCAACTATGATTGAAGAATTATCTATTTCTCCCTTTAGTTATATTAGTTTTTACTTCATTTATTTTGAAGATCTGCTGTGAGGAATATGCACATTTATGATTGATATGTTTTCCTGGTATATGAACTTTTTGTCAATATGAAGTTACCTTTTTATCATTATGAAATGTCCTTTATTTCTGGTCTTGAAGTTTCCTTTTTTTGATGTTAAATTAGCCATTACAGCTTTTGCATACTTACTGTTTTCCCTATGTAGTATCTTTTTCCATCCATTTACTTTCCACCCATATGTGTCTCTGTATTGAAACTGTGTTTCTTTTAACAGTCTAGTTGGCAGTTTTATGGAAGTCTACAGTAGTTGGGTCTTGTTTTTTTTATCCATTTTGACAATGTCTGCCTTTTAATTGGAATGTTTAATCTGTTAACATTAGATACCATTAATATTTGCATCTACCAATTTAGTCACTCCCTCACTTTGGTTTTCAGTAGCCAAGAGTAATGGTTTTACTGAATACCATTATTGTCTAATTCTGTGCAATGCATTTTTTCTATATCCTTTAATAGGGAATGTATTCTTGAGAGAGAGAGTCTGTCATATCTAACACAATTCCTTGAGGAGAGAAGGTATAGTAAGTCCCCTACATACGAACCTTCAAGTTGCGAATTTTCAAAGATTTGAACATGTGTTTGCATGTCCAGTCACGTAAGTTAGTTCATGTGTCTGGCATTATCTGTAAAAGTTGGGTACCTAGGCTAATTTTGTTGGACTTACGAACAAATTGGACTTATGAATGTGCTCTCGGAATGGAACTCGTTTGTATGTAGGGGACTTACTGTACTTAAAAAACATTGTTAAATGAGTGCAGTGGGAAGAACTGTGCATTAAGAATTAGGTTCCAGACTTATTTCTGTTGTTATCTTACATTATTAATGAGGAGGCAGACTATATTATTTCTAAAGTTACTTCTTTCTGTGACATTGTATGCTTTGAAGATTTCTATTGGAATGGGAATTTTTATCTAAAAGATGTGCTTGAAGGTTATTTTTCATCTAGCAGTCACTTTCGGACAATGACAACTTTTCTATAATGCATTTATGTATATAGCCCTTAAATTTGAATGTGAATAGAATATTAAAAGAATTTGTAATAACCATGATTGTTTTTTTCTATTAATAGTACATTGCTGTTGGCTCTTCAGCTGTCTGATTAGGAGTATAAAATGGTAGCATTCTTGTCGGCTACTGAAAGAATCAAAACCGAAACTGTTAAGGGTTGTTTTTCATATATCTTAAACCTGGTCAACTAGCATGATAAGGGACCAAAGGTCCCTGATTACTCTCTAAGCTATGTTACCAGGTGAGTTTTTCATAGGTTGTACTCATTTAAAAATTGAACTTCTGTTCCTGTCTGTTTCCTCAGTTTGTGTTGGGCAGAACCTTATGTTATAGACCCTCTTGACATAACTGCCAATATCCAGGAAGCAAACTTGACCACCATCTCAAAAGGAAAGATAGTTATTTTTAAATTCTCAAACATTCAACTCAAGTCATTCTTAAGTTTGGAATATCACTAGCACAGTATTATACAGAACATAAAATTTTGTTGAGATATTTTCCAGATATGATTATAGCCCCCGCACCACCCTGCCCCCCCCCAAATAAGCATGTGTTCTGTGGTACTACTGAGGAATTACACCAATCACCCCAGATGTTATTTGGCAAGTCAAAAAAATCTTTGGCTGTCCAAAGAAGTTTATAAATTCTCCTTACTCATTTTGAGACTGCAGATGCAAAAGAGAGTTTGTACATTGTGATTAATGAAAATCAATATTTCATCTACATATTACAAATATTTACGTTGTGATTTGGTTTGAGCAGGTTGAGTTTGAGATAGAGGGATGTCCATGTAGGAAAGGGTCCATAAAACTCTCAGAAATTTGGGCTTAGACCTCTAGTGAGATTTCACACAGGAAATCTAAAGTAAGACACATCTAACTTAATTAATGACAGAAGTTTTAGAGAGGACTTCAGGAGATTAATAGTAAGCAGAAGTGTTCTTTGATGCCACAGCCTTCTTGGAGTGAATCAGAAACCGTTTACAGAAGATAATAAAGAGACCTTCACATCGTCTTTCTTCAGTGTCCCCCTGGTTGGGACCTTAGTGTGAAGGGAGAGTAAGTAATAACAGATGTCACTTTTATAGGTCACTTTCTTCCTTCCAGAAGTAGAAGCATGCTTTCCAAGAAATCATATCTATCCAGTTATATATCTGCCACTTCTGGCTCTTTGTTCTTAAGTGGTTCTTGGCTTTAGCTGTGTGTCTTATCCCTACAGCTAGACTGTTGAGCATCTCTGGGACGAGAACTACTGTATCTTTACTTTCTGTAGATTACCTGGCCTAGTGTTAAGCAACTTTTAGGGTTAACTATTTGCAAGAGGAAAGGTAACCAGTAGAATTAGCTAGAGGCTGCTATGGGAGTAGAGAGAGACCTCCTATGTCTTCAGTTATGCCTCATTCATTTACTCATTCTTCATATTAGTAATTTTTATATTGAAGGAGAGTTTTTAGTGCTGAAGCCCTTACCTCTAAATGTATACGAGCCTACTGCCTTCCAGGAGCTTCCTGTCTAGGTGGATAGACAGACATAGCCACAAATAACAAGACAAACTCCAGAGTATGGGCAAGGTACTTTAGGAATGAGAGCGCGGAGTTACTGAGAGGCGCTGGGAAGATGTCATGGCAGGAGAAATGTATTTGAGCTTTGTTTTTTTTTGTTTGTTTTTTAAAGTTTTTTTTTTTTTTTTTTAAAGATTTCCTTGTGCCCTTTTTTCTTTTTTTATTTATTTATTTATTTTTTATTTATTTATGGCTGTGTTGGGTCTTCGTTTCTGTGCGAGGGCTTTCTCTAGTTTCGGCAAGCGGGGGCCACTCTTCATCGCGGTGCGCGGGCCTCTCACTATCGCGGCCTCTCTTGTTGTGGAGCACAGGCTCCAGACGCGCAGGCTCAGTAATTGTGGCTCACAGGCTCAGTTGCTCTGCGGCATGTGGGATCTTCCCAGACCAGGGCTCGAACCTGTGTCCCCTGCATCGGCAGGCAGATTCTCAACCACTGTGCCACCAGGGAAGCCCTTGAGCTTTGTTTTGAAGTCTGGGTAGCGTTTGGTTTTTATTTGCTTTTATATTCCCAGGTTACTGTCCCATCTCCCACCCCCTCCCAGCCCCAGCCCCCCAGTTAAAAAAAAAATGCTGTCAGCATAAGTTATTGGCTTAAGTTATGCTTCACAGAGAACATTAGCATCTTTTATAGTTGGTGCCACTCCTATGGCATACAGAAAAGTGTAGGATTCAGCGTAGCCCCACAGTGGTGATGTTTAGTTTATTTAAAATGACCCTATAATGCCACAAAAAGAGAAGTGGAATTGGAATCAGAAGACCTGGGTACAAGTCCTGGCTTTTTCTCTTAGAAGCTCATGATCAGGGTTGGAAAATTTGGTACATTTCGTAAACGCCCAAGAATTTAACAAGTCTGCCTTTCCCCGCTCCCCAACGGTATGGTAGTTGAACTCGGTAGTAAAGGAGAGCCACACTGTTGGATGGCTGTCTAAACAGTGTGGCGGGTTATAGCAGGCCATAAAATGCCAGCTCAGATATTTTGCTTAGATTAGTTGACAGCCTTTATGAACATATTTGCAATATTTTGAAAAACCAATCATATTGATATCTTTACATCTCTCTTTAATGAAGAGGCAAGAATTAGTGATATGTAGAACTAAATATAGCATTAACAAAAATCCTTTACAAAATGATCTTATACTGTATAAGATGACCTTACATTCTGTTCTTTAGAAAATACTCCATTATTTTTGCTCAAATTTGATAGGAATTTCTGCTTAATTGCTTTTCAGATGAAAATACAATTCTGAAAGAAAGATAGTGGTAAATAGAAAATATTGGCTTTTAAAAACTTGAGTTATTTTTTGTTCCTCCGTTTCTGCTCCTGCAAAAGGTAATGACATTTTCCCCAAGAGGAAAGACACTTTTGAAATGGAGTTAAGTTATTGTTTGCGAATAAGGTTTGCCTCTGTGTCCTGTACTACATTCTAACAACTTATGAAGAGACCTTATCATCCTCGCAGCAGCTTTCTCTCAGTCTTGCTTGGGCCTTTGATGATCTGTGCCATAGAGATTAGCTAGTGGATTTCTCTTTCCTCTAGACGAATTTCCATCTGTGCAGTTGCCTGTCCTCTAGTTTTAGTAATGCAAGGTACTGTTGTGCTGCCAACTTTGCTGATAACTTAATGGCATCCTTTTAGGAAATACTGTGGGTTGTTTTTTTGTTTTGTTTGTTTGTTTGTGTTTACTTATTTATTTATTTATTTATTGGCTGTGCCTTGCAGCACGTAGGATCTTTGTTCCCTGACCAGGGGTTGAACCCATGCCCCCAGCATTGGGAACATGGAGTCTTAACCACTGGACCACCAGGGAAGTCCGAGGAAATACTGTGGGTTTTATAAAAATATCAGTGAATGGAGAGGTTTTATGATACAATTTTGGAATGCCTGACTGTAAAATGTTCTCACTTACTTTGTTAAATATACTCAAAACTTAGAGTTTTCTGCTTTTTGGTTTTTTTCAGCTGTCATGCAATATGCTTTCTCCATAATACGTTAGTGTTTTCTTTTTTTAATTTTTTTAAAAATATTTATTTATTTATTTTATTTGGCTGTGTCAGGTCTTGGCTGCAGCACGCAAGATCCTCGTTGCGGCACGCAGGATCTTTTTTGTTGTGGCGCACAGGCTTCCCTCTAGTTGTGGGGCACAGGCTCCAGAGCGTGCAGGCTCAGTAGCTGTGGCTCGCGGGCTCTAGAGCGCAGGCTCAGTAGTTGTGGTGCGTGGGCTTAGTTGCCCCGTGGCATGTGGGATCTTAGTTCCCCCAACCAAGGATCAAACCCACGTCCCCTGAACTGGAAGGCAGATTCCTAACCACTGGACCACCAGGGAAGTCCCTTAATTTTTTAAAACAATGGTTTTCTCCAAACACAATAATTGGTATTCGAAGAAGGTGAGTTACATGTATTCTGCATGCCTTGGGACCCACCTATTTGAGAGGCGTGAGACTTTCTGATCTGATTGTTTCAGAGAAGCTAGCTGTCAGAAGCAAGATTGGATAAGATCTGTGCCCTTTTTTGTCTTATGATTTATCGTTTAGTAACTATAAACTAGTTGTTTCCCTTTAGTTCTTGCTGCCTCTAGTAATCCTATATAAAACCTTAGGAATAGGGTAATAGTGTAAAGACTTTGAACGTCTAGAGTGAAAGACTTCAGAATCAGTCCTACAGTTCAGTGATTCGTAACCTTCTTAATAATTATTATTAAATTAGATAAGTCAGTTGTATTGACAATTATGAATGAATGAACTTAAAGGAGAACAGTAGTTACAAAACTATGGAAATTTTATGATTTTTATTTTTCAAGAAAAAAGCTATGAACTTCTTTGGAAAGAAGGAAATTAAGTGGCAAAAAAAGGCTTCCCTCACCCTGCCCGAAGAATTGAGAAAGTTGTAGAAGGGTGCACTGAGA
Organism: Balaenoptera physalus; assembly: GCF_965194825.1. Lineage (NCBI taxonomy): Eukaryota > Metazoa > Chordata > Mammalia > Artiodactyla > Balaenopteridae > Balaenoptera > Balaenoptera physalus. The sequence goes on from NC_138886.1 coordinate 112,884,732, forward strand.
AGAATTATTTCGTTCTAGGAGAAGTTGAAGAGAGGACAGATCTGATGTCCCATGCTGAATTGTCCAAGCCATGTGATAGAGTGAAACACAGAGCAGGAGTTTTGAAGTCAGGCAGACCTACCTTCAAATCCTGACTTGGATTGTATGAGCTCTGTACCCTTGGACAAAGTATTTAATCACTTTAGGAACTTCAGTTTCTTTATCTGTAAAATAGGGATAATAAGACGTACTTCATAGAGCTAACGGGAGCATTCAGTGCGTGTGGAGTATGTAGTGCCGTGCTTGGCCGCAGTGGCCTCTGTAGGTAATGGTTCCTGTTCCATCGCATCAGCAGACCACTTAGCAAGTCATTTTCCTCCTCTAGGTTCTAGCTTGAATCTAAAGTGGTACTCATGGGCTTCCCTGGTGGTGCAGTGGTTGAGAATCTGCCTGCCAATGCAGGGGACATGGGTTTGAGCCCTGGTCCGGGAAGATCCCACATGCCGCGGAGCAGCTAAGCCCGTGCGCCACAACTACTGAGCCTGCGCTCTAGAGCCCACAAGCCACAACTACTGAGGCCCATACGTCAGGAGCCCATGCTCCACAACAAGGGAAGCCACCGCAATGAGAAGCCCGCACACTGCAACGAAGAGCAGCCCCCGCTCGCCACAACTAGAGGAAGCCCGCACGCAGCAACAAAGACCCAACGCAGCCAAAGTAAATTAAATAAATAAATAAATAAATTTAAAGTGGTACTCACTACTCTGATATCTGGTTTTAGTGAAGGAGAAAAATGATTCCTAATTTTGTAAGTTGTTGCTAAGATTAATAGGCTTGACAAAAAGACTTGTGGGTATAGAAGACATTTCATCTGAATTATTCCTATGATCATTATGCATACCCTCCCCTCCCCCCTCGTTTGTTTTCTTTTATTTACCATAACTCTAAAATATGGAGTGGAAAATAAATAATGCAGATGGTTTTCACTTCCATGAAAAATCGTTGCTAGGAATTCAAAATTAGGGTTTTCACAGTTGAAATCCCTGCTTTCAAGGAGATTATGGTTGCAGCGCACTGCAGGAGAATAATAACGATAATGGTGATGATCACATTACTTTGTGGCGGCTCAGTCACGTCAGTCCCATGAGGTATAGCGACTCTTATCCTCATTTTGCATATAATGAAACCGAAGCACAGGGAGGTTAGTAACTTTCCTGTTTGCATAGTTAGGATTTGAACTCAGACAGTCTGGCTCCAGAGCCCATGCTCTTTTTTTTTTTTTTAACTATTTTTTAAAATTTATTTATTTTACTTATTTTATTTATTTTTGGCTGAATTGGGTCTTCGTTGCTGCGTGTGGGCTTTTTCTAGTTGCTGTGAGCGGGGGCTACTCTTCGTTGCGGTGTGCGGGCTTCTTATTGCAGTGGCTTCTCTTGTTGCGGAGCACGGGCTCTAGGCACATGGGCTTCAATAGTTGTGGCTCGTGGGCTCTAGAGCGCAGGCTCAGTAGTTGAGGCGCACGGGCTTAGTTGCTCCGCGGCATGTGGGATCTTCCCGGACCAGGGTTCGAACCCGTGTCTCCTGCATTGGCAGGCAGATTCTTAACCACTGCGCAACCAGGGAAGTCCGAGCCCACGCTCTTAACCCCTGGGTTAGAGCCGGGAGGACAAGAAGAAGACATCCTTTAAATGAGAACAAATGTTCTAAAGCTTTGGCAAGTTGTTTACTTTTCGATTTTACTCTACAGATATTCTGAGAGAAGCCTCACAAAGTGCATCGGAATTACTATTGAGACCAGACCAGATTATTGCATGAAGCGGCATTTAAGTGATATGTTGACCTATGGCTGCACAAGGCTGGAGATCGGGGTGCAGAGTGTCTATGAGGATGTGGCCAGAGATACCAACCGGTAAGACGGTGCAGATGATCTTGCACAAGACTTCCTTTTCCCCCACCGACTGGATCTGTGTTACTACCCATCTGACAGGGAGAGGTCTAGGTATTCCTCGTATTCGTTCTTCTGTCTGTGCTCTTAGTTCCATCTCCTCCCTCCTTGATTTTCAGTCTCTCTTTACTGGCTTTTTTCCAGTAGTCTATAAACATGCTTGTCTCTCTTCCAGTTCTTGTGATAAATAGCCTTTCCCATGTGGAAAGCAGAGGGCAGGGCTCAGGGTTAGTAGTTCAAAGCATGAGAGAAGGCCAAGGAGAATAGGAACAAAGAAAAGGGTTTGAACAAGAAGGAAACTAGTGTGAGATTTAAGAGATTCGTTTTGGTGAAGCAAATGCCAGTTGGTAGGGTAGAGAAAGAAAGGCTGGTGAGGTGATGGGTATAAACTTTGAGAAATTTGGGAGTCTAAGGAAGGAAAGAAATAAGGGTTGATAGAGCCATATGAAGTTCTCTTCCCTCCAGAAATAAAGGCAGGCTTCAAGGAGTAAGTGTGTGTTGAGCTGGATCTTAAAGGCTACTTCACTTTAATAGGATTTGGATAGACATGGTGGAGGGTTGTGCTCGGAGAAGGAAGTCAAGGGAAACTAGGGAAACACATGGGTCAGTATCTTAGCAACAACCAGGAAAAGTGCCAGGCTAACGAGGGCGGATGCTTCCCTTTAGGTAATAGAGGTCTATTAAATATTTTGCACACAGGAAGAGTCAGATGGATATCAAGCGTGAGAAAGATCAGCCTGCATAGGATGCAGTCTTGTCGGGGAAGGCTTGAACCGGGAATGCTGGTAGGGCTGCTGCAGTAACCAGGGCTATGCCAGAGAGGTACCTTGTGGGTGGAAAGAGTCTCTGGAAGAGTCTGAGTTAGTCAGGTGGGGAAGAGGAAGATTTTTTCAGGCAGAAAGGAGAGTACGAGCAAGCTCCTGAGGATAGGAGCACACGGCACATTTCGGGAAATTGGAGTGGTTTCATTTGGTGGGAGTGTGGAGCGTGAGGTAGGAGCGTGGTAAGAGGTGAGGCTGAAAGGGTCAGCAGGTTGGCCAGATCATGGGGCGCCTTAGAAGTCAGCCCAGCAAGTTTGAGCTTTAATCCAAGGCCAGGCTGCAAGCTAACTTGTGATCAAGGCAAATCTGCATTTTATTTTATTTTATTTATTTATTTTTGGCTGCGTCGGGTCTCAGTTGCAGCATGCGGGCTCCTCCCTATTTGTGGCGTGCAGGTTTTCTCTTCTCTAGTTGTGGCGCGGGCTCCAAGGTGCACGGGCTCTGTAGTTTGAGGCATGCAGGCTCTAGTTGAGGCGCACGGGCCCAGCTGCCATGCGGCATGTGGGATCTCAGTTCCCTGACCAGGGATTGCACCCGCGTCCCCTGCATGGGAAGGCGGATTCTTTACCACTGGACCACCAGGGAAGTCCTGGGGATCACAGTGTGAGGGTGGACTAAGAAGACCAAGCTAGAAGGAAGGTGAGTTCAGAGGCTGCTGCGGTAATTTAAGCAGGAAGTGATGTCCTGAAAAGCAGTGTTTGATGACTGAGTGGGAATGAGGGTAAGAGAGAATGGGAAATAGAGGCTTGGAGGGAAGATGAGTTTCATTTTGGATAAACTAAGTTTTAGATACTTGTGGGACAACCGGTTGAAGGTTTGCTTTAGAGCAGGGCTGTCCAGCAGAACATTCTGCAGTGACTGAAATGTTCTGTACCCGCACTGTCCACTGTGATAGCACAACCGAGGAATTGAATTTTTCATCTGAATTAATTTAAAGATAAACTTGAATAACCACATGTGCCTCATGACTCTAATATTGTACAGTGCAGCATTAGAGTATTGGATATTTGGGCATGGTGTCAGAAGAGAGGCCTGGCCCAGTCATATAGATTGAGAAGTGATTAACAAAAAGAGATTAGAGATGGAAGCCATGGAAATGGATGGGAACCTTCAGAGAGTGGGAAGGAGTCCATGGTTTGTAGGATTTTTTGGTGGTGAATGGGAATGGCTAGGTGGTAAAAGGATTGATACAGGGCTTCGGTCTTTAGTAGCCCCAAACTATTATTAGGGCTTGCTTCTTACTTGAATGTGGCACTAGAATGTTAAAATGATTTATACAGCTGGCCCGAAATGATTCTGACTTGTCACTAAATCATTCTCTCTTCTTACTTTTTTTTTAGGGCCCTCCAGCCCACCAGAGTGAAATCTACTTTGTATATAGATGTATCTCTCTCTCTCCCTCTCTCTCTGTCTCTCTCTCTCTCTCTCTCTTCCCCCCTCCCCCTCTCTCCCTCCCTCCCTTTCTTTCTCCAAATGAAATTATTTGTTAAAAGATTTTTAAAGGAAAGAGCATAACAAGATGCTGCTCCTGCATGGTTTTGAGCTCATTATTCTTGTTTTTAACCTAGATATTTACATTAGCAAGCTTATTTTGGCCGATGATGCTAAATCAAATAATTTTAGTGTATATTAACTCCTGTGACCTCAGTCACTTACTGTCAGAACTTACTGTCAGAGTAAGTGCATAAGGGAATTTCTGAGAAATATCTCAGAAGTAAAATTATTTTTTTCCAGGCCTTCCCAGAGGTGGAGATGTAAAAATGACTTTCTACGATTTCTTTTTCCCCAACTATATTCTTCACTATAGAGCTACTGTTAACCTGTCTTGGAGATTGTTTTCCCTCTATTCCTTGTACTCACCTTATTGCCCATTTATTTGTGTAACAGGTAGTGAATTTTCTTCCTCAGGGGCCACACTGTGAAGGCGGTATGTGAGTCCTTTCACCTGGCCAAAGATTCTGGTTTCAAAGTTGTGGCTCATATGATGCCCGATCTGCCAAATGTGGGACTAGAGAGAGACATTGAACAGTTTACAGTAAGTATTACCTTAAACCAAGCTACTTGAGAATGCCTCTGCATGCTGCTTCTACCCTCTCTGCTCTTTCTGATTATTTACTGTTGATTTTTTTCCCATTATTAAAGCAAGACATCCTCATTATGACACAGTGGAGAAAGAGGAGTCACTCACAGCCCCGACACCAAATAAAACCCTAACATGTCAATATACTCCCAGGGTTTTTTTATACTTAGGATTTTTTAGGGGATGAGGTGGGTGATAATAGATACACGAAGACATACTTACAGTTACGTATATGATAGGTAATTATTTTAATAGCTTTTTCACTTAACATTATAGCAAGCATTTATTCCTGTTATAGCCTGGTCTCTGTTAAAAGATTAACATATTTAAATATCCACTTAATTTCCATTGAACAAATATGCCATACTTTGCTTAACCACTTCCAGTTTTTTGTTTTTTTTTTTAATAAGAGACTCTTTTTTTTTTTTTTAATTATTTATTTATTTATGGCTGCGTTGGGTCTTCGTTTCTGTGCGAAGGCTCCCTCTAGTTGCGGCAAGTGGGGGCCACTCTTCATCGCAGTGCGCAGGCCTCTCACCATCGCAGCCTCTCTCGTTGCGGAGCACAGGCTCCAGACGCGCAGGCTCAGTAATTGTGGCTCACGGGCCCAGTCGCTCCGCGGCATGTGGGAGCCTCCCAGACCAGGGCTCGAACCCGTGTCCCCTGCATTGGCAGGCAGATTCTCAACCACTGCGCCACCAGGGAAGCCCTCCAGTTTTTTTAATTGAAGATATTATCAGTTTTTGATAATATCAAAATATCAAATAGATATTTGTAAATAGACTGCACATCAACAATTTTACGCCTGTAATTTTTTATAGTATTTAGGGTTATTTCTTTAGGACAAATTCCCTGGAGTAGAATTATCAGGTAAAGGTATAAATACTTTAAGAATCTCACCATATTACTTAGTTGCTTTTCCCAGGGTTATAACAACTTACACTCATTTCAGCAGGGTTATCTTTTTCCCAAAATAATTCTCTCCTATTTATGTATTTTCTACATACATATATATACACACACACACACACACACACACATACATACAGTATTTTATCTTCATTAATTTGATGGATAAAAGTGCCATTTCAACTTGTATTTTGTAATTATAAGTAATGCATTTTTCAGGTTTGTATTTAATAAGTATAACTCTTTCATCTTTTTGGAATTGTGTGTTTTTGTCCTCTGACCAATTACTCTATTAGATATGAATATTTTTAATATTAATTATATGAACTTTCTAGGTAATGACATATTATGGATTGTTTTTTATATTTGTTAAAAATATTTTCCCCAACCTATCCTTGACCTTTTGTTTCTGTTGTCAAATCTATCTTATTTACTTACTTATTTTCTTAGTGATGATTTCTTAAGATACTTCTAAGCTTAGAACTGCCTTTCTCGTATAGCATTTCATTAAACAGTGAAAGAAAATATTCTGTTTTCTTCTAGCCTTTCTGTTCTTTGAATTTTAATACCTAACTTGGGGGTTCGTTTGTTTGTTTGTTTGTTTGTTTTTACTCTATCACATGTTAGCTTGATTCATGTTAGCTTTGTCTTGGGAAATGAGATTGCTCAAAACTCTTTTTTCCTTCAGATTCTCAAATAGGGAAGGTGGCTTAAGGATATCCTTTTAGAGAAGAGAATGAAAATATTTATCAAGTTATTTCATCCACAAAAATACTTTTATTTTGCTCTGTTTATTAGAACAATAGAATTCATCATGCCTTATTTGTGAAGTTAATAATTCTTTCCTTTTAAAAAGTTTATTTTTATTATTTCTAAGCCAATGAATTACAACTAAAGGCCTATTTTATAAGACAGCATTAATTCACAGATGTTATTAATTCCCCCATATTGACTATGTAATAGATTTTGAGTCTAATATCTTCCCCTCAGTAGTACTAGCCAGGTACTCAGACTTCAAGCCTAAAAGGCACCTGAAACACACTTTTCTTTAGCACAGCTCCTAGGTGGGCCAGTGGTATAGCCAGCATTCATAACTTTAAGTGCCCTTGGAAAAAAAATGTCAAGTAATAGCAAATAGCTGAGTCTTACAATTCATTTTCTTTGTGTCTTCAAAATAAAGAATAGTTCAGAAATAATATTGCAGAGACAGCCCTTCATGTAAATGGATTTATCTGCTTGTTTATAATCTTTTCAAAGAAACCTACAGGGAATATGAGCAGACCATATGCCTTTTCTAACTGCATCCCAGCAAATGAGTAACAAAATAGAGCTAAAATGAGAAATCTGATTTCTCTCTATAGAAAAATTCTCTGAAAAATTAATCTATAGATTGTCTTAAATATTTTTACAAATCAATTAAAAAAAAGACAGACCACCTAATAGGAGAATGGGAAAAAAAAACAAAACTTGAACAAACACTTCACAGATAGGATATTCAAATATTCAGTAAAACTATTTAAAAGTTCTCAGTCATTTATCTTCAAAGAAATGAAATTTAAAACTACAATGCATGGCTACTGTATACTCATCAGAATAGCTAAGAATAGCTAAAATGAAAAAAGACAATATCAAGTGTTGGTAAGAGTATGGAGCAACTGGAACTCTCATTTATTGCCAGTGGGAATATAGTACATCATATTAGAAAACTGTTTGACAGTATCTACTAAAAGTGAACGTAGGCATACTCCATGACCCAGCAATTCTACTCCTTCACGTTTACCCAGCAGAAATGCACACATATTTACCAAGACACAGTCACAAATTACTGAGTGTAGTATCATCATATTGGAAACAACCCAAGTGTCCATTAAAAGTCAAATACATAAATATTGTAAGTTGTGGTGTAGTCAAACAATGAAATACATAAAACAATAAGAGTAAATTAATTATGACTTCATGCAACAACGTGGCTGATTCTATTCAGCATAATATTGAGCAAAGGAAACCAGATCCAAAAGACTACCTAACATACAATCCTATTAATGTGAGGTTCAGAAGCTTTGGGTGGAATTGTAGCTGGAAACAGGCATGTGGTAGGCTTCTGAGGTTTGGATAATGTGCCTTTTCTTGATTTGAGTGTCTAGGTGCTGGCTACATGATTTGTAAAAATCTGTCAAGGTGTACACTTATGATTTGTGTACTTTTTTATACTAAGATATATTTCAATAAAAGGTTTACTAAAATTTTTTTAAACTAGTTTTTGTTTAAGAAATCTTGTTTGGGCCTATTTGGAATTCACAACTTTTCCTGAATTAGTAGGCAGTATATTTTACACTTTAAAAATTTCTTTTTTCCCTACTTTATTTTATTGTCACATTATTAGCAACCCACAGATACAGTTCCCTTAATGTGTTTTATCTATAGGAAGGGTTGCTAAGTAAAGGGTCTACTTGTATAATTGTAGAAGTCTAAAAAATGTTATATCTGTAGAGGACAAGATAGCCTTGCCTGGCACGGATCCCAGCTATGTGCCTGCATGTGTTAGTTATAAATTGGCTTTGCTCTCACACCTTGTTGCTTAGGTCAGTTCTGGGTCGCTAAGAGCGAAACTGGTCATTTGCATCTGTTCATTGCAGATTCACACTCTTATCTAGTGGTAGGTACAGAGCTCATAGCTGTTTGTGATAAATAGCATTTGCTTATATTTTTCAGTAACTAAGATTTATTTTTGAAATGAAGTTTTCTTTTTTCTTATAAAGCTGAAAGTCCTGGTTGTGATGGAGAATGTTTAACATCTTAGGAATTTATCCTCCGAGCATTAACTTCACTCTTTCCATCTGTCCTCAGGTCTCCAAAATGTTATATCATTTACTACTCAAAATAACCTTTAGCTGTTTTTGTATTTTATTCTTTTAAAATTAGACTGCTCCTGGATGTCTAAACTCAGGTTGCTGAAAATGCTTAGAGAGTGTCAGTTCCTCTTGAGGAAAAATTTATCTCCAGAACCTCTTGTCAGTAATGCGAAATCTTTCAAAGTCCATTAATGTTTGCCCACCCTTTGGACACTCAGAAGCTCTTTTTTTTTCCCCACTGAGCTGTTTTTCCCAAAAGCCAGTGTGATCAAGTTACAGTTTGGCAGGTATGGTTAGAGGTGTCTGTTGTTGTTACTTCTTCATTTGCTTGGTTTTCTTAATGTAAAGGCTCGATACTTAAGGTAATGTCACAGAATACAGGTAGTGTAGAATTATATCAGAAAAGACCACCTGTTCCAGCCTCCTCAGATAAGGAAACAAGACCTGACGCGGTTAAGTAACTGTTAGAGGCCATGGTGAGTCTCAGGTAGAAGCAGGCTCTTAGGAAGGCACCCTTTCTATTGCACCTTTCTGTGTTTCCTTTCTTAGGCCAAGGAAAGTCTGTTTTACGATGAATGACTATGCATGACCTGAATGATGCTGAAATCCTGGTCGGGTTGGATCTTACAGAAACAAAACTTCCGTTTTCAGTTATTTTTTATTTGTATCAACGGAATACATGCAAAATTTTAAAAGTCAAATTGTACTGTAAGGCCTACAATGAAAAACAGCAGTACCCTGCCTTCCTTTCCCTTGAGTGCCCCCATGTCATTTACAAACGCTTCAGTGTCCCTGCTTCCTCCAAATCCACTGCAGCTTGGCTTCTACTCACTCCCCGCTGCCCACCAACACACACACACACACACACACACACACACACACACACACTCTCTCTCTCTCTCTCTCTCTCTCTCTCTCTCTCTCAAACTATTCTCTCAAACATTGTAAAGTACTTGCTAATCTCCAAATCCAAAGGATACTTCTCGGCTGACATTTTATCCAATCTTAGCATCTGTTTTTGTTAAAGACTGTCTCCAGTTTTAAATTCTCACCTCCCTGGCTTTTGTGACTCTGCTGTCCCCTGGTTCCCTTTTTAACCTCTAGGACTATTTCTTTTCCGCTAGATCTTCTTTTTCTTCCCACCACTTAAATGTGGCTTCTGTCTTTTGCTCTCGTCTATATGCTTGTCTTTCTTCTGTTGTTCTAACTTCACCACTTACACTTCAGTGAATCTCATTTTCTCTCCAGCCTTAAGCCTTAGCTCTTAAGTCCAATTGCTGAATACTTTTCAACTAGCACCAGATGTCTTACGTGTACTTCGGACTTAACGTGTCCAATGTGGACATACTTCATTCCCCCAGTGGTCTCCTCATCTTCTGTTTCCTGTGATATTGGTGTTCCATCATCCACATACCCTCCCAAGCTAGACATTCAGTCATTCAGAAGGAAAGAGAGAATATGTGGAGCCAGACTGGGCCTAGTTTGAATCCTGGCCCCACCCGCCACTTGGTAGCAATCGGACTGCTTTGTTCCTCAGTTTCCTCATCTCTGAATGAGGCTGTTGTGAAGGTGGGCAGAGGTAATGCATGCAGCATGCTTAGAAGAATGCCTGGCACATAGCGAGTGCTCAGTACATCACTGCTGCTGCTGTTCCCTCTACCGTGGGTCTAATCTAACAGGAGGTCCTGTGTGTTACTCCCTCTGAATATCTTTCAGAGCTGTCGCCTCCTCTTCATCCCCACTGCCACAACTTCAGTTCATGCTTTTGTCAGCTCACTGCACAGGTAGACAGCTTCTTAGCTAAGTCCCACGGCCACCAGCCATGTTCCCTCCTAACGTATCATCCACATTGCCGCCAGAATGATGTTGATTAAATTAGTTTTTATCTTTAGAGTATAAAAGGTATTAATTAATAAAATTATTATTAACTAGTGTTTGAAAATCCAGTAAGTCCTAAAGGGGTCGTATCAAAACACAGTAGGCCTCCGCCACTTTCAACTGTTGTAGCCAGGCCAGGCCAGGGGAGGGGGGGGTGTCCCAGTATTTACCACCATGTTTCCTTCTTCTATGCTTGGATTCCTGTTTCCTGACTATCAGTAGAGAGATCCTCTTGTCTTACTGTTATCAATACAATAGTTAAAGAGTTAATTCTTTGAACTCCCATTCTCCCAATATTATTAGGCCACTATTTTAGTTATATGAGTAGTCAATGTTTTCATTACAGTTTTTACATAAATTTTTATTATTTCCATGGAGCCAAGTAATATACTATACTTACTTTCTTTTCTTAAATAACTTTTTGTTTTTCCTAGAGTTAACAGTAAAATTGTCTTATTTATTTGCTTGTTAGTTCTCTGAGTATCTGTAACCTTCAAGTGTGCCCATTAAGTGTTAAAGCCCCTCTCTAAGTTCCTTTTTAAGGCTGGAGACATAACTCCCGGAGGTCTAACCTTCCAGCTGCAAACTGGACTGACAGTTCTCTGTGCCTAGTTCCCAGGGGTCTTCCTTAGGGCTCCTCTTCTCCTCTCTGTAGGATCGGATCCTTTGTTTTTTTGGAAACCAAGTTAATCCTTTTTATTGGTTTATTCCTTTACTTTACTAAAACACATTCTCCAGCAGCTTTCTAAGAAAGGATTCATCATGGGAAGTAAGCCTTTTACATGCCCCAAAATGTCTCTATTCTAATACCTTCACACTTACAGAATTCTGTGAAATCATTTTCCCTCCTTTTTTTTTTTTTTTTTTTTTTTAAACTCATTATTGACCGGGGGATTTTTGCAGAAATTAATGCCTGTGGCCGGCAATTTTTATTTCGGCTGATCAAAATTAATTCTGTTATTGCACTAACACTTTGTGGGTTATTACATTCAATAGTTACACCTGACACACCTGTAAAGTCTTCTAATTTTCATGAAATGTTGTCTTCAATCCACTCCTCTGTAGAAGCAAAGGAGCATTCTCCAGCATCGTGAGTTTCATTTTCACTTTCCGTATCAGAATCAATCACTAAGGTTTTTTGTCTTTTTGTTGGTATAATACTCACGTCGTCTGAATCAGAACTATATTCTGAAGAACTGTCATTCCTGCTATTTCTGTTCCATGCTCGTTCCTGGGACTCTGGTGTGACTGAGCTGCCCTTTCATCCGTATCCCCCTTTGCAGATAGTTTGTTTACAGTTTTCCTCATTTGCAAAGTCATTTACCAATCTTCCATCCGTTTTCTGTCTTCCAAAAATTTATTGCCATCACTTATTCCCCGTCCTGTCTCCTCTGATGTTGTCTTTGTTCTTCTGGGTTTATGCTTTTTAAAAAATTATTTCCTGTTATTTCAGTGTGATTTTGGAAGGAAAGGAAAGAAACACATATTTTAATTCTCCATGTTTAACCGGAAGTCCAGCACCAATTCCATCTATCATCATTCTTATGAAAGGATTATATCAGCCCATATGTCCCCTAAATTTATTACACGAGTAACCAGAAGTACTTTACTGAAATCCTGTGTTCTAATATAGATGCAGACTAGGTAGAAAGTGACTTGCATACATACTCTTTGTGGATGGCTGTAGAATATTAAGGACCTCATGAATCTTTAATATATAAATGTTACAGGGAAAATTACATGCAATTACAGAAGAATATCCCTAAGAGCAAATGGTGCACAAAGATTATAGCATTTAAGACTGTGACAGAAATCAATGAGAGAGGTCGAAAACTCTATAGTTATATATTTCTTTGAAAACCAAGTTAAACAATGGAAAGCTCTGTAAGAATAACAGCACAAGATAAAAAAGCATTTTCACAGTTCACAAGATACAGTACTGCTGGCCGTTTAAATACTAACGCCAGGGTCGGGGTGAGAAGGAGCTGTATGAGTCCACCTTCATTCCTCTATCACGTGTCAAGTGAAATCAAGATAAGAGCAAATTAGCAGTGCAAAGTCATAGAAAGGAGAATGCCTGATGTCTCCTTTCTACATCCCAAGTAAAGAAATAAGGCAGCCAGCTGGGATGATACAGTGCAGGAAATTACTATGTCAAAATAGATGAATTAGATGTATCCCTCAGTGTCCAGATAACAAATGGACTGTGTGTATCCCGGGTTAGGAATGGTGCCAGTTGGCCTGAGGACAAAATAGTCATATCCAGGGGTCGGCATACTTTTTCTGCAAAGGGCCATATAGTAGACAGTTTAGGTTTTTCAGCCCAGATGATGATCTATGTCACAACTTTTAAAAGTTTAAACAATTAAATATATTCCATTATTAAAGGAGGATACAATCTGGAGGTGAAGGCAGGCATCAGATGAATTGTCAGTATGATGCGGCTAAGAAGGCAAGAATACAGAATTCCAAAAAACATTTTTAAGTGAAGCAACTTGTATTTGAAGGTCAGGAAGACCTCTCTGAAGAACTGGCATTCAAGCTAAGACCTGAAGATTAGCTAGATGAAGGAAAACTGATGAAATTTCCAGGCAGAGGAAATTGCCTTTGCAAAGACAGAAAAGCAAGGTGGGGAGGGTGGCATGCGGTGACACCACAGCAGTGGACCAGGGTTGTGTTGGTTGGCAAAGGCTTGGTCACCCAGCACACACATGTTTTGCTCCACTGAGGCTGTAAAAACAATGAATTTCTGTTCTGTCTACCTTCCCTCACTTGATGGGAAGGAAAGTCAGTCTGAGGACCATGTAGGTATGTGAGAGAAGCCAGCCCCAGATTGAAACTTCACTATGGGTAATCTCCATATAACTAATGGAGAAGTCATTTTCTCTATTCACAGGAGTTTTTTGAGAACCCTGCTTTTCGTCCTGATGGTTTGAAACTCTACCCTACCCTCGTGATTCGTGGAACTGGGCTTTATGAGCTGTGGAAATCGGGAAGATACAAGAGTTACTCTCCCAGTGACCTGATTGAATTGGTGGCCCGGATCCTTGCCCTCGTGCCTCCGTGGACTCGAGTGTACCGAGTGCAGAGGTAATGTGTTAATCTTTTATGCCAGAAATCATCAATGACGAGTCTTATCTGTTAACAGTTTCTAATGAGAAGAGTCTTACTGCAAATTGATGGGTTTGAATTTTTTTAAATTAAAAATGGGACACCTAGAATGCTGTCTGTAGATAGAGAGGACGGAAATGATAGGACAGCACGTCCAAGCCTCTTTGCCAGTACCACGTTTATTCACATGTTCATCTCTCCATTCACGAGCCAGGAGATGGAGGATGATGGGAAGTGGGCATGGTGTTTGGTTCCAGGAGCTTGTGATCTACATCAGCGTTTCCTTTTTCAGATCTGCTCCAACCCAGGTACTCTAGTGAGTGTGGGAGGAGGACGTGGAGCCATGTGTCTGTTATCCCTGTTCTAGAGCCTCTGAAGAGAAAAGAAAGAGTAGCAACAAGCATTCTTTACTGACATTAATGTAAATGTGGAGAAAGAGTGACATATTCCTGATAGTGTGAAGGAAATCATCTTAACTACTTTTCTAGAAGAAACTGAGATCTCATTTACAATTGTGGTCTTTTTTTAAAAAAAAAAATAGAAACATAACACTGAAGAAAAAATTTAGAAGCCATAAAGTTACCTATTTACCTACAATCCTGACAAAGCCATTCCTGTACTTCCTGGTCGTTAAGGCACATTTCCACCACCCTGCCGAAAACTGCCTGGATTCCAGTATTACCAGTACAAGGCCAAATGGGGATCGATAAATGCATGTCCAGTCAGCTGCTGTGACTAGTATTCCACTGAGCACGAAGACTGTGCTACTAATCACATAAAGCAGGACTATCAACTAAAGGAAAATTATCAAGGATATAAAATAATGGATTTCCTTAAAGGTCAAAGGATATTTACACCACATTTCTGGCACAGTGTATTTATTTCTCAAATTTTTAAAATTATTGGCCCAACTTAAGGACCTAAATTGCTTAATGATCTCTATTTTTTAAAATACAGGTAAAAATACTAAGGAGATAGTGACTAGAAAATCAGCCATCAAAATCATTTGCATTATCCTTCCTCTTCTCTTCCACCTTTCTGGAACAATTCAGTCCAAAAGACATTAGGAGGTGTGCTGAGCAACGCAGGCATCCACACGAGGGACATAGGGAGCCGCAGGGCCCAGAGCACGGGGAGAAGGGTGTTCTTGGGGAGGAGGTGGTGGTGTGGTTCAGGCTGCTGCAGCCCAGATGTGTGAGGAAGGCGTTCTCACTGAGGGCTGACCTGGCACCAGATGTCAGAGCTCAGCAGGGCAAGGAGGATGTGTCTGAGGGGTGTGGAGACGGGGACAGCAGCAAAGGGTCAGTAACTTGCAGGCGGTGGATCTAATAAGTAGATAATATTAAGGATAATGGGAGCTGGGTTTTCTGTTATCTGAAAAGGGAATGACAAATATGAAAAAGGAGGAAATTAGAATGTACCCCATGGTGTTTGGGAATAGGAGATACTGGTGTGAACTTGTGGTTTTCAGCATATTGGTAGAGATAGAAATAAT
Organism: Balaenoptera physalus; assembly: GCF_965194825.1. Lineage (NCBI taxonomy): Eukaryota > Metazoa > Chordata > Mammalia > Artiodactyla > Balaenopteridae > Balaenoptera > Balaenoptera physalus. The sequence goes on from NC_138886.1 coordinate 112,899,802, forward strand.
TGTAAATGTAACAAACGATAACAAATATAATGGTGTGTGCACATGTCCTTTTCACAGTCTATTTAATGGCCATGATTTTTGCCGTTTTGTGCTGTTTGTTGGTGATTTCACTGCTTAAAATGGCCTCTAAGCATAGTACTGAAGTGTTGTGTAGTGTTCCTGAGTGCAGAAAGGCTATGCTGTGCCTTATGGAGAAAAGGCATGTGTTAGATTAGCTTCATTCAGACATGAGCTGTGAGCCATGAGCTTCATGTTAATGAATCATCTGTCTATTTATTGAGAGAGAGAGAGAGACACCTTAAACAGAAATACACATAAAACAAGGTCATGTTGATCAGCTGATGGAAATCCTGTGACCAGAGGCTCACAGGAAGCTGGGATGGAGTCTAGGATTAGACAATAGTAAAGTGCCAATGTTAGTTTCCTGATTTTGATGGTTGTATTACTGTTATGCAAGAGAATATCCTTGTTGTAGGAAATACTAAGAGTATTCTGGGGGTATTGGGACATCTTGTTCCCAATTTACTTTCAAATATTATACTTCAGGAATATAGTTATTTGTACCACACTTGGGAATTTTTCTGTGACTTTGAGATTGTTTCAAAAAATTAATACAATAGAAACAAAGATGCAATAAGTAATACTAATAACAACAAAAGAAAAATAGCATTTGCATTTAACTCACTGGGGCAACCAGGGAACAGTGAAGACACTACTTCCCAGCAGCAGAGCAAGGCAACAGATAACACAGAATAGATAGAAATTTCACAGCCATAGACACCATAGTTTTCCTACCAAGAGTAACAAGGCATAGATCACATGGGCAATCAGATGAAGAATTTGCATTCTCCCCATTCATTTTTAGCTTTAAATTTCTTACTGCTGTAACCAGCGAGTCAAAAGCAACAAAGACACTGCTATAACATTAAAAGCTTAATTTTATAGGCTTTATGAAATACCACTATGGGACATTATCCTGGCTTACCACCAGCTGAAAAAACAAGGATTTCGAGAAAACAGGAGCAGCAAATATAATCTCTATAGGAAAATTGTAAAGGGGTCATGACAGGAAGAATTAAGAATATGTATATTATACAACCAAAAGGGTGTACGAGGAGAAAGGCATGATATTATGGATAACGAACATGAGGCTGATTAAAGACACCTCCCCGTTCCCAGTTCTCCTGTCTCCCCATTGCAGCTCTCTGGAGAGCTGTCCTTGTTCACATAGTACGCTTAACACTTAATAACAATTTGGTAGCTGTGTTCTGGTAAAACAGCTTCATATCTCTGCATAATAACTTTATGCTCCATTTACTGATGTTTTTAAAGTTATATTCAGATATAGCTAGAACTTGGTATATCTAGACTTCTAGAAAGAAACTTGTATCGAGGGCTCAATGGTAAAATGTTGAAAAAGAAGTGCTAAGGAAAGTGTTAATGGGTAACTCAAGGTTTACATACAGATGTGTACAAGAGAAGGCTGAGTGTTTAGACAGTGTTCAGGGGCTGAGAAACCTTTTGAGTTGGGAAAAGAGAATCGCAGTGTTTCGTCTAGCTTCAGTTTTAAACTTTTAGAACGATTTTGAAAATGTAGAAAACTGATAGTGGTTTAGAAGTGCAGTTAAGTACCCTCACTCTATTAATTTGGAAGCAGTTGGTTATGTCTTGCTGGAAAGAAGCCATTGGCAAAGGAAAAAGCCTCCTCTTAGGGTGTTTAATCCAGGTGATTTTAATAATTATAGTTTATTTTTGTTTTAAATCATAGTAAAGGAAAATCGTGTGTGTCTTTTTGTTCTGTGCCTTTAGAAAATCTGGCTATCTCTATGTTGGTTCACCTAGTGACAGCTTCTACTAATTACAAGCAACTTGCTTAGTGTTGACTAGCTAATCTAAACTTATATACATGGAGGAGAAGATTTTAGGAATGATTTTTTTTTTTAATAAATTTATTTATTTATTTTGAGCTGTGTTGGGTCTTCGTTTCTGTGCGAAGGCTTTCTCTAGTTGCAGCGAACGGAGGCCACTCTTCATTGCGGTGCGCGGGCCTCTCACTATCGCAGCCTCTCTTGTTGCGGAGCACAGGCTCCAGATGCGCAGGCTCAGTAGTTGTGGCTCACGGGCCCAGTTGCTCCGCGGCATATAGGATCTTCCCAGACCAGGGCTCGAACCCGTGTCCCCTGCATTGGCAGGCAGATTCTCAACCACTGCGCCACCAGGGAAGGCCTAGGAATTATTTTCTAGACAGGCATCAGAAGGAAGGAGCAAAGGAAGGAAAGTGAGAGGGAAGATATTTCAAGTGAAAACACAATGTTTTACACTTGTCTTTTAAAAAAAAAAAATACTATAATTTACTATTAGATTACCTGATTTTTTTTTAATTGGCCATTTTCCCCACCCCACCCCCCTTTTTTTCTTAATTAATTTACACTTTAAATTTTATGACAGTTGAGTCAATACCATTTTACCGGGTGTTTTTATGAAGTAGCATCCCAATAGATTATTCTGTATTGCAGCCCTGAAGGGTGCAGTCAGTGATTAAATGTACAATTCTGTCCAGGCACATGATGGAGCCACATTAAACTGCTGCTGCCCACAGGCTATTTAACAGCTGTCTGCCTTGATGTGATTTTTTTAAATCACTGTGAAGCATTTGAATAGAATACCAATTTGCAGCCAAAAGATGCTTCTGAAGTGTGAGAAACTTCAGACCAAAAAAACTCTAGAGAGCACTTTGAAAGGCTTTTGATGAGCAAATTGCAAATATTAGTGCCTCTAAGCTTGAAATGTTACCTGTGAAATAGAAAAATGAATATTCTTGAATGTAATATCTCTTCAAGCCAAGAAAGTGAAACAAATTGAAAAGCCTAAAAATAATTTTAAGTCCCACCTAGATGGATGTAGCAAGTTCAGATGGTCAGCAATCTTACCTGGGTTTTGAACTCCTAGGAGTCTGTAACAGTGTCTATTTATATATTCCAAATTGCTTAATATACTACTTTGCACATAGAAGATGTTCCACATATATAGAACTCTCTCTCTTCATTTTTAGTGAAAAAAACTTTATCACTGAAAGTGGAGATTGCCACATTTCTATTCCCTAATGAGGAAAAACTCCTGTCTGGTACGCTCCAGGCATTTCACTGCCAAAGACCATTAAAGCCATATTGCATTTTGTAGTGACAGACATAAATTTAAGGACATTTATGAACTGTCAGCATCATTATAAAGCCCTGTGTTACCAGGTCCACACTGACTTGTGCTTTGGGGTAGTCAGTGCCAGCTTCAGGGACATGCGACCTCTGTAGTCTCATAGGACTTTAACTTGGCCTAATGCTCTGCTCTCACCGTCTTGAAATCATTAATAATTTTTTCAGAAGAGGCCCCCTGTTTTCATTTTGCACTAGTCTCCACAAATTATTAGCTAGCCCTGCTGGTAATTCTGTCTTTCTGTCATATAGTTCTGCATAACAACACCATATGATAAAACCTAGACCTTAAAGAGTTTACTTGTATTGAAAATTTTAGTGTCTTTTAAAAGTACCGGTTCACAAGAGATCACTGAGGAAATCAAAATACCTAGAAACAAATCACAATGAAAACACGAGGACCCAAAACCTATGGGATGCAGCAAAAGCAGTTCTAAGAGGGAAGTTCATAGCAATACAATCCTACCTCAAGAAACAAGAAACATCTCAAACAACCTAACCTTACACTTAAAGCAATTAGAGAAAGAAGAACAAAAAAACCCCAAAGTTAGCAGAAGGAAAGAAATCATAAAGATCAGATCAGAAATAAAAAGAAATGAAGGAAACGATAGCAAAGATCAGTAAAACTAAAAACTGGTTGTTTGAGAAGATAAACAAAATTGACAAACCATTAGCCAGACTCAAGAAAAAAAAGGGAGAAGTCTCAAATCAATAGAATTAGAAATGAAAAAGGAAAAGTAACAACTGACACTGCAGAAATACAAAGGATCATGAGAGATTACTACAAGCAACTATATGCCAATAAAATGGACAACCTGGAAGAAATGGACAAATTCTTGGAAAAGCACAACCTTCCAAGGCTGAACCAGGAAGAAAATATAAACAGACCAATCACAAGCACTGAAATTGAGACTGTGATTAAAAATCTTCAAACAGGCAAAAGCCCGGGACCAGATGGCTTCACAGGCGAATTCTGTCACACATTTAGAGAAGAGCTAACATCTCTCCTTCTCAAACTCTTCCAAAATATAGCAGAGGGAGGAACACTCTGAAACTCATTCTACGAGGCCACCGTCACCCTGATACCAAAACCAGACAAAGATGTCACAAAGAAAGAAAACTACAGGCCAATATCACTGATGAACATAGATGCAAAAATCCTCAACAGAATACTAGCAAACAGAATCCAGCAGCATGTTAAAAGGATCATACACCATGATCAAGTGGGGTTTATTGCAGGAATACAAGGATTCTTCAATATATGCAAATCAATGTGATAAACCATATTAACAAACTGAAGGAGAAAAACCATATGATCATCTCAATAGATGCAGAAAAAGCTTTTGACAGAATTCAACACCCATTTATGATAAAAACCCTCCAGAAAGTAGGCATAGAAGGAACTTACCTCAACATAATAAAGGCCATATATGACAAACCCACAGCCAACATCGTTCTCAGTGGTGAAAAACTGAAACCATTTCCTCTAAGATCAGGAACAAGACAAGGTTGTCCACTCTCACCACTGTTGTTCAACATAGTTTTGGAAGTTTTAGCCACAGCAATCAGAGAAGAAAAAAATAAAAGGAATGCAAATCGGAAAAGAAGTAAAGCTGTCACTGTTTGCAGATGACATGATAGTATGCATAGAGAATCCTAAAGATGCTACCAGAAAACTACTAGAGCTAATCAATGAATTTGGTAAAGTAGCAGGATACAAAATTAATGCACAGAAATCTCTTGCATTCCTATACACTAATGATGAAAAATCTGAAAGAGAAATTAAGGAAACACTCCCATTTACCATTGCAACAAAAAGAATAAAATACCTAGGAATAAACCCACCTAAGGAGACAAAAGACCTGTATGCAGAAAACTATAAGACACTGATGAAAGAAATTAAAGATGATATAAACAGATGGAGCGATATACCATGTTCTTGGATTGGAAGAATCAACATTGTGAAAATGACTATACTACCCAAAGCAATCTACAGATTCAGTGCAATCCCTGTCAAGATACCAAAGGCATTTTTCACAGAACTAGAACAAAAAATTTTACAATTTGTATGGAAACGCAAAAGACCCCGAATAGCCAAAGCAATTTTGAGAAAGAACGGAGCTGGAGGAATCAGGCTCCCAGACTTCAGACTACACTACAAAGCTACAGTAATCAAGACAGTATGGTACTGGCACAGAAACAGAAATATAGATCAATGGAACAGGATAGAAAGCCCAGAGATAAACCCACACACATATGGTCACTGTATCTGTGACAAAGGAGGCAAGAATATACAATAGAGAAAAGACAGCCTGTTCAATAAGTGGTGCTGGGAAAACCGGACAGCTACATGTAAAAGAATGAAATTAGAACACTCCCTAACACCATATACAAAAATAAACTCAAAATGGATTAAAGACCTAAATGTAAGGCCAGACACTATAAAACTCTTAGAGGAAAACATAGGCAGAACACTCTATGACATATAAATCACAACAAGATCCTTTTTGACCCACCTCCTAGAGTAATGGAAATAAGAACAAAAATAAACAAATGGGACCTAATGAAGCTTAAAAACTTTTGCACAGCGAAGGAAACCATAAACAAGGCGAAAAGACCACCCTCAGAATGGAAGAAAGTATTTGCAAATGAAGCAACTGACAAAGGATTAATCTCCAAAATATACAAGCACCTCATGTAGCTCAATATCAAAAAAACAACCCAATCCAAAAATGGGCAGAAGACCTAAATAGACATTTGTCCAAAGAAGATATACAGATTGCCAACAAACACATGAAAGGATGCTCAACATCACTAATCATTAGAGAAATGCAAATCAAAACTACAATGAGGTATCACCTCACACCAGTCAGAATGGCCATCATCGAAAAATCTACAAACAATAAATGCTGGAGAGGGTGTGAAGAAAAGGGAACCCTCTTGCACTGTTGGTGGGAATGTAAATTGATACAGCCACTATGGAGAACAGTATGGAAGTTCCTTAAAAAACTTAAAATAGAACTACCATACAACCCAACAATCCCACTACTGGGCATATACCCGGAGAAACCCATAATTCGAAAGAGTCATGTACCACAATGTTCATTGCAGCTCTATTTACAATAGCCAGGAGATGGAAGCAACCTAAGTGTCCATTGACAGATGAATGGATAAAGAAGATGTGGCACATATATACAGTGGAATATTACTCAGCCATAAAAATAAACGAAATTGAGTTATTTGTAGTGAGGTGGATGGACAGAGTGAAGTAAGTCAGAAAGAGAAAAATAAATACTGTATGCTAACACATATATATGGAGTCTTAAAAAAAAAATGATTCTGAAGAACCTAGGGGCAGGACAGGAATAAAGACGCAGACGTAGAGAATGGACTTGAGGGCATGGGGAGGGGGAAGGGTAAGCTGGAACGAAGTGAGAGAGTGGCATGGACTTATATATACTACCAAATGTAAAATAGATAGCTAGTGGGAAGCACTAACTTGGTGCTTTGTGACCACCTAGAAGGGTGGGATAGGGAGGGTGGGAGGGAGACGCAAGAGGGAAGAGATATAGGGATATATGTATATATATAGCTGATTCACTTTGTTATAAAGCAGAAACTAACACACCATTGTAAAGGAGTTATACTCCAATAAAAATGTTAAAAAAAAAAAAAAAAAGGACCAGTTCATTATTAAAAATATTTGTAGAGCCCATCTTTCTTTCCCTTCATCTCCCCTTCCCATCACCTCCGGAGGCAGTGCCACAGAGGTATTGACAGCAGCATGCCTGGCATCTGAAGAAATGGAGAGTAAGAGTAGTGAGTGCAGAGGTGGCAACGAGAGTAGTTGGGAGATTGGTTATATTGAGCAAATAAGTTGTTTGATTTAGCAAACAAATAAATATACTAAAGATAAGAGAGCCAGATTTCTCACTGTCCAAAGGGATTTACAGACATTGAAGGGTAGAAAGCTGAAAAGAACACTGAGGCGCTGGGTTAGAATTGTAATTATCAACATGATCTCACAGCTTTTAAAATTTATATATAGAAACAGTTATAATGTTTATGTATATGAATATATGAATATAAATATATATACACATATGTATATACATAATGTAAATTTCTTAGTTGTGTACACTGAAAGGGTCTAGAGGCAATGATACCTCAATAGTAATGAGCACAATGAGTGCTCAGACCTTGGTTTCTAAATACCACTCTCCACTAAAAGGAATCAGGGATGCTTGGATAAATGGCCAATTCTAGGGCTGGGGCAGCAAACATATAAGATCAACCTGGAACATCTTGTTGTTCCAGAAAGTAAAGAAATATTCAAACAATGGTGGGAACATGTCAGAAGGACCCCAAAGCCAGCCTAAGTGCATGCCCACTGACCAAATCTAATGTAAGCAACAAAATAAATAATGTTAATATCAGATTACAGCTCATTGAATAAAATAGAAATCTATGCATTTATAAATAAATGAATAAATAGAGAAGGGAACATTCTTAAAATACAAGCTCAACTAATAAATGCAGAAGGGATGGTAGAAATAGATAATCACCATTGTTGTCTATTCTACGGACGGTGATACAGAAGGAGTCATCGGTGGATGCTAGTCTGGTAGTTGGAGGGTTGGTGAGGAACAGGATATTGGCATGATGCAGTGGACTTGTTTCAGCTCTCATACTGTAACAAGTGTCCTTTCACCGTCCATTTAATACACATTTTTCACATTTTTACGCTTTTTGTTGATTTTGCTGTTTAAAATGGCCCCCACATGTAGTGCTGAGGTGCTATCTAGTGTTCTGTGTACAAGAAGGCTGTGATGTGTCTTACAAAGAAAATAAATGTGTTAGATAAGCTTCATTGCAGCATGAATTATAGTGCTATTGGCCACAAGTGCAATGTTACCAAATCAATTCTGTGTTAAATAAAGTGTTTTTAGCTGGAAACACACATAAAACAAGGTTACGTGTTGATCTGTTGGAGAAAATGGACTGAAGGCTCACAGGAACCTAACCCTGCATTTTCCATAGGAGCAGTGCTTCAGTATTCGCTAATTCAGTGTTCATAGCACATTATAGGACTTCACTGCCATGAAAAACAAGAATCAAATGTATCTCACGTAATGGGTACTGCCGAAACCGATAAGTGTCGTTTCAGGGGGGCTCCATGGAGCCCGGTCTTTTATGTCTCAGTGCAGAAAGAATTCAGCGAGAGTCAAAGTGATAGATAAGCAGTGATTTATTAGAATAGGACACTTGTGAGGCTTACAAGCAGGTGGGCAAGAAGGTGCCACGCCCTGAGAACTTAGTGGGCTACAGTTTTGTAATCAAAGGAAAAGTGGGGAGGGTGAAAAGACCACCTTCTTCCTCATTCTTGAGTAGACATCACGCATCCATCATCAGCTCCTCCTCCAGATTGGGCAGGGTAGTTTTCTTGTCCCTACATGGTCAAGCTAGGACTGTCATGGCACTATGGAAAAATTATTTCAGGTCTTTCACTTTGAAATGTCACCTTTCCATAAAGTACTGTTTTTTATGTGTGCAGAGAGCATGTCCTAGGGATCATTGACTTACTGAGCTCACTGGGCAGGATGTGGGTCTCACGTCACCATTGTTTTTATTGTTTTGGGGCTTGTCTCATGCTTCTGCTGCTTGGGTTTTGTTGCTAAGCAGGCCTGCTTGGCTTTGTGGTTAAGCAAACCTGCTTTTTTTTTTTTTTTTTTTAATTTATTTTTATTTATTTATGGCTGTGTTGGGTCTTCGTTTCTGTGCGAGGGCTTTCTCTAGTTGTGGCAAGCGGGGGCCACTCTTCATCGCGTTGCGCGGGCCTCTCACCATCGCGGCCTCTCTTGTTGCGGAGCACAGGCTCCAGACGCGCAGGCTCAGCAGTTGTGGCTCACGGGCCTAGTTGCTCCGTGGCATGTGGGATCCTCCCAGACCAGGGCTCGAACCTGTGTCCCCTGCACCGGCAGGCAGATTCTCAACCACTGCGCCACCAGGGAAGCTCCAAACCTGCTTTCTTGAATGACCATTAACTTACAGAGGTCTCCCATACTTTCTTCTTTACTTACAATCCCCTAGTGGGATTAACTATTTAATTGCCTAATTTGTCCCTTTACTTCGTCCCTATCACTAACAGTGGTTGCCATTGGTTTTATCAGATTAATTTCATATGACGTATAACAGCGTTCAAAATTTTACTTTGTTGTGAAACTATACACATGTATTTGTGAGTAATTTATAAAATATTTCAGGGTTAAAAGGGACATTTGGAAGACTAACTTTGGCTTATATAATATGAAATAGTAAAATATTTAAAACAGTTGTTTGTACATTTCTTGCTAAAATAAACTATACTTTTTAGTTCACTAGCCTTCTTTCAGTTTCATCTGCTTACTAATTTAAGATGAATTTGATTTTAAGAAATTATAGTTCCAAAGACAAAGTTTATTTTACTAGAAAGTATGAGTAAACCATATCTATTAACTAATCACTCTAAAATATGTTTTTTATGTTGCTCTCACTTTGAACTCCCTGGTATGTCTTTCTCTTAAAGAATTTTGGCTTATCAGTGCTTTATAGTTGCTTCCAGAGCCTGATAGATTTATTGTGTATAGTTTTTAATGCTAATCAATTGGCTTTTGATACTTTTTTGAGTGATTGGGGAGTATCTTATTAGAATCAAATGGATGAATTAGCTAATTGTATTTACTTAATGTTTGGAGGGATAAGTGAAAAGAGAAGGAAAAGACTCAAGCTGATTCAAAAGCAAAAATGAGAAGAAAAGATAAATGACGTATTCTTCAAGTCTTCTAAATCAACCAAATGTTAGACAAAAGAAATTGGGGATTTGTCTTTAAACTGGAGATGTGCTGAGCATATTCTTACTTTAAGTTTTTTTTTTTAAACTGTCTTGTCTTTAGATACTGATTTTTGTCTAGAAGGGATAGTGAGGGCTACTAAAATGAAACTCATAATTTCAACTTTTGATTGACGTTTCCTTGATGCCAGGCACTTTACACTATATTAATGCCAGGAAATAAATTTTATCTACTCTCATCTTTAGGCAAGTTCTTATTCTTCGAATGCAGGGTCACTTCTAATTTAGATTTTTAGGAAATGGGAAAAAATTTATTCTTTGAGACCAGTTGTCTAAGCCAGGCTTTCGCGCTTCCTGATTACTTGTCATTCAGCAACTGTATGGGAAAGTGTTTGTAAGCTATAAATCAGTGTGTTAATAATAATTTTTATTTCTCCTCTTAAAATGGATTTTGTAAAAAACAGTTTTATTTCTTGTTTTGTTTAGTACAGATGTCTGTCTCTTCAGCCAAAAATCATTACTAATGGTTATTGGACATTTGTTTTGTACTCTGTAATCTTATAAAGTGTTTTCATCAGATGTTTCTTACAAAAACCCTGAGTGATAGGTGAACATTGTAATTTCATAGATGGAAAAACTGGGAGGTAGAAAAGCTGTGAACCTTGCTTTCGGGTTAGAATATTTAACCTCTGCTTTCCTGGTAGGTTTTGAGGTGGGGAAGGGGTGGTTTTGTTTTGTTTTTGTTTTTTTTTTTTTTAAATATCCCTGCCTTACTGCTGTAGAGAATGACTTATATTTTGCAACAGCTGATGTTTTTCTCCTACAGAGATATTCCAATGCCCTTAGTCAGCTCAGGAGTAGAGCATGGTAACTTGAGAGAGCTGGCGTTTGCAAGAATGAAAGACCTTGGAATACAGGTAAGAGTCTGACCATAACTGTTGAGATCAAAGTAACCTGAGACACGAAAACCTGTGATACTATCACATTACAAACTTACAGGTTTGGTCAAAAAGCTTTCATGTATTGAAGCCATTCTTACCGTATAACACGTTGAAATTGAAGCTAGTGGTTGCAAAGTCTGCATCCTATCCCCTACACCCCTCTGCTTTCTTCTAAAAGAGCGTAGGTTTGTCAGTTTAATGGTGGTTTTTTCTGCCTTCTCAGATTGCCAACTATGTGTTCAACTCCTTTTTAAAAAAAACTTTTTTTTTTTTTGAAGTATTGTGTGTTCGATTCTTGACTAGTGGTTAGAGAAGAATACAACATTTGAAGAAACAAGGCTTACATGCTGAAATAATTAGCAATGTTATTGCCCAGATATACCAGTCTCCCTTGTCCTGCCCCACCCCCATGTCTATTCACTCACTCATTTATTTCACAAATATTTACTAAGCACCTCCTTTCTGCTTTCCCTGAAAGAGCCCAGGAATCTGCAATTTGACAGTCTCTGTAGATGATTCTGAAATCAAGATAAGGTTTGAAACTCAGTGCCCTAGGAGCTATTTCTCAGAGCTGCTAAAGAGAAAAGGCCAGGAGGGTGTCTAGGCCTGAGCACTGATTCCTGGCCTCTGCCTTCAAAGATTCTCATTCACTCCATCTGGGATGGAGCTGTGGGAGGTTCTCACGCACCGTGCAAACATGGACCACACTTCGAAAGACGTCGTTGAGAGGACTGCATATCGTGTTTGTGGACCTACCCAGAACATTTTGTTCTCTGTCGATATATTATGGAGAAAATTTTTCAGAAAATTGTTTGTCCCTAGGAGAGTTTGTGAACATTATGGCTTATTCTACCCTCCCCCCCGCCAAAAAGAGAAATTTCAGTCCTAGAAAAACAGCAAATGTCTGTACAGTAGTGAATAGCCCCAAACACGAGTGTGCGCCTGCTCAGCTTCCCAGCCCCTCCTCCTCCTGCGGATACCGCTGCCGGAGTGCCCCCTGGCCTGCTGAGCCTGCTCACCTCGTCAACCGGCCACTGTTTTTAACCCTGTACCCCTCCTAAACCGTGATAGCCCCTCGTAAGGTAAGCTGGGATTGAGTCTAAAGACTGGCATTCAGTCACACCAAAAGACGTCTAGTTCACACAGGCAGTGTCTTTACTAGAAAATAAGCCCACACCAATCTCTGCCTTAAAAAGCATTCCCCTCCCCTCCAAAAAAAAGAAAAAAAGCATGCAAGTGTTCATTAAGAGCATGTAATATGGGTTCCCGGGGCATGGAAATAGCTTAGTTCTTATAGAACTGAATAATGAGCTCTTATTGTTCTCATGGAATCCCATCCATATATCTACTCAATATACTATTAGTAGTATAGCTGCATGACATCATCAGATTTCCTATGGCGATCTTTTCTCACTGATGGAAAATGTTAGAATCCTGGAAATAATTTTTACAGTTCTATAGGGGAAAATATACCATAGGGCATATAATAGTTACTGTAATTATAAATGTCAGGCTGTGTAACCTGCACACTGGGTTGTGGAATAGAAGCAAGAGTTACATCACATAGCTTGGCCGTGCAGACCAGGCACTGCTTCCGTATCATCCACAGGCAGCTTTGTGCTTCCCAGGGATGATGCTCAAAGAGCCAATCTGCGACCATGGTTCAGATTGTATAATAAATAGCTCAAGGTTCTTTCTTTCCATTCTTCTTCCTTCCCTTCCTTCCTCCCTCCCTCCCATCCTTTCTTCCACAGAGCCCTTCTCTGCAAAAAAACAGCAGTCTTAGCTTCCCTCTTTCTGACATTCCTAAAATGATACGAGTATGGTGATGCTAAAAATGTTAACTGCCATAAAATGGTGAAGGTTTTAAAAAATTAGGAACTCAGTTCTTACTCTTCAGTAGACATAGTTTTGGATTACAGTTTCAGATACAGTTATATCCTCTGGATTTTCAGATTTTAGAATGTATGTTCTTTACTTTCAGTATTATATATTGATCTCCTTTGGATTCTAAACTTATTTTAAAAGCGATACTGTACCAACTTCATGTATTTCTAGTTTGTTTTTCCCTATTCTCAGGTTTATTAAAGATGGCTTCATTTTTAATTCATTTCTTTTATCTCAAGGTAAATTATGTCCAAACTTAATTTTGAGCCCAGGATTTGGTGGAGAAGTTTCAATAAAAATTGAATTAGTTACCCGTTTTATATTTGCCCCCCTTCCCACTTTTTTTTCTTTCTTTCTTTTCTTTCTTTCTTTCCTTTCTTTTTTCTTGGCAGTGTCGAGATGTGAGAACCAGAGAGGTTGGAATCCAAGAAATTCATCACAAAGTGCGTCCATACCAGGTTAGTTTCTTCATTTTATAGAGAGATTGGGTCCTGTTCATTAATCTTTGTCAAGCTTGGGCCTACACCTGCTTACCAGTAGGACCAAACCCTAGAAGTTAATGAGTAAACTAAGAGCAAAGGGTAACTGAGAATGAGGTCAAGCCAGGAAAGCCAGATACGAGGGTGGCTCAACTCTAGAAGAGCCAGGTTAGGAAAGCCAAGTTTGAACATTGTAGATCAGCACTGTCCAGTAGAACTTTCCGTAGTGTTGGAAATGTTCTATAATCTGTGCCATCTAATAGGATATCAGCTACCAGTCACATGTGACTTGAAATGTGGCTAGTGCAAAGAAGAACTTAGTTTTTAATTTTATTTAATTTCAAGTAATTCAAATGTAAATAGCCAAATGTGACTAGTGGCTGAGTGTCATGTGCTTATCTCTGTGTGCAACTGTTAAATTATTGCCTCTTGGTGGTAATCAAGCAAATAGATCAGCCATATCAACTGGGGTTCCATACAACGTGTTTGTGATGAATTAACTTCTCTCCTAGAATGACATCGTGTTAGCTGTTTGCCAGATTTTCTGTGGGGGTTAGCTGTCGTGTGGGAGCCCATTTGAGAAAGGCTAGAGTAGATCTGCATTGATATTTCCGTTCTCAAAATGAATTGTTTACTTGATTGACATTTTTCACATTTTGGACCTTTTGAGGAAAAAAGTAGACCCAAGCATAGTTACTCATTTTGCCAAATTCTTGTGCAATCCAGTTATTCAGCAAACATTAAGTTGAGGAGGAATGTCAGTATTAGTCTGTTTATTCACCTCACTGTGGGTCCAGTCCGCCCATTTTCAGAGTGTATCTGGGTGTGACCCTGCCCACATATGTAGCTTTCTCTGCATGCATTTTGCTTATATTTATGCAAAGTACAAGGGACACTTGAGCAGGAAGCAAGAATCAAAAGCCCATGTAGATTGCTAACACAAAAGCTTCCCCAAAAGCCCCTCTCCGGCGATTGGATTTTCTTTAACATGTTAATCTCATAACTAGGCATACTATTTGAAAGGTCCTGTGGGATGCTTTTTAAAAAAATTCCATCAAGGAATAAGTAACCAATAACACATTTTTCCCCTAGAAGCAGGTTTTGGTGGAGGAGGTAAGGACTAGGAGAGAACACCATTGAGTACCTGACAGTCCTGGGGCCTCAGGGTGCGCCCAAGCGCTGCACACGTGACATAATGTATAATCTTACCTTAGGGACTCTTCATGGAGGATCAGATTTAAATGCACGGAAGCATTTACTGCGCCAAACTCTGTAAGAATCACAAAGTTAATGAGGTGCAAATATTTATGAAGTTGTAAAAACTGGTTTCCTCTTATATAGTCCACGAACAAGTCATGAACTCTCGTTCAGTGCTATTGAGAGGAGACAAGTAAAAAGAAACATAATTTGTGGTTGTTTATTCTTTATCCCTAATCGTGGATATTAGTCTAAATAAACATATATAATCATAGAAATGCGCTTTGTTCTCTAATTTAAAAAAAAAAAAAGTTTTTGCGTGGCTTTTTATGAAACAGGTTGAATTGGTAAGAAGAGATTATGTTGCAAATGGTGGCTGGGAGACGTTCTTATCCTATGAAGACCCCGATCAAGACATTTTGATTGGCCTCCTGAGATTACGGAAGTGCTCAGAGGAGACATTCCGTTTCGAATTGGTCGGGGGGGTGTCCATAGTCCGAGAGCTGCATGTGTATGGAAGTGTCGTCCCCGTCAGCAGTCGGGATCCCACTAAATTTCAGCATCAGGTATCCTGTATTCCATTTCTATTTGACTATGATTAAGAAATTGCTCAAAGGAGGAAAAGAGAAAAGAACGGGGCAAGGGTGGGAGCAGAGGAAAAGGAGAGGGGAAATTCGGGAAGTGTAGAAACAGAGGAACCAGTATAATACTAGAGTTGTTCAGAGATGTTTTCTCTTTAAATTGCTCCCCTTTGGGTGTGAGGGAGGGAGGGGGAGGGAGAGACAAATTGAGACTCAGTCAAGTGGAATATAATAATAGACTGAACCATATGAAATTGCTATTTTTGAAAGTCAGAAATGGTCTAATACTGGCAATTTCGTATGATTCAACTATTTTGGGATTGAAGGAGATGATTATTTGAAAGAAAGCACTTATGAAATGTTAAAGCACTTCGTAAAGACAAGCAAGCTATGTGATATATATAGTGGAACACTATTCCACTCCCCCAAACAACCTAAATAAATAACTCACTTTTTTAAATTTCAGGAGAATAGGTTAAAACTGTTAATGGTGGATGTAGCATAAACCCCCATATTGGTGATTTAAGAATATTGCCTGGTTTCAAAAAGCTTTTTAGAAATTGAAGGGGTGACTAATAATACAAGAGTACATGCCCCAGACTTTCATCACCTGGAGATTGCCTAGAACTTGTTTAAAAAGAGACAAGTTGAGAGGCAATTACCCCCTTGCTGTGACCAGATTACATCATCCACAGAATA
Organism: Balaenoptera physalus; assembly: GCF_965194825.1. Lineage (NCBI taxonomy): Eukaryota > Metazoa > Chordata > Mammalia > Artiodactyla > Balaenopteridae > Balaenoptera > Balaenoptera physalus. The sequence goes on from NC_138886.1 coordinate 112,915,624, forward strand.
CCTTTTGATGGCTTTTGTTGCAGAGTTATTCCTAGTCTGCTACAGTGTGCTTTTGGTATAATTGAATAGTGAAACTTTTCCTTACACCCGTAAATGGTTTTTTGTCACTCTTATTTTAAAAGAGTTTAGCAGCTACGAAATATTACCCTTCTTGTTTTATGGACCCCTCTTAATGACTTCTTCCCTTCTTAATTCCCTAACCCCTCCATTGCCTCTTACAGGGATTTGGCATGCTACTAATGGAGGAAGCAGAAAGAATAGCTAGAGAAGAACATGGATCTGGGAAGATAGCTGTTATATCAGGTAACTGGGGGAGGGCAGAGTTCATGATTTGTTCACATTTTTAACTTGGTTCCACAATGAAAAGCACCTCAGGCCTCTCTTGCCCCCATTTATGATTATTATGTTCAAAATTGCGCAGAGCCAAATAGGGAAAGACTGGTGCTCAAGCACAAAGAAACTTCCTGTAAGCAGTTTGGCGGAATAGAGCTTGCAGAAGCTCTCCATCTCTTGAGTGGCAAGGCCAGTAATCTATATCCTGTCTTCCTCGTGGTGTGTCACACTGGTCTCCTGTGCTTTGTGCCCAGTTACTCTGTCTGGGAAAAATGAAATTTGATGATATGGATCTAAGAAAATCATAAGTCAGTGTGGAGATTTGTCAGTATCATTCTGGAAATTAAAATAGAACCTACTTGCCAGTATAAGATGTTTAAAGGCAGAGTTCCTTGCTCCTTAAAAATTGTTTTCAATGACTTTGTTCCTGGGGAACAGATTTCCCCTGTTTGGAAGCTTTCCCCTTACCTTGCCTAGGACATCAGATAAGTGGAGAAGTGGGCGTGTAAAGGAAGGCCTGCTGTAAGTGGAGCAAGAAATAACGCATATGCACCCTTTCACTCATACTCTAGAGTGTCATATCCTCACAAACTTTGCTATTCTCAATAAGAAGCTAACATGGTGAAAGCCATGATCAAGATTCAGGTTATTTTCCCTGCAGAATTTGTTTTCCCATTAGACTATGGCATTATTAAATGAAAGTTGAAACGACACTTTTTTTAAAAAAAATCAGTAAGTTGTTGCCAATCAATAAATCAGTACCTTTCCCCAGATTTCAATGATTCCAAATACGGAAATGTAATGACCCAGGCTCACTTAATCGATTATTCAGTCTGGCTATGGTTTTTGGCATTATCCAGACAGATAATAAAGCATTTTTTAACATGGCTAGCTCTCTCTATGTTTCTGTGTTATCTTTAATATTCTTTTAATTGAAGTACAGTTGATTTACAATGTTGTACTAATTTCTGCTGTACAGCAAAGTGACTCAGTTATACACATATATACATTCTTTTTTATATTCTTTTCCATTATGGTTTATTCCAGGAGATTGGATATAGTTACCTGTGATATACAGTAGGACCTTGTTGTTTATCCATTCTGAATGTAACAGTTTGTATCTACTAACCCCAAACTCCCAGACCATCCCTCTCCTTCCCGCTCCCCCTCCCCCCTGGGCAACCACAGTCTGTTCTCTGTTTTTTCTGTGTTATCTTTAATCACACTAAAGAAGTAGGAACTAAATGAGGCTCACCTGACTGGTGCCGATATTTGTAATAAAAAAATGTTTACTTCTTGATTGTTTAGCCTGTGGTTGATCAGAAGTCAACCTTTCCTGGTACCAGGAAAGGGCCAGACCGACTCAGAACTCTTTGTACATGTGCACCTGTGGATTACCCAAAATTTCAGTGGCCTCCTTTGCCAGTGCACTGTCAGTGTTTTCAGTACAGTACTTCCCAAGCGTTAATGTGCTTGTGAATCATCTGGAGATCTTGTTAAAATGCAGATTCTGACTCATTAGGTCTGGGGTGGGGCCTGAAAGCCTAGATTTCTAACCAGCACCCAGTGATAACCTATACTGATTGTCTTCAGACCATACTTTGAGTAGCAAGGTTTTAGTATTCTCTTCCAAATGTAGTATTCTCTTTCAAATCACTAAGGTAAAGATATTCTCTGTGACCCTGGCAGTGCCTGCATTCCCAAAGTCTGATATGCAATCAAGTGATTTTCTGGTATCTGTGGGAACTTGATCAGTTTTAAAACTGAAGGGCATCTGTATTCTTTTTTTTTTTGGCTGTGTTGGGTGTTCATTGCTGCGCGCGGGCTTTCTCTAGTTGCGGTGAGAGGGGCTACTCTGTTGCAGTGTGCGGGCTTCTCACTGCGGTGGCTTCTTTTGTTGCGGACTATGGGCTCTAGGCGCGAGGGCTTCAGTAGATGTGGCGCGCGGGCTCAGTAGTTGTGGCTCATGGGCTCTAGAGCGCAGGCTCAGTAGTTGGGTGCACGGGCTTAGTTGCTCTGCAGTGTGTGGGATCTTCCCGGACCAGGGCTCGAAGCCATGTCCCCTGCATTGGCAGACGGATTCTTAACCACGGCGCCACTAGGGAAGTCCCAGGGCATCTGTATTCTTTCACTTCTCCATTATATTTAATTTGCCTTCATGATATCTGTCTCTTTTTAGAAATGTTACATGCGGAGAGGGGCGTCTGACTTGCCCGAGGTCACATTCAGTTGCCTGTAAGAGCCTCAGTTTCTGCTTTTTGAGCAGTGTCTTTCTACGTGGAAATCAGCATCTGTCCTCTTTCTAGCTTTTTGTTATACTCTAAATAATAGCTCAATTTCAGATCATCTGCTTGTAGAACTTTTAAAATAACAAGAAGAGACTTGCTAAAAATAACAGGGAAGAACCTTTCTGCTTATTAGTTGTCACAGTAAGACTACTCGGTTTCTGTACAGGGGTTTCTCTTGGCCAGAGGGTTTCTACAGGAGCAGCCCTGGAATGCATTCTTGGCGCTCAAGGGAGTTCTGTGTTACTTCCTGTCTCTCTGGTCTGTGAGCCTCCCCACCACTGCTCTCTGCTGGGGAAACCAGCTAGGGCCTTGACTTGCTGTTTGACTGACGATCTGATCACTCTTCAAATGAAAACACCAAGAACATTTACTCTGTGTGTGATGCATTTTATTTCTCTAATTTAATAATATATTACTGTTCTATTTAAGTTTCTGAATCAGACATCTGAGGTGTCCATTATTCAGAACTTCAAGGAGGGCAGATTTAAAGTGTTTTTTATCATGTGTTTTTTGGTTGGTTTTTTTCTTCCATATTTGTTCAGTTGACTTTGGTCTTTCTGATTTAAGTACAATGCTGTGTGTGTGTGTGTGTGTGTTTAATTGTTTTTTGTAAAAAGTGAATTATTCTCCATAGGTTGATCCTTAGAATGCAAATCTCCTTGTGATAGTACTGGTGCTTGTGTGCTGCATTTATTCACAAGACTTCATTAGATGTGGTGTGTAAGAAGAGACACTTGGACGGGGGTGTTAGGATTCTATTCCTGCATTGACAGTAGCTCTCCTTGTGATCTTGAATAATATTGCTTGATCTCCGTGGACCTTTATTTCTTTACTAAAAATAAGTGGGTTAGGTTATCTTTTACAGTTCTAACAGTCTAGAATTCTGCCCCTTAATATCTTCATTTCTTTTAGTTCTCAACAAGACCAACTGTGTTGTACTGATTACATATGAAGTAGATTCTTTTCTAAAACCATATTAAGAGACCCTTTAATTTCATTAGTAATTGATCTCAGTCTCATTTAGTTTGGGGTATTTGATGATAAAGTTTCCCGTAGGTAGCTAATCCTAGCCATGATTTGTGGAGGCATGTCCTTTTCTGTCCCAAGTAGTGATATTTCATGACCCGTGTCCTACTTTTTTTTTCCTGACCTTGTCCTTGATTTGTAAATCCATCTTTGTTCTGGTCTGTAGGCTTTTGCATAACTCATACACAGTGGTGGCCTAGGTATTCTGTCCTGGCATAACTAGTAGCTTGAGTAAAGGGAGAGACAGATCATTTATCATTCTGGTTTCTGTGACTGTAAGAGGAATGCATTTATGTAGAATTTTTTTTTTAAATTACATCCTGATTCATTGTGATTTCCCTTCATCTTGCCAGCAGATTTTCTCTGTTTTCTTGGATTTATAATCTTTGATACTGCCTCTAGACAATATTATTAACTACACAGTAGATGTGATTTGAATCACTAGTCAGAAAGACTCCATATAGTCTATTTTTCCATATTAAAAAACAAATTGTTTTTATCTGTTACCTCAATATATTTTGTTAATAAAAGGTACATACTGTATATTTTACAGCTGATTTATCTTTTTTAAAAGACTAACTTTATAGCTACATGAGAAAACTGAAAACTTGTTTATCAGAGTCCAATGAAGCACTTTCTCAGAGTGACTTTTAAGTTTATTCATTCTGCTTAAGTATATAAAATTGTCTTAGTAAGTAAACTGTGTGTTTTAAAATTAACCATCAACTCTAAATGTGAAAATTAAACAAAGCAAAAATGAAATGGCTAACTTCATCAACATCAAAATCACTACATGTATTGAGTATCTCCTGTGTGCGGGGGACATGGGCTGAGAGGGCAGAGAGAGGAAGGAGGAGATGCCACCCTGCCTTTGAGGGATGTTGACATGGGGCCAGAGCAGCTCGCTCAGTCTTCACCCTGCGGATTGTCCTTAACTGCAGAGGAAGACAAATTTTTCCCTACTTAGACTATTTCTCAACTCAGGATTAGTTGCTTCAGCGTAAGAAAATCATCTTTTCCTACATATAAAAATGGGTAAATCAGTAGTATGAGAACAACCAGCTTATAATGTGTAGGCAGGAAATAACAGTTAATTGCTGCTAAATATCTAAGCTGTTAATTAATCTAAGCAGTTAATTAAGTTAATTAATACTTAAGTCCAAGTACTTTAGTATCTTTCATCAACTTACTCATGTAGCTTCGATCAGCACACATCTGTTTAAGATTAACAGATCGTATCTACTTAAAAGCCATGATGTTTATCTACTTGGATGATAAGCATTCTTTCCTTTAAAAATGCTAAGATGGAGCAGTTTTTTCTCTTCCCTCTCATAAGTTGTAAAGTGCAAAGATTACACTGTAGGACTTAACCGTAACATTTGAAATGCCATCACTAATAATCACCATGGAAACTGGAGATCTCTGATGTCACACCGCCCGTACGATTTCTAAAAGGGCAAATATAACTGTCGATAGCCACTATTTAAAGAGCCACTTAATACCCCCAACAAAATGATTTTTTTTCCTCTAGGCAGTTTTGGCTAGGCATCAGATCCAATCATGTTCCTGTTTCTGTTTGCCAAGCTAATTGCTGTGCATCAAGATGAACAGCTATTCCCCAAGCTCCCCCTACTACCTTCGTCATAAGCAGTATCCTATTTGTGTTCTTTCAAGTAGAAAATTAACATGGCCATTGGCCAAGAATTGTACCAGGCTGACGGATCAAACAATGATGATGAGAAACGAGGAAAATGTCTGAGTGTTTGATGACAGAAATCACTGAAGTCAGAGGCTGATAGCCATTTTGTTTAAACCTATTAAAAAGGCAAAGAAGAGGGGAAAAGAGAAGAGCTTAAATACAGGGTGAGCAAACGAGTCACCGTGGGATGACATCGTTCTAGATCATGAAGCTCAGAGTTGTATGACTCTAAAGCCACATGTACAATCCCCACTAGTGAAAAAAATCCATGTGCCTGAGACTTACAGCATCCGATGTGGCTTCCTGGGACTGAAATTAATGGTCTTGTGCCCCAGAGCCACTGATTAATCAAATGATATGTGGGCATATATAGAAAGTAACAGTCGTTTTGTTTCAATGGACTACGAATGACTGAGATTACTTACTGGGCCCCAGAAACTTGGCCTGTATTCCAGGCTGTAACACATCTCCCTCCTTTTGAGGTGAAGGTAGTTTTATTCTTTGCATTATAATCTAGTTGGGAAAAAAAGGGTTCATTTGTAACTAGTCTGTCTGGTAATGGACTTGTAATCATTACCAAAATGCCTAGAAAAGCTTTTCCTTATTTTGGCTTACCTATTTGCTAATGGACGCAGGAAACCTGCCAAATGCAAACCAGTTTGTGTCGCATGTGTTAATATAGGACTTCTCAGAAAGGAAGGGAAAAGGCTGTTTGCTCTTTTATAGCTTCTGTTTCATCCCTTTACATAATATATCTTTTCATAAATTATCCCCTAACTATTCCCTAGTTAAATGCACATTATTAGGGTTCTATATATTCCTCTGTTTCTTTCATTTTGATATTCTGTGATCATACATATTTCTTTTTTGGTGCATGTTCCAGTGGGATTTTGTTATGGTGGTGGTGAATATCTTTCTTTTCAAGAACAATAGGTACAACATAAAATATTGCTTTACAACAAGAACTTTATTAATTTCATCATCTTTATTAATCAGACTAGCACTGATGACATAGAATGCTACTTAGCTTGGTATCAAATTAGCTAAATGTGTGCTAAGTGGTGTCTGTATTGCTGTGGAGGCATTGATGCATAGCTCACTTCAGGACTCTTTATTCCCTGACTTGATGTTTATTCATTTATAGATGAATCAGGTACCAGTTATATAGTACATTGCATATCAAGTGCATTGGACCCATCTCTCACTTGGCATCACATGACTATATTAATTAATGCATGTTTTTCAAATATTCCCAAATAGGCCATTAGTCAGTTTCCACTGTTTGGATCTTGTGGGCAAGTGAATTTTTGGTGACGTTTCCTAGGCAGAAGCTAGTGATACCAGTAGATATGCTGACACTGGAGGAACAGGATTTGGATTTGGCACGTGCTGTTGCTCTTCCCATGTGCACGCTGTCAAGTCTTCCTGTGTCTCCGAAACGTGCAGGTTAAAGTCTTGGAGGATAGCCTTGCTAATGTGGTTGACACACCTACGTTTGTAGACTTTTTCTCCCCATTCTTGTTCCTTTTTGTTTATGGGTATTGGGAATGATAGCTGTATACTTCTGCTTGGGTAGAGGAATAGTGTTAATATTATGTGGTTCCTAATAATATGCCCGAGAGGTCTGGGAGCTTTAATATAAAGGACCGCCTTTATTGTAAAGTTACATGCTTCACAGGCTTTTTTCTGAGCAAGGACTCCTTTCCCAAAGTGGTCTAGCCTGCATTGCTCACCATCTGCTGTCTATCACAAAGGCTCTTTTGTAGTTTGTTGCAGTGTTAACTCCTTACCAGTGTAACATTCATGTGATTAGTACTGTGCTTTTCTCTAAATGTTTGACATTGCTATAACCCATTCAGTTTGACAAAGCTTTTCTCTTTTAGATCTATTAGAGGCAGGGCTTTGGCAGACTCTTCCCGTTTGGGTGAGCAGGTAACTAAATAATGCTGGAAAATACTGATGCTCCCTTTTTTTAGCAACAACCAAGATACTGATATTATAGAGCCTTTTTAGTTTGGGCATTTCTAATTGCAGCAGGACATACACAGGGGATTTCTTTGGTCAGTCTGGCTTAAACTGTTGACTCTAACTAACGGCTCACATTTTCAAGACATTAAGTGGTGGATTTAGGTTTTAGATTGTAGCCACAGGATAATGTTTCCTTATGCACCTCATCCTGTGCCTCCCAATGCATCCAGTTGTTCAGTTTGTCCACCATTTGTGAATGAATCACTGATGTCTAGTATACCAGTCAGAAGCCCCAGGTCTATACCCTGTGTGGTCTGTTACCTCTTACTGCAAATCCTACTAATTAGTGGTTGTCTGGGTTATTTATTGTGGTGGAACACACCACCCCAAAATTTAGTGTCTTCACACAACCATTTTATTTGCTCAGTGATTCTCTAGGTCAGACATTCAGCAGGGCATGGAGAAGATGGCTCCTCTCTGTTCCATGGTGTCTAGGGCCTCGGCTGGAGGGGCTTGAATGGCTGGCAGCTGCTGGGGTGGCTTGCCTCGAGTCTGTCTTCTAGCTGGTAGCGGCTGCTTGGCTGAGACTGTGCACATGAGCACCTTGCTGCTTCTCCGCATGCCTTGAACTTCTCCTAGCATGAAGGTTGGCCTCTAAGAGGAGGGCGGAAAGGCCTCGGCTTAGAAGTTGCAGAACATCTTCTATGCATCATTTATCGCCGTGTAATAAAAAAGCCACAAAACGTAGTGGCTGAAAACAACAAGCAGTTATCTCATGGTCTCTGTAGGCGAGGAGTCCAGAAGGGACCCAGCTGGCTGCCTCTGGCTCAGAGCATCTCATGAAGCTGCATCTACAGTGGCAGCCGGGGCTGTGATCATTTCAAGATTCAATTGGGATGGAAGGTCACTTCCAAGTTCGCTGTATGGTTTTTGGCAGGCTTCAGTTTCTCACGGGCCGTTGGTCTCAGGGCCACCGTTCCTCCCCATGCCATGTGGGCCTCTCCGTGGGGCCGCTCATCACGTGGCAGCCTGCTTCTTCCCCCAGCAGAGTGATCACAGAGACAGAGTCCCTTTGACATGGAAGCCTAGTCTTCATAACCCGGCCTCAGAAGAGAGCCGACGAGTCTAACGCCACCTTCAAGGGAAAGGGATTACACATGACTGAATACTGGGAGACAGTGAACTTGGAGGGTCATTTTAGAGACTGCCTGCCACGATGTGACTTCTGCCCCATTTTTTTTGGTTAAGGAAGTCATTGGGCCAGCCCAGATTTAAAGGGAAAGGAAAAAATCCCACTTCTCGAAGAGAGAGGCTCTGGTAGTGACCATCTTTGGATACTAAGTGAGCGAATACACTTTCATTAACTTGTGACTAACAGGCATCCAGCCCCTTTCTACAGGAAACTTCACGTAGCCTTCTCCCAGGATGGACTGTCTGTGGGCATACCTAGCGTCAGGGGTTCTTGTCCCCGTCCTGATACCAGTATTTTCATGCAGCCGTCATGCAGCACAGGCACACCTAACGCTGTCTTAAGCGGAGTTTGGCAGGCCGCACAAGAAGCACCTGCATCTGACCTTTGTCTGCCCTCTCTTCCGTGAGGATATTCCTGTTTCCCCTTACAGGCCTGTCTAAATGTCTCATGCTTTAGGTCTAAGATGTTGCCCATTTATGTCTTCCTTCTAGGCTATGTAATATAGAAGACCATCTTAGGCAAGGGTACATGCTTTCCCTAGGGAGATCTGACCCTAATCGACGTTCCTTCCTCTCCATAAATACCAAAGATAGTTAATGCACCTTAAAGTCTTTTTTCCCCCCATTTGGGGAAGCAGTAAATTGTATATAACATAAAATTTGCCATTATAACCATTTTTAAGTATACAGTGCAGTGGCATTAGTTACATTCACAATGTTGTGCAACCATCACCACTATTTCCAAAACATTTTCATCACCCCAGACAGAAACTCTGTACTCATTAAGCAATAATTCCCAATTTCACCATCTCCCAAGCCCCTGGTAACTTCTAATCTACTTTCTGACTCTATGAAATGGAATCATACAATATGTGTCCTTTTGTGTCTGGCTTATTTCACTTAGCATAATGTCTTGAAGGTTCATCCATGCTTTACACACACACACACACACACACACACACTCTTGGGTTGTTTCCATCTTTTGGCTATTGTGAATAATGTTGCTATCACATTGGTATACAAATATCTATTTGAGTCTCTGCTTTCAGTTCCTTTGTGTCTGTACCCAGAAGTGGAGTTGCTGGATCAGTGGTCGTTCCATTTAACTTTCTGAGGAGTCACCAAATTGTTTTCTACAGCTGCTGCATCATTTTACTTTCCCATCAGCAGTGCACAAGGGGTGCAATTTCTCCACATCCTTGCCTGCACTTGTTATTTTCCTTTTTTTTTTTTATTTTTTTTTTTTATTTTATAGCCATCCTAATGGTGTGAAGTGATGTTTTATTGGGGTTTTGGCTTACATTTCCTTAATGACTAAAACGATGTTGAACATCTTTTTCTGAGCTTATTTGTCATTTGTGTCTTTTAAAAAATGTCTATTCAAGTCCTTTGCTCATTTTTTAATTGGGTTGTTTGTCTTTTTGTTGTTGAGCTGTAGGAATTTTTAATATCCTCTGGCTACAAGACTCTTAAATGGTCTGTGATTTGCAAATATTTTCTCCCATATATATTCATAAAGATAGTGGTCTGTAATTTTCTTTGTAGTGTCTTTGTCTGGCTTTGGTATCAAGGTATTGCTAGCCTCATAGGATGAGTTAGGAAGTGTCCCTCTTCAGTTTTTTGGATGTGTTTGAGAAGGATTGGTGTTAATTCTCTAAACATTTGATAGAAATCACCAGTAAAGCCATCTGGTGCTGAGTTTTACTTTGATGGAAGGTTTTTGATTATTGAATCAATCTCTTTTCTTGTTACAGGACTATATAGACTTCCTGTTTCTTCTTGAGTCAGTTTTCGTAGTTTATGTTTCTAGGAATTTGTCCATTTCAACTAGGTTATCCGATGTGTTGGTGTACATACATATTCATATTGTTATTCATATTCTCTCATAATTCTTTTTATTACTGTAAAGTCAGTAGTAATGTTTCCTCTTTCATTTCTAATTTTAGTGATTTGAGTCCTTTTTTTCTTTGTACTTTTTTTTTTCATACTTTGTATGATTTCAGTCTTTTAAAATTTATTAAGACTTGTTTTATGGCCTGACACATGATCTAACCTGGAGAATGCTACGTGTCCACTGTGGAAAATGTGTATTCTGCTGTTGTTGGGTGATATGTTCTGTTAGGTCTAATTGGTTTAAAGTGTTGTTCAAGTCCTCCATTATTGAAAATGTGTATGGTAGTCTCCAGCTCTTGTAGAACTATCTATTTCTCCCTTCAGTTCTGTCCATTTTTGCTTCATATATTTTGGGGCTCTGTCATTTGATGTATATACATTTATAATTGTTAAACCTTGATGAATTGAACCTTCTATCAATTTGCAATGTCCCTCTTTGTCTCTTATAAACTTTTTTTTACTTAAAATGTGTTTCATTTGATACTAAATCCACCCCAGCTCTCTTTTGGTTATGAGTTATTTTTCTTAGTGATTACCTTAGGGATTGCAATTAACATCTTAAATTTATAATAACCTAGTTTGGGTAATACCATTTTAGTTTGAGTAATATGCAAATACTCTGCTCCTATACATCTCTATCTCTCGTTTACATTGTTACTGTCACAGATTACATCTTTATACCTGTCTGACCTTTGACATAAATTTATAATTATTTTATGAATTTGCCTTTTAAATTATATAGGGAAAAAAGAGGAGTTACAAACCAAAAGAACAATAATATCAGCTTTTATATTTACCTATGTAGTTATCTTTACTAGTGTTTACTTATTTCTTCACATGGCTTTGAGTTACTGCCTAATGTCCTTTTATTTCATCCTGAAGGATTCTTGTAGGATAGGTTTAGTGATAACAGATTTTCTTAGCTCTGGTTTATCTGGAAATGTCTCAATTTATCCCTTATCCTTGAAAAAATACTTTTGCCAGATAAAGAATTTTTGGTTGACAGTTTCTTTTTCTTTCAGCACTTTAAATATGTCACCCCACTTCCTTTCTGACCTCCATGGTTTCTGATATCAGCTCTTAATCTTATTGAGGGTCCCTTGTATGTGACGAGTCACTTCTCTCTCGCTGCTTTCAAGATTCTGTCTTTGGCTTTCAACACTTTGACTGGGGACGTCCCTGGTGGGCCAGTGGTTAAGACTCTGCGCTTCCACTGCAGAGGGGTGGGTGCGATCCCTGGTCAGGGAACTAAGATCCCACATGCTGCTCGGCACAGCCAAAAAAAAAAAACTTTTTTTTTTTTTTTTTTTGACTGTAATGTTCCTCGGTGTGGATCTCTTTGAGTTTATCCTGCTTGGAACTTGTTGAACTTCCTAGGAGTATAGATTCATGTCTTTCATCAAATTTGGGAAGTTTTTGGCCATTATTTATTTTTTCTACCTTTTCTCTCTCTCATCTCCCTCTGAGACTCCTATGATGTGGTGTTAGTATGCTTGATGGTGGTGGTGTAACACAGGTCCCTTATTTTAGCGATTGTACTTTTCAGCTCCAGTATTTCTGTTTGGTTCCTTTTTATAGTTTCTCTTTATTGGGTTCCCCCCTTTGTTCATACAGTGTTCTCATTTCCGTTAGTCTTTTTTATTTTCTTTTTTTAACTGAAATAGATTTGACATATAACTGTGTAAGTTTAAGATGTAGAACATGTTGATTTGTTACATTTATATAATGCAGTATCATTGCCATTGTAGTGTTACACCTCTAAGACATCACATGATTATCATTTCTTTTTTGTGGTGAGAATAATAAAGATCCAGTCTCTTAGCAGATTTGATGTTTATAACGCAGTACTGTTGTCTGTAATCATTATATTGTGTATTAGATCACCAGGATTTATTTATCTACAGGTGTCAAGTTTGTACCCTTAAACGGCATCTCTCCTATTTCCCTACCCCACAGCCACCGGTAGCCACCATTCTATGCTCTCTTTTTACAAGTTTGGCTTTTTCAGATTCCACAAGTGGTGTACAGTATTTGTCTCTCTCTATCTGACTTATATCACTTGGCATAATGTCCTCAAGGTTCATCTACGTTGTTGCAAATGGTATGGAAATGAATTTCCACCTTTCTTAGGGCTGAATTATATTTCTCTGTGTGTACGTGTGTGTGTGTGTGTGTGAACAGTTTTTTTAATCCATTTATTCATTGACAGATACTTAGGTTGTTTCCATATCTTGGCTATTGTGTATAATGCTACAATAAACATGGGAGTGCAGATTTCTCTTCAATATCCTGTTTTTATTTCCTTTGGATATATACCCAGAAGTGGAATTTGCTGGATCATATGGTAGTTCTAAATTTTTGAGGAACCTCAGTACTGTCTTCCATAGTGGAAAAAAACATTACCAACTTACATTCCAGCAGTGGTGTACCGGGCTTCCCTTTTCTTCATGTCCTCACCAGCACTTGTTATCCCTTGTCTTCTTGGTGATGGTCATTCTAACAGATGTGAGGTGCTATCACATTGTGGTTTTGACTTACATTTCCATGATGATTAGTGATGTTGAACACCTTTTCATGTACCTGTTGGCCGTTTGAATGTCTTCTATGGCCAATAGGAAAAACGTCTATTTAGTTCCTCTGCCAATTTTTTTAATCAGATTTTTTTTTATTGAGTTATATGAGTTTTTATATATTTTGGATATTAACTCCTTATCCAGTATATGGTTTGCAAATATAAATACTTTCTCCCATTCTGTAGGTTGCCTTTTCATTTTGTTATTTTTTTTTTGCAGTGCAGAGGCATTTTAGTTTGATGCAGTCCCACTTGTTGACTTCTGCTTTTGTTGTTTGTGCTCCTTTAGTTCTTTGACATGATTTCCTTTAGCTCCTTGAGCATAATTAAGACAGTTGACTTTGCCTAGTAATCACAGTGTCTAAGATTCCTCAGGCATAGTTTCTGTCAACTTCTCTTTTTCTTGTGAATGAGTCTTAGTTTCCTGTTTTTGGTATGCTTTGCAATTTTTTGTTTAGAACTGCACATACTCAAGAATTATAAAAGTCAGATTCTCTCCCTCCTCGGGGATTGCTCTTGAGGGCTGCAGTCATCCACTTGTATTTTTTCAAGCTATTTTGGCAAAGTCAGTATCCTTTGTTGCATGTGCTCACTAAAATTTCTTGTTTCATTTTCTGTGCAATCAGCCTGTGACCTGACAGGGATTTCCTTAAATGTCTGGATCTTTTTTAAAAAGGTGGTAAGGGAATATATCTCTTCAAATCTTACAATAGATACCGTTACTGCCCACCCTGGCTCCAGCTGGCCACTGTAGGATAGGGGGATGGTAGGTGGTTCACATCTGCTGCCCTCTTACCAAAGGGCAGCGGCCTCTCCCTTCATCAGGCACTCCCCTGGTTGCTGTAAGTGCCTTATCAGGTTCTGGTGTCCCCATGTAGTTGGCTTTGATTGTTGTTTCCAGCTTACTGGTTGTTTCAGTAGAGGGACTGATCTCTAGCGTTTTCTACTCTACCATTTTCCTTCTTAAAGTCTTTTTTTTTTTTTTAAAAGACTATAAATAGAAGGGATCCCTCTTCCTACCAGGTTACCAATGACAGTCTTTAACTTCTACAGAAACACACTAATGACTTGAGACATGAAGTAGTGAAAATGATCTGTGACATAGCAGACATTCTGCACTGGTGGGACTAGAGCTGCTCATTTTTTAATTAGATGACTGTGGGCCCTCCTATGTCAGACTCCCTGTGAAGAATAAACCTAAGAGCTATAGGATAAGCCTCCAGCGTCTCCCTACTGTAAGCATCTCCCTACTTTAAGTATCTCCCTACTGTAAGTATCTCCCTACTGTAAGTTACCACGGTAGCTTCTATTTAGAGTCTCTATACATGCTTTATAAGTTACTGCTTTTATTCTTTGTTCATTTTTACTTTGTTATCTTGGTGTACCCATTTCAGAAGGAACAGGGGAACCTTTAGGCTGCTGGGTAACTGGTTGAATCTCTTCTCCTGAGATATTCTCTGTATCTTCCAAGGTGATGGAGAATAAATGTACTAACGTGCTGTGTTAATGACTTGCAATAACCAACTACTTTGAAGAGCTAAGATCATATGTGGGTAACCTTCTAAGAGTTTCTTTTTAACAGAACAGGAAAAAAAATTCTCTTTCAAAGATTTAGGGTCATTGAGTTAATTTGGCTCATTTTCAAACATTCAGAAGAAAAACCTTTCCCCAAATCTGATACCAGTGTGTATTGTTGAAGAGTGAAATATTGCCATCCTACTAAGAGATCAATGAGATGTAATAAAATCTCATTTCAGTAGCAAATGAATGAAACTAATGAATACATTTGCCTTGTATTAATGCTGCTAGTCATATATCAAGCACTCAATAAATAGTTGATTAATTGAACCCAAAAGTAATTAAAACAGTTTTTTGAAGTTGTTTTTATTTCACTGATTTTTTTTTTATTAAGTGATCATGACTTATCTCAATCTTTTGCATCTAATCAGAAAAATCAGATTTAAGTTTCAAAGGATAGATTTAGCATATTTTCTCTCTTTTTTCAAGTTTGGCTTTAGGAATGTGATGTGGGCTCAATTTTAATTCAGTCCAACACATAACTAGCCATGAAGCACAGCCCTGTGTCCTAACAAAGGTCGTGTCAAGGAACAGGAATGAACCTCCAGATTTCGAATTCATGTTCCTTCTTCAGACATGAAAATGTCTGTTAGGCTAGAGTTTTTCTTTTCTTGAAGATTCCAGGAGGTAAAACTCGTTAATTTCCAGGCTCCTAGTATATCCTCAATAAATACTTGATTAAATGATTTCTTCTTCTGTTAAGTCACATTAGAAATTTCATGTTCTTTCTTTGTCCCGTTGGAATCACTAAACCCAAGTTTTCTCATTTGATTTTCCATATGCATGAAGAATTGATTTATTTCCCCATTTAAAGAAACATTCATGTAGTTGAAATAACTTAATCTTACCTTCTCTTTTTCATTTTTATTTATTTTTTCATTTTTAAAAGTTGACAGTAAACTGTAGCAAATAGACAGCAGAGTTGATTAGATGTTAAAAAATGAATTGTTTAACCAACCCCCACTTAGGTCAAGAACATAACCAACATCCCTGTTGACCCTACCCCATCATAATCCCCTCCCCTCTCCTTGCCTTCCTCCTTCCCCAGTAGCCTCTTTTTTCCTACTTTATTCTGTGTGTTTCTTTATATTCCACTACCTAATTATGAATCATTTATAAATAGTTTAGTTTTGTTGTTTTTTATTTTAGATAAGTGGGATCATTTTGGTATATTTTTGTTGTTGTTCTGGCTACTTTGGTGCAACATTGTTTGTGAGATTAGGTCACATTGTGTGTGGCTATGTCCATTCATTTTCATTGATAGGCTGGATTCCATAACGCAAATATCTCACAATTTATCTGTCTTACTCTTGCTGGATATTTAGGTAGTTTCCAGTTTGGGCTTATGAATATTCTTATATATGTATCTTAAGGCTCATAAATACACATTTGTGTGGAATATATACCTAGGGGTGGCATTGCTGGATTTCAGGGAATACATATGTTCAACTATAAGAGTCTGCAGAGTGGTTTTCCAAAGGGCTACCAATTTTCACTCCCACCAGGAAGGTATGAGAGTTTCAGTTGTTCAGTATGATTTGTATGTAGTGGTGTTTCTTTGTAGTTTTAATTTACATTCCCTGATGACTAATGAAGTTGACTACCTTTTCATATGCTTGCTGGCCATTTAGATGTCCTCTTTTCTGAAGTGTCTGTGTGTGAGAGATATTTTTTCAAAAATCCACAAGACATTATTATTATTACTACTATAATAATTATTGTTATATACAGTCCATATTCATTTAGATTTACTGGTATATTTATCACTTTCTTTGCTCTTCAATCTTTGCTGAATCTCTAAGGTAGTTTATTCATTTTCATTGATAACATAGGATTCCATGATGTGGATATAGCACAGTTTATCTGTTTTACTACTGATGAGTATTTATTTGGGTAATTTGCAAGTATTGTTTTCTTTGTACCTAAAGAATTTATTTTAGTAATAATCTGCTGGTAGCAAATTATTCTAATTTTGATTGTATGAAGTATCTTATTTTGCTTATTCTTAAAGTAAGTTTTCACTGAGTATAAAATTCTGGGTTTGCATTTATTTTTTTTCAGCACTTTGAAGCTGTCTTTCCACTGTCTTCTGACTTTTAATGATGCAGTTAAGAAGTCAGATGTCTGTCTTTGAGGATATACTCTGACTGCTTTTATGATTTTTTTTTAGTGTCTGTATTTTTAGATTGTTTTCTCTAGTTTTACTATGATTGTTTCTAGATATGCATTTCCTCTGCTTGAGCTTGCTTAGGTTTCCTTGGGTTTCTTTAATTGGTGGTGGGTTTTTTTTTCTTTTTTTTTTTTAGTTCCGTGTAATTTTCAGTCTCTGACTCATATATTGATTTTATCCCATTCTCTTCCCCCTCATCCTGGGACTCCAGTTAAACATATGTTAGACCTATTCATTGTATCCATTGTGTCTCATACCCTCTTCCCCCACCCGTTATTCGGTTTCTCCATGCTTCGTTGTTGATAGTTCCTTCTGACTTAACTTACACTTTACTGATTAAGTCTAATCTACCATTAAACTCATCCATTGATGCCTAAGTTCTTATTTTATCTTTCAATTCTCTGATTTCTGGCATCTTTTTCAACTCTGTTATATCATGTTTTATAGTTTCCTGTTGCTTCTAAACATTCTTAAATTCAGTATCCATCTCCATGTATGTAGTAAGCATAGCTGTTCTACAGTCTATGTCAGATAATGGCAGGGACTCCAGATCTGAAGTCTCTTATTTCTCATCATGTTGTCGTCTCTAAGTGGGCCTCGTTTTTATTATTTGCTGAGCATTTTATGAGAGAATTTGCTTTCAGGAATACTTCAAGACCTAGATGATGGTTGCTCCCCCACCTCCCTTGGAGCGTAGCCCTTCGTGAAGCGGAGTGAGATTCAGGGTGTTGGCAGCTGGTTCTGTGCCTCTGGTGGCCACGTGACTCCTGCCATCCTACTTGTCTCTGGCCGGCCTTTGTGGATCTGGCCGACCTTCCTGGGTTGGCATCACCACTGAGGCAGAAAAGGCTCTACTCCCTTCTCAAAGCTCACGTTTTCTCCTTATTCTCTGCCTGATAATTAATAACTGTTAGATCTTTGATATTTTTCTAATGGAAGCATTTTTAATTTTGTCTAAATTTTTAAATTGTCTTTAGCTGGAAAGTTGATCCTGGTCATTTAGTCTGCCATAGTCAAGCCTGAAGTCACCTTTTCTGTAAGCTTAAATACTCCTGAGTTGTCTCCTCCTCTAGGGTCTAGTTTCCATCATTGTTCCATCTTTGTTGCTTTTTTTCCCCCAAACTCTACATCGTATTTCTCTTCATTTTAAAAAGGGTGACCACATTTATCAAGTTGCTATTTAAAAGTATCCCCCTTCCCAGTAGTTCTCACATTTGTAAGCCACATCTTTTAACACAGTTTTGTGTTGCCTGCCTATGTTATCAGAATATTTTATGTAATTATTGTTTCTTACTGAGCTCTGTTAGTGAAATGGAAATAAGGTCACCATGTTTGTTTCATCTAGTGATTTATCAAACTAAGAACACTGAGAAACTAGACACAGATAGAGGAGGTAAGGTGATCGAGACAAGTCAAATGTCCTTTCTGTGCTTTAATTAAAAAATGGATGTGCTGTTATCAGCGCCAACTAGATATTTAAAGCCAGAGCGGGGGAAGCAGGGTCTGGCATCACCCACAATACAGGCACCATGGCTCCTTGGGAATACTCTGCGTGCCGTGGAGACAAGCTGGCTCTGAATTATGGTTCTTCTACTTCCCAGCCATGTGACCTTGAGTTATGACCCTTTCTGAAACTCTCATGCCTCCCAGGATAGTAATCTCAGTCTTGCTGGTGTGTGTTGAGCATCCAGCATGCGTGCCTGGCATGTATTTAAGGGCTCAGAAAAGAGTCGTCTTACTCTAGCTTTGTACTTTACAGTCGCTCAGCTATAAAGTTGTTGCTTCTTTTGTTTTGAGATGGAGTTAGTCAGAATCACAAGCTAGGTTGAGTTGAGGCTCATTTCCTGCTCCTGACTTATTTTCTCTTTTAAAGGGAAAATGTGTTTATTTTCAGCTTCTAAGCTTTACTCTGGTGTTGGATTTATCCCCTTAGAAAGAAAGGGCTGCAGTAATGTGGAGAAGCAGAGTTTCAGAGCCAAATCAGGTACCACATTGACTAGTTTATTACTCCTTTTGCCTGCTTCCTCTAAATTTATGTTAAAATAGATTGCATACTTTCTAATATAGAATCAGTAGAATTTAAACAGCTAGGTTTTTTCCATTTTCATCTTTGATTCATCTTTTTAAGGTTTTGTGATTCCCCCCCCCGCCCCCCCCCCAAACACACATACTTTTTTAGTTTTTTGTTTTTTGGGTTTTTTTGGCTGCTTTGGGTCTTCGTTGCTGCACACGGGCTTCCTCTAGTTGCGGCGAGCGGGGGCTACTCTTCGTTGCGGTACGCGGGCTTCTCATTGCAGTGGCTTCTCTTGTTATGGAGCACGGGCTCTAGGCGTGCAGGCTTCCGTAGTTGTGGCACGTGGGCTCAGTAGTTGTGGCACGTGGGCTCAGTAGTTGTGGCTCACGGCCTCTAGAGCGCAGGCTCAGTAGTTGTGGCACATGGGCTTAGTTGCTCCGTGGCATGTGGGATCAGGATCTTCCCGGACCAGGGCTCGAACCTGTGTCCCTGCATTGGCAGGCGGATTCTTAACCACTGAGCCACCAGGGAAGCCCTAAGGTATTCTTTTTCACTTTCATCGTCATCATAGCTGGTAAAGTAGTGAAGATAAAAATATTTATCCTGCCTCCAAGAGTAGGAAAAAGGCCCCCGTGATATAGGTAGATTCAGGTTGTGGGTTCAGTAACTTGGAGGATAAAACAAAGCAAGCATGTGGACTGCCCCTCTCCTCCCCATCCTTACTGCTCTGCTGACAACTGTCGGCTCTGCCGCTAGGGCACCCTGAGGACTGCTGCACAGAGGTTACTGCTGCTCGCCCCCCAGCCCAGGGATTGGCAGAATCGCACGCAGGCGAGCAGGTAGAGAACACGGATACTTGTACAGCCCGCTGCGTGTCTGTCCTCAAGGGCAGGAGCCTGTGACACAGCTGCCCGCGTCAGTCCAGGAGCTTGGCTGACGTCAGCTGTGAAAGGTAATTGCTTTTTCTTGGCTGGCTAACAAGAGGAAAGTTACTGTGACGAGGACTGTAGGAGCCCTGCTAGCCCAGGAGAGGAGCAGGCGGCAGAGTGTGGCCTCCACCCACGCCGCTGACGGTGTGTTCCCTTCCGCGCCGGCTAGCAATGCTAATACTTTCGCCAGCCTGCTCCACGGAGTGTAGGAACGGAGGAAGAATCTTTCTTTCAAGCAACAAGAGGCACAGGGAGATACAAACGGGGGAATGTTTTTGCTTAGTCATTTAAGTAAGAGGCTGGAGTCCAGGCTGGCTAGAGGTCAAAAGACGTAAGGCCTCCCTGAAGGTCCGGAAGTAGACTTCCCGTCTCAGTGCTGCAGCATGTTACTGAAAACAAGGAGAGGAGCTTGAAAGATATGCCTTTATTCAGAAAGGCTCATAGCAGAGCCTGAGTGCCTCTCCTCAAGGTGGTAGTAGTTTCCAGGGCCCACCTCCCCTATTAGGGCAAAAGTAGAGAGCCTGAGGAGCCTGCACGCTCGGTGGGAATCTGACTGAGGAGTGCTGAGTTGTACCCCAGTAAAGCTGTGCCTTTAACCGGCACACTGAGGCAATCAGGGCACTCCAGGACGTGGCGCTTTGTGGTTGTCCAGGGCTGTTGAGTCTGTGTTAGGTGTAAGGAACAGCTATTTAGGGTAGGTTGTGACAGGTGTAGGTTGTGGCATGTTTGGGGAAGTAAAGCTCTTTGACCAGCTGCACATCTTCAATCTGGTAATAACTGGTAAAGAAGAGGGTAAAGACTACCGTCATCTTTATTTGAAAGAGGAGAATTAAACACGTCTCCAGTGACTGAGCTGAGCAGAACCAAAAGGAAGCCTTAAATCTGTCTTGTGACTTCACATGGGTGGAGAGCTAGAAGCATTAGAAGTCTGATGGATGAACTGATAATCGTTGAAGCTGGGTAGTGGGTCTGTGGAGGTTCAACGTACCATTGTCTCTACTTTTGTATATTTGAAATTCTCTGTAATAGATTGTTTTAAGCCCATGGGAAATGGCATCTATTTTGTAAAATTAGAAGTATAAAAAGCCAACCTCACACCAGTCAGAATGGCCATAATTAAAAAGTCTACAAATAATCAATGTTGGAGAGGGTGTGGAGAAAAGAGAACCCTCCTACACTATTGGTGGGGATGTAAATTGGTGCAGCCACTATGGAGAACAGTGTGGAGGCTCCTTAAAAAACTAAAAATAGAGTTACCGTATGATCCTGCAATCCCATTCCTGGGCATATATCTAGAGAAAACTCTAATTCGAAAAGATACATGCACCCCAGTGTTCATAGCAGCATTACTTATTGATACAATAGGCGAGACGTGGAAGCAACCTAAATGTCTATCAACAGATAAATGGATAAAGAAGATGTGGTACATATGTACAATGGAATATTACTCAGCCATAAAAAGGAACGAAATAATGCCACACACACAAAATAGAATACTACTCGGCCATAAAAAAGAGTGAAATAATGCCGTTTGCAGCAACATAGTGGACCTATAGATTATCATATTAAGTAAGCAAGAGAAAAGACAAATATATGATATCACTTATATGTGGAATCTAAAAAAATTATACAGATGAACTTACTTACAAAACAGAAATAGACTCACAGACATAGAAAACAGACTTATGGTTACCAAAGTGGGAAGTGGGGGGAGGGATAAATTAGGAGGTTGGGATTAACAGATATACAATATTATATATAAAATTGATAACAAGGACCTACTATATCGCACAAGGAACTATATTCAATATCTTGTGTGTGTGTGTGTGTATATATATATACATATATACACACACACACACATAACTGAATCACTTCGCTATACACTTGAAACTAACATAATATTGTAAATGAACTGTACTTCAATTTTTTTAAAAATCCAGAAATATTTCTGAAAATTTTAGGGGAAGTTTTTATTAGTTAGAGGTAATAGTATAAATCAGAGAGCTGCCTCTACATCTGTAAGCTAACAAAGTAGGAAATCTGTAACTAGATTAAGCCCTACCCTTCATCCCTTTTACATTGAGTCATTCCCACTACCTGGCAGCTAACCTAGGGCCAGTTCTTCTTTCTTTTCTTTTTTTAAAAAATACATCTCCCAGGAGCACATTTCTTTATATATACACAACATAATGATAACCGAATACAGTACAGTAAATCCTCAAGCATTTATTGCCTGTTGATTATATGCAGACACTGTACTAAGCCCTGAGGATATAAGTCATTGACTTCAAAAGGCTTACATTCTAGGAAGGGGACTAGACATGCAAGTAAAATAAAGCACAGCATGACTACTGAAACAGTAGAGCTCTAAAGGATCCAGCCAGCGTGGAGGGGGCGGTTATGAATGCCAGACTCTGTGGAGAGGGGAGGTGTGTGCAGCGGTCTCCTGGCGAAAGTGGTGTCCGAGGGAGGGTTCAAGGATGAATGGGAGTGCCCTGGGGCATGGGCTGCAGCACTGACGGGGCAGCGGCCAAGCCAGTGGATTAGTGAAATTATGCCTGGTTTGGTAACGCCAGACTATAAGGACTAAGGTCAGTTGTGGCAGAAACTAGAGGTAAACCAGACGGGATGTGAAAATCTTTGTGAAAATCAGGCTGAGGAATCTGAGCTCTGTGTTGGGACTTGCCAATAGGACAGCAGCATGGTCAGAATTACCACCCTGATTTATGGTTTTAAGTGCTGACTTGACCTCATGTGTTTAATCTCTTCCTGTCCTCAAGCTCACGTGTCAGTTACAACATTTTCAGTTACAAGTAACACAGAACTCAACTCACATGGTTTAAACCCAACATGGATGAACCTTGAAGATATAAGCCAGTCACCACAAGACAAATACGGAATGATTCCACTTCCATGAGGTGCCTAGAGTAACCAAATCCACAGAGACAGGAAGTAGAGCGGGGGGGGGGGGGGGGGGTCGCCAGGGACCAGGGGGAAGAAGGAGCTGTTGTTTACTAGGTACAGAGTTTCAGTTTTACTTCTGGAGACGGATGGTGGCGATGGTTGCACAAGAGTGTGAAGGTACTTCATACCAGTAAACTGTACACCTAACAATGGTTAAAATGATAAGTTTATCTTATGTATATTAGTACAATACAAAAGAGTACCAAAACAAAATGGCTTAAACCAAACGGAAAACATTATTTCCTAACAGCTTCCTTGGTAGAGCAGCTTCAGACTTGGTTAGTTGTTGATTCAACAGTATCAAAAAGGACCCAGGTTGTCTTCAGCTGCCCCCTCCGCCGGCCTCCACCCACCTGCTTCCTCCTCAGCCAACTCCCTTCATAAGACAACTGCCCCAGTCAGAAATTTCTTTCCAACAGACTCACAGATATGGAAAACAAACTAGTGGTCACCAGTGGGGAGAGGGAAGGTAGGGGTAGGGGATTAAGAGGCACAAACTACTATGTGTAAAATAAGCTACAAGGATATGTTGTACGGAGCAAGGAGTATAGCCAGTATTTTATCATAACATTAAATGGAGTATAATCTATAAGAATTTTGAATCACTGTGTTATACACCTGAAACTAATATTATTATAAATCAACTATCCTTCAATTAAGATAAAGAAAATAAATTTCTTTCCAAAAGAGCATCCAAGAAAAGAGACCATCTAAGAGCAAGAAAGGCTTCCAAAATCACATATTCCTCAACATCCCCACTCGAATGTCTAACAGCCATTTCACCTGCAGCACAGCCAAAGCTGAGCTCCTGACGTCCTCCTCCCCGACCCTCTTCTCACCATCTTTCAGTCTCACTAACTGGCAGTTCATTCTTTCTCCAAACCATTCCTGTACTCAGGCCAAAAACCTTAGAGGCATCTTGGGCCCCTCTCTTTGTGTCCCACCCTGCATCCATCAACAGATTCTTTTGACTCTGCCTTTAAATGTTTCCAGGGTCCAGCTGCTCTTCACCACCATGACTCTGCTTTGAGCCACCACCATCGCTTATCTGGATTATTGCAATAGCTTCTTAACTGGTCTCCCTGTTTCTGCCCTTGGTCACTTATTCACTCATTGAACAAATATTTCAGTGAGTACTTAATATGTGCAGGCATTGCTCCGGGTGCTAGCAATCCTGCAGGTAAAAATCCCTGCCCTCCTGGAGCTTTCATTCTGTTCTCAAAATAGCAGTCAGAGTGATCTCTTTCAAATGTAAGTCAATCATGTCACTTCTCTGCTCAGAATTCTTAGATTTATGCTATAGTCTGTACGTGTAGGTGACGATGAGGAAAAGCACGTTTTAATCTCAGGGTGCCTGTGCCTCTGACGAATGCTGTCATGTCACAGAGAATAGTTCAGTTTGAATGTGAACTTTTAAAGTGCAGAGAAAGAGGATGAAAAAAATAGTTTCTAGCATGCGGGATTCTAGAAATAGAAAAAAGCACCGCATTGGTGACTTCAGAGGCATCCGTGTGATAGAGTGATCAACTCCAGTAGTGATCTCTCAACCGCCTGCCTCTCATCCTTTTTCCTCATTTTGCTGAATTCTTTGGACAAGTTGAGCTCTCAAAACACATTGAACGTCTCTTCAATGGATGTACCCCCTCTTGAGTTTTCTTAAATTGAGCTAGGACGTACATGCGATAAATTACAACGTTTTCAGTATACCACTTAATAATGTTTTGCCTGTGTATGTTCCCATGTAACTTCTAATCCAGATCAAGATATACCATCTTTCAGCACTCCAGAAGACTCCCTTGTTCCCTCTTTCAGTCCATGTCATCTTCCAAATGTAACCAGCATTCTGACTTGTATCACCGTAAAATTGATTTTGCCTGCATCTGAACTTTGCATTGATGAAATCTTTTACATCTGGTTTCTTTCACGCAAAATTAGGTCTGTGAGATTCATCCACGGCATTGCAGGTAGCTCTAGTTCTTTCTTTTTTGTTGCAGTATCATATGCCATTGTGTGAAAATACACAATTTATCCATTCTACTATTGATAGATATTTGGGTTATTTCCTGTTTTGGCTGTTATGAGTAACGTGTCTTTTGTTGGCTATAAGCATTCATTTCTCTTTTCACTCTGGGAGTATACTTGCTGGGTCATAGGATATAGAACTTATGCTTACGGATATAGAACTTTAGGAGATAGTGCAAGCAATAAAGTGGTTGTACCCTCTGAGGGGTGTGAGATGTCTTCCTGGATCCAGTGGGTCTGAGCTGCTGCCTGACCCATTATTTGTTCATGTTTTTGTCTTCCCCCTGCTCTACCCCAAGCCACGGTGTTGAACAAAAGTAATGATTAGAACACAAAGACAAGGTTGAAATTGTGCAAGACGGAATGTCAGTAATCCTTGGATTAAAAGGGAAATTCTCCAGTGACCTATTATCACATGACACGGTTCTGTTACCTTTATCACATCAGTTTCAGTTCCATTTTCTTAATACTTGAAGTTTTTTTGAACGAGGTGGGAAACAAAACACGGTAGGAAACCCTAAACAGTAAATGTTTGGGCTACAGAATTAGGCGACACTGGAGGGGGCTTAGCAGTGATCTGATTTCATGCACATACTGATCGCTAGGAATACAAAGTGACGAACAAGATACATAGAGCTTCCACCACGTGGGGAGGCCGACCGGCAATCGCAGTGCACCGTGGGGAGAGCTGTGGGGAGGAGCACGGTAAAGAGAAACGCCAGCGTCTTCCTTTACGTTACACACACGAAAACCACAACACTACTGCGCCGGAGGTGTGGGGTTTCCACACGTCACGCAGCTCTGCACCACCAGCCGGGTGGCCTACCGTTGCCTCGGTTCTAACACTGTCTCCCTGGAGGTGGCATCAGACTCCACAGGTTACGGGTCGGTCCCGCGGGAATGACCCCACCTCAGATGCCAATTGCAAATCTAGGTTGTCACTGTGCTTCTGACCGACAAGCTCCAGATCAGAGGATCCCACGAACCCCCTTGGGTTCGATCAGTTTGCTAGAGGGCACAGCATGAGCCAAGCCTGGAAGCTAGGTAGAGCCAGACACACCGGGAGCTTTTAGAAAAGTTAAATCTTCACTGGGGCTGAAGCATAGTGTTTCAGGGGAGAATAGTAGCAAGCAGTGAAGCCAGAAATATAATCAGATATCAGACCATGAAAAGCTCTAAAATAATAACAGCAGCAGCCAGTTGGTTCTGGAGGAATTGGCTTTTTCCAGACTCCAGACTTAGCACATATCAAGGACTATCTCATTTAATATTCAGTATCCTTAAAACATAGGTACGTTATTATAGATGATAAAATGTAATTAAGTAATTGGCCAAAGCTACAGCCCTTAAAATGACAGGTCTAGACCTTAAATCCGTATCTTTTGAATGATCAAAAGCCCATTCTCTTAGCCACTCGTATAGATAATACCACATAAGCCACGCTTTATCCTCCTAGGAGCTCAGCTTCTTAAATGTGATCGTGTTTTATTATAGCGGCACCATTTAGGATAATGATTCCTTTTAAAGAAAAAACTTCACGGACCTTTAGTATTGACTTAAATCAGCTAGTGTTCCTTAAATGGACGCAAATACAAAACTGACATAAACTCCTGGTACTTACACTGCTCGTATATCAATATAAGTATACCAATTAATACCCCCCCAAAAAATATATATATAAAGTGAATGAAATGCACATTAAGTAGCACTAATTTAATGTCACTGATGGTGATTGGTGAAAATCGTTGCTCTGGATGAGTGAGTGGCACTGACACTTCGCTTGGTCAGGGCACCCTGGCTGCCGGCGGCTGTGGCGACTCCACTTCCCATACCTGACCTCTTGTTCAACCTTCCAGGAAACCGTAACGCCGTCTGGCTTCACTTGGAGTGTGGACATCTCACACATTAGATCCACCACTTCCCGTTCACCTATAACACCTGAAGCTGTGCTGCACGGTACCCACAGGATTGTGAACCCACAGGCTCTGAAATACAGTTTATGTGTTTTAACGCAACTTGAATTCAGAATGTTTTTAAATTTCCGAACTTAATCAAATGAGATTCGATCTGGAAAGGACTTTGGTCTGTGAATGAGAGTGGGAGAAGGAGGACGGCTAGGAGGGGCACGTGTGCTGGCTTTTGAGGGCTGCTAAAGTAATGCTTAGTAAGAGACTCTTCTGACTTTTGTTTTTCTGCTTCTTCACAGGGGTTGGCACCAGGAATTATTACAGAAAGATTGGCTACAGATTGCAAGGTCCGTACATGGTAAAAAATCTAAAATAACCGCCACACCAGCGCACCTTGATACGTATCCTCCCTGGCAGAAAACAGAGATTCAGGATGTCTTGAACACTCAGCACAGAGGCTGAGCGAAGCACATGGACCTCCCTGACCCCCTGACAAGGAGCCTCCCCCTCGCCCTCCCGCTGGAGCCACAGAGACTGGAAGCCGCGCTCAGGGCCGGGCCGGGCGTCTGCTGACCAAGCCCACGGAGCCTGGGCGCTCAGAGCCCCCGCACCGCGCCCTCCTGCATGTTCTCAAGACGTCACTTCCGTTTTCGAGGCTTAAGTCCTGTAACCAATTTCTAAATTCTGCATGAGGCCTGCAAGTGACCTAACCATGACTCAGGCACAGTGACAAAAGCAAACTGATCAACTCATTGGAACTGCACGGTTCGTGAACTAAAAACTGGCTATGTCATTTGAGGAGGACACTTAGTTTCCTATCAGCAGGTTATTTTTATCCTGTACAGACAAAACGCCAGGTTGGGACATGTGAAAACTGTCACGTTGATCTCTGACCTATAACTACATATGCCTTCCAGCACAGGTCAAGAAAATGAGCTTTTGTTTTCATGGACATCATTCTGGTTTGAAATAACAGTGTGATGGGGAGAAAAGAAGCAAGATTGCAGGCTTGTGTTTCAAGCTTGAAACCAGCCTTTCTCATCTGGGCGTCTACCATCTATGAAGGGCCATTACAGACATCCATTTACAGACATCCATTTATTTCACATTTTTAATCGTCTGTACTTTGCACACTCTTGACAGTTGCAAAACACCGTGGGCGGCACTTTCGCCCGGAGAGGCGTTTGGCTTCCCCATTGGTCTGTCCTGAGCAGGCAGAGTCTGCTGTGCATGTGTCTGGGTTTGGGTGACGTCTGTGGACGTCAAGAGGCACATCCACAGGAGCTGTTCCCTGCATTTTAATTCTTTAAATGGATTTTGGTTTGTTTTAAATGGAGAAAGGTCAGGGTTAAACTTTTTTGTGAAAGCAAAAAAATGGAAAACAGGCCCAAATCTAAAAATAGGAGAAAGACTGGCTTTTTCAAAGTTTCATCTTTATAGAACTGCCTCTATGTAACTTCCAGGTAATCTACTAAGGAGACTCAGCCTGGAGAGGGTCAGTTCTTAAGAACATGGCTTAACCCTGCATCCCTTGGCTTCTGTGGCATTTTACAAAGGTTTATTAAATGGAATTGATTCTTCTAAAGGTTTGAAAAATAAAATCTTCAACATACAAGGAAGAATCACGAAAGGTTTTTTTCCTCTCCCTGTAAACGCAGTGACATTTGCCATGAGTTTACAGGTTTGGGTTTCCTGCCTGTGGCACTGTTTTTATTTCTTCCTGGGTGCTGTTTGTTTGCCATTTTGTTAAACTGCTACAAGGCAAATGGCATTGACTTCCTGTGGGCTCGCTGTGGCACTGCAGAGGCTTTCTGTGAGTGCTATTTAAGGAATTCAGCTACTTCTCAATTTTGAGCCAAACTGACGATTATAGCCTAGAAGACAGCCCCTCAGATAACTGAGGAACTGCCCCAGAGAAGCGTGGTTTTCAGCACAGTCTTGGGCGGGAAACAGATCAGCACATACACAGCGGGTCAGTATGGTCTTGGCACCTGGGAAGGAAGTCTTGTCGTGGAAGGAGTATCAGCATTGGCTTCCCAGCCAGAGAGGCATTTAATCTTTGTGTTTAACGTGGACATTCTTCTACTCAGTGTGCCCTTTTCTTTAATAATTAAAGCAGATGTACAGTGTATGTCTGATGGGCCACAAACAGGCTGTTCTGTTCAGCATCAGATTCAGGTTAACTCATGGATAAGCCAGAATGACTTCCCCAGACCTCGATATGCGAACATTTCTTTTACCAAGCCTTTCTGCCGCCAGAAGCTTCAGCTTCTCCCCTCACTGCCAAGCACCGTCCCTGGCATGTGCGGTGCCTGGCGCCTCCACAGCCTGGCTGGCCTGGCTCTCCTAATAGATACGTGCGCCTGCTCAAGTGGACCACCTCGCAAGGAAGATCAGTTAGACAGGATCCTGTCGGCCTCCGCGTGAAACCTTTAAAGCTGCAGCTTGTGTTTCTGATCTGTATTGAGTGACTCCTTAGCAACCATCGCAGGCCCACTCACATAGCTCCGCTTTTGACTCAAGTTTTTCTTAAATCACCTGGAGAGGTTTCGTTGTTGTTTTTAAATGATCAGAAACAGACTGAAATCTATTCAAATAAAAAATGAGACTTTAAAAATACATTATCGCCAAGTA
The DNA here is from genome assembly GCF_965194825.1 of Balaenoptera physalus. Taxonomy (NCBI): domain Eukaryota; kingdom Metazoa; phylum Chordata; class Mammalia; order Artiodactyla; family Balaenopteridae; genus Balaenoptera; species Balaenoptera physalus. The sequence continues at coordinate 112,944,815 of NC_138886.1, forward strand.
AAAGGGCCTGGTAGGGCTCACTGTTTCCCCAACTTAGGAATGAATGTGGAGCCCTTTTAAAGGAAAAAAATGTCTGCTAACACAAAAGAATACTGAAAAGTACAACTTAAAAACCAAAGCCTGTTCTACGAAAACAGCTTTCGAATTGCAAGTTTTCGTTTCCAAAGGTTTTTATGGGTGGTGGTTGTTTTTTAAGATTATCATCTAATTAAAAACAAAATTTTGTTCATAAAGAACTCACAGACCCTTAAGCTGATGAAAGAGCTCAAGATCTAGGTTCTGAAAACCTGGGCTCCTTTATTAACTCTGAAGCTGTGGGCAAGTCCCCTCCCCTTTTTCAGCTACACGCCCCACCCCCTCCAATTTGTAACATGAGAGAATCGCCCATCTGTCAGGGTAAGCGCGAGGTCCAGTGGGGTCCCATTTGAGAGACGCTGCATAAACCACGACATTATGTAAAATGCCGTTACTCCAGTGAAGTGACTTCTCAACAGATGTGTGACCTCGAGCAAGAAAACTCTTGCCTCTCAGCAAGTTTCCTGTCTGTAAAGTGGAAATGATAATTTCTCCCTCGTGCAGTAGTTGTCAGGATTAAATGAGCTCACGTATGTCAGTTTCTTAGACCAGGGCCTATGGAACGTAAAACACACTACAAGTACTGGCTATTACGACCAATATCTAACAAGTGCAGAATCTGGCCCATTTTAACATGGGAGTTTCTTATCTGTTGGCAATAGAATCTGATTTTTTGCTAGAATCTCAAACTTTTGCTAGAGGCCAGTGTCAGAAGAATAGTATTGCTGGGGTCTGAGGCCTTCTCTCCCATCCTCTGATCGGTCCTTCTGTTTCATTCACATAAGTCTAGGGTTACAAATTGTCAGATCCATGCTTTGAGGGACAAGAAACTAGCTGAGACTCTGCAACAGCAAAAAGCATTTCCAAATATCACTGTTAATTCTGGGGGCTTCCCGGAAAGTTGTCCAGCATTAGATTAGCATGGACTGCGGTCTCTCATGAGTGTGCACAGGTCGCCATATCCGCTTACGGAGTCCCCTGAGGGAGGCTGGCACCTTTCGTGGCAGGGAGGAGGAGCAGTGCCACATCTGTGCCTTAGACTTGTGTGCCCTCTGTACGGTTGTGTTTAACTCCGTGAAGGCAGTTCCAAAAACTAAGCTTACAGACGTTTTAAAGAAACTGATTTTAACATAGACAAATAATCAAACACACGCCTGTAACAAGGGGCAAACCAGCTGCTTTTCTATATCCAAATGTGCGGCCTTATCTCTTCCGGTCTCCACATGCCTAGAATACCCTTCTGTCCACCTGGAGAACTCCTCCTCCAAGGAGGGAACTGCCATCTGAGGCCCACCATGTGCTGCTTCTCTATCTAGGCCACCCTTATGCAGCCCTCAAGGTCAATGCTCGTCTCCCCCCATTAACAAATGAGGACACAGGCTGGTGTCATCATGGCTGGGCCTGAAGCCCCAGGGCCACCACGTTGCCCAGTAGAGTCGGCACCAGCCCTAAATGTCCACGGATCGCATACACAGCCACGTGAAAGGCACCCGCAGAGCGGCCCAGCACAGAAGTCCTGAGCTCAGCTATAATACTAAGTGGGTTTAGGATTCCAACGCGAGTCACTGACTCGGCCTTTCTCCACTCCACCCCCATGTTTCCTTTTCTAGGGGAAAAATGTTTTCAGTCAGCTTATGTTTAAAGAAGACACAAGTATTGAGCAACAAGGCTGTGCTTTCTTACTATTTCATCCTCACAACAGACAACCTGTAACCTGAGTCCTGTCACCAGCCCGGTTTTCCCCAGCGCAGGTAGTGGAAGGGCACGATATCATCAACAGAGAACGCAGAGCAAAGGGAGAGTCTGCTCTTTCCGTTTCAATAAAAATAGCTTTTTTTGGTTCTAAAAATTATATATGCTCAATATAACAGATTGAAATGAAACAGAAAGGTACAAAATCACCTGAAATCCCACCATCAGACAGTGGTAAGCCCTGTGATGAACGTGCTTCCATGCGTCTCACCCACACCCGAACGCACACAACCATCAGTCACCTTCACGTAAAATGGTCACACAGTGCCTGTCGCTTTGTAACCTTTTTCACTCCACAAAATGTAAGTAACACCAGCATCTTCCTGTGTCAGTACACACGGATCTACTTCATCCTTTTTAATGACTACCTAGCTTCCCATTGTCTGCAGATCCCATACTTTAAGTGGGTCTTCCCATATCTTACATTCCTTTATATCCTCATTGTCACAATAGCTAGAATTGTGTATGAAGCATGGGGGCTGCATACACTCGTTGACTCAATACTAAGATTTGCTTTAGTTTTTTTCTACAACCTCACTCATCCATGACAGGCTTCTGTGTCCCTCCCTGTGGTTCTTCGCCCCCAAGCCCTTCCATCCTTCACTTGTTACCCACCTTCCAGCAGGTGGGGAAGGAGCAACCTGCCTGCCGCCTGGCCTTGCCCCGGCAGAGGCAGCAGCACCTGCGGCTGGGAGCGAGTCCCATCACACAAAATGCCGAGCTCTGCGTCACCGAGAGGCGCTGGAGCGTGACCGTACTTTCATTGAGGTCAGAGGTGACCGTACCGTATCTCATCTCCCCGATGGGAGTTACTGCTTCAGGTCAGATTCATCAACTGCTCAAGCCCTGCAGGGAAGGTTATCCTCTTGTTTCAGGGCCGATCTTGTCTGTGAGATTAGCGGTATGAGCTAACCTCACAACATTTTTTTTTTTTTAATGGTGTTTCAGGGCTCACATGCCCTCTCTGTAACTCTATCCCTTCTTTTTTTAATTAATATTTTTTTATTTCTGGCTGCTTTGGGTCTTCGTTGCTGCACGCGGGCTTTCTCTAGTTGCGGCGAGCAGGGGCTACTCTTTGTTGCGGTGCGCGGGCTTCTCATTGTGGTGGCTTCTCTTGTTGCAGAGCACGGGCTCTAGGCGCATGGGCTTCAGTAGTTGTGGCACGCAGGCTCAGTAGTTGTGGCACACGGGCTTAGTTGCTCCACGGCATGTGGGATCTTCCCGGACCAGGGCTCGAACCTGTGTCCCCTGCATTGGCAGGCGGATTCTTAACCACTGTGCCACCAGGGAAGTGAGCCAGGAAGATGATCGTCCCTGCTGTCCAGCTGGGCAGGTGGGGAGGGGCCCGGCACTTGGCCACCACCCCACCCCGCCCTCCAAGGAAAAGCCGGCGTGGCATCCAGCTGCCTGGGTTTGAGGCTGGCTTCTGCCTCCATCTAGCTTTGCAAAAACTAGGGTCTTGGACCACTGCGTGCTTGGGGTGCTGGGGCAGTAGGTAAGGGACTACTTACATCAACCTGAAGGAAGGGAAAGGAACGCTGGGGAGAGGGAAGGAGGAAGGGAAGAATGTCTGAGCAGACAGGCCTGGTATTGCCCCCACAACAATCCTCCGAGGTAGGAATTTTGGCCCCCATTTTAAGAATGAGAAACCAAGGTTCAGAACGGTTAAATAATGTAACCAAGGCCACAAAGCTGGTAAGTGAAGAGCTAAGTATAAAGGCAACAGGTTGACTTTCGCAAACTTGCAAAGATTTAAAGACCCTAGTACCTATGAGCAATGGTGGCTCTAGAATTTCTAAAACCGATGGTTTCAGGCTGGCAATTGGGTTGGAAAGGGATTTTTTTTTTTTTTTCTTGAAGCTGTGTTTGCCTTGCAGATACTCTTTGCTCTCCACCCCCACCAACCTCCAGCCACTTCTCGCCATAACTGCCAGTGAGCTCTCCTTTGACAAACTACTCGAATAATACAGCCAAGAGACATATCCAAATAAGGAACTTAGGAATAGGGATAATATGGAAAGAGAACCAGCAGTAAGTAATCAATCCATTTAAATAGAGAGCTGAAACCAAGTAACTCTGGAAGTTACTCTCATAGAAAAGGATGGACGCTTCTGGGTTAAAATAGAGGAGTGAATACACACATATAGTTTGGCTCCCAACCAAAGCTCACACAGACTAAAGGGGATTTCTTTTTTTTTTTTTTAATCCACAAGAACAAAAGAAGAGACAAAAGTGCTAAGATTTTGGAAGCTCTAAAGCAGATGGACAATAGTAACTCAGTTGGCAGTTGAGACTGGATAGTGGAGAAAGTTCCAGTACAATTTAAGCCACAGGACCTGGCAACACCATACACTGGAGGGGAAGGGAAGGCCAGGGCAGGACTGATGGAGCTCCTTTAGAGGTCCTGGGTCCCTGGGTTCCCTCCATTCAGCACGTGCTGTGTTACCACCTCAGCAACAGACTGGAGGTGAATTAAGGGAGTCAAACAAGAGAGGATCTTTGGATGAGAGAACTCCAGACGAAGCGGAAGGTCAGGGTAATAGAACTGAGAACAGGGTGATGAAGTGAACCCATGCATATTAAATAGTGAGTACTGAGACTTCCCGCCGTCTTCCTCAGCTCAGTTTTCAGAATGCTGACAAGACCTCTCCCCACAGGCCAGAAATTGACAGGCTCTTCTAGAGAATAACCAGCCCGAGAGGAAAGACTTAAACATACAATCAGGGGCTTCCCTGGTGGCGCAGTGGTTGAGAATCTGCCTGCTAATGCAGGGGACACGGGTTCGAGCCCTGGTCTGGGAAGATCCCACATGCCGGGGAGCAACTGGGCCCGTGAGCCACAATTACTGAGCCTGTGCGTCTGGAGCCTGTGCTCCACAACAGGAGAGGCCGTGACAGTGAGAGGCCCGTGCACCGCGATGAGGAGTGGACCCCGCTTGCCACAACTAGAGAAAGCCCTCACACAGAAACCAAGACCCAACAGAGCCATAAATTAATTAATTAATTAATTAATTAAAAAATAAAAAATAAAAATAAAAAACATACAATCATATAGAGTTCCTCAAGAAACAACCCAGGGCTTCCCTGGTGGCGCAGTGGTTGAGAATCTGCCTGCTAATGCAGGGGACATGGGTTCAAGCCCTGGTCTGGGAAGATCCCACATGCCACGGAGCAACTGGGCCCGTGAGCCACAACTACTGAGCCTGCGCGTCTGGAGCCTGTGCTCCGCAACAAGAGAGACCACAATAGTAAGAGGCCTGCGCACCGCGATGAAGAGTGGCCCCCGCTTGCCACAACTAGAGAAAGCCCTCGCACAGAAACGAAGACCCAACACAACCAAAAATAAATTAATTAATTAATAAAATGTCTCTTTAAAAAAAATATTATTAAAAAAAAAAAAAAAAAAAAGAAACAACCCAGACGGCAACTCCACGGCAAAATCAGTAAGCCCTGCTCGGATGGGCTGAATGTTTGTGTCCCCCACAAAAGTTATACATTGAAGTCTCAACCCCCAATGTGACTGAATTTGGAGATCAGGCCTTTCTGGAGGTAACTAAGGGTAAATGAGGTCACAGGGTGAAGCCTTCATCCAATAATATTAGACAAGAGACAACAGAGGACGGTGGCATCGCCAAGACGGTGACATAGTCCATTCCTATAGGCCTTCACTCCCCCTCAGGAAGAACAACTAACAATAATTCATGGGCAAGACACCCCTGAGAGAACCCTAGAACACAAGAGTGAGGCTGAAGCAAGCCCTGCACTGCAGAGACCAAGACACCACATCAGAAGGGTAAGAGGAGCCGCTGCGTGCTGACAGCTCTGCCTCCTCCCCAGGCTGGTCAGTATCACACTGAGAGGTCGCCCCTGAGCCTACGGCTCCTCCAGGGGGAAAAGAGAGCCAAGGGTACATATCCAGCTCCCACTGTGGGTCCCTTCTTGGGAGCCCCCACTCTGGTCATGCCCCACGGGGACTGCAGGGGTACCTGCAGGACTTGACCCCTGGGAATCTGATTGTGATGGAGAAGTGGGGAAGGCCTGGCAACAACCAGCACTCAGATCTTAGCAGACCGAGTCCTACCTGTGGTGTCTGAGCAGTTGTCCCAACGACTGCAGCCGTTTTGTTCATCTGCAGAGCCAAGATGGGCACAGTCCGGCCAGGGAACTCGGCAGGATACAGGCTTGCCTGATTTGGGCCCACAAACGAAGAGCTTTGCCAGCCCTGGAGGCTGGTCTGCCCTGGCCCAGGCAGGGGAGCTGAGTCAGAGCCCAGCCTGCTGCTGAGTGTAGCTCCCAGCCCCTCCAGCTAGAAAGCCTGGCTGGGGACACCTGGGAGGCTGCATAGCCCAGCAACGCTCAAGCAGAGCAGAGGATACGGCAGGCAGAGCTGATGACCTGTAGAGCAAAGCCAGTGGCACCAACTGGCCAGGGAACTTGGGGAGTGGGTCAGCTTGAGTCAAGACCACAAACAAAAAGCCTTGCTGGGCTTGGAGAATTCCCCTCTTCACCCAAGCAGGAGGACTAATCCATAGCCCCACCTACAGCTGAGTGTAGTTCCTGGCCCCTTCTGACCAGAAGGCCTGATCAGGAACACCTGGGAAGCAGCTATGAGCTGGCTTTTCCTCCTGCCCATGGAGGGGAGCTGAGTCAGCCCCACTCACTGCTGAGTGTAGCTCCCAGCCCCACCTGACCAAAAAGCCTGACCATAACACCTGGAAGCTGTGAACCCAGCAACCCTTGAGCAGAGAATACACTAGGCCGGCAGAGCTGATGGTCTGCAGAGCAAAGCCAGTGGTCCTGTTCAGCCAGGGAACTTGGGGCATGGGTCAGGTTGAGTCAACACCACATACAAAGAGCCTTGTCGGCCTTGGCACTGGTTCTCCCACTGCACCTGGGCAGGGAAGCTAATTTGTAGCCCCACCCACTGCTAAATGCTGCCCTCTGCTCATCCTACCAGAGAACCTAACCAGAGCACATGGGAAGCTGCATGGCCCACCCAACGGTCCTACTTACAGAGGCACTTGAACAGAGAGCACACTCATGGCTTTCCCTGTCTGCAGAGCAAAACCAGAGGTCCCAACTGGCCAGGGAATTCAGTGCAGTCTTACCTGATTCAAGTCCCCAAAGAATAAGCCATGCAGGTCCTGGGGCCCATTCTGCTGCCCCTCCAAGACAGGGAAGCTAATTCATAGCCCCATCCTTTGCTGAGTAGAGTGCTCAATCCTGACCATCTAGTAAACTTGATCAGAGAACTGAGGCAACCAGAGAGCTCATCCTACAACTTTGCTTGGGCAGAGAACCAAGTTTGCTTGGGCAGGGAATCAAGCCAGTAGTCCTATCCAACTGTTCTCAGCCAGTGGCACAACCCCATTCTGCCACCTCAGAGCTCAGGCAGTGGCCTCACCCAAAAACAGACCCTGCTAGCAAGTCTTACCTGCCCAAGAGCATCACCAGCACACACATTCAGAAACGTAAACTGAGCTGACCGATGAAGACCTGCCTCTGCCAAAGGAAACGTGTAAAGTCTGGAAGAGGAGACCACGTACCCAGATGGACGAATACCAACATAAGGAATCAAGGATTATGAAAAATCGGGTAAACATGACACCACCAAAGGACACCAACAGAGGTATGATGACTGACCCGAAAGAAACGGAGATCTATGAACTGTCCGACAAAGAATTCAGAATAATCCTCTTAAAGAAGTTTAGCGAACCACCAGAACACAGTGACAACTAAATGAAATTATGAAAACATTGCATAAACAAAATGGGAATTTCAACAAATAAATAGAAAACATCAAAAGAAAACAAACAGAAATCCAAGAACTGAGAATACAATGACTGAAGAAAATACGATTGAAGAATTCAAGGGAGAGCTTCAAAAGCAGACATGACTGTGCAGAAGAAAGAATCAATGACCTAGAAGACAAGACATTTTAATTTATCTACTCAGAGGAGTAAAAGGAAAAAAGAATGAAAAGTGGTGAAGAAAGCCTACAGGACTTATGGGACACAATCATAAGAAATAATATCCACATTATGGAAATTCCAGAAGAAGAAGAAGAAAGAGAGAAAGGGACAAGAAGTATATTTAAAACAATAATGGCTGAAAACTTCCCAAACCTGGGGAGAGAAATGGACATCCAGATCCATAAGGCCCAGAAGATCCCAAATAAGTTGAACCTGAATAGGTCTACTCCTAGACATGTTATAATTAAATTGTCAAAAGTCAAAGACAAAAAACATTTTGAAAGTAGCAGGAGAAAAGAGAGAAGATTCACATAAAGAAAACTCAATAAGGCTTTTTAGGCCAGGAAGAATGCCATGGCATATTAAAAATATTGAAAGAAAAAAACCTGTCAGTGAAGTATTCTATACCTGGCAAAGCTGTCCTTCAGAAATGAGGGAGAGTTAAAGACTTTCCCAACAAGCAAAAGCTGAGGGAGTTCATCACCACTAGACCTACCTGACAAGAAATGCTAAAGGGACTTCTCTGAGTGAAAGTGAAAGGATGCTATTTAACATATTAAAAACATAAGAAGATAGAATAAAACTTGCTGGTAATGATAAATATATAGTCAAAGTTAGATTTTGTAATATGATAATGGTGGTGCATAATTCACTTACAATTCTAGTTTAAAAGTTAAAAAACAAATGTAGTAAAAAATAACCATAACTACAATAATCTGTTATTGGTTACACAATATAAAAAATTTGTAAACTGTAACATCAATAACCTAAATTGTGAGGCATAAAGTTAGGAATACTACTGAAGTTAAGTTTCTATCAGTTTAAAATATGGTGTTATAATATTATTTTATGTAAGTCCCATGGTAATCACAGGGGAAAAACCCATAGTAATTACACAAAAGAACATGATGAAGTCAAAACATACTGATACCAAAAGACCTCAAAACACAAAGAAAGACAGAAGAATAAGAAACAAGGAACAATGGATCTACAAAACAGCCAGAAAGCAGTTAACAAAATGGCAATAATAAGTCCTTACCTACCAATAATTATTTTAAATGTAAATGGATTAAATTCTCCAATCAAAAGACATAGAATGGATGAATGGATTAAAAAAAAGGGGGGGGGCTTCCCTGGTGGTGCAGTGGTTAAGAATCCACCTGCCAATGCAGGGACACAGGTTCGAGCCCTGGTCTGGGAAGATCCCACATGTCACAGAGCAACTAAGCCCATGCACCACAACTACTGAGCCTGTGCTCTAGAGCCCATGAGCCACAACTACTGAGCCCACGTGCCACAACTACTGAAGCCCACGCACCTAGAGCCCGTGCTCTGCAACAAGAGAAGCCACCGCAATGAAGTGTACCCCCTCTCGCTGCAACTAGAGAAAGCTGTGCACAGCAACGAAGAACCAAAGCAGCCAAAAATAAATAAATAAATAAATTTATTTTAAAAAAAAAAAGATCCAACAGTATGCTGCCTACAAGAGACTCACTTTAGCCTTAAAGACAGACTGAGAGTAAAGGGATATGGAAAAAGATATTTCAAGCAAATGCTAACCAAAGAAAGCAGGGGTAGCTATACTTAGACAAAATAGACTTTAAACTAAAAATGGTAAAAAGAAACAAAGAAAGTCATTATATAATGATAAGGGGGTCAATCCATCAAGGAGATATAAAATTGTAAATATTTATGCACCCAACATCAGACTACCTAAATGTATAAAGCAAAACCTAACAGAGCTAAAAGGAGAAATAAACAGCAATACAATAATAATTGGGGACTTTAATACCCCACGCTCAACAATGGATAGCTCATCCAGACATAGTCAATAAGGAAACAGCAGATTTGAATAACACTATAGACCAAATGGACATAACATATACAGAACATTGTACCTGATAACAGCAGAATATACATTTTTCTCCAGTGCACACAGAACATTTTCCAGGATAGACCAAATGTTAGGCCACAAAACAACCCTCAGCAAGTTCAAGAAGACTGAAATCATACCAAGTGTCTTCTTTGACCATGATGGTATGAAACTAGACATTAATAATAGGAGGAAAACTGGAAAATATATGAATAATGGAAATTAAACAACACTCTTCTGAGCAACCAATGGATCAAAGAGGAAATTAAAGGGGAAATTTAAAAGTATTTTGAAAAAAACAAAAATGGAAACACAACATACCAAGACTTACAGGTGCAGCAAAATCAGTTCTAAGAGGGAAGGTCATAGCTATAAACACCTACATTAAGAAACAAGAAAGATCTCAAATTAACAATCTAACTCTATGTCTCAAAGAACTAGAAAAAAAAAAAAGAAGGAATTCCCTGGCAGTCCAGTAGTTAGGACTCGGCACTTTCACTTCTGGGACCCGGGTCAAATCCCTGGTTGGGGAACTAAGATCCCGCAAGCACACAGCATGACCAAAATAAAAGAACAAACTGAGCCTAAAGTTGGCAGAAGGAAGGAAATAATAAAGATCAGAGCAGAAATACATGAAATAGAGAACAGGAAGACAATAGAAAAGATTAATAAAACTAGGAGTTCGTTCTTTGAAAAGATAAAATTGACAAACCTTTAGCTAGACTAACCAAGGAAAAGAGAGGGCCCAAATCAACAAAATTATAAATGAAAAAGGAGACATTACAACTGATATCACAGAAATACAAAGGATCATAAGAGGCCACTATGAACAACTACATGCCAACAAACTGAACAACCTAGAAGAAATGAAAAAATTCTTACACTCAACCAACCAAGATTGAATCAAGAAGCAACTGAAAATCTGAACAGACCAATTACTAAATAAGGAGATTGAGTCAGTAATCAAATATCACTCAATGATGAAAAGCCCAGGACCAAATGGCCTCATTGGTGAATTTTACCAAACATCAAAGGAGAATTAACTCCAATCTTTCGAAAAGTCTTCCAAAAATCATGGAGGAGAGGACACTCCCAAATTCAAATACAAGCCATCATCACCCTGATACCAAAGCCAGAAAAGGACACTACCGGAAAAGAAAACTACAGGTCAATATCCCTGATGAATATAGGTGTAAAAAATTCTCAATAAAATACTAGCAAACCAAACTCACATTAAAAGGAACATTCACCATGATCAAGTGGGATTATCCCTGGGATGCAAGGATAGGTCAACATATGCAAATCAGTCAATGGGATACATCACAGTAATAGAATGAGAGAAAAAAAAAAGCACATGATCATCTCTATAGGTACAGAAAAAGCATTTGACAAAATTCGTCATACATTCATGATAAAAAAAAACTCTTCATAAAATAGGTATAGAAGGAATGTACCTCAACATAATAAAGGCCATATATAAGAAGCCCACAGCTAACATTATATTCAATGGTGAAAGATTGAATGCTTTTTCTCTAAGATCAGACACAAGACAAGGGTTCCCACTCTTACCACTCCTATGCAACATGGCACTGGAATTCCCCATCAGAGCAATCAGGCAAGAAAAAGAAATAAAAAGCATCAGAATTAGAAGGGAAGAAGTAAAATTATCTCTATATGCAGATGACATAATTGAATATATAGAAAATCATAAAGACTTCAAAACACCATTAGATCTAATCGATGTATTCAGTAAAGTTGCAGGATACAAAATAACATACAAAAATCAGCAGCATTTCTGTACACTAACAATGAATTATCTGAAAAAAAATAAAGAAACCCATCCCATTTATAATAGCATCAAAAACAATAAAGTACGTAGGAATAAATTTAACCAAGGAGGTGAAAGATCTCTACGATGAAAACTACAAGACACTGATGAAAGAAATCAAAGAAGACATAAATAAATGGAAAGGTATCTTGTGTTCATGGATTGGAAGAATTAATATTGCTAAAATATCCATACTACTCAAAGCCATCTATAGATTCAATGCAATCCTTATCAAGATTCCAAGGGCATTTTTTTACAGAAATGGGAAGAAATCCTAAAATGTATATGGACCCACAAAAAAAAAAAAAAAAACAAATAGCCAAAGCAATCCTGAGAAAGAACAACAAAGTGGGAGGCATCCCGATTTCAAGCTATATTATAAAGTTGTAAACCAAACAGTAAACCAAAACAGTATGGTACTGGCATAAAAACAGACACACAGACAAATGGAACAGCATCAAGAATCCAAAAATAAACCCATACTTATCCAATCATCTAATATTTGGCAAGTGTGCCAAAAATACTCAATGGAGAAAAGACAGTCTCTTCAATAAATGGTGCTAGGAAAAGTGGATAGTAAAAGAATAAAACTAGACCCCTACCTTACACCTCACAAAAATTAACTCAAACTGGATTAAAGACTTAAATGCAAGACCAGAAACCATAAAACTCCTAGGAGAAAACATAAGAAAAATCTCCTTGACATGGGTCTTGGCAATGATTTTCTGGAAATCACACCTAAAGTATCAATACCAGCAACAAAATAGAAATAAACAAGTGGGACTATTCAAAAAAAAACTTTTGCACAACAAAAGAAATGATTATCAAAATGAAAAGACAACCTACAGAATGGGAAAAATCTTTGCAAACAATGTATCTGATGAGGTGTTAATATCCAAAACATAGAAAGAATTCATATGACTCAACAGCAAAAACAAAAAAAACCCACAAAAAACCAAATAATCCAATTGGAAAATGGGTAAAGGACCTAGACATTTTTCCAAAGAATATATATAAATGGCCAACATGTATATGAAAATGTATTCAACATCACTAATTGTCAGGTAAATGCATATCAAAACCACAATGATATATCACCTCAAACATATTAGAATGGCAATCATCAAAAAGACAAGAGATAACAAATGCTGGCAAACGTGGAGAAAAGGGAAGCCTCATGCACTACTGGTGGGAATGTAAGTTGGTGCAGCCACTGGGGAGAAGAGTATGGAGTTTCCTCAAAAAACTAAAAACTACCATATGATCCAGCAATTCCACTTTGGGGTATATATCTGGAAAAATGGAAAACACTAATTTGAAAAGATACATGCACCCCAGTGTTCATAGTAGAACTATTTACAAAGCCAAGATATGGAAACAACCTAAGTGTCCATTAACAGATGAATGGATAAAGAAGATGTGGCACATATATACAATGGAATACTACTCAGCCATAGAAAAGAATGAAATTTTGCCACTTACAACAACATGGATGGACTTGGAGGGCATTATGCTAAGTGAAATAAGTCAGACAAAGAAAGACAAATACTGTATGATATCACTTACATGCAGAATCTAAAAAATAAAACTAGTGAATATAACAAAAAAGAAACAGACTCACAGATATAGAGAACAAGCTAGTGGTTACCATTGGGGAGAGGCAAAATATGGGTAGGGGATTAAGAGGTACAAACTACTATGTATAAAATAAGTAAGCTACAAGAATATATTGTACAACACAGGGAATATAGCCAATATTACATAATAACTATAAATGGAGTATAACCTTAAAAAAAAAGAACACATGTCAAAGATTTTAACTAATTAATGAGGTAACCAGAAAGATGTTAAAACCTATCAAGGGCCTTCCCTGGTGGTCCAGTGGTTAAGAATCCGCCTTCCAATGCAGGGGACACGGGTTCAATCCCTGGTCAGGGAACTAAGATCTCACATGCTGGGGACAACTAAGCCCGTGCACTGCAACTACTGAGCCCACGCACCACAACTAGAGAGCCCGTGTGCTCTGGAGCCCGCATGCCACAACTAGAGAGAAGCCCACGTACCACAACAAAGATCCTACATGCTGCAACTAAGACCTGACGCAGCCAAAATTAAATAAATAAATAAATAAGATATTTTTTTAAAAGAGAGAGAGAGACAGGAGAGAACCTGCTTCCCTCTCTCCTCTCTGCCATGTGATGATACAGAGAGAAGACATCTGTCCGCAAATCAGTAAGAGGGTCCTCATCAGAACCTAATCATGTGGGCACCCTGGTCTCAGACTTCCAGCCTCCAAAACTCTGAGAAATAAATTTCTGTTGTTAAAAAACCAAACAAACAAACCTAACAAAAGACCAACTGAGAAGCTAGTTATGTACATATAGTTTAATTATGGGTTAAATACAAAACTGGTTAATGTCCAACAGGGCCATAAACCTTTGGGGTTATCTATTCCTCCAGACAGAAATGATTTTCATCTCTACCTGACGACCATCTGCAAGTTAACTTAAACTCTGCCCCAAGGGCTTGTAAAATACCTAGTAAATAGAGTCAGGCCTAGCATTGCACGGAAAGAACACTTTCAGTGTTCTCTCTTTTTCCTATTTCCAAGTTTCAGATAACTTTTCTTGCAAAAAGCACAAAAAGCCAAACATGCAGCAAAATTAATAAAACACAAAGAAATGGGAGACTAATTCACTTCTGTCAGAGTAAGATCAATCTTTTTTATCTTTTATAATAACTATAAGTGGAGTATAACCTTTAAAAATTGTGAATCACTATATTGTACACCTGTAACTTATATAACATTGTACAGCAACTATACTCCAATTAAAAAAAAAAAAAGATCAAACAATCTTTTAAAAAATAAGGAAAAATATAGAGCCGGGGTTACAATCTCAAAGCTTGCAGGGGATTATCATAAATGAAGTAGGTTTAAGAAAAAGATCAACAACCAAAAGTATAATAACCTATGTGTAAGTACATCCTTCACGCAGGACGTGATGATACTCTTCCTGCTGTCTCAGAGTTTGGGCTGAAGTCCCCAAGCTGAGGCTGATAGTGACAAGGACCTCTACTTCTACAGACAGCTGAGATTTAATAAACTAACATTTTAATAAATGAGAGCAGATCCAATAACCTAGTAAACTAGAGCAGAACCAATCTAGCTGGTCACCCCCAGCCTAGAACAAGAAGACTGAAAGGGGAAAGGAGAATTACTGGCAGGGAATTCACAGGACTAGAAGAGGGAAGCAGGGGCCTCCCACAAGCCAGCTGAGAGGTCTCCAGGAAAAGCACTGGGCAGGATGAGGAGCTCCCGGGGAAGCGGTGCCTGAGGTCTCCCTCCAGCTATAGAAACTCATGGGACCATCCTGGTGGGGCCACCAGGATGTAGATGGTGAGAGAGGGTTGGGGAGAACCCGAGTCAGGGGATACATGTGAACACAAGCTCATGAGCAGTGAGTAGGGGTGCAAGGATGGACACATCCCCATGAAGCAAGAGGACCCAGGGAACACAGCCTGCTTGAAACATCTTGAAGTTCCTCCTTCCAAGAGGAGTGTCTGCAGCGATGAGGGAATCAGCAGAAAGAGGCTGCCTTAGTCCATGTTACAAATATCATAGACCAGTGGCCTATAAACAGAAGAAATTTATCTCTCATGGTTCTGGAGGCTGGGAAGTCCAAGATCAAGGCAATGGCAGATTCAGTTTCTGATGCAAACCTGCTTCCTTGTTCACAGTCAGCTGTCTTCTTGCTGTGTCCTCACATGACAGAAGGGGCAAGGAATCTCTCTGGGGTCTCTTTTATAAGGACACTAATCCCATTCATGAGGGCTCCACCCTCATGACCTAATCACCTCCCTAAGGACTCACCTCCTAAGACCATCATATTGGTGGGCAGGATTTCAATATTTAAATGTTGGGGGGACACATTCAGACCACAGCAGGTATTGTAGATGCCGATGGGGACCAGGGTACGGAGAGAATCCACCAAATGGCAAGAAAGAGCATGGCACAGAGGTCCTTGCAAAGGCGTGTTCCAGAAACACACCTCATGCCTTTAGAGTAAAGAGGTACCAGGTGGCCTCATCACGGCACTCCTGTCACATAGGCTTTCCCCTTTTCTTCTGTGCCCCCCGCTCTCCCCCCACCTTTGAGGAGCCTGCAGCAGGAGGACATAGAGAGCATGACAGAGCAAGATGGAGCCAAAGTAGACACCCCAGGCCCCTTCCTCACACCCAGGGGAGGGGACCCGTCTGGAACTCAGTGTGACGTCACAGTGCTGACTCAGGCTAACTTGTAAATGTCTGCAAAGGAGACTGTTCTTATAGCTAAAACAGGACAACCGTGGGTCTGTCTGAGATGTCATAGGGGGTGGAGGGCCGAGAGGGAGATTGATGGAATCATGTGAAGGTATTGGTGGTAAAAAATAATTATAATAATAAAGCTGCTCCCCTACACTGCCCGCGGAGCTGGTCCATATAATGAAAGGCAAAATGGCAGCTCCAGCAGGGTTTCTGAGGAGGGAGCTATCCAAGTGGGGTACCCAGACTCAGGGCGCTGGACATGGATCTTAAACCTCTCATCATCCAGATCAGGAATGTAAGTCAGATTGGAGACGAGGAGATTTTGGAATCTAAAATGAGGGCTTTAGAGACACCCCTCATTCCCTTTCCTCAAAGAGGGGAGGTTGAAGTTGCCATCACCTGAATTCAGCTTCAGCAGGCCCCCCTGTGAGCTTGCTCTGTGCTCTGCCTGCATGGACACAGTTTCGCCCTCCAGGAAAATCTGGAATCTTCTGACAGCCCCTCCAGGGGAAGTGAGAGGAATGGAAGTGAGGAGGGAGAGAGGAGGGGACGCGCTCCCAGGATCTGTCTGGATGCAGATGCACAAGTGTTCCCAGGGACCAGAGGTGAGCCACGCGAGAGGAAGCCAGCGTGGGGTTCCAGGGCTGGTCCAAAACTAGGGGCAACTAGGTCTCTGCCAGGAGAAGCTGAAAGCTTCCCCAGATTCCTAGGGTTGCAGAAGGAACAAGGGGCCAACCAGAAAAGAGATGCGTGACCTCACAAAGCCAGCCTAGGACAGGCCTCCCCACCTGGACTTGTCTCTAGCCCCAGCCCTTCATCCTGCAGGGAGTGGGGAGGAGGCCTGGCACCCCCCTGTAGCAGCACCTACCCCACCCCACCCCCGCCAATAGGGAGAGGGTAGGGGTCACACCTTTGAAGCGCGGCTTTTATATGGGATGGGACATTCTCACTGTTGAACTGGGATTGTGTTGAGGGACTCAGAAGAAAAGGAAGGACCTCTCATAACCTAAGAGAGGTCATAGAAGTCCTGGGAGGCCCCTGAGAACCTCCCATCCACTGGGCTCATTCAAGACAGTAGTGAGGACCTAGAGATGGTCATACTGAGTGAAGTAAGTCAGACAGAGAAAGGCAAATATCATATGATATCACTTATACGTGGAATCTAAAGAAATGGTACAAATGAACTTATAATATTTACAAAACAGAAATAGAGTCACAGATATGGAAAACAAACTTATGATTACCAAGGGGGAAGGGGGGGGAGGGATAAATTGGGAGATTGGGATTGACATATACACACTACTATATATAAAATACATAACTAATAAGAACCTACTGTATAGCACAGGGAATTCTACTCAATACTCTTGTAACGGCCTATATGGGAAAAGAATCTAAAAAAGGGTGGATATATGTATATTTATAATTGATTCACTTTGCTGTGTGCCTGAAACTAACACAACATTGCAAATCAACTATACTCCAATAAAAATTAAAAAAAAAAAAGACCTCATAATAAAAAAACAAAATATTAGTGACATTCTTCTGCTCCCACTCTATCCACTCAGGCCATTCAATTAGCATGGGCAACACCTGATTTGCATTTTAAATTGAAAATTGAAAACAAATTGAATAACAGATATTTAACTACCACTTTTGTTTTAATCATTTGTTACCCCCCTTGAAAACAGACATTTTTTTCTTCTGTACCAAGATCTCAGTGCCAGGTGTGGAATTTGACACTGCTCTGTAACTAGAGAATGCAGCCTTAAATCTGTGAACAAAAAATGTTGCCTGCATTTCAGTAAACAAAGAATGTTGCCTGCCTTTCCGATAAACAATAAATTATGCTGGCCATCAAGCCAGCAGCCATTGCAGCTGCCCGACAGTGTGCCCTCAGGGGATTCAGGATGGAGAAAAACAGGAGACTGGCCCTAGATAGTTAAGGTGCATATCAAAGGAATGATTTCAACCAACCCAGACTTTTGCATCTTCCCATATATAGAAAAGTGCTAAAATCATTCACTTAAGATGTCTGTTTTTTGTGATTAGTGGTGATCTTTTGATGTTCCACTACCTTTTTTTCTTTTTTTTTTTTTTTTTTAGCAAAAACTCTTATATATCCCGGCTCCTCTCTGACCTCTTAGGAACAGACCCTCAGAGACATCTGAGAAGCTGCCTTCCCGGGCTATATTCCTCAGTGATGCCCTAAATAAAACATAATTCTCAATTTTTAGGTTGCGCATTTTTTTTTTCAGTTGACAAATCCTTAGACTGAGATTATATAAGGGTGAAATCATTTTCAACCACGGAAAGTTTAAAATGAAATTCACACTATCGATACTTCGGGGCTAAGGTTAGAGATAATCTATGTATTTGGTGTTTAAAGTGTCATTTTTCAGAGAATGACATTTTAGATTATTTGACAGATGAGCTTGTGATTCCAATTTAAAATGTGCCATTGATTTTTAGACTTAAAGATTTTCAGTTGAAAGGTGTGAATTTGTCTAAATTTGCAAACAATGCTGGAATATTTAAGAAAACATGAGATTTACAATATTTAAATTTTTATATATTAGATCTCTAAGAACTTTTTTACATTACTTGGGAAAATTTTGTGTGTTGAGGTCATAAACTGCCCGGTCAGGGATCTGAAGTGAATAAAAAGAAAATCAAGCATATTGAATTTATATGAATTCATGAATGTGCTTTATAACATTAAAGGAAATTGTATTAACTGAGTTGAAAACAGGGCTGGTTTTGAAGATTCATGCTTAACCTGCATACCAGCTATGGAGAAGTGCAGGGAATCACAGCCCAGTCTCATAATCTGGAGTCTCATTTAATGCACTTACCCCTCGCGGCTCTGGAAGTTACACAGCAAAGTTAGCTGAGAAAGGCAATACCCTGAAACTGCCTGATGGTGGTCAGTTCATGGCATTCGTTTATTACCAAGAACAGACTGTAGCAGGAAAATCTATGGAAGCCTAGTGGAGGACATTCAATGAGAGGAAACCTTCTGCGGGGAGGGCCATGAGGATGAATAAGAGCGGCCGGGGCACAGGGACACAGAGAGAACTCTAGGCCGAGGGGTCTCACAAACCTGCACAGAGAAGCCACAGAGCAGAGTGCACTCCAGAGGCTGGACATGGTGGGGGGTGAAGGACGTTTTCTTACCACTGGGTGGTGTCGACTGAAAAAAATGCACCTAAAAATTGAGAACTTGCTGAGGACTTAAGCCAGGGAAACAGCCTCTCAGATTGCTCAGAGGGACTGTTCTGAAGAGGTAAGGAAGGAGCCAGGATACAGGAATTTTAGCAAAGAAAAAAAAACTCACCATCGAACATCAAAAGATTACTGCCAATTAAAGAAAAACCAGACATCTCAAGTTAATGAATTTAGCACTTGTCTCTGTAGGGGAAGATGCAAGAGTCTGGGCTCATTGAAATCATTCCTCTGATATGCACCTTATCTAGGGCCGGTATCCTGCTTTTCCCCATCCTGAATCCCCTCAGGGTGCACAGTCGGGGCAGCTGCAGTGACTGATGGCTTGATGGCTGCAACATCCTTTGTTGACTGATATGGCAGGGGACAATCTTCGCCCACAGTGGAAAGACCAGTTTTAGAAAGAAGTAGGCTGAACAAGGTGAAGGAGAGAAGACATCTGAGAACTAAAAATGCAGCAGCAAATGGACGAAAGGGGGGGCAGGGAGGGGTACACAGGGCTGCAAATGCAGTGAGTGTCCTTGACCCCGATCTACTCAGACACGACGACACAAGTTCTTTACAGCCACCTCTGAGTAGAGAAGGCAATTGGGGGTGGGGAGGGGAACTGGGGACTCACCCCTGCCCCCTCCAGGCTGCGAGCGGCTCCAACCCCAGCACGCCTCCTTCACCTTTGTGTCCCTAGAGCCCGGTACCCAGGCAGCCTCAGGAAACGTTTGCTGGAGGAAAGGCCAGAACAGAAGTCACGCTCCTGCTGTGGAATCAGGAGATTCCTGGAGAGAAGGTGAGTGGGCTCAGTGCAGGATGCTGTGGTCAACGTGTGGTTTCTCTCTTAATCTTTACGCACTTGTCTTGCCAGACACAACAATAACCAAAGTTGCTTTATATTTTGTAGCTTGCATTCAATACTGTAAGCCAGGAAGTTTTTACTTTAAATGTTTTAACAGAAAAGTGTCCTGTGCTTTAAAATGTCAACATGGAGCTCCTACTTTCAACTCTGGGGGCCTTTTCTCCAGCGTTTTTTTTCTCTCTCCCCAGGATCATTATGATCCTTCCCGCCTTCCTTGGGCTCAGACGACATTCTACGTTAGACACGTGAGCTTCCCCACCACCCTCCCCTCCCCCGTCACCTCTCCGCGAGGACAACGGCCTCCACTGTGATCTAAGATGCGTCATGAATCCATTAGTGACCATGGAGTCCCCTCTTCATGGGCTCCAGTCAACCGTTTCCGATTGCATACTTGACATTTCTACTGTAATGGCCCACTGTCACCTCAAAGTCATCTAAAATTAAGCTAGAGTCCCTCCATCCCCACAGAAGAGCTGCCCTGCCTGACTTCTATTTCTACTAATGGCTTCAATAGCCTCCCAAGTCCAAACTCAAGTTCATGGTCACTTTGGACTTGGCTCACTCTCTCGCCTTCCCCCACCCCCAGCTGCAGATGTAGCCAACTACTGAGTTCTTTCCTCAACTTTTCTCTAGCATTCATCTGAATTTTCACTGCCTCGACCATTTTTTAAGTTCATACTACCTCTTTTTTTTTTTTCCTTTGGTTCACACTACCTCTGCTCCTAACGTATCTACCTGCCTCCATTTTCTCTCTCCTTTAATCTGATCTAACAGATTAATCTTCCCATAATAAAAGTAAAAGTGACAATAGCCAACATTTACTAAGCACGTACTATGTGCCAGGTTCTGTTCTAAGATCTTGACATATATCCATTCGTTCAATAACCACAGCAGGGCTTCCCTGGTGGTGCAGAGGTTGAGAATCTGCCTGCCAATGCAGGGGACACAGGTTCGATCCCTGGTCTGGGAAGATCCCACATGCCGCGGAGCAACTGGGCCCGTGAGCCACAACTACTGAGCCTGCGCGTCTGGAGCCTGTGCTCTGCAACAAGAGAGGCCGCGATAGTGAGAAGCCCGCGCACCGTGATAATGAGTGGGCCCCGCTCTCTGCAACTAGAGAAAGCCCACGCACAGAAACGAAGACCCAACACAGCCATAAATAAATTAATTAAAAAAAATAATAACCACAGCAATCTTCATTTTGTTATTCTGACTTTACAGATGAGAAAACTTGAGGCGCAGAGAGGTTAAGCAGCCCACCCTGGAACACACAGCTAGGCGTGTGGAGCATTAGGATGACATAAGGGCGCCCCCCTACTGTGTACAGCATGTTGACCAAACCACATCTCCCACAGAGTGGCCCCCACCTCACTCTCTCTGCTGTACTCGTGTCAGCGAGACTCCTGCCTTTCCCTTGGCTAAATATGTCTGGTACTTTCCCTCTCCTTTCTCCTAGGTCCCCCTCCATCCTTTCTGCCCTCCTGACCCGTCCTCCCAGGCACAACTGCAGGAGCCCTCCTTCCATCCCGTCTTTGAGGCTGTCGTAGCCCACCGTGGTCCCTGCTGCCTCTGCTGTTGTCAGTGCCCCTGCTGAGCAGTGCCAATGGTACCTTATCTCCTGGGATGTACTGCCAAGTACGATGTCCTGGCATCGCTGATGTGACGGGGCCATTCTGGCGTGGAAGACGTTTTGAGGTGGCAGGATCCAAACAGTCGTATCTAAATATAAACAGGTTATTTGTTTTACTTTTTGTTTTTTTATCTTATTGTATTTCATTTTTAATAACCAAGAAATATTAATAAACATCCTTAACCCTCACCCTTTCCCCTTCTCTCCACCTCTCCCTGAGCCTAGCTTTTGCTCAGGGATTAGGGGTGGGTGGTCTGTGGCACACATGACCTGATCTTTTTTGTTTTCTTAGTTACTTTTTCTACTAGGATATATACACACGGCACAAAATTCCAAAGGCACAAAAAATATATCATGAAAAATAAGTCTCCCTTACTACCCTGTCCCCAGCCACCCCTTCCTCTCCCAAAGGCAGCCACTCATCTTTTCAGAGATATTCAGGATATGCTCAAGCATATAAATATATATGCTTGATGTTTTTCAAGATGAAAGTTTTAATCATTTGTTTTCTGACACTGTGATTATCAAGACATAGATATTAAAAAGTATTCTGTACACACTACTATATATAAAATAGATAACTAACAAGAACTTACTGTATAGCACAGGGAAGTCTACTCAATACTCTGTAATGACCTACATGGGAAAAGAATCTAAAAAAGAGTGGATATATGTATATGTATAACTGATTCACTTTGCTGTACAGCAGAAACTAATACAACATTGTAAGTCAACCATACTCCAATAAAAATTAATTTAAAAATAAAAAAATAAAAAGTATTCTAATGTTGGGGCAATTAGTATCTAATCAGTATAGTATTTCAGTGTTGCAAGTTTTAGAGATCTGTTGCACAAAATGAGAATATACTTAACACCACTGAACTGTACACTTAAACATGGTTAAGATGGTAAATCGAATATTATGTGTTTTTTACCATACTCTGAAAAAAATGACCCTGATGTCCCAATGGCAGTATTGACACATCATGCACCTCCCCTCCCAGCTCTCTGTAACTCGACTGTCTTGTGCATTTCTGTACCTCTGCTTCTCTCTTCCCCAAGGCCCAGTGCTGGTCCAGTGTCTGGGCTCGGAGCAGACACTCAATAATCTGGTTTGGCGCAGTGCGGGGCTCAGTGAAAACCACAGTCCAGAGCAAGGAAAGGCTCTGAGTGAGAAATGGAGTGGGGGTCAGGGGGGGGCAAAGAGAGGGGAAAGATGGAGGAATTAGCCAGGGAGAAAAACCCAGACATGGAGAAAAGTGGAAGTGTGAACTTCAGTGCTTGCCGTGTCCACCGCCCCTTCCACCAGCGCGTGGACGCACCGTGGGAGAGGCCCCGCGTGTCTGTCTGCTGGGGTCTCACTCACCCCAGCCCCATCCCCTGAGGAAACGGGGCCCCGGCTTGGCCCACCTTCCCTGCAGTTTGTTCACTTTGCAGAACTGGGCTGGGCTTGGCTTTCCAGGTGCCATTCCCCAAACAGTCACCATCTCTTTGAGAAAACTGTTTCTGTGGTGACTCAGAAAAGGAGTCATAAAGCACTGAATCGCCACTGCCCCCTCCTGCCCTGCTCCGTAGCTTCTGCTTTGTGTTTTCCCTTCCAGAGACAATTTAGGATCCGTTTCTGTGCTCTTAGCTCCATACAACAGCTGCCGCTGCCAGCTAAACCAAAATCAGCAGTAACCTTTCCCCTTACTCAATGTTCACCTGAAACTGGCTGTCACTGATAAATGCCCTGCCTTGCCTGGCTACTAACCAAGTTGAAAAAGGAAAGGAAATCAGATCGACAAGAGAACAAATCTGTACTTGGCTGAGGTCCACACTGCTTCTAAATGATAAGCAAGAAATTCATGTCCCTTACTGAGACTCTGAAAAAGCTTTCTCTGTGTTTAAAAACTGTTTAAGAATGATTCTAAATGATGTAACTTTGAAAAGGCCCGCATGGAAAGGAAAGGAAATAAAACATATGAAATTTTTTCTAATAAATGCTCAGTAATTCACATGCAAAAAATCTAAACACAGACCTTAAACCCTTCCCCAAAATTAACTTAAAACGGATCAGAGACCTAAATGTGAAATACAAAATTACAAACTCCAGAAGAAAACCTAAAGACTTTGGGTATGCGATGACTTTTTGGATATGATACCAAAGGCACAATGCATACAAGAAAGAATTGATAAGCTGGAATTCTTTAAAATTCAAAACTTCTGCTCTGGAAAAGACACTAACAAAAGAATGAGGAGACGAGCCACAGACTGGGAGAAAATATTTGCAAAAGACACATCTGATGAAGGGCTGTTCTCCAAAGTGTACAAAGAACTCTTAAAACTCAACAATAAGAAAAATTAAAAAATCAAACAATTAGGAGTAGGGCAAAAGAAATGAGCAGACAACTCACCAAAGAAGATATACAAATGGCAAATAAGTACATGAGAAGATGCTCAATATCACGTCACTCAGGAATTGAAATTAAAACGAGAAATGAAACTGAGTTATTTGTAGTGAGGTGGATGGACCTAGAGTCTGTCATGCAGAGTGAAGTAAGTCAGAAAGAGAAAAACAAATACCTTATGCTAACACATATATATGGAATCTAAAACAAAAAAAAAAAGGTTCTGAAGAACCTAGGGGCAGGACAGGAATAAAGACACAGACATACAGAATGGACGTGAGGACACGGGGAGGGGGAAGGGTTAGCTGGGATGAAGTGAGACAGTGGCATGGACATATATACTCTACCAAATGTAAAATAGATAGCTAGCGGGAAGCAGCCGCATAGCACAGGGAGATCAGCTCTGTGCTTTGTGACCACCTAGAGGGGTGGGATAGGGAGGGTGGGAGGGAGACACAAGAGGGAGGGGATATGGGGATATATGTATACATATAGCTGATTCACTTTGTTATACAGCAGAAACTAACACAACAATGTACAGCAATTATACTCCAATAAAGATGTTAAAATAAAAAAAAAAAAAAACGAGATACCACTACACAGCTACTGAGATGACCAAGACCTGGAACACCAACACCAAATGCTGGTGAGGATGTAGAGGAACAGGAACTCTCATTCGTTGCTGGTGGGAATGCAAAACGCACCAGCCACTTTGGAAGACAGCTACAATGCTTACAAAACTAAGCATTCTCTTACCATACAATCCAGCAATCGTGCTCCTTTGACATTTACTCAAAGAAGTTGAAAACTTATGTCCACGCGAAAACCTAGACATATGTTTATAGCAGCTTTATTCATAATTGCCAAAACTTGGAAGCAACCAAGATGTCCTGTAGTAGGTGAATAGATAAACTCTGGTTCATTCAGAAGGTAGAGTATTATTCAGCACTACAAAGAAATGAAAAGATGTGGAGGAACCTTAAATGCATATTACTAAGTGAAAGAAGGCAATCTGAAAAGGCTACATGTTGTATGATTCCAACTATAGGACATTCTGGAAAAGGCAAAACTATTGACAATTAAAAAGATCAGTGGTGGTCAGGAATTAGGAGGGAGGAGGGGTGAATAGGTGGAGCACAGGGGATTTTTAGGGCAGTGAAACTAATCTGTATGATACTGTAATGATCTATACATGTCATTATACATTTGTCCAAAGCCTTAGAATGGACAACAAAAGAGTGAACCCTAATGTAAACTACAGACTCTGGGTGATAATGATGTTCACCATGAGATTCATCAATTGTAACAAATGGACCACTCTGGGGAGGGATGTTGGTAGTGGGGGAAGCTATATGTGGGGCTGGGGGCATATGGGCACTCTCTGTACTTTCTGTTCAATTCTGTTATGAACCTAAAACTGCTCTTAAAACTTAAGCCTAGGGGCTTCCCTGGTGGCGCAGTGGTTGAGAATCTGCCTGCTAATGCAGGGGACACGGGTTCGAGCCCTGGTCTGGGAAGATCCCACATGCCGCGGAGCAACTGGGCCCGTGAGCCACAACTGCTGAGCCTGCGCGTCTGGAGCCTGTGCTCCGCAGCAAGAGAGGCCACGACAGTGAGAGGCCCGCGCACCGCGATGAAGAGTGGCCCCCGCTCGCCGCAACTAGAGAAAGCCCTCGCACAGAAACGAAGACCCAACACAGCCATAAATAAATAAATAAATAAATAATTAAAAAAAAAAACTTCAGTCTATTTAAAAATCATAAGAGGAAAGATTTTAAGAATAAATTAAAACTCAAGGTTATGTTAAAAACAATGAATATCCCTGCTATAAACAACCACATGAATGACCACACAAACCCCTCAGGCCAGGAGGCGTGGGTTCTCAACACATTCTCTCTTGGACCTGTTGGGATATGTGTATTCTGTCCTGACTTTTTAAACCAAACCATCAAGGTGTGGCACAGTAATTTTTTTTTTAATTGGTTTCCTCCTCGTATTTTTCCCTTGTTCTTCCCCATTCTGATAGACTCCATTCTTTGTCTCAGGATGTAAACTTCTATCACCATTTCCTTGGTTGAATTAACAAGTGGATTGGCTAGATTGTGAAAGACATTAGGGAAACAGAAGCTGGAACCAGGAGGAATTAGATGTCGTGCATAAGAAGGCTCTGTGCAAGGCCCATCGGTTGCTCATGGATCCATGGACCCCTAGGACCAGTGGTCATAGAACTTGACAGGGTCAGACAAGGATAATTCACATAGCCAAGGGCATTATTCACACAGTGCAAGTGAAGAGAACAAGTGCGGCCATTAAGGAATAAAAAAGGATCTGACCAGCAATTTGTACAGACCTATGCATGAGAATAACTAAAACATGCACAGGGTCAAATTCATTTGCATGTAATGTGTGTGCATCTCAGGTTATACATAAATTATGCACACAAGAAGATATGCTCTCATGGGCACATAGGTATACTGAAAAGATCAGAAAAACTTCTCCTGAGTATGTATCTTTAACCAAAATGCAAAAGAAAACATTTCCAATTTTCGTCATTATCATCATATTAATATTAACGAGCAAATTACAATGTAACGCCAGGTGGTACGTTTCTCAGACAACAAGTTGTGCACTAATACACAGCTTTTTATGTTTTGTTTTCTTAAAGTATTCTGTTGTTACTTTTTCTAAAATTATAAATAGAGTTCCACATCAATAATTATCCTGAATTTTTTTTATCCTTCTGAATCTGGAATGTAAGCTAAAGAGTTTGAGATAAAATTCACAAACCATACAATTCACCCATTTAAAGTGGTCAATTCAGTGGTTTCTAGTATATGCACAGAATTGTGCAAACATCACCACAATCAATTTTGGAACGTTTTCATCTCCACAAACAGAAACCTTGTACCTTAGCAATCACCCTTCTATGCTCGCATCCGCGTCAGCACTAAGCAATCGCTAACCTACTTTTCTGTCTCTACAGATTTGATTATTCTGGACATTTTGCATAAATGAAATACTATAATATGTGGTCTTTCATTACTGGCTTCTTTCACTTAGCATTATGTTTTGGAGGTCCATCCTCGTTGTAGCATGTCCCAGTACGTCATTTTTTTTTTTAATATTTGTTTATTTATTTATTTGGTTGCGCCGGGTCTTGGTTGCGCCGGGTCTTAGTTCCAGCAGGTGGGCTCTGTAGTTGTGGCATGCAAACTCTTAGTTGCATGCGTGTGGGATCTAGTTCCCTGACCAGGGATCAAACCTGGGCCCCCTGCATTGGGAGCATGGAGTCTTAACCACTGTGCCATCAGGGAAGTCCCATCATTCCTTTTTATGACTGAATAACATTAAATTGGATGTATAGAACATGTTTTGTTTATCCATTCATCTGTTGGTAGACACGAGTTATTTCCATCTTTTGACTACTGTAAAGCTGCCATGAACACTGATGAACGAATATCTGTCTGAGTCTCCGTTTTCGATTCTTTTGGGTATATACCTAGAGTGGAATTTCTGGATTATATGGTAATTCTATGTTGAGCTTTTTGAGGATCTGCCAAACTATTTTGCATAGTGGCTGTACCATTTAACATTCCCACCAGCAGTGGGTTCCAATTTCCCCACATCTGCACCGATACCTGTTAATTTCCTTGATGATGATGATGATGATGACCGAGAGAGCCATTTAGGTGGGTATAAAATGGTATCTTACTGTGGTTTTGATCTGCATTTCCCTAATGACTAATGATGGTGAGCATCATTTCATGTTCTTACTGGCCATCTGTATATCTTCTTTGAAAAATATCTATTCAAGTCCTCTGCCCATTTTTAAATGAGACTGTTTTTTAATTATGAGTCCATTTTTCTTAGCGGTCCTTGTTTTTAGCCCAAGTTGCCATATATGTTAGTAAGGAAGGCCCAGAGGTTAAATTTCATGTCCCTCACTGCTACGACTTCAGTAAGATGAACAAGTCTATTTTGGACTCTGCTGCTGCCCTGCATTGCTCTGTTGTCCTCAACCACAAGTCTGTCATTCTTACATCATCTGGGGCCTCTGAGTGGCGTGACATTTACTTTATGCACCAGTGTAAGACAAATCTAGTCAAAGCATCATCGTTGCTTGAGGAGAGTTTGATGCAAGGGAGATTGTGGCTGATTTTGTGAAGTGAAGGGTCTAATCCTCCCCTTTTAATAGACTAAAATTTAAAGAAAATAATGTTAAATTTATATCTACCACAAAGGAAGCAGTCAGCAATCTTTGCATCTTTTGCAACCTAATCTTGATGTAAAATGTGAGTTGCAATGAAGGATAGGTTATATTTAAATGAGGAAAAAATCTGATTGATTCATTGCTAACTGCTGAGAGAAATGTCAGAGGAACATTCCGTGATGAATGGAATTGAACTGTGAGGCCCACCCCTACCCATCTGGCGGAAGTTACCCCATTAACAAGCCTCACAGTGTTTTTCAGAGTGGGGTAATGTGCAGCTCGCATCAGAAGCACCAGGGGGTGCTGGGTAATAATGCATATTCCCAGGTCCCGCTCCAGCCCAGAAACATACATTCCTACAGGTGGGCCCAGGAATCTGAATTTTAACATTTCCTAGGCAATTCCTGTGCACAGCACAGTTTGACAAAATGGGGCTGGAAGACCTTTATCAGCCTCTAAGGGAACTGGCAAATTTGATGTACAGAAAGAATGACCACTTTTAAAGTCTTTAGATTAAGCATAAATGGGTGTGTTAAGAATTCCTCCTTCAAACAGGTGCTCAAGACTTTTTTTAAAATTGTTGCCAGGTTAGAATTATCCCGATGATCTTATTTCTAGTTATTATCTGCCTATTACACGGAAGTGCAGCCTAGGGCTATACCAATGTGCGTTAACCTTGAAATACCAAAGGTTATTTCAGGACGCTGTGGGGCTCCTGGGCACGGAAGCCTTTCAGACAGCTGCTAATCAGGGAAGGGAGGGGTTGCAGAGACAAGGCAGGAGCAGCCACGAAACAACAGTGCAGCCTTGGGGCAGGGTCCTGGTTCTGCCTCAAGGGATACACATAACAATATCTTTAAACTCTTCTGCAGAACTAAAACTCCCACCAAATGGAAGATGTTCCAGAGAGAAGGTCACAGCTTGATAACCTCAAAGCTCACCAGGAAATCACCTGAAGCCAGATTAAAGGAGTACAGGCCCTGCACACACCCTGATCCTTACCAGCAACCCCGCCCTAGAAGCATTGCTATAAAACGCCTCACCAAAT
The DNA here is from genome assembly GCF_965194825.1 of Balaenoptera physalus. NCBI lineage: Eukaryota > Metazoa > Chordata > Mammalia > Artiodactyla > Balaenopteridae > Balaenoptera > Balaenoptera physalus. The sequence goes on from NC_138886.1 coordinate 112,973,972, forward strand.
CCTCCCAGGTGGGGGGACACAGTTTTTCAGGGCATGAGCCTGCTGTGTCCCCTCTTTGCCTGGTGAAGCGATAAAGATATTCTTTTCTACTTCCCCCAGAACTCTGTCTCCAAGATTCCATTCAGCACTGATGCACAGGGGCCAAGCTTTCAGCATCAATACCATTTCCAATATTTCCTTATACCTACTTTAGAGGACATTTTTCTGTCCCTGTCTCTCTCTCATGCAGCAAAAGAGTAGAAACAACCACATGTTCGATAAGAGGGGGATGCCAAGCTGGCCCATTAAAACAATGGAATATATGCACTTATTAAAATTAAATTTATAAAGATTATGAAATAACAATGTTATTTCATAATGTTCATACTGTGATGTCAGGAAAAACAATCTATATAGACTCTGACGATTATAACTTTGTATTATAGAAAATACAAATACAAAATAGCTGGAAGTCAGTTCCCAAAAAAGGTTAGCAGTGGCCCTCTAAGTGATATGACTATAGCAAGTCTGTTTTCTTCCTACTGTTCAAACTGTCCAGCTTTAAAGACCATATCTTATTTTTATAATGCAAAAACTTTTTTTTCTAATAAAAGGGGCATTCTATTGCCGTGAATAATTACCACTACTCAGTTCAGTTTCTCTAGACAGTGGTTTAGCAGCAGCCATTCATCTTGCCTCCAGCATCCTTCATCTAATCAAAAATGCAAGGAAGTTAAGTCTTCCAGAAATTCAGGACTTGAGTTTTTCTCTTTTAGCCTCCACTGGACTGGTTTCCCTGGGGCAAAATGCTGGGGACGATTACTCTGATTGTTGACTTTCACCAAACTGAAGGATATCATCTAGACAGGGTGTAGTGCTTTCTGAGATAAAATTCAACAATTGAACAGGGTGGAATCAATTCATCTGAAAGCACAGAGTTATGAAACTTGGGTTCCGGGCCCTGATCTGCTCTCAGCTGCCTGCCTGATGTTGGGAAAATTACTTCCCCTCTCTTGGCCTCCATTTGTCTGAAAATGATAAGGTTTTGAAACCGAGCAGGACCTTGTGGGGCTCCTGGGCACAGAAGTCTTTCTGTGTCCCCCATTTCTTGTTTGTAAGAAACAGGCTTCAGCCTCCATGACCTTCTCTGAGTTCCAAAGGGCAGGTTCAAACAGTTGCTAATCAGGGAAGGGAGGGCATGCAAAAACAAGGGAGGAACAGCCAAGAAACAATAGTGCAGCCTTGGGGCAGGGTCCTGGTTCCACCTCAAGGGACACACATAACAATATCTTTGAGCTCTTCTGCAGAACTAAAACCCCACCAAATGGAAGATGTTAACTGCTTGATGAAGCATGCTTCATTCCAGAGAGAAGGTCACAGTTTGATAACCTTGAGAACCACAGAAGCTCATCAGGAGACCACCTGAGGCCAGATTAAAGGAACCACAAAGTTCATCAGGAGACCACCTGAGGCCAGATTAAAGGAATGTGGGACCTGCCCACACCCTGATCCTTATCAGCAACCCTGCCCTTGAAGCACTGCTATACAACTTTCTTGCCAAATCCCCCTGGGTTGGGACACAGTTTTTTGAGGGCATGAGCCTGCTGTGTCCCCTCTTTGCCTGGTGAAGCAATAAAGCTATTCTTTTCTACTTCACCCAAAACTCTGTCTCCAAGATTCAATTCAGCACTGGTGCACAGAGGCCGAGTTTTCAGCATCAGTTTGACTAGATCCATAAGGTCTCTCCAGCTTTAATAATCTGTGAGTCCCACTTAAAGAGGTCAACAACCCAAGGAGATCACAGTTTTGTAGAAAATACCTCTTGTGTGTATGGGTGAGGGGGAGCACGAGAGGGAAGCCAGAAGGACTCATCCTCAAGAAATCATAGACAAAGGGCACAAAGTTATATGAGCAACGATATTGTTTACAGTGTTGTTTATAATAGAGAAAAATAGACAATGTAATTTTTCAACAGTACAGGAAGAATTAAATAAATTACAGTATAGCCAAAAAGTATAATATTTGGTAGACATTTAAAATTAGATGGACTTCCCTGGTGGCGCAGTGGTTAAGAATCCGCCTGCCAATGCAGGAGACACGGGTTCGAGCCCTGGTCCAGGAAGATCCCATGTACCGCGGAGCAACTAAGCCCGTGTGCCACAACTACTGAAGCCCATGTGCCTAGAGCCCATGCTCCGCAGCAAGAGAAGCCACCACAATGAGAAGCCCGCGCACCGCAACGAAGAGTAGCCCCCGCTCATCACAACTAGAGAAAGCCCGCATGCAGCAACGAAGACCCAACATAGTCAAAAATAAATAAATAAAAATAAATTTATTTTAAAAATAAATAAATAAAATTAGGTAGATCGGTACATACTGACATAGAAAGCTATTCGTTACATATTAACTGGAAAAGCTACTTATAAAAATATTTAAAATATACCTTTTTGAAATCTGTACATCTACACACAGCTCTTGAGAGATTATTTTGTGGTGGTGGTGAAATTGCTGGTAAGACTTTTCTTTTGGTTTATCTGTAATTTCTAACTTTCTATACTAAACATGCATTATTTGTGTAATTAAAACAAATACAGTGTGTATCAGCTTGGGTTCTCCAGAGAAACAGAACCAATAGGAGATTATATATAATCTCACACACACAGAGAGAACCGATAGATAGAAATACATATACATAGGATATATATGTATATGTATGTATATAAGTATAAAGAGATATATTTTAAGGAATTGGCTCGTGTGATTGCAGTGGCTGGCAAGTCTAAAATCTGTAGGGTAGGCTACCAGGCTGGAGACTCCAGCAGGAGTTAATGTTGCAGTTTTGAGGCAGAACTTCTTTGGAAAACCTCAGTTTTTGTTCTTAAGGCCTCCAACCAATCAGATGAGGCCCACCCGCATTGAAGGTCGTTTCCTTTACTTAAAGTTACCTGATGATAGATCTCCACCACATCCACAAAATACCTTCACAGCAACACCCAGATTAGTGTTTGATGAAATAACTGGGTACTGCAGCCCAGCTAAGCTGACACTCAAAACTAACCATCACATAGCAGAATTCCTTTCAAGTGCTAAGGTAAAACAGCAAGATGGAGACATTTTAATTCACTGGGATCTCAGGGGTCCCGGACCCTGCAGTCTGGTGTGATGAGGGGCCATTCCCCCAAGGAGAGCCTGCAGGGGTGGCTCTTCCCAAGGCCTGTGGGTGGGTGGTCCCGCAGGTGTGACAGCAGGGAGGCCTCAGGTAGGAGGAGAGAGGAGAGCCGGCAGAAGGCGAGGGCTGCCTGGAAATGATCCCTTCCCTGAGACTCTTCAGTTACCACATTCGTGAGGCACCTGTGAACCAGAGCTGCCCACGTGGAAGCAGGATGGCAGGAGAACGCCACACAAAAAAGCAAGGGCAGAGAGTGCAAGGAAGCTTAATGTCCCAGGCTGTGGAAATGAGTTTGGGTCAAGTTCCCCCGGACTTTCAAGGGGTGCGGGAGCCCCCAGTGACATCGGTTTTTACAAATCAAACCCAGATCTAGTTGGCTCTGCAGAGTTCCTTTTTCCCCCATGTTGGTGGCAATCAAACGGCTCAGGCTGATGTAACCTACGTTCCATATAGAGTTTTCAGTCATTAGCAGTTCTAAATTAACCAGCAGGATGATCTCGCTGCGAGAAGGAACAGGGGGGTCACTGGGGTTCCGGCGTATCGACTGATCCTTCAGCAGCACAAAAGAGGCCAAAGAAAGACGTTAGACAAAGTGGAATTATAGGAGCACCAGTGACGATTCGAAAATAACATAATAAAACCTTGCTGCTTCATTTGGGAAAATTACAAGGCAAAACTGGACAATCTTTCTCTCTCAATATGTTTGGCAAGGAGGAGGGAGAAAGAGGTTTCTTTACCATTTCTCAGTCCCGGCAGATGAGAGATCTCTACTCTTCAAGGAACAGAAAGCCCTGGCCAATTTTCTTGTATCTTTCTGCCTTTTCAAAAGCTCAGAGGCGGGCTTCCCTGGTGGCGCAGTGGTTGAGAGTCTGCCTGCCAATGCAGGGGACACGGGTTCGAGCCCTGGTCTGGGAAGATCCCACATGCCGCGGAGCAACTAAGCCCGTGAGCCACAACTACTGAGCCTGCGCGTCTGGAGCCTGTGCTCCGCAACAAGAGAGGCCGCGATAGTGAGAGGCCCGCGCACCGCAATGAAGAGTGGCCCCCGCTTGCCGCAACTAGAGAAAGCCCTCGCACAGAAATGAAGACCCAACACAGCCAAAAATAAATAAATAAAAATTAAAAAAAAAAAAAAAAAAAGCTCAGAGGCACTAGGTGTTTCCTCTTCGCTTCACACTGTTTCTCCAATGAGTATGCATTACTTTTGTAATCAGGAAGGCAAAACAATTTACATTTTAAAAATCTGGCAGGGGACTCCTGCTTTCAAGACGGTAGTTTGAGAGCACACACTTTACCTCCCCACTAATGTAAAAATCCTTTGAAATGATCCAATAAATAGTAATATAGGGGGAAATATGTGTAGCAGGGCTGGAAAAATACAGACAGGTACCATAAATGAACCAGAACCTCTGAGGACTTTCTAGAAATCCTGAAATAGGTGGGGGCAGGGAGACATATTGGGAGAGAATAAACTGGTCGCCTTTTCTGGAGGGTGATTTAGCAGTATATTAATTATGTATATAAATGTACACACCCATGTTTGCAGCCTCCCAGCCCCTGGGAGTTTACCCTAAAGAAATAATGGCACAAATGTACAAAGATGTATGTTATGATTATAGCTATAGTTTTACATTTTTATATATTTTCAAGGCTTATTAAACTTCACTTCTGTCCTTCATCTAAGTGTTCCCCATTCATACGCTCACTCTAGAAGTTGAAACCAATAAAAGAAAGCATTTCATTACCATTATTATGCAAATATTTCCCCATTCTGGGCTGCACAGTGTGTTAGAATTACATTAATTTCTCTATGAATTTAATTTTACAACACCAGGCCACTTGAAAGAGTATCTCTAACATCAAGGAAAAATAAGATTCTCTATTTTCACACCCCATTAACTCCTTATAATTATGTCACATTTTATGTTGGCTTATATATTTCTTGTGCAGTTTATCCCCTCTCTTTTCTAATTTTCTTTCCATTCTTTAATTATTCGCCTTTATGGTCTCAATATTTTTTCAACCTTTTAGTCATACTCTCCATTCTGTGACCACCCCCCCACCCCTTCTTAAAGAAGAAGACCCCTAGTCCTCTTCTCCCTTGTGGGCTGGGACTTCCAAAGTCCACCACACAGCCATCTCCCAGAACTTTGCTGCGTATGCTCCTAGAATATCAATTCCATGCTTTCCCCTTTCCTGGTTTACAGACTTGTTTTTCTGGAGAACATCCTCAAGTAAATTCCTAAGAAAGGTAGATAAATAATATTAGAAATGAAAAAAGGAACACAACTCCCAATGCTGCAGAAATAAAAGATATGGACCATCAATAAAACAAAAAGACAATCTATGGAATGAGAGAAAATATTTGCAAACGATGCAACCAACAAGGGCTTAATTTCCAAAATATAAAACAGCTCATACAGCTCAATATTGAAAAAAACAAACAACCCAATCAAAAAATGGGCAGAAGACCTAAATAGACATTTCTCCAAAGAAAATATACAGATTGCCAACAGGCGCATGAAAAGATACTCAACGTCGCTAATTATTAGAGAAATGCAACTCAAAACCACAATGAGGTATCACCTCACACCAGTCAGAATGGCTATCAACAAAAAAGTCCACAAATAATAAATGCTGGCAAGGGTATGGAGAAAAGGGAACCCTCCTACACTGTTAGTGGGAGTGTAAATTGGTACAACCACTACAGAGAACAGTATGGAATTCCTTAAAAAACTAAAAATAGAGCTACCATATAATCCAGCAATCTCACTCCTGGATATATATCCAGAAAAGATGAAAACTCTAATTCAAAAAGATACATACACCCCAATGTTCATAGCAGCACTATTTACAATAGCCAAGACATGGAAACAACTAAGGTACCCATCAATAGACAATTGGCTTGAAAGGTGAGGTATATATACACAATGGAATATTACTCAGCCATAAAAAATGAGACATTGCCATTTGCAGCAACATGGATGGACCTAGAGAATATTATACTTAGTGAAGTAAGTCAGACAAAGACAAATACTCAATATCACTCATATGTGGAATCTAAAAAATAATACAAATGAATCTGTATACAAAACAAAAACAGACTCAAACATAGAAAACAAATTTATGGTTACCAAAGGGGAAAGGTAGAGGGGGAGGGATAAACTAGGAGTATGGGATTAACAGATACAAACTACTATACATAAAATAGATAAACAACAAGGATTAATTGTATTGCACAGGGAACTATACTCATCTTGTAATAACCTACAATGGAAAATAATCTGAAAAAATATATGTATAACTGAATCACTTTGCTGTATACCTGAAACTAACACAGTATTGTCAATCAACTATACTTCAATTTTAAAAAGATAAGGAGACTATATTATGAGGAAATTTATTAAGTTTGAAAAATTAGTTGAAATGGATCCATTCCTATAAAAAGTGGAGCTTACCAAAATTGATAAAAAATAGAAAACCAAATCATTCCGTAGCGTTCATGAACTGAATCAATAGTTTAAAATCTTTCCACAATAAAGCACCGTCAGCTTTAATGGAAAAATCTACCAATCATTTAAAGAATTAATAAATTTCAATCTTACCCAAACACTTCTCAGAAAAAGAAGAAATACTCCCAATTTATATCCTTTTATAACTAGTATAATCTACTCCATCCTTAAATATCAAACACCAGACGAGGAATATGTGAAAGAGGAAAGTTAAAATCCAATCTCATTCATGTAAACACTATGTTAAGAATGTCTGATGCTCAACAAAATCTATGCTCTCCTTTTCTTCCTGAGCACCAGGACTACCTTTTCCAGCCTCCCTTGCAGTTTGTGTGGCATTCTAAACAATGAAATGTGAACAGAGTGATGTGCGCAATTTCAGGCGAAGGCTCTCACGTGCTCAGACTTCCTTTACACTGTTTCCACTGACTGAATGCAGAGAGGATTCCAAGGCCCTAGGGGATCATGAATCCACAAGACAGAAGGAGCCTGATTCCCACCAACCAGATTGTTACATGAGCAAGAAGTAAACTCTGTAAAACCATGTAAATTCAGGGGGTTTGTTACAGCAGCTAACAGCATCTTTCATTAGAGATTGATAGTTCGAAGTGCGGTGCTGTCATAATAAAGCCAAAAATACGTAACCATAGCTTGGCCGTTGAGGGGCAAGCTGCAAGAAAGTAGATTTTTAGAGGCCAAATCAACATTTGGTAAAACTTTCACCTGTGATAACTTGGAAGCTAGACCATGGGCCCATTCGAGCTTGTAGTTATAAGGAAAATGGTCGGACAGGCCATGGTGTTAGTATGTGTCTGTTTTTATTTGTTGCATTCTGTAAGTATTCTGAGGAAGAGTTGAGCACAAACAATGCCTGGTTTGAGAACAAAAATGAGGAAACAGCACAAAAATTGGGATTGAAAATCTGAGCCAGGAGCCTAAAGCCTAGGAGCTTTGCTGGTTTATCCAGGCTTCTTAATGACTCAGTCCTGTAGCAACAATCAACTTAGGAGAGCGGCCATCCACTCAACACTGTTGCTGACTCGGGCTCCAGGTAGCTCCCAGTCAATTGAAGCAGAGAGAGGCTGGAGGGTGAGGAAGCAAACAAGCCAGGCTTAAGAATTATGTCTAGAACTCTGCTGTCCAATACGAGTTATGAGCACCAGAAATGTGGCTAGTTGGAATTTACATGTACTGTCAGCGTAAGACACCAGATTTCAAAGACTTGGATTTAAAAAAAAAAAAAAGGTAAAACATCCAGTTAGCAATGTTTTCATATTGGTTACATGTTGAATTAATATTTTAGAATTGTACTGCCATCAGAAAAAAAAATTTTCAGGCCTAGGCTTAAGAGGCTGCAACTGTAAAACTTCAGACCTTCAAACTTGCATCAGCAAGGAATTCCCACGCACACGGGCTTCTGTTTCTGCGCTTTCGAAACTTTCTTAAGAAGGTGAAACTCCCAAATCATGTACTACAATACCGGCGATGAATCATTTTTGATTCAGACTTAAAGAATATAAAATATCTGAAGAAATTAAGAACGTGATAGAGAAAAATGGGCTACTCAGAACACATTTTGTTTTTACTAATCAAATTCAAAATAACAGACTTAATAAGAATGCTTTAAAAAGACAGTTCCCTAGAGTTTGGGATCTAGAGACACTAACAGTTTTTAGATAAAAGGTCTGTAAATATGCTTGTATGCTTGCTGGAGAATGATGCCAGCAGGTAAAGATGAAGGGCTTTCAGATTTGCACAAGTTATGACCCCTTGGTACCCAGTTATTCCTAGAAAACAGGCTAGTTAAAATACTAAACTATTTTCTGCTATGCACCAGCCTCTCAGCTGGTGGTACAGCCACTTAGGAGAACTCACATCTCATTTTCTTTAAGAAATCACTCCATTCTGGAACAGAGCTTCCTGAGAGCCATCCTTGCAGAGTTCCGTCCATCAGGACCAGAAGAAGCAGCATTTCAACAGGTAGGCAGGCAGCGTGTGGCCCTGTGCAGGATGGAGGGGCTGCCGTGACCCACATACCAGAGACCATCGCAGTGAGCTCTCATCTGGGCTCCTGCGGCCGCCTCCTAGCAGAGTCCAGCAGGAATGACCCTGCCTTCCACGTGGGGCTCATCATTAGCCTGGATGAAGTGCTATTTAGGCTGAAAGAGGGAGGGCTTCACAAGGAAATCCTGTGATCTGCTGTGTTTAAAGAGCCCGAGTTCCTTTTTCTAAGCACATGGAATTGTAGCAAAGTATACTGAATGGAAACAGTCATGTATTTTGGAATTTTCCATTAAATAATTTGCTTTTTCCAGAAAAAAAAAAAATAATGGTGGATGTCCTCTTCTTGGTTGGTTGCTGCTATTTTCCCAGCTCAGGGTACCCGGCCCTCCGGATGGCCGGCATCCAGGTGCTGGCTCTGTCCCGAGGCACAGGTGTGGGCCCTTTGGAGGGTCCAAGGGGCTCGGCAAGACGGAGGAAGCCCAGGTGTCTTCCAGAGGACCATGCTTTCTCAGAGTTCCGGGATGGCTGTTGCTGAGGTGCATCTTGCAATCATCATAAGAAACACAAGGGCTGGTCCAGCCACGACATTGGCTCCAAAAGGGGAAACGTCTGTGGGAGCTCGCATCAAAAGGGTTAATCATATTTTTTTCATGTGCCATTAAAAGCGAGCACCTATTTGGTGCAGAGGCTTCTCCTGCAACAATGTGGCTACATGACCTTCCCTGGGTTCTGGGGCTGGGCCTCCAGCCATGTTAATGCTGTCGTCCAGATATCGGCCACTGTGGCTGTTCAGCCCTTTGCATCCTCAAACCTGTTGCTCTTAGATGTTGGTATTTTGGCATATTTAGAGTAGTTTTGAAAATGCACCTTAGACATTTTGATGACCTTCAGCACGTTTTAGTTATAGACTTTAGGCTGAAGGTGCAAAGGTTCTGATTAACTCAGAACCAGAGAATGCCTGTGAGCTCACAGCCCTTCACCCTTGAAGAAACACTGGGATTGTCATTGAGTTAATTAGAAAAATGATTGTAATTTTTTTTATCCTTCCCTGGATTTTTTTAATTGACATGGAACACTGTATTAGTTTCAGATATAAAACATAATGATTCAATATTTGTATATATTGTGACATGATCACCACAATAAGTCTATTTAATGTCCAACACCATACATAGTTACAAAATTTTTTTTCTTCTTATGAAAACTTTTAAGATTTACTGTCAACAACTTTCAAATATGCAATACAGTATTATTAACTGTAGTCACCAAGCTGTATATTACATCCCTATGACTTATTTATTTCATAACTGGAACTGTGTACCTTTTGACCCCCTTCACCCATTTGACCCCCACCACACCCCTCACCTCTGGCAACCACCAATCTGTTCTCTGTATCTATGAGCTTGGATTTTTGTGTTTTTTGTTTTTTAGATTCCACATATAGGTGAGATCATATGGTATTTGTCTTTCTCTGTCTGACATATTTCACTTAGCATAATGCCCTCTAGGTCCATCCATGTTGTCACAAATGGCATGATTTCCATCTTTTTTATGGCTGAGTAATATTCCATATTATATGTACACCACATCTTCTTTATCCATTCGTCTATCAGTGGACACTTCAGTTGCTTCCGTATCTTAGCTATTGTAAATAATGCTGCAATGAACATTGGGATGCATATATCTTTTTGAATTAGTGTTTTCATTTTCTTTGGATAAATACCCAGAAATGGAATTACTGGGTTATATGGTAGTTCTACTGTTAATTTTTTGAGGAACCTCCATAATATTTTCCATAGTGGCTGCACCAATTTACATTCCCACCAACAGTGTACAAGGGTTCCCTTTTCTCCACATCCTTGCCAACATTTGTTATCTCTTCCCTTTTTTTTCATAGCCATTCTAACAGATGTGAGGTGATATCTCTTTGTGGTTTTGATTTGCATTTCCCTGATGATTAGTGATGTTGAGCATCTTTTCATGAATAATGTTTTAATTAAACATTACTTTTGGAATAATTTCGATTTACAGAAAAGTTGCAAAGATAGTTCAGAGTTCCTATATACCCTTCACCCAGCTCCCCCTAATGTTAACTTCTTACATAACCATTCTACATTTGTCAAAACTAAGAAATTAATACAAGTACAATACTATTAATTGAACTACAGACTCTATGTGAATTTCACTCATTTTTCCATTAATATCCCTTTTCTGTCCCAGGATCCAATCCAAGGTTCTTCTTTGAATTTACTCATCATGTCTTTTTAGTCTCTTCTGGTCTGTGATGGTTTTTCAGTCTTTTCTTGTTTTCATGACCTTGAAAGATCAGGTATATTATAGAATTCCCCCAAGTTGGGTTTGTTTGGTGTTTTCTCATTACTAGACTGGGGTTATGGGTTATTGGCAAGAATACCACAGAGACAAAAGGCACTTCTCATCATTTCATGTCAAGGAATACATATCAACATAATTTATCACTGGTGATGTTGACCTTGATCATTTGGTTAAAGTGGTGTCTGCCAGGTTTCTCTGCCATCAAATTACTATCTTTTCCCTCTCCACACTCAATTTTTTGGAAGCGAGTCACCAAGTCCAGCCCACACCCAAGAGGAGGGAAATTAAGTCCCACCCCCTGGAGAAGGAGAGTCCACATATATAATTTGGTATTCTCTTTAAGGAAAGTTTGTGCCTTCTCCTCATTTATTTATTTCTTCAATTGTTTCTTTATATCATTATGGACTCAGATAGTTATTTTATTCCTTAGGTTATAATCCATTACTATTATTATTTATTTTGTTCAAAATTTTCTAGCTTTGGCCATTAGGAGCTCTTTCATTTGGCTCCTGGGTCCCTTTGACACACCCCCATGCTTCCTTCCTCCCTTCCTCTTCTTTTCCTTCCTTCCTTCCTTCTTTCTTTTTCCCCTTTTTCTTTTTCTCCCCACACACCTCTCCTCTCCTCTCTCTCTCTCTCTCTCTCCCTCCCTCCCTCCCTTCATCACTCTCTTCCTATTTCCTTACTTTCTTCCTTATTTATTTAGTGAGCACTTCCTTACTTCCCTGCTTCAAGGTGCACCAAGCTCGTTTTGTATTTCTCTGCCCAGTTCTACTGATGGCAATTTTGATATTAAGATTTTTAAATGCAGGACTTCCCTGGTGGTCCAGTGGTTAAGAATTCACCTTCCAATGCAGGGGACGCAGGTTCGATCCCTGGTCGGGGAACTAAGATTCCCACAGACCAAGGGGCAACTAAGCCCATGTGCTCTAGAGCCCACATGCCACAACTAGAGAGCCCATGTGCCACAACTAGAGAGCCCACGTGCTACAACTAAAGAGAAGCCCGAGCACCACAACTAAGACCCGACTCAGCCAAATAAATAAATAAATAAATCTTTAAATGCACAGAGAGCAGAATACAAAGCAGCCAGAGTTCACAATATTGATGCTAATTAACTAATCAGCATCGAATCCATATAATGAGGTTTTTAAATGACATTTCATTTGTCTTTATTGGGAAAGAATGGGGTAACTCTCTGAAAGACGAGCTCACATATGAAGGAAGAGGCCACATTGTTTAGCGCTGGAATTCAGCTGACCTCTGGAATTCTACCTTCTTTATTCTGTTGGGCATCTCACCTTGGTACTCATTTTCAAATTCACACAATCTTTCCAGGACAGACATCCAATTAGAAGAAACATTTTATAAAGAACATCCTAAGAGATTTTGACTATGTAAATTCCAGAAAGGAGAGGGGTATGATGCATGTGCCATCTGCTAGGATGAATGCAAAGATGGGACCAACTCAGCATCCTTCCCAGTTTCCCAGTTTATCACTGCAAACATGTAGTTGCAGACCCTTGGTTAAATATATCCCCAAACTGCCTGTCCCATCTGTAAACAAAAAAGAGGGTTCCTTCTCAGAAAAATTCAGACTCTGACACAGAGTGGTCATGAAGTATCCAGGCACAGCCCCCATTATATCAGAATGTGGCTGTATTTGGAGACAGAGCCTTTAAAGAGGTAATTAAGGTAAAATAAGGTCACTGGAGTGGGCCCTAACCCAATGACTGGTGCCTTTATAAGAAGAGATTAGTACAGAGACACACACACAGATGGAAGACCAGGTGAAGACACAGGGAGAGGACGGCCATCTAACAAGCTGAGGAGAGAGGCCTCAGAAGAAACCAATCCTCCCGACACCTTGATTTTGGACTCCAGCCTCCAGAACTGTGAGACAATAAATTTCTGTTGTTGAAGCCCCTAGTCTGTCACACTTTGTTACGGCAGCCCTAGCAAATGAATCCGCTAGTCATCTGGGGCTCTGTGGAAATCCTGCTCTTATCAGAACACGACAGAATCCTCAGCCTCTGAGGAAGACAGCGTTAATTCCAAAAGTCCTGACACAGAGACAAAAGTGATAAACACGGGGTCATGGTCCAGCCGCAGCTGGGTGGGGGACAGGATGACAGCGTAGCAAATGCTTTTTGACCTTCAGAGGCTGATGAACTTATTTCCCTTCAAAATGCTGATTTAGGAATACTGTTTGGTTTCTTCCCCCTTCAAGTATTTCTGTAAAATAACTTACATCAGCATTCTACATTTTAATCAGATTATTGAAAGAAGGGTTTTGATCAGGTGTTTAACTGTAGGAATAAACTTCATTTCACTATTAAATATAATTTTTTCAAGTAGAATTTTTGTTAGAGTAGTTTTAGGTTCACAGTAAAACTGAGTGGAACATACAGAGATTTCCCATACACCTCCACCCTCACACATGCACAGCTTCCATCACAAAAGAAACATATATTCAACAGTTGTCTTCCTCTTTTCTGTTCCCAAAGCAAGAACAGGCTGTGTTGGGGCTGATTTTGAAATAGTGGTAATTTAAAGGTATTCAGTACTATTGTGCTATGTACAAATTTGATTCGGCAGCTGAATGAAGACACTCTGACTTTTTAACCTCTTAAACTTCGGTAACCTTAAGAGTTTGGTGAGTGTCATCAAGTGGAAGATAGAAGCACCACATGGAAATCCAGCATCTCAGCAACTGTTCTGTTGATACTTGTACTAAAGCTCATCTTAGGACCATCAGCCCAACTGTGTACAGGCAAATTGTGCACCTAGAGTATCGGATTTGAAAACGAATGCATATGTATATTTAACAGAACTTGTGATGTACCTAAACCATATATCAATAGTATCAAAAGCTAAATTATGTCATGTGCAGTTGTAACTCTGCAGGACACACATACGTATTTAACGAAATGCTAAGAATATCTATATGGCTGTGTTTGAAGCTACATACCCATGCAACAAATGCAGGTTTTCCACTTTAACAGCAAAAAAATTAATTTTAATAAAATGTCAGATTGATTCTTATATCCCATGAGTTCTTTCTGTGATAATGATAACTGGCTTCTGCCTCAGTTTCAGCTTAATGTGAAATTTTTGTCCTTACCCATTTGGAGATCAACCAAAATGAATATTCAGTGCCTCGCAATGAAGTCCACTTTAGCCAAGCACCCATTCTCCTACAGTGTTCATTTAAAGAAGCTGGGACTGGGACTTCCTTGGTGGTCCAGTGGGTAAGACTCCACGCTCCCAATGTAGCGGGGCCCGGGTTCAACCCCTGGTTGGGTACCTAGATCCTGCATGCATGCCGCAACTGAGTCCGCATGCTGCAACTAAGAAGTCTGCATGCCACAACGAAGATCCCACGTGCCGCAACTAAGACCCAGCACAGCCAAAATAAATAAATACATACATACATAAATTTTTTTTAAAAAATAAAAGCTGGGACTTTCATTTCTAAGTCAGTTCAATACCACTGAGACACTGAAGAGGCCCACGTGCCCAGAGTTCTAGCTCTGCTGTCCCCACGGTGCCCACAGAGAAAGGGATTGATGGGAGTGGGTTTTCTCTCTCCCCTGCACCAGGTTTTCTCTCTGCCCTGCACTGTTGGCAAAGTACCTGCAGTGCTGTAGACACTGACTCTGGGCATTAGAGACTCAGACACGCAAACAAAAACTAAACTCTCCACATTAGAGCAAGGAAAATGGATCTCACACACCAAGGGGAGAAAGACGCCAGGGATACACTGGACTCTCCTTAGGCTGCTTTGGAAGTTCCTGATATTGGGCAATTTTGTTTCTCAGAGGCCTCGTGTATAGTTGGGCAATTTCCCTTACAAAATCAAGCCAAGAAAAAATAGGGTTTAGACACCTACAGAATCTTCTGTGTCTCTTCCTTGGTTAGGACAATAAAACTTGATTACGGTGAAAGAAATTGCATGAGTCACCATTTTGGAAGAATCAGACGTGATATTGTTAAGAGATACTTGTTGGCTTTTGTTTGTTATTTTCCTGCCATTACTTTAACCTGTGAGCCTTTGCTTTGCAGGCCAGGAAATTCCGGACTGAGGTTGCCCCAAAGGGAAAAGAGCCATGAAGAAACAAGAGGGAAATAAAAGTTTTTGCCTTTAGGTTTAGAAAACCCCAGTCAAATTCTGCTGCCACCTAGATTTGTTCTCCCCCATGAAACAACCAAAACCTGGACAAAATACATAAAAAATGGTTTTCGAGATAGTGAACATCAGACAGGGAAGGACTGCGATCCCTGAGACAGGAAATAGACAAAGCAAGCCCTACGATGGGCCCAGCTGAAGCCTTGAGAGTTTCCAAGACACAGTACAGGGAGGGGCATCAGGTGGAACCCGGCAGACTCCCTGAATTGGAAAGACAGATCTGAAAATCTAGAGAGCCCAAGGAGGCTAGAGTTTGCAGGACACAGAGCTGCCCAGGGAGAGAAGCTGGAGCTCTGCAGCGGATCACCCGCAAGTATTCAGCAGAGCACTGAGAGGGCACACACGTGAGGATACTACCGGTCCGGGAGAGACCCACGTGAAAGGATTAGAGGCCTCCAGGAATGAGGTGCGGGATTCATGGCACATTAGATATCAAAGCTTGATAGCAATAATTTCAGATGCTACGATGCCTCCAAGGCAGTACCCATATTTCTTCCTTGATCTTTTCTAATAAACAATACTCAGTTTCACTAATGGTCTGTATATTGCGTGTTTATTTACTTTCTCATTGATATGCATATATTTGTTAAATTCTTTCATCTATATACCTTGGACTTTATTTTTCTTCTTCTAGCTTCTGAAGGTGGAAGTTTAGGTCACTGATTTTAAGCTTTTCTTTACAATAGAAGCACTTAACATTTTAGCTTTCTCTTGTATATCAATAGTTCTTTAGTTCCATCCCTCAAATTTTAATGTGCTGTGAGAATGTAGATTCTCATTCAGTTCCAAATATATTCTAATTTTCTTTGTGACTTCTCTTTTGACCCATGGATTATTTAGGTTTTATTTCTAGCTATTTTGTGATATGATGCATATATTTTTGTCATTGCATTCTAATTTAATTCTTTTTGTATCAGAGAACATACTTGTATATTTCAATTCTTTTGCATTGAGACTTTTTTATAGCCCAGAATACCGTCTATCTTGGTGAGTATTCCCTGTACATTTGAAAAGCAGTACCCATTTTTAATCAAAATTTTATACAGGGCTGTAACCCCAAAGGAAAAACACATGGCCTGGGAACCAAGGGCTGGCATCACTTACCATCACACTCAGCGACCCACATGGGGAATTTGTGCTTCTGTCCTTCCAGCTCTGGGCTCTGCAACTCATGGTTCCCAAAGGGAGGACACCTCTTCCAGTGGACACAGCAGGACTCCCATTGAAGCTGAGGTGGTGACTGCCATCGGTGCGCTTCAGCTCCTGGAGCCAAGGGACCACCAGGAAAGAAGGGGATGCACATCCTGGCAGGGCTAATTAACACTGATCAACAAAATGGGGGTGGGGAGGAACCACTTGAGAACCTCTCGGCACTCCTTTGTCCAATTTGGACACAAAATGAACAAAGGCAGGAATTCCAGCCTAAGATGGCCTTAGTGACCACGGCTCAGACCCCCTCAGAGGTGAGAGTCTGTATTATGCCACGAGGACCAGCAAACGTGCTAGCCAAGGTTGCAGGGAATCTAGCCAGTAGAGGAAGGGGATAATGAATGTCAGCGTGGCCCAGAGGCCAGCTCAGAGGTGAATGTTGTAGTTCATCCCGTAAACCTTCCCCTTGTAAATTTCCCCCAGGAGGAAAAGTGCACTGGCACCCTGGAGTAGCTGCTCCTGAAACACAGATGGAGAAGATCCAAGCAGTGTGATGGACTGAAGTGGATACTGTAATGTATCACCAGATCTGCAGCTACAGGTGGGTGGGGGGATGTAATTGGCAGACAGCCTTCAGCTGTCAGCCCCTTAAGAGTCTGCCTCAGGGGACTTCCCTGGTGGCGCAGTGGTTAGGAATCCGCCTGCCAATGCAGGGGATACAGGTTTGAGCCCTGGTCTGGGATGATCCCACATGCCGTGGAGCAACTAAGCCTGCGAGCCACAACTACTGAGTCCGTGTGCAACATCCACTGAAGCCCACGTGCCTAGAGTCCATGCTCCGCAACAAGAGAAGCCACCGCAATGAGAAGCCTGGGCACTGCAACGAAGAGTAGACCCCGCTCGCCGCAACTAGAGAAAAGCCCGCACGCAGCAATGAAGACCTAACACAGCCAAATAAATAAATAAATAATTAATTTACCAAAAAAATTAAAAAAGAGTTTGCCTCAGCTGCAGAGAGCTGCCTTGCCTGAGATTACACCACCTCCCAGGGTAGCCTACAACCAGTGACTGATCAATGTGCAAGTACGAAGACCTGGCCATCTCAGCCCAACTTGGGACAACTCAGAAGGCTTATCCTAGCTTCAGAGCAGCCCGTGGGGTTGGCCAAAGCTGTCTTTGGGCCTACATTACAATTGGACATCTTTCTTTGTCCACTCCCACTCCCATTCCTCCCCTGAAAGGCATTGATCCCGAGGGCGCTCCTTAGCAAACATCCTGCATCTCATAGTTTGCTCCTCAGGAACCCAATCTGCAGCACCAAGACTGCACAAGATTGTAAGTAGAGATGCTGGTTTTCAGTGCAGGTTCAAAGCCTCATTCATGATCATAACAGTCTATGGCCTGCCTAAGCCTGGAATTTAGAATCAGTCTTATGGAGAGGAAGGGGAGTAGGGGAAATCCTTAGCTAACTTTAAATCTAAAAGGACTGAGAAATCATTGAAGGGATGGAATTTTCTAGAAGTGGCTTGATTAAATTTTGATCAGGTAAATGAAGCTTGAGATAGAAATTATAGGGGAACAATTAAGGGTTCCTTTTTGCACATCTGAGTCTTAGAAATCATACCCATTACAAAATATTTAGCATCAGTGAGCTTTCACTATTGGAATTAGAGAAATAATCAGAATTATAGTGCTGATATAGTAACATAACCATTTCTGTATTTTCCCAGGAACTGTCTAGTACATCAGCCCACAGAAATGTTTCTGTGCCCAAAACATCAAGGCATGGGGCTAAAGATAAAATATCTGTAAGTCATCCAATTTGAAGTCATTCTTAGTCCTCTGTGGTAGACTAAAACAAGGACCCCAAAGAGATACCCATGTCAAATCTGGAACTTGCGAATGTGAACTTATTTGGAAAAAAAGGATTTTTGCAGATGTAATTAAGTCAAGGATCTTGAGATGAGGATTATCCAGGTGGGTCCTTAATTCAATGGCAAACGGATTTAAGAGAAAGGCAGGGGAAGATTTGAGACAGACAGAAGAGGGGAGAAGACACAGACACACAGAAGAGAAGATGAGGGGAAGAGGGAGGCAGAAGCTGGAGTGATGCACTCCCAGCCCAGGAACGAGGGGGCAGCCCCAGAAGCTGGAAGAGCACCGGGGGAGCACTGCCCTGGTAGATTTCAGACTTCTGGCCTCTAGAACTGAGAGAGAATAAATCTCTGTTGTTTTAAGCCACCAAGTTAGCAGTAGTTTTTTACAGTAGCCGCAAGACACCTACACATCCTCCTGCCTTCTACATCTGAATGCATCCTTGACTGTTGGTGAAATATACAGATTTACATTCCTCAACTGGCCAAAGAAATAGTTGGAATAGCACAGCTTCCCCCAGGTATAAGTGCTATGGGTACAATCGCTGTGTAAAAATTGCCCACCGCTGAAGACACAGCAGTATTGATCCGCCCATGAAGATGAATTACAGCTCCTTTCCTGAGAGAGTGCGCAGTGGAGTGGGGATGCGTAGATTTTTGCATGCTGAGTTTATTTCAGTCACATCTATGCTGAAGGTCAAACAACTTAAAAACCCATAGACAGTCAGTCTTAGATCCAAAGAATTGATCTCACTGGCATTCTGTTAACAAACTAAAAAGTAAATCATTTATTATTCCATGACACGCAAATGATTAATGCCAAGCAGGAAGTCAGACCTTGCTTTGATCCCATTTTCCACTGTAGCAAGAGTGCTGATAAACTGATGAGGATATCTGAATAAGGAAGAGGACACTTCCAAAGAAAGCCAAGGAGAGAGATTGTTCTTTCACTTAGCGTAGCAGGAGATTCATTTCACGGTGCATAATCCAACAGTTACGTTGTCTAGAGAGCTATTGTCCTCTCTCCCCGGGGAGCATACAGAAGGATCCAGCTTATCTGTGGAGGTTCAGGAACCTCTCAGGAGGGACTCAGGAGCCTCAGAGCTCAGTGCCTTTTCTCCGGGGAGGGTGGGGGCAGGTGGAGGTAGGAGCGAATTAATGAATAAAGAATGAGGTTTTAAAGACTGTTAGTGAGAACTCCCAAGTGATGGCCAATTGTTTAATGCAAAGGCTTAAGAGTGAATAGGCAGAAAGGAATAAATATTTTACTTAACTCTCTGCACCATTCTGAGTGGTGGATGTTATTGTCCCCACTTTACAGATGAGAAAAATGAGGTTCTAAGAGGTTAAGAGACTTGAGGTCACAGTAAGAGATGAAGCTGGGATTAGAACCCAAACCTGTCCGGCTCCAAAAGCTCGGCTCCTTGAACTCTCCCCTAATTTCCCAAGGTCAGATATACACATAAATAGAAAGGAGGTATATGGACACTCCCTTGGGAGAGAAAACAGTAATATTTGTCTACCTCACAACACATGAGGTAGGGGGTCAAATAAGATAATTTATTCATATAAATCAATATTCATATTAATATAATCATATTCATATATTGAGTTATTTCTATGTTTAACCAGTAAGAACAAGGGGCATATAAAGATGAAAAATGGATAAACAACAAGGTCCTATTGTGTAGCACAGGGAACTATATTCAGTATCCTATGATAAACCATTATGGAAAAGAATACAAAAAAGAATATATATATATATATATATATATATATATATATATATATATATATATATATATATATATATATGGCTGAGTTACTTTGCTGTACAGCAGAAATTAATACAACATTGTAAATCAACTGTACTTCAATAAAATTTTTTAAAAAGGGAGTTCCCTGGTAGTCCAGTGGTTAGGACTTGGTGCTTTCACTGCTGTGGCATGGGTTCAGTCCCTGGTTAGGGAACTAAGATCCCACAAGCCATGCAGTCATTAAAAAAAAAAATTGTTTTTTAATAAAAAAAGAAAAGAAACTGGGAAAAAAGAAACAAAGATGAAAAATGCACAGTTGTCTCTACCTTTAAGAAATGTGTAGTTTAGAAGGGGAAGTGTGAAATAGAGAAACAATAAGGTGAGGATGGTCTGAGCAAGCGAACACAGGTAGAGATCCAACACAGAAGCTCAGAAGGAAGAGGCTACTTTTAGATGGAGGTGGCATTTTACCAAGTGGGAGGAATTTGGTCAGGTGAAGAAGGAAATTTCATGCTAAAGAAAGCATACACAAAGTTAGAGAGGCAAGATGGGATATGAAAGGGCTTTGAAAATATATAAAATGCAAAGACTTATTTGGACAGAGGCCCAAATGGAAATAAATATTAGATTCCAGCTTCTGTAATATCCAGGAACAGACCCTATATATAGGAGAGAATTTATTGGCCTCAGCCCATCAGACCATTATGGATCTGAAGTTGAAAAAGATTCTTTAGAACCGCAACTATACAGTAACTATGTTTTAGTTAATATTTTATATAATGCATTAGTTTGGTATATCGAAACAACTACACGAAAATAAACATAATGGTCAACTAAAAATAACAGTACAGAAAAATGCGCATTGTGAAGACTATGTCAAAACATAAACTATTGTGTGATATAATATGCAGGGGAGACTTCTGCTTCTGGGAAGATGGAGTAGACACACTTTTCCTTATCCCTCCTGCTAAGCACAACTAAAACTCTGGATATTACATGTGCAAAAACATAAAAAGACTATGAAAGGTGGAGAGAAGATGGCCCACTATGTAGGGGCTTTGGGTCCCGAGGAACCTGGTAGTGAGCTCCTTGGGTTTTCTCTTTGCCTCACCTCTCTCAGACTTGGAGCTAAGAAGCTGCCAACTCAAAAACATAAATGAGTGCAGATAAAAAGCCCCCCCAAAAGCTTGCTCTCTCTAGCCAAAGGACCAGAAAAGGGTCAGCCTAACAAGGGACTTCTCTGGTGGCACAGTGGTTAAGAATCCGCCTGCCAATGCAGGGGACACAGGTTTGATCCCTGGTCCAGGAAGATCCCACATGCCGTGGAACAACTAAGCCCATGCACAACTACTGAAGCCCGCGCGCCTAGAGCCCGTGCTCCGCAACAAGAGAAGCCACCGCAATGAGAAACCCGTGCACCACAACGAAGAGTAGCCCCCGCTCGCTGCAACTAGAGAAAGCCCCATGTGCAGCAACAAAGACCCAATGCAGCCAAAAATAAATAAAATTTAAAAAAAAACCTAACAAGATAGAAAACATTTAGACAACAACTGCTCTACTCCAACCAAATATTATGGAAAAAAAATTGTGGCCCCACCTCCACCCATGCCAACAAAAGCCAAGTGGCGAGCCTAGATTTCCACACTTTTCAGGGAGTAATGAGGCATTCCAACACACCTCCCTCCAACCATAGTGGTGTCAAAGAAGACAGAGTGTGGACCAAGATGTTCAACCCTGCCAGGTTATAACACTGTTCATCAAAACCACCACCACCACCACCCCTCCCCATGGTGTCAGTGGAGAATACACTGGGAGTCTGCCCTGCCACCCCTATCAGGCAGTCATGAGGCACCCTCCCACTCCTCCTGGGTGGTACCAAACATTGCCTAGTGGAAAGTCATGACTTTCACCAGCATACAACAGTAACAAGACCAGCCTCCCACGTAAAAGTGTCAGTGGAGACCACGTGGGGAGCAGTGACAAGGCACTCATACCTCTCCCAGGCAAGTCAGTATCAGTGAATGCCTAGTAGGGAGATGCAACTCTTACAGCTCTCCAGTAGTAATGAAGAACTCCCCACTGTCAACAGAAGCTGAGAGGGGAACCTAAATTTTTACTTCCATTTGGCAATAGTTAGGCAGCATCCCCCCTTCTCCTGATGGAGGAGTGTCAGAGGAAGCCAGCTAAAAGAGAAGCTGTTTGGGTTTCTTGGGGTTTTTGTTTATTGAACTATAGCTGATTTACAATGCTTCAGGTGTACAGCAAAGTGATTCAGTTATATATATAAAAGGTCATATGTGAAAAACCTACAGATAACAACAAAATCAACAGGGAAAAACTGAAAGATTTCATTCTAAGATCTGGTACAAATCAAGGATGCCCAGTCTCAACACTTCTTTCCAACATAGTACTGGATATCCTAGCTATAGCAATTAGACAAGAAAAGGAAATAACAGGCATCTAAATTGCAGAGGAAGAAGTAAAATTATCTCTGTTTGCAGGTGACATGATCACATACATGGAAAAATCCTTAAGACTCAAAAAAAATTGTTAAAACTAATAAACAGATTCAGTAAAGCTGCAGGATACAAATCAATACACAAAATCAGTCACATTTCTTTACATAAATAGCAAATTATATGAAAAGGAAATTAAGGAAACAATCCCATTTGAAATAGCAACAAAAATAATAAACTTAGGAATAAACTTAATCAAAGAGATCAAAGATTTGTACTCTGAAAATTAGAAAACATTGATGAAGGAAATTTTAAAAGATATGGAGGGCTTCCCTGGTGGTGCAGTGCTTGAGAATCTGCCTGCCAATGCAGGGGACACCGGTTCGAGCCCTGGTCTGGGAAGATCCCACATGCCGCAGAGCAACTAGGCCCGTGCGCCACAACTACTGAGCCTGCGCGTCTGGAGCCTGTGCTCCGCAACGAGAGAGGCCGTGACAGTGAGAGGCCTGCGCACCGCGATGAAGAGTGGCCCCCACTTGCCGCAACTAGAGAGAGCCCTCACACATAAACGAAGACCCAACACAGCCAAAAATAAATATTAAAAAATTTAAAAATTAATTAATTAATCAATTAATTAATTAATTAAAATGCAATAAAATTTTTTAAAAAAGATATGGAAAATTAAATGACATCCCATGTTCATGAATTGGAAGAATTAATATTGTTAAAATGTCCATACCACCCATAGTGATCTACAGAGTCAATGCAATCCTTATCAAAAGCCCAACAGCATTCTTTAGAAATAGAAAAAGAAAATTCTAAAATTCATCTGGAACCACAAGGCACCCTGAATAACTACAGCAATCTTGAGAAAGAAGAACAAAACTGGAGGCATCACACTTCCTGATTTTTAAATATATTACAAAGCTATGTTAATTAAAACAGTACTGGTATAAAAAGAGTCATATAAACTGATGGAACAGAATAGAGGGCCCAAAAATAGATCCACAGATCTACAGTCAACTTATCTTTGACAAGAGTGCCAAGAATACAGAATAGGGAAAAGACAGTCTCTTCAGTAAATGGTGCTGGGTAAACTGGATATCCACATGCAGAAGAATAAAAAAGGACCCTTATCTCACACCACATACAAAAATCAAGTCAAAATGGATTAAAGACTTAAACATAAGACCTGAAACTATAAAACTACTAGAAGAAAACCTAGGTAAATAGCTTGTTGACACTGGTCTGGGCAGTGATTTTTTTGGATATGACACCAAAAGCACAGGCAACAAAAGCACAAATAGACAAATGGGATTGCATCAAACTGAAAAGCTTCTACACAGGAAAGGAAACAATCAACAGAATGAAATGATAACCTATGAAATGGGAGAAAATGTTTACAAACCATATATCCAATAATGAGTTAATATCTAGAATAAATAAGGAACTCATACAACTCAATAGCAAAAACCCAAACAACTCAATTAAAAAAACAGGCAAAGGACTGGTATCTAGAATATATAAACATTTTTAAAAACCCTCAAAACTCAACAGTTTGAAAAAAGCAATCCAATTAGAAAATAGGCAAAAGACATGAGAAGATATTTCACTGAAGAAGATACACAGATGGCAAATGAAAAGATACTCATCATTAGCCATTAGCAAAATGCAAACTAAAACCACAATGAGATATCACTACACACTTAGAACGACTAAAATAAAAGGCAGTGACGATACCAAATGCAGGAAAGGATACAAAGAAACTGGACCACTCATGAACTGCTGGTGGAAATGTAAAATAACACAGCTACTCGAGACAACAGTTTGGCAGTTGCTTAAAAAACTAAACATGCAACTATCACATGACCCAACAACTGCATTCGCAGGCATTTATCCCAGAGAAATGAAATCTCGTGTTGCCACAAAAACTTGTACACAAAGGTTTATAGCCCAAAACTTCAAACAATGCAGATGTCCTTCAACAGGTGAATGGTTAAACAAACTGTGTACATTCATACAGTGGAATACTACTCAGCAATGAAAAGAAATAAACTATTGATACATACAACAACCTGGGTGGGGCTTCCCTGGTGGCACAGTGGTTGAGAGTCTGCCTGCCAATGCAGAGGACACGGGTTCGAGCCCTGGTCTGGGAAGATCCCACATGCCGCAGAGCAACTAGGCCCGTGAGCCACAACTACAGAGCCTGCGCGGCTGGAGCCTGTGCTCCGCAACAAGAGAGGCCACGACAGTGAGAGGCCCGCGCACCGCGATGAAGAGTGGCCCCCACTCGCCGCAACTAGAGAAAGCCCTCACACAGAAACGAAGACCCAACACAGCCAAAAATAAATTAATTAATTAATTAATTAATTAATTAATTAAAAAAAAAAAAAACCAACCTGGGTGGATCTTCAGAGAATTATGCTAAGTGAAAAGAAGGAGAAGACAGCTATCTACAAGCCAAGGAGAGACACCTCGGGAGAAACCAACCCTGCCACTGCCTTGATCTCGAACTTCTAGCCACCAGAACTGTGAGACGATAAATCTCTGTTGTTTAAGCCACCCAATCTATGGACTTTGTTATAGCGGCCCTAGCAAATGAATACATCTGCCTTTTCAGATTGGATTGTTAACTAGTGCTATACAACAAAAGGTCCCACAGGATCCTAACCCAGGATCTAGCCTGGACTCGGAATCAAGTCAAGCTGGTCAATTCTGTGTCTGCCACTTCCCAGTTATGTGACTGGGGAAAACGCTTCCTGTCTCTGGACCCACTTCCCAGCTATGTGACTGGGGAAAACGCTTCCTGTCTCTGGACCCACTTCCCAGCTATGTGACTGGGGAAAACGCTTCCTGTCTCTGGACCCACTTCCCAGCTATGTGACTGGGGAAAACGCTTCCTGTCTCTGGACCCACTTCCCAGCTATGTGACTGGGGAAAACGCTTCCTGTCTCTGGACCCACTTCCCAGCTATGTGACTGGGGAAAACGCTTCCTGTCTCTGGACCCACTTCCCAGCTATGTGACTGGGGAAAACGCTTCCTGTCTCTGGACCCACTTCCCAGCTATGTGACTGGGGAAAACGCTTCCTGTCTCTGGACCCACTTCCCAGCTATGTGACGGGGGAAAACGCTTCCTGTCTCTGGACCCACTTCCCAGCTATGTGACGGGGGAAAACGCTTCCTGTCTCTGGACCCACTTCCCAGCTATGTGACGGGGGAAAACGCTTCCTGTCTCTGGACCCACTTCCCAGCTATGTGACTGGGGAAAACGCTTCCTGTCTCTGGACCCACTTCCCAGCTATGTGACGGGGGAAAACGCTTCCTGTCTCTGGACCCACTTCCCAGCTATGTGACTGGGGAAAACGCTTCCTGTCTCTGGACCCACTTCCTAGCTATGTGACTGGGGAAAACACTTCCTGTCTCTGGACCTTAGTTTCTTCATGTATTAAAGGTGGGTTCCTACCTCACAGGGTTAAATAAGGATCCAATGAGGCTGGATGAAATGAGGTCAAGTTTAAGAAGTACCTGAAACCTGCAAGGCACTAAGTACATATTAGTTTCCCTTCCCTTCTCTTAAAGACTGCATATCCCCAGGTAGATTGATCCTACCGTCACTTGTAGACTGCTTGGTACTTCCACATATCTTCACATTTTCATCTAAGTTTTACTTGATTTTCAATTAAAATAGAAAGGGTAAACATGACTCCATTTTATAGAGAGGAAGAATGAAATAACTGGACAAAATACAAAGCTAAATATAGAAGAGACTAGAACCCAAGCTTCCTGTTTTTCTGTGACTATAGAAGGGTAAAAACTTCCAGACGTGGAATGTGGCTGTCCCCATGTAGGATAGGAATATCTGTCCTTGGAGGAAGGGGGAAGGAGAGTGATGACCATGTTTGTAAAATTCTGCCAAACTGTCTAGTAAGAGATACTAAAGTGTTTGACCTAGTGATTCCACTTTGGGGAACAGCCTCCAAGAAAACCGAAAGAAAAAACACTAATTTATGCAAAGAGGCTCACGATGGTTTCACAGAGAGAACTGAAAGTTTGGACATTCCTCAAATGCCCCCCTCGGCACATACCACCACTCCCCACTACCAAAATTAGGGAAATGGTAAAGGAAATTATAATAAACCAATATGCTGGACTATTGTGAAGTTATAAATAATATAACTAGATATATTATATATATAATATATATATTATATATATATTGATATATATATATATCTATATATCAAGTAGATAAATGATTTTAACACATGGAAATGTGTTTGAGAAAAAAATCAAGTGATAAAAGCCCTACACATGATTGCTCCCACAGAGGGTGCATCTGTGCAAACATTAATCACCCAGCACTGACAGAACCACAGTGAAACTGATGCAGTAGAAAGAAAACGTTTCATGCATTAGGTTCTTTAATATGTAAAGTCACTTAAGTTTTTAAAATGTAATGCCAAAAGAGTTCTCCCAACACGCACAGGGGGACGGCCACTATTTTAAAACTACCTCTTTGCCAGAGCTATAAAGAGTGTAAAAAGTCCCTCGCGGTCTTTCTAGCAGTAAATTTACCTATTTTCAAATAAGCAGAACAAGCAGGAGATGTACGTCTGCATTCCTAAAGCTCTGTGTTTTCTCCTCTTGATGGTTTTGGAGTCCTGCCCTCTCTCTGTGTAGATCTTCTGGCTGAAAGCTCCAGTGAGGACTGTCCCAGGAGCCCTGAGCAAACACAGCCTTGACCTCCAAAGCCCAGAATTCTGGACTGAGTCTCCCCCCTTACTTCTATCCCACAAAGCCTTCTCTTTGCCCCCCAAAAAACTCTGAGAAAAAGACATTTAAGTAGGATGCCTAACTATAAGAGAGTGGGAGTTTTCCCAGATATTTTTTTTTTCCTTGTATGGAGGCAAGGGGACCTTGAGAATCTGAATTCTGAGTCTGAATTTGACCTGGCTTGGCCCAATGCCAATATTTCCAAGTTGGCTCTGGACCAAGTTATTTAAGCCTCAATTTCTCCATCTGCAAAATGAGGATGCCACCATCAACCTGCCGGGGTGGTGTGAGTATAAACGTGTGAAAGACTTGGTACCCAAAAGAAAAACAATCACCCGATCCTGCCCGCCCCCCCAATCCCTCTTGTCAGGCTCCAAAGCTACTAGTACAGTTTTCAGTACTTAGCTCCTCAGCTGTGTTTCTCTCAATAGATATTTTCACTGATGGCAGAAGAGCCCTGGGAATGGACTACCTCGCAGAAATGTCTCTAATTCTTTAAAAGCCCCACGTGAAGAAAACTATACCCTCCAACAAGGAGCAAATAACAAGTCTTCTTCAGAATAAGGAAGGAAATAAATGAGCACGCTTTCCCTCTCACACACGCCTTGCCCAGAGAAAGTGGCCACCAAGGACCCGGTGACTGGTCTCTCTCCACCTACTCCCCCCCCAGCACGTGGACCAGGCGACCAGGGACTTGAGTTCGACTTCCGGCTTCCGGTTCTGTCGTGGGCAGAGCCTCTGGGCGGATGGCTAGGGAGGCTGAGCCTTCAGTACCGCAACAGCCTAACTCGAAGGGGTATCCCCACCCCGCAAATTCATCCGGACTCGTTCTTGCAAACACACGCTTCATTCCATCTCTTCTCAGAACCTCCTCTGACTCCTCTCCCCCCCCCCCCCATTTCTAAAAGAAATCCTGCCCAGCGCTTCCGTCTGACCTTCACACGGCTCGGTGGCCGGCCTCACCCTCCTCGTCCAACCTTGTCCGGGAGCCCCTCCACTCTGTGGACCCCGTTTCCCAGCCCTCCCTCTCCGGCCATACTCACCTCCATCTCAAGCCTTGGCTCTTGCTTTTCTTCCCTTCTCCTTCTCTCCATGCAAAACCAGCGTGCCTATTCAAGGCCAACTTTATTAGTCTGTGAAGGCTTCCCAGACTACTGCAGACCCCCTTTCCCGGCTCCTGGTACCTCAACCCCTCCCTTCACCCCCATTTCACTGAATGATGATTCCCTCCGCTCAGGGGTCACCCTTCACTGCCTCACCACCCGCAGGACTCAGAATCTGCACAAACACAGCTTCCACTGTGTTTCAAAGTAAATTAGTAAACAAGGACCCAAGGGCTTTTTCCTCAAAGGAGAATTAAAGGATTTGTTTGAAGACTCTTTTTCATTGAACAATGTACAGGGATCTAGCTTGGGGCCTCCTTCTGAAAGCAAGAAAAATACAAATTTCTTTTTAAAAGGCAAACATTCCATTTTTATGGATTAAATCTGATCCTCAGGATAGAGGCTTAGTAAAATATATTTGTAGTACTTTCTCTTAACACCAGAGATAACTGGTTAAGATAACACAGGGATCGCGCTGGGGCATGGCTAAGCCTCAGGAAGAGTGAGGAGAGGAGGTCAAAGGCCAGAGGGGAAAGAGGACTAGACACCTACACACTGGCTAAAGTGAGTTCTGGAGAACAATTTTGTCAAGATCATCATAGGGCAGATTATATATTCCTCATGGAGACTACATTATAACTGGAAGTTAACTGAGCACCATTAACATACCAAGAAAGCAAAGACGTATTCAATACTATAAAATAGTTCTCTAATTATTTACAAGAAATATGTATGCAAGAATTGGCATAGATATATCAAATATATGATATATGCTGATTAAAAGAGGGGTTCATGTTACACCCATAAACACATGAATGCACAATTCTACTGTATCACAAATTTTTATCTACAACTAACGTATTAGTCCTAATAACTATAAACATTGAATGAATACTAACTTTCCTTCTTGGTATTTGGACCAATTTTGAGAGAATGGTTTGGATGTTCCAGTTATCCTAAAGAGATAATTGGGAAAGTTTGAACCGATGTAGCAAAGAGAAGTATTGAAATGATCTGGTTAATCTCAGAGTGACCTCAGAGTTTGTAGGTGGTAAGCAGAGCAGGTGAGGGTGGCGGGAAAAGTGTGAAAGCCGAAGAGAGTGCCCCAAATTATTTTGGAAGGAGAGAAGAATGCAAGGAGTCATCCAACCTTTAGTGAAATTTTTGCTGGTAGGAGGGGGAGAGGAGGACCAATATAGATACTGAGGTGACAGCAGCCCACATTCTCTTTGTGGTGGTGAACTCTGTGTGTCAATTTGGCTGGGCTCTGGTGCCCAGTTGTTTCGTCATACACTAGTCTAAATGTTTCTATGAAGGTATTTCTTAGATGTGATTACATTTACATCAGTAGACTGTGAGTAAAGCAGATGACCTTCCAGAATGTGGATGGGCCTCATCTAATCAGCTGAAGACCTTAAGAGTAAAGACTGAGGTTTCCCGAGAAGAAGGAATTCTCCTCAAGATTGCCGGATAGAAATGCTACCTGAGTTTCCAGTCTGTCACCCTGTGGAATCCACATTCAAGATGGCGGCATCCACTTTTACCCAGCTTAGCGACCTGCCCTACAGATTTCAGATTTGCTAGTGCCCACAATCACATGAGCCAATTCCTTACAATAGATCTAGAGAGATAGATAGGTAGGTAGGTAGGTAGGTAGGTAGATAGATAGATAGATAGATAGATAGACAGACAGACAGACAGACATGTATATCCTGCCATTTCTGTTTCCCTGGAGAATCCTGACTAATATACTAATAAACTTTGTTTCCCTGGAGAACCCTGACTAATATACTTTTCCAGCACCAGTGGGCCCCAGATGGGAGCAAGTTATACAAAGAGGGGCCTGGACAGAAGAGAAACTCCAAAAAATGAGGAAAACTATGGCTGAGGACTCCAGTTCACTCCATCCATAGATCCCTCTTCCAAAGACAAGAAGAGACTTCTGAGGTTATTGGACAGCCCTGGACACCACACTTTTCTTTTCTTTTTTTTTTTTGGCCATGTGGCATGCAGGATCTTAGTTTCCCAACCAAGGATCAAACCCACGGCCCCTGCAGTGGAAGCACCAAGTCTTCACCACGAGACCACCAGGGAAGTCCCCGGGCTGGCCTTGATATTGCTTTGGGCAGCAGAATGTGGTAGAAGTGGCCTTGAGTGAGTTCTAGAACTGAAGAGGCCTGCAGCTCCCACTCTCTCTTTTTTCACAGTCAGTATGTAAAGAAGTCCACACTCTCCTGCGGGAGAGAGGTCACACAGAGGGAGGGATCCCGAAGGATGAGAGGCCGTGGGCAGACAGAGGTCACAGGAAAGAGACCCAAGAGCCCCCAGATAACAGCCCCACGAGGCTCCCTCGACGCGAGGAGCTCAGACTGCATCCCTGCTGACACCGCATGGAGCAGAGACCAGCTGGAGCCACTGAACTCTGCCCACATCCCTGACCCACAGACTCATAAGCAACAAGATAGTCATTTGTGCCCACAGAGTTCTGAGGTGCTTTGCTACATGGCAATAGATAACTGACCCATGGTGCCAGAACAAGGAGATGAAAATACAGCTCAATTAACTGAGAGTTTTCAGGACCCAGTCATAGAGAGTAAACAGGAAGTGAGACTATAACTGGGCCACCTGACTCTCATCAACTCAGCCAAAAAAAGACAAATCTGACACCAAATTCTCTGTTTTTTAATTGAAGTATAGTTGATTTACAATGCTGTGTTAGTTTCAGATGTATAGCAAAGTGATTCAGTTATGCATATATATATACACATATATATATTTTTTTCAGACTCTTTTCCATTATAGGTTATTACAAGATATTGAATATAGTTCCCTGTACTATACAGATAGTATAGGGAAAGTCCACCAGGGAAGTCCATCAAATGTAATTTAAACTAGGTCATCAATTCAGGTCCATTCCAAGAAAACTGACATTTGCTGAGATAAGCTAGGGACATTTGCATACTGAGCCCAGCCAAACTGGAAGCAACATCAAATAATAAATTATTAAAAATATAAAAATTATTTTAGGGACTTCCCTGGTGGTTCAGTGGTTAAGAATCCACCTATCAATGCAGGGGACATGGGTTCGAGCCCTGGTCCAGAAAATTCCCACATGCCGTGGAGCAGCTAAGCCTGTGAGCCACAATTACTGAGACTGCGAGCCACAACTACTGAGTCTGCGTGCCACAACTACTAAAGTCCGCATGCCTAGAGCCCATGCTCCGCAACAAGAGAAGCCACCTCAGTGAGAAGCCAGCACACCACAATGAAGAATAGCCCCCGCTCGCCGCAACTAGAGAAAGCCCGCGTGCAGCAACGAAGATCCAATGCAGCCAAAAAATAAATAAATTTTAAAAAATAAATAAAAATAATTTTATAGTTTATACCCAAAAAAGTAATAGACTTTGTTTGCAAAGTGATAATAGGACTGATTTTTTTCTTCTACTTTTTCAGTGTTTTCCTAATTTTCTTAAGTAAATGTGTGCTTATTCATAATAAAAATTAACTTTTAAATGAGTAAATCAGAAAACAGAAATTAAATTATCATTATGTTTAGTCCACTGGATGCTTTTTTTCAAAGTGGTATTAAGGCAGATGTATTGTTTCTTCAGCCTGAAAGAATCATTCACCAGTTTTCTGATCATCAGCTAGATATGATGTGTGGTCCAGCTCTCTGACAGAAGCCAAGCATCTAAAAGCCGGTCAACCCACGTGCCCAGCTGCCCAGCTTCCCTGTTTCCAGCTGATCCTTGGAATTTAATCTCAGTCCCAGATTTATGGGTGAAATTCTCCCATCATACCCCCCATCCCTATGAATGATCAAAATGGCTCTAGTTTCATTATTTGAAATCTTTTCAAAGTTAAACTTCAAGAAACACCTCTGTTCTTATTTGAGGAGCCTTCACCTTGATATCTTTCCTTAAGAGAGTCTAAAGTTGTCTTTAAATTAAAATAAGATCTTCACTCCTCGATCTACCATAAAAATCCTTCACCACCTGGTCCAGTCTGCCCTTTCAGCCTCATCTCTAGGTTCTCCCTGGAACCCTGTTTCTCAGTGTGGCTGGTAGAGCATCCGTATCAGAATCACCTGGGTCTGGTTAAAATGCAGATTCCTGAGCCCATGTACTGATGCAGAATTGAAAACAGGTTCCCCAGGTGATGTTCTGGTCCACAAAATCTTGAGAGTCACTGCTGCAGAGCCAGAAGACTGCTCACCATTCTTCCAGCATAGCATGTAGTTTTGTGCCCTCTGCCTAGAACGCTCTGTCTTCCTCCTTTGCTGATGCCTGCCTATTTTTCTAGACCTCGCTTAAATGTCACCTGCCCTCTGAAGCCTTCACTAGCCCTCTGAGTGTGGACTGAATACTTGTATCCCCCAAAGTTCATCTGCTGAAGTCCTAACTGCCATGTAGCTGTAATTAAGGTTACATGAGGTTCATAAGGATGAAGTCCTAATCTGATAGGATTAGTATCCTTATAGGAAGAGACACCAGAGAACTCACCCCCTTTCTCTCTCCGCATACACACAAAGAACTGGCCTCCAAGCCAAGAGAAGGGGCCTCAGAATGAAATTTACTCTGCCTGAACCTTGATCTTGAACTTCCCAACCTCCTGAGCTGAGAGAAAACAAATTTCTGTTGTTTAAGCCGTGCAATCTATAATATGTTGTCAGGCAGAATAAGTCATTTCCTTGACTGGTCCACCACACTGATCACTTTGTACTGTCATTAGCTGGACACTTCTCTGGCCTCTGCTGGACGGGAACTTTGTGAGGACGGGGATGCCTTCGTCACAGAGCACAGGGCCCCATCAGAGCTGAGTGCAGTAGAGGAGAGGTCAGGCTGCAGGTAACTTAGGGCCAGGCCAGGAGGGTATCGAGGGCGGTCTAAACACAACGTGTTGGCAAGACCGTGAACTTTCAAGTCCAAAAAACTGTTTCAATCCGGCACTAGTCCTTACTGGCTCTATGACCCAAGGAAGTCACTCAAGCCTCCCTGAAGCTCCACTTCCTCATCTGAAAAATGAAGATGGTACCGCCTACTTCCCAGGTGGGGTGTCAGATAAAAGGCAGGATTTGCAGTTAAATGTGAATTTCAGATAAATAACAATTTTTTAGTATAAGCATATTCTGTGTAATGTTTGGGACATACTTTTACTGTGAAAAAATATTTCTTCCTCTGTAATGAACTATATGGGAAAAGAATCTAAAAAAGATATATATATATATATATATGTATAATTGATTCACTTTACTGTACACCTGAAACTAACACAACATTGTAAATCAACTATATACTCCAATAAAAAAAAGTTTTAAATATTATTTCTCTGAAATTCAAATTTAACTGGGCATCCTGGTTTTTTGTTTGTTTGTTATTGCTGTGAAATCTGTGAACCTCTCCAGGGGTATTGTGAAGATTAAAGAAAATGATAACAGGGGCCTGTCAGCAGCATGCATACAGTAGGCGCTCTGTGGTAGTACTTACTAAACAACAGGACACCGTGAACATTACTTGAGCAAGAGGACGACAGAACCATCCATCTTAGAGGTTCTAAATTTAGCTCTGGCCAAAAACAATTATTTGAGATTTCTTAATGTGCCTAGAAGTATAAAGTTGAACTCATTTAAAATATATCACGTAAGTAGCTTTCAATTATAACTTCATCTTTTGCAGGTTCTGCCCCAGCAACTTTGTAATCTAGTGGTTTTTGAAGTGTCTGAAGTCTCTGCACATAATGAATGGGGATAATCTTCCTCTCCCAAAATGCCTTGGCTTTGATGATACAGTGTTAGACATATGGCCTGACTCGAATGACAATTGACTAAATCATTGTTTCCGCTCAATTAACTTCCAGCCCCGGGGAACAGAGCCTGAGTTCTGAGCTCAGGTCTCCTGACAAGCCCCCTCCCCATTAACAGCCCCAGATCTCAACCCCAGGCTTTACTTGAAGAATGGAATATATCTTCCTTTCATAGGTGACCCCTGCAGCAAACAAAAAATTTCACAAATTTGCAGAGAAATCATGTAAAACTTAAAACAGGTGTATTTAACTCTCGCATCACTAAAAACACGATGCACAGATCCACTAGCCAGCTATCCCCCTGTTATTTCTCCTCTCTTTCCTGGACACGTGGCTATACAGCTGGAGACAGGCTCTCCCAGTTTCCCTTGCAGCCCAGTGTGTCCATGGACTTGTTCCAGCCCGTGGGTTGTAGATGAAATTGACGCGTGTGAGTTTCAGGCACGTGGTGAGAACCTCACCTGCTACTCTGGGCTCCTGGATGAGGTCATGGTGCAGAGGCCACCCACCTGCCCTGGACCAAATCGTGAGAGAGGAATAAACTGCTATGTTCTCGAAGCCATCAAATGTTCTCGAGTAGCTTTGTTACATCAGCCTCACGTTTACTCTAACTGTGAGAAAATTAGTCCATGTAACCGTTTTGCTCACATCAATTACGAGAGTGAAATCCAAATGCCTGATCAAAGCCTACAGGACGGCGCATGATCTGGCGGCTCCCCCTGCCTCTGCAAACACGAAGCCCCTGCTTCTTCTGCTTCTGCCTCCTTTCTGACTCCTCCTCAGTAAGTCTCTCCTGCTGCTACGGGCCGAATGCTTGTGTCCTCTCCAGATTTATATGTTGAGCCTCTAATCCCCGGTGTGGCTGTGTTTGGAGGTGGGGCCTTTGGGCAGTAACTGGGTTTGGATGAGGTCATGGGGGTGGAGCCCCCAGGATGGAATTGGTGCCCCTCATAAGAGGATGAAGAGACCAGAGCACTCTCTCTGCCAAGAAGGCCCTCTGCAAACCAGGAAGAGGGTCCTTGCTAGAACCCAACCACACTGGCACCCTGATCTGAGACCTCCAGCCTCTGGAACAAGACATAAATGTTTGGTGTTTAAACCATCCAGTCTATGGTTTTTGTTACAGCAGTCCAAGCAGACTAAGACACCCAGCCAACAGCTCTAAAGTAAGTGTCTCACACCCTATATCTCTACCTGCTCTATTGATCTCCTTCTCGGCATTGATCACACTCCGTAATTTTCTTGTTGATGTATTCTTGTACTCGCTCATTGGCTCTGTCACTATGTAGGCCCCCTGACAGCAGCAGTATTCCCTCTCTTGTTCCCATTGCATCCCCAGCACCTGGAGCAATGCCTGACACACAGCAGTGCTCCATAAACATGTATCAAAATAATGAATTATTGATTATTTATATAGAGAGAGCTAGAGATAGAGATAGAGGCCAAGGGGCTAAGAATGAGGAACGCCGGACCTGAGGATGCGAGCAGACATCTGGAGGGGACACCAAAGGGAGCCCTCCACCTAGACAGCTGAGAAACTCTCCAGAGACCTTCTCTCCACCTTGACTTAGCTTTCTACCCCCTACCAAAACTCCAGGTCTGCTTCTGTCTGATTCCTGAGGCCAAAGGAGAGAGGGCGAATAACAAAGGAACAAAGTAGGATTAGACTAACCTGGCCCTCTGACGATTATAATTCATTGAGTTTCAGGTCCTGTTCTAAGTGCTTCTATTTAATCCTCACTGTGGGGTAATCCAATCTCTGAGGTAGGTCCTGTTATATCTTTCGAAGGGATGAGAAGACAGACACAGAGAGGTTACAGGATAAGCCCAAGGCTGTACAGCCAAGATTTGACGTTTGAGGTCTGGCCTCAGAGCCTGTGCTCTGACCCCCGTTGCGCACTGAGGGACAGAATACGTAATCCACAGCCTGCACACTGGCCCCGTGCTGGAATGGGGGACACCAAGACTAGCTAACTGCAGCAGAAAGGCAGGACAAGGAGTCCAAGAGAGGTGGCCACTCGACGCTCAGCAGCACCAGGCTTGTTGGCAGGAAGCAGAAAACACCACATCGAAGCTTGTGGGGATAAACAACAAGGTCCTACTGTAGAGCACAGGGAACCATATTCAATATCCTGTGATAAACCATAATGGAAAAGAGTATGAAAAAGAATGTATATACGTGCATAACTGAGTCACTTTGCTGTACAGCAGAGATTAACACAACGTTGTAAATCAACAACACTTCAATTAAAAAAATTTTAAAAAGAAAACAAAGATGCCTGCGGGACCTGGTGTGAGGGCAGGGCCACTTCCAAAGGGAGGGGAAATCTGTCTACACTCTGGACAAGGTTATATGTGTAAGGCTGCATCTATGCTATGTCTACGTGATGCATCGTTGGGGGTGTGTGTGTGTGTGTGTGTGTGTGATCAGAATAAAGGTTAGAGCTGCGTTAGATACAACTCTAAGGGTAAAACCTAACTAGAGAAACATCGACTTGTGACTTGGCAACTGAAGCTTCTGTGCCCTGAGCCAACAGTCTCTGTCATCACTGACAACAAGGATTTGAGACCCCGATGAGAGGCAGGAGCTCTTCCCTTGCTACCCTGAACCCCACAGTCTGCTCATAGAAACTGCCTTAAGATGCTTCTATTTCATTCTTCAATGCCTTGGCCCAGCTCTTTGTCAGTTTGGGAACTGATTAGTTCCAGAAGCCCAAGTAAATTCAATCTTCAGTTCACAAACCCAAGGTAGTGAGCATGGGCTGAATAAGTGACCACACAGACCTAAGGAAAACTTAAATCATTTTTTTCTGTTCTTTCTTTTTCTTTCTGATATCATCTGCAGGGACATGCCACAGTGAAAGGTTAGGACTGCTTGAAATGAGGGTTCTTCCCTCTACTGAAATAGTCTCTGAATTCCCAAGATACAATCATATCTGAACAGCAGGGCCTTGTTGCTCTCCCTGGAACTCCTTCTTAGAGCTGCTTCCCTGTAAGTCACTCTCTCAAGCAAGGCCCAGCATCATCTCAAGAGCTAAGATACTCAGCACAGCAACAGCCGTCTCTCACTCTGGGTGTCTTGTGGAAGTGAGAAGAACCACGCTGCATGCAGAAGAAACTGAAATGGTGACTCTCTCTTGCTTTCTCCTGGCACACTCGACCCAAGACTAAATTTGTTCCCGCAGAACAATAGGGAAGAAGTATTCACTGGGTTGAGTGTGAGATACCATTTCAACAAAGAGAGATTTCCAAGCTATTGAATCTAAAGAGTAGAATGGGGTCCCCAGCCAAGAGACATCAGATAACAGTCAGAGAAACACAAAATAACAAGAGAAAGGGAAAAAAGAGCCACAGGCACAAGAAAAAGAGCAGGGAAAAAAGAGAAAACATCCAAGAAAGTAAGAGACAGTGTGGCCAGCAGCAGCAGCAAAGGGCTTGGAGGAGAAATAAGGGGAGAAGATAGTTACCTGAATCCACATAAAGAAATTGGGGAGTTCCCTGGTGGCCTAGGGGTTAGGATGGTTTTCACTGCCATGGCCCAGGTTTAATCCCTGGTCAGGGAACTGAGATCCCACAAGTCACGCAGCATGACCAAAAAAAAAAAAGAACATCACTAAATGTAACTACATAGGTAAATATAAAAGACAGTTTAAAAGGAGTCAAAAGGAACAAACCCCCAGTTATAAAATAAAAAGTAGGGCTTCCCTGGTGGCGCAGTGGTTGAGAATCTGCCTGCCAATGCAGGGGACACGGGTTCGAGCCCTGGTCTGGGAAGATCCCACATGCCGCGGAGCAGCTAGGCCCATGAGCCACAATTGCTGAACCTGTGCGTCTGGAGCCTGTGCTCCACAACAAGAGAGGCCGCAACAGTGAGAGCCCTGCACACCGCGATGAGGAGTGGCCCCCGCTCGCCGCAACTGGAGAAGGCCCTTGCGCAGAAACGAAGACCCAACACAGCCATAAAATAATAAATAAATAAATAAACGCAAAATTTAAATAAATAAATAAGTAATGGGGATATAATTTTAAAAGTAAAATTTAAAAGACAGTTTAAGTCTTAAAAAAGAATATTAATACCTGAAAATCAAAAGACATCTCCAAATGGGTCATGAATGATATGAAAAACCAAAATCAGAGCATCATCAGAACCTGGGAAGCACCTAGAGAAGTGTAAGTCTGGTAGAATCAGGGTAAATATAATTTCTGAGCCACACTTAACTAAAGGCTTTTAGAATGCTCTTTGTAGGGAAGAATTAAAAATTAATAATACTTTTGCATTAATATTAGGCATGAGTTAACTCTACCTTAAAGTATATTTAGATTTTTTTCAATATTTTTGATTCAATTATTCTTATGTTCTTGACTTCAGAAAATTTTAGGTTAAAGACTCTACCATTGCAGTGATCCTTAAATTGGGGACAGCCATGAACTTATTTGATTATCTATTAAAATGCATACGTTCTTTTCACTAAAAGAGGAAAAGAAATAGGGGAGAAGAAAAATGACAGGTAAGGCTTAGAAGGAAATAAACAGACACAGTAAGAGTCAGCGAGAAATGGTGATAGAGACAGACATGCAGAGATAAATGCAAAAACCACAAAAAAACAATAGGCAAAATGACCATAGGCAGAGGTCCTGTGTCTTAAAATAAGCCAAAACAGGGACTTCCCTGGCAGTCCAGCGGTTAAGACTTTGCCTTCCGGTGCAGGGGGTGCAGGTTCTATCCCTGGTCGGGGAGCTAAGATCCCACATGCCTTGCAGCCAAAAAACCAAAATATAAAAGAAAAAAGAAGCAATATTGTAACAAATTCAATAAAGACTTTTAAAATGGTCCACATCAAAGAAATCTTTAACCCAAAAAGAAAAAAAAAAATCTTAAAAAAAAAAAAATAACCCAAAACAATCAGTCAAAGCCCTTGGTGGCAAGTATGTCATTGAAAGACCATCTTTTAAGGGAAGACTGCAGGTGAACGTCCACGGTATAATTTCATCCCACCTGTGTCTCAAGTATGCCATCCCCAGTGGAAAAGCCTGGAAAGACAGAGAGCCCTCAGGCTCATGCAGCCAAGTGAATCTTGCACAAGTATTCATGCCCTTGAAGAAGAGTGGGTGATCAGCCACAGGTAACAGCGGACCATTTCACTTCAAGGTAATATCAGATGTTCCTTCCCATCCACCCTCTTCCCTTCGTACCCAGTGAGCGTGTACACAGCATCCTCTGGAAGGTTCCAATGAGCATTAATGGGGGTAGAGATGTGGGTGGGAACATGGACCATGGGCAAGGTTGAGGGATATTTTCCCTCAATGACTGTCAGGTTTTCCCCATATTTTTTGAAATATTTCATTTTCTGTTTCTAAGCTCTAAATTGCTGATAAATACAGACGTCCCTGGCTATAGCCTGGTTACTAACCGCAATTTTTTCCTGGCTTCACCATATTTACTCTAAAGGTCTAACTGGTTGCAAATAACCTCTCCTTTGCAAAACACTCAACAGTCATCAGAATGTATTCATATACACTGAGTAAAGGATGTTCACAGAAACACTTTAAAGAAGGTAGGGCCACATATGAATTTTCTCTACTCTACAAAAGGAAGCCCAGAAGAAACTCGTGGAAGAAATTCATCCAAGGTCTCACAACCCAGCCAAGGCAGAGACAAGACCCAAATTTAGGTCCCCCACCCAGTGCCCTTCACTGCCAACTATATTTCCTTGGCTGTATCCCTGGGGTACAGAGCTTCTGATCTCACCCAGTTTCCCTCCTTTTGCTTCAGATCTTTGCTGTTGTTGTTAAATTTATTTTTGTTGAAGTATAGTTGCTGTACACGATCTTTGTTGTTTTTAATTAAAATATCACATTACTTGAGTCCCTACCTAGATCCCATCATCCTTCCTCCCTCTCCAGAGATAACTACTCTCCTGAACCCAGAATTTGTCCTTTCCGTGTATATTTGATAGTTTTATTACTAGGCTATATACATACAAATAACCTGATGCCTTGTTTTGTAGATTTCAAAATCGTTTCTATAATTCCGCAACTTGATTTTTTCTTTCCACAATTGTTTCTGAGCTTTGTCCATACCTGAGCTCTGATTCATTCATTTAAACTGCTATTAGTATTCCATGGCCTCACCTGTTTTCAACAGCCAAAAGCCACGCTGCAAGTCCAATGTTTCCCTTTTTTCCACCCTCCTCCTCAGGACTAAGCATCAGAATTTGGAACCAGATGGGCTCCATGAGCCCTCCTGGGCTTTCAGTGGGCCCATCCCCTGCTACGTTACAGCCTTTACTAATTTCCATTGGGGTTTATCCCGAGTGATTGGATTAATGAGACTTGATATTGTCATTTCACTGCCATCTTCATAATTAGTTCTCAGTGGAAATTGTTATAGTCATGACCCTTCTCAGTAGGAAGAAGTCAAGATCAAATTCTGGGAATAGAGCTTTCGAAACTACGTGAAGCAGGAAATTTGAAATGGGACCTGACTCATTGCTCCTCAAGAAGATGACTAAAACTAGGTAAATAAAAATAAAAGTTGTGGTTTGGGAATGTTGGGAAAGCATGTGTATGCAGGGATGTCATATTCTAAAAATATTCTGATACAATAATTAAACCAAACAATCATTATCTGAACACTCATTTTGGGGGAAAACCCTAGGAATTATATGGCATAACAAAGCAATAAAATGGCTTGTTTCTTGGGCTAGGTGCTCATGAGAGTTGCTCATTGTCTATGCTTACCTCTACTGCAGCCCTCAGCATTACATGATAGCTGTTTACAAGCCCATCCCTCCTACTGCAAACTTCATGATGGTGGGATCCATGTCATTGGTCCCTGGAGCCTGACACATATTTGGAGTTCCATTTGTCAAATGAACTGTTTAGTAAGAAAAGAAGAGTAGCACCAGTGAAGTCCTATTGGCATGTAAGAATCTCCTAGAGGCTGCCCATGAAAAAACGAATCAAACCAAGCTACTAAAATCGCTGCAGAGCAAGCTCAAATATGGCAGCCATGAGAGGAAGGGGCAGAAGCGCATCTACAGATGTGATGAAGCCAAGTTCATTCACTCAGCAAACAGCAGCTGAGTGAGGACCTGAGGAGGAACAGAAACAGTCTAAAGGGAAGGGAAGGAGGGAAATATATAGTTACTGAACCTCTACTTTCTAAGCTTATTTATGTTGGATGTAATATTTACCACACAGAAAAGTGGGTACAATCTCTATTTACTCACGAAGATCCCAAGTCTCAGGGAGGCTGCCTTAGATAACCACTATCATTTCGCTCATCAGTAATAAACCCAGGATGCAAGCTCAGTTCCATCTGACCTGAAGGCCAGTGGGCTTTCCAGAGCAAACATGGCATCTCTCCAAGGTGAGGAATGATTCCTAACTTTGAGGAGCTTATGGTTCAATAAGGGAGATCATTTTGGCTTAATAAAAAAAAAATAATAATAATGACTAATTAGAAAATAAACACATCGCAAGAGGGAGGGGATATGGGGATACATGTATACATATGGCTGACTCACTTTGCTATACAGCAGAAACTAACACAACATTGTAAAGCAATTATAGTCCAATAAAGATGTTAAAAAAAGAAAAGAAAAGAAACACAGAGACTGAGATGTCAACATTCCTTATAACCAGGTAAAGTTTAGCCTATTAAATTTTGCCTCCTACTACTTTTTTCCTACCTTCTAGAAAAACACCATGCCAATGTTCTCATTTCTTCTGTTTCCTCTACCTAGGATGCTTTCTTTACTCACTCTACCTGACCACATGCCTTGCAGGTTTGTCATGGACGTGTTCACTTTTGGACCACCCAGAATCTGAAACTCTGTCCAACATTTGGGAAATTCCCAACCTTATGAATTTTAGTGAGAGGCAGAGCCCACCTCCCACTTCAGAGGCCAAAAATGTCAATTGGTCACCTTCTGCCTACCTTGCAGCTAGAACACAGCTCAAGTTCTGCCAATCAGGCATACTCACCACAGACTTGGAAACAGGAGCAAGTGAGGTGAAGAAGCAAGGACCACAGATGATTCTGTCTGGAAGCTTAACAAGATTGAGGTCCTAGAGTGAAACTGAACAGGACTGATCACAGAAGCCTTTCTGTGTCCCCCATTTCTTGTTTGTAGGGAATAGACCCCAGCCACCATGACCTTCCCTGAGTTCCAAAGGG
This sequence comes from Balaenoptera physalus, assembly GCF_965194825.1. NCBI lineage: Eukaryota > Metazoa > Chordata > Mammalia > Artiodactyla > Balaenopteridae > Balaenoptera > Balaenoptera physalus. The sequence goes on from NC_138886.1 coordinate 113,016,259, forward strand.
CAGATTCAAACAGCTGCTAATCAGGGAAGGGAGGGAATGCAGAGACAAGGGAGGAGCAGTCAAGAAACAACAGTGCAGCCTTGGGACAGGGTCCTGGTTCTGCCTCAAGGGATACACATAACAATGTCTTTGAGCTCTTTACAGAGCCAAAACCCCCAACAAATGGAGTTAGCGTTCTTCATGCCAGAGAAGACCACCTGAGGCCAGATTAAAGGAACCAGAGAAGCTCATCAAGAGATTACCTGAGGCCAGATTAAAGAAGTGCAGGCCCTGCACACACCCTAATCTTATCAGCAACCTCACCCGTTGAACTATTGCTATAAAGCTCCTCACCAAATTCTTCCAGGTTGGGAAACACAGTTTTCGAGGGCAGGAGCCCTGTGTCCCCCTTTGCCTGGCAAAGCAATACAGCTATTCTTTTCTACTTCACCCAAAACTCTGTCTCTGAGATTCAATTCAGCATCACTACACAGAGACTGAATATTCAGCCTCAAGAGTAAGAGTGGTGAGTACTAGTGGTGGCAGCCTGAGTCCAGAGCCAATGGTCTTGGTGCTGCAAGAGATGGCCCAGTACTTGGCATGACAGTGGTGGCGTCCTCCCCAGGCCAGCTCTGTGTTGGAATGGCCTGAGATTTTATCCCTTAATCCTGGCTTGATGGCCTCAGAGCCCACATCTATGTGCCTCTACCACTCCAGTGGGCTAGCTGATATAATTTCTCATAACAGTTTAATTCAGTGAGCAAGATGTCAGGCATAGTGGGCACAAAGATAATAAACCTCAAAAGTAAATCTTTGACAAATCGGCTAAATCCCACTTGCCTCCTCCCAGCAAGGCAGGTACGCTGCTCTGAATTGGTATTCTCATTCTCAAGCATCTTTAATACTTTACTATACATGTATGTAACCCTGAGCACTAGATGGTAATCATCTTGTTTATTCTTAAATTTCAAATAAATGATGTCATACTATATGTATCCTTCTGCAACTGGCTTTTTTGTCACTCAACATGGTGATTATGGAATCCTTTCAGGATGATATATGTGGCTACTAGTTCATACATTTTTACTGCTGTGATGTTATAGAATTCCACTGAATGAACATGCCACAATTTATACATTCCCTTATGGGCAGACATTTAAGTTATCCTAATTTTATGCTAATAGAAATACTACTGCTACAGACCCTTCTGTACATGTGTTCTGGTGTGTGTGTGCAAGGGCTTCCAGAAGGTATATTTCTAGGTGTAGAATTGCTGGGTCATACCGTATGAGCATTTCCAAGTCTCCTAGTTATTGCCATATATCTAGTCCTCTAAAGCAGTTGTAGCTTACATCATTTTAACAAGTTTCTTCTTCTGCTTAAACCAGCTAGAGTCAACTTGTAACCAAGAACGCAGACGGATGCTGGGAAAGAATTATCCATGGGTCTCCCACATTTCCGCATGTCTTAGAGCAGAGGCTCCGACTGTCTTTATTTCCAGACTATCTTTTTAAGAATGTTTGTATAGTGAACAGCCTCGGGAAACAGAGATAAGGTCTCCTTCAGGAGCGGAAGGGAGGACAGATTGTTATTGGCTAGTTTAATAAAGACAATGTCTCCTTCTAGGACAAAAGTCAGGCAGGCTCACATCCATTATAAAAGATACAGCTTACTTAAGCTTAGGGCTCCTCTCTTGAAATTCACCCCACTGTGTGTGGAGGTATCATCTGGACCTCTTTGCATCACCCTGTGGGAACTGAGGCTCAGAAAACTGGTGGAAATGTTGATATTCTGGTTATTGACATTACAGTGACCAAGGAAGGAGTTTCATGTCTTCTGCCAGCACCTATGAAACTTGGGAGAGCTAACTTATTAGCTTGCAAGTAGGATAAAATCTCAGACTTTTCAGTTTTTGACAATTGATACAGGAAGTGGGGTGGTTTGGAAAATGAACCATCAGGAAAACCAGGAGAGGAAAATAGGATTGGTTGTCTGAAATGGTCATAGCTTAAGACAGTAAAAAATCCCACTAGCATTAACAAAAGGGACTTCAGCAGTTCATGCGGTTCCATTAGGAACACTTTCTGCTCTAAGTCATAGAATATTCATGTTAATAGTGAAACTGAGAAGGACCCTGTGGGGTTCCTGGGCACAGAAGTTCCTTGTTTGTAGGGAAGAGAGGAGGGAGGGGATGAAGAGACAAGGGAGGAGCAGCCAAGAAACAATAGTGCAGCCTTGGGGCAGGGTCCTGGTTCTGCCTCAGTTCCATAAGCAAGAAAGGAAAAGCCAAAGGAAAGTGGGATGAATGTTTATCAAAGATCCAATGGTGTGTGCCGTAGTCTACCCATGAGACCAGCCAACATCTCCATATCTGACAATCGAGCTCAAAGTCCAGGATCTTAGACCCAAACATGCCTTCTCAACGTCTGGTGACCTGGAAGCTTCAGAACACATTACTTAATTCACTCAGTTGAATTCACCCAATAAATAGCGATAAGGAAGGCATAGGATAAATGAATCAACATGGTGCAGAAAAGGGAAGAATGGAAAATACAAAGCAAGCACCAGTCCTAACATGTGCCATATTCCAGTGAATAGGACAGGTACTCTGGTTGGCAGAACAGTGAGTTCCTTTGCGGGTTAATCCAGAAATCCCTGGTTCTACTTTTGGAATGCTCGTCTTTGTCCCCTGGCCTCTGTGATCCCTTGTCCTGGCCTCTGAGAGAAACTTCCAGGCCCACTGTCCTCACAGCCCCCTCTGAGGTGGGCCTTGAGGAAGATAGCCTTCTGGGAGGTGCATGGCTTTCATGGTCTTTTTAAAATTGATGCAAGTAGTTTTTATTATTATGAGTAAGACTACTATGTACATTCTGCACAGTTCTTTCTGTGGATATCAGAGACCATCTTTCACTTAACAGATTGGAAAAGGTCAAAAACTTTGATAACACACTGCATTGGCAAGCCAGTACTGGCAGACACTTTCATATATATGCTGACAGGAGCATAAACTGCAGCTCCTTCCATGGAGGGCAATTTGACTAAATATATTACTCATAAGTACATATGAGTAATTTTGAGATATATATAGCTATCTATCTATATACATTTGGTTATATACATATACATTACTCATGCAATATCTTTTGACTAATTCCACTTCTAGGAATTGATCACACAAATGTATTCACACAAATAAAATGACATTTCTGCAAGATTATTCACTGCAGCTGTGTTTCTAAAGCACAGGATTGGAAACCACCTAAATGACAATCAATAAAGGATGGTTAAATAAAGCATGGCACCCATACAATGACGTCCTATACAGCTATAAAAAAAGAATGATAAAGCTCTTAATTTAGGTCTCCTAGAAACATTGTTAAATTTTTTAAAAAAACAGGTGCAAAACAGTATAAGATAGTAAGTGTCACCTGAGTCAGAAAGAAAGGACAGTCACACATCTCTGGGAGGACCCCCAAGAAACAGATAACAGAAGTTGCCACTGGGGAAGGGAGCTGGGTGGCTGTGAGCATGAGTGGGAGCAAAACTTTTCACTGTGTTTCCATTCTTTTGTATTTGAGCCATATGAACACGTAAGCCATTTAAAATCTTTTAAATTGAAGTATAGTTGATTTATAATGTTGTGTTAGTTTCAGGTGTACAGCAAAGTGATTCCGTTTTATGTATATATATATATATATATATATATATATCTATTGTTTTTCAGATTACTTTCCATTATAGGCTATTACAAGCTGTTGAATATAGTTCCCTGTGCTATAGAGTAGGTCCTTGTTGTTTAGCTATTTTATATATAGTAGTGTGTTTCTGTTCATTCCAAACTCCTAATTTGTCTCTCACCCCCCTCACTATCCCTTTTGGTAACCAAAAATTTATTTTCTATGTCTGGGAGTCTATTTCTGTTTTGTAAATAAGTTCATTTGTATCACTTTTTTAGATTCCACATATGAGTGATATCATATGATATTTGTCTTTCTCTGTCTGACTTACTTCACTTACTGTGATAATCTCTAGGTCCATCCATGTTGCTGCAAACGGTATTATTTCATTATTTTTTATGGCTTAGTAGTACACAGCCGTAAAATGTCAAGTGGTACACACTTGACTTTTAACCCAAGGTCACCTCGTGGTCCGAGATGGGTACTGGAGTGCCAGTCATCACAGCTAAGTACAGGCAGAAGAAGGAAAAAGAAGAAAGGACAAAAAGGAACCTGTAAAACTGAATTATTTCCCTTTGAAATAGCCTTTCCAGAAATTCTGATATCTCACTGACAAAACATAAATCCCATGTTCAACCTTACCAAGGGGACTGAGAAATGTAGTCCTTTATTCCAGAAAGCAACATATTCTACAACGTGTTACTAAAAAGGGGAAATGGATTTGGGGATAAATAACCTTTAGTCTTGCCAATAGTGGGTAAGGCTGCTGCTGACACTGGCTTCCGTTTGGCCTACAGAAGTTGGCTTTCCCAGTCCCTCCAGGCTCCAACTGTAGAAACTTCAGTTAATATAGACATCAGGCTATAGGAAAAAGAAGATCTCTCTTTAAAAATTTCTATTTTCTTTTCTCTACCTCTGCTCTAAATTATTCCCTTTTTTGTAGGACTTTGCTGAAATCTAGATGCAAATGAACTAACACAATTTAGTATCCTGAATTTCCCCTGCTATTTGCCCCAATACTGGAGCCCCAGGTCTCAGAGGAAGAGCCACCCACACTTCGTGGAAACAGCAATGCCACTTGGCCTGCCTTGTGACCCAGTGAGACTGTTCCATGTGCCTGGGCCGAACTCATGTTAACCTAATTACAGACCCCAATGGATGCTCTGGGGCCACAGCAAGCCCAAGACTGAGAATCTTAGCAGAAGCCCCGAAGTTGTGGAGCAAAGTCATATTCCCTCTTCAGTACATAACCATTTTCCTTTTGAGGAAGAGAACACTTGATGGGGGGCCCCAGGAGGCCATGGCAATGAAGTGTTTATGAGCTAGATTATCTGAACCACCTAGCAGCCATAAAATCGGAGGAGCTCAGCACCAACAGAAGAAAGCGGTACATGCAGGACTGGACCAAGCAACTGCAAGCCCAGTTTCCTGATGTCTCAGAGGGAAGTTACAGGTAAAAAAGGAAGACTATGGTGAGCCATGTGGTACTGGATAAGAGTTGAAGACATCAGTATGAACTCATGTTAACCTTATTACAGATACAGATAATATAGTACAGTTGAAAAGATACAGAATGATTATAGATATATGTATACACATGGATTGGTATATACACATATATTTCCTAGCTCTGCCCACAAAAAAGCCCAACGGCAGTAACACCCAAGTAGCAATGAGAACACCCAGCCCCCAAATCTTGTTATCTAAATACCATTTCTCTGCCTAGGGCTGAGGAATGGAAAACACAAGATGAGTCTGGAGTATCTTGTCATGCCAGAAAGTAAGAAATTGTTCAAAAAATAGCAGAAGAGGGCATGTCAATGGCCAGGGCTGGAACAATTTGATCAGTGAGATAAATAACATAATACTGGATTATAATCCAAAGTAAAACATTTCATAAATAAATAAATGGGGAAGAAGAAGAAGCACATCATCCTTACAGAAGGATTCCAAATAATTTATGTAGATGATGCCCCGTGCCAGAGTTGGAGTTTAATCCACCACTCTCAACCTTCACCCCCACATCCTTGACCACAAGTGTGGACCAGATTTATGACTTGATTCCAAATATCAGAGTGTGGAAATGGGGGAAAGGTAACTTGAGACTGAAGAAGCCTGGCAAGCACAACCTTGATCAAGGTTAACCTCACCAGTGTTAAGTCATGTTGATATCATATACCCTGTGATATGATGTGACAAGAAGCATGCTTCTGCTCTTTGGTACTCTTCCCCAATACCAATAACCCAGGCTTATTTATTTATCAATAATTTGATAAATTATTTTCATATAAGTAACAGAAAGGAAAACCAACATGTTGGACAAACAAGGTCCTGAAGCATGAGCATCGATCATTTGGTCAAAGGCAGGGGACAAAACAAGCAGTAACAAGAAGAAACAAACCAAGGCAGGTCCCTACAGTCTGTCCTAAGGAAATAAGATCTTGTAAGGGGGGGAAGGGAGACAGACCTGAAAACTAATCTGAGTGCAAAGGGGAGTGCAAGAGGCATTCTGCAAAATACCTGACCAGTACTCCTCAAAACTGTCAAAATGATGAAAAACAAAGACTGTTACAGATCTGCTATAGAATGAATGTCTATGCCTCCCCCCAAAATTCATATGTTGAAATCCTAACCCCCAAGGTGATGGTATTATAAGGTGGGGCCTTTGGGAGGGGATTAAGTCATGAGGGTGGAGCCCCCATTAATGAGATTAGTGCCCTTGTAAAGGAGACCCCACAGAGCTGCCTTGCCCCTTCTGCCATGTGAGGACACAGAGAAAAGATAGCCATCTATGACCAGGAAGTGGACCCAAACCAGACGCCAAACCCTCCAGCGCCTTGATCTTGGACAACCCAGCCTCCAGACTGAGAGAAACAAATGCTGTGTCTATAAGCTGTCCAGTCTATGGTATCCTGTTATAGCAGCCTGATCAGAAGGCAAGATCAGAAGAAACTAAGGAGACATGACAACTAAATGCAAGGTGGTATCCAGGATTAGATCCTGGAACAGAAAATGAGCATTAGTTTAAAAACTAATGAGATCTGAATAATGTCTAGAGTTTATGTATTAGTAATGTGCCAATGCCAGTTTTCTACTTTTGACAAAGGTACCATTGTTATGCAAGATGTTAACAATAAAGGGAACTGGGTGAGGGGTAAACCACACTCTCTGTACTAGCTTGGTGATTTTTCTGTTTTTCCAACATTTTTAGTTAATTTCAGAAATAGAATTTGTCAAAATAATCTGACTCACCTAAATTTGACAAGGGAACTCCTTCCCCCAGGTACTCCCATAAGTATGTCCTTCAGTTCTCTGCCCAAACGTCACCTTCTCAAGGACTCCTTTGACCACCCTATTAAAAATAGCAAACCCTATCTTACCTGGTTACTCTAACCTGCTTTGTTTTTCTCCCTGGCACTTATCACCATCTAATACTCTACATATAATTTATTGGTTTATTTTCTTCCTTCCCACCTCCTCCAGCCAGAGGAGGGCAGGAAATTTTGTTCTCTGAATCCTCAGCACATGGATGGGTACCTAGTATACAGTTAGCACTCAATAAACATTTTTCAAATGAGTGAATGAACCTTCTTTTAAACTATTTAATTGGGATTTCTATTACTTGCAGACAAAAGCATCCTAACTAATATGCATGTACAGTGGTTTAAGTCAATGGAGAACCAGAACCACCTGACACAGGCAGGGCCACCATGGCTTCAGACTCTCAAGAATGATGATTTGGGTCACCGTATGGAGTGGCAAACCCCAGTCAACTGACAAAGAGAACAAGGGTTGGATGGTGCTGCAGAAGGACAGTCCCGATTATCAACCATGGCCTCATGAGTAGTCTAGAAACAAGAACTGTAACATCTCACCCTAACTTTTTTCCTAATGTGTCAAAGAAACATTTATGTATTTTAACTAATTTTACCCCTGGTGTCCATCTCCCTTTTCCTCATCACTCTATAAAGGATTTTGGTAGGTGGTCTACAAGAACGGCTTCTATCCCAAGACACTATGATGGGACCAAAGAGGTAATTGATGAGTATTTGGGTCATTCCTCTTTGGGGGAGGGATGGATGCATTTTCTATTGTACTAACGCTGCACTATGTGAGTCTGGAGTTGTTAAATTTCTATTTGAAAACGTAAATATGGGAAGAAGTGCGTGTGTATGTGACATTGGACAACCATACTGGTGGACTCTGATGGACATTTATCTATCTCTTTGGCCACACAGCATTTGAACTCCCCACTTTTATAGCTAAGATTTATTGAGTGCTTATCATGTGTCAGGCACTGTTTCAAATGCTTTGTCTATGTTACCTAATAAAATCCTCACAGCAACCCTATGAGATAGGTACTATTATTCTCCTCCTTTTACAGATGAGGAAACTGAGTAACAGGGACATTTCATAATTTAACAAAAGCCATACAGTTAGTAAGTGACAGACCTTGAATTTGTATCCAGAGAGTTTGATCCCAGTGTCCACACTCTTAACTACTACTCAATATTGTCCTCACTATATTGAATATATTCAGAAAATTTCCCATCTTGTGGTTTCTAGTGGAAGGCAGAACCCAACCGCCATTTTAGAAGCATTGAGAAAATTCCAGAAATTCACCTCCCCAGGCCCCCTGCAGGTCAGTCATGAGTACAGAATCTAGACTCCATCAATCTGAAGCAACTGCCCCAGGCTCTAAGTCAGTAGGCATTTTGTAAAGATATAAAAATCACGGAGAATTTTTTCTGGAGGCAGTGGCATTGTACCAAGATTGAACTCCTGAGCTTGAACTCCTACTGAGATTGAACTCCTGAACTCCTACTGCCCTGGCCAGTGTCAATGGTGTTACCCACACATGCAGTGTTTGGTGGTGGAGTCAGTCTGTCAGATAGATAGAACCAGTCTACAGCAGTAATTTTGATCCTGACTTCTGGCTGTATAGCCTCCAAGTCTAGTTTTCCAAGCCACTTCCCCCATGTGCTTCTCTGAGCTACCCAATATCTTTTTATAAGAATGATTATTATCTTATTACTGAGTCTATTTTTGTCTTTTTTAATTGAGCTATAATTGACAGTTAACATTGTATTTGTTTTAGACATACAACATAAAGATTTGATATATGTATACATTGCAAAATGATCACCACAAGAAATTTAGTTAACATCCATCACCTCACATAGTCCCAACTGCTTTTTCTTGAGATGAGAATTTTTTAACTGTCTTAGTGACTTTTAAATATGTAATACCATAATATTAACTGTAGTCACCATGCAGTACATTACATCCCCAGGACTTATTTATCTTATATCTGGAAGTTTGTACCTTTGGACCACCTTCATCCAGTTCCTCCAGCCCCTACCACTCACTTCTGGCAACCACCAATCTATTCTATGTTTGTTTGCATTCCATTTTTTTTTCAGATTCCACATACAAGTGAGATCACACAGTATTTGTCTTGCTCTGTCTAACTTATTTCACTTAGCATAATGCCCTCAAGGTCCATCCAATTTGTCGTAAATGGCAAAACTTCCTTCTTTTTTATGGCTGAGTAATAGTTCATTGTGTGAATAGACCACATCTTCTTTATCCATTCTTGCACTGATGGACATTTAAGTTGTTTCAATGTCTTGGCTATTGTAAATAGTGCTACAATGAACCTGGGAGTTCAGATATCTTTTCAAGATAGTAACCTTGTTTTCTTCAGATAAATACCTAGAAGCAGAATTGTTGGATCATATAGTAGTTCCATTTTTAATTTTTTGAGGCACCTCCATACTGCTTTCCATAGTGGCTGCACCAATTTACCTTCCCATCATCAGTGCACAAGGGTTCCCTTCCCATCATCAGTGCACAAGGGTTCCCTTCCCAATATGATTTTAAGAAACGACTTTGCTACTAATAGCAATGAGAATCAACTTCTGTTGCTTGCAACCAAGGACCTTGGTATATGAGTCCTTTCCTGAGGATGAGAGACCCAGAAACATCTAGGCTCTAGTCATACCTGGGAAGTTGATGACACAGTCATGCCAGAAGCCTATCAGTACAGGAATCATGTGGGCTGTGGTGCCTCTTGGAAAGAGAACTTAAGCTCTATTCTCTGCTGGACCTCATCCATATCTTGTATGGCAGACTGATGGAATGGCCACACGTAATCCTCTGTTCAGGAGAGCTGAGGACCCTGTGATGGTTCATTTTATGTACCAACATGACTGGGCCACAGGGTGCCCAGACATTTGGTTAAATCTTATTCTGAGTGTGTCTATGAGGGTGTTTGGTGATGAGATTAGCATCTGAATCAGGAGACTGAATAAAGCAGATTGCACACCGCAGTGAGGGTGGGCCACATCCAATCCACTGAGGGCCTGAATAGAACAAAAGGCTGAGCAAGCTAGAATTGGCTCTCTCTCTCTACCTGACGCTGTTCATGCTGGAACATCAGTCTTCTTCTGCCTTTGGACTCGTATGGAACTTACACCATCAACTCTCCTGGTTCTTAGGCCTTTAGACTGTATATCTTTGGACTTCTCACCCTCCATAATCATGTGAGCTAATTTCTTAATAATGAATGGATGAGTGAATGAATGAATGAATATTCTTTTGTTCTGTTTCTCTGGAGAACCTTGGCCAATACAGACCCCCTTGAGAGAGAAATGATCCTAGGGGAATAAAGAAATGTACTTGACCTAGTAAGGAAAGGAAAGGCAATTCTTTAAGAAGAGTTGTTATGTTGAACCAGGATTTCTCTGACTTTGAAATCCACAGACCACTTAACGAGCCAAATTTTAGGTCATTTCTAAAGAGAGTCATCGTGATTTTAATAATAAATATAAAAACCTTTAAAATCAATAGTTTATTTCATATCAGTTGAAAGGGTTGAGACTTTGAAATCTTTCACTCTTTGGCTTGGTGACGTAGTTTTGTCACCAGATTCCACATCTAATTGGTTTCTCCTCTCTATTTTTTTCTACCTAATTATAAAATTCTAAATTCCAATTATAAGTTATTGAGCATGGCAGGAAGAGTTAGGCTCTGTCAGATAATGCTAGGTATTTGGGTTGAACAGGGACACGGAAGTCATGGAGAGATGACTCACTGAAGTCTTCTTTCAGCTTTGCATCAGATGCTCAGTCAATAAGCATATCACACTCAAAAGCTGGAGGAATGACTCGCAGCTTGGGAATCGGTGCTGAATGGATTCCTAATCTACTCTTTGGAAAGTAGCTTTTCATGTGCCCTTGCAGCCCCTGGACATAATTTTAAAATATGGCCAATAATACATCATTGATTTCTTCTCCCTGAGAAGGAAATCAGCAAGTGCTGGAGAAAAGACAAACTTTCTGCAAATGAGCTATTTGCACCATGAAGAAATTCTGGTATCTTACCCTCAGTATTAAAATTTATGATCATTCAGCCCTGAGGCAGTAGGCTCAGGCTCTCAAGACAATAAACACATTGCTGAAATACACAGTTGAGCAAAACACTTGAAGTCCTAGAAATGGAGTTTATGACATTTATCAGTGTCATAGACAAACGTTTTTATTTCCTTCCTGACTTCAAAAATTCTTGAGCTTTCTGACAGTTGGGCACTTCAGTATGGAAGAAGTCTTGTACTAGGTGCCCATTTCTTGATATCCCACATTAAAAAGATATGCTGCCAGTGGGTATAATTTGAATAGATTCACAGTTTTCACTATTTCTATTAACTTTGAATCAAGATCAAGATGTGTTTGAAAATGCAGACTTTATTATTATTCAGGTATGATGAGGCCAACAGATCAGGAGAAGCTTGCCATTGAAAAAAATAGATTTGTTATACAGATCCCAAAAAGTAAGGGCACACCATGCCATGAGGGGGGCCACATGAGGAAACACAGAGTTGGTCACAAGGCAGAGGGAGAGGGACTTCCCCGGCGGTCCGGTGGTTAAGACTCTGAGCTTCCACTGCAGGGGGCACAGGTTCAATCCCTGGTCAGGGAACTAAGATCCCACATGCCAGTGTGGCCGGTGAGGGGGCGGGGAAGGCAGAGGGAGAAGGAGAGAAATCTGAGCAATAGCCTTTATTGCGGTTCCCATGGGAAGGAATATGTGAGGCAGGGTAAACTGGTTTAGGATTGGCTAAATTAATATTTCAGCAGGCCCTGGGGCATAGCATAGGGACTGTCCCTAATTTCTGCTATGTTGTCTTGGAGGTTTTAGAGCAGATGGAGAGTGGCCCGGAGTGTGAGAGGCTGATAAAGAAGGTGGTTGGAGGTATGGGCTCTGGATTGGTTGGTCTGCATACAAAAGGCAATTCTGGTGATTTTCATTTACTTTCTCTAGGAATTAGCTATCCCGGGAGGGGTAGTCTCTCCAGTGTCAGCAAGGCCCCAGATGTCAAAGCATCAGCACACAGACAATGAAAGACACATTGAAGATAGGATGCATACTGTTGGCCAACAATTATTCTCAGTAAATAGAGCAGTGTGGGCACGACATTACAGAGGACTTTTTTTTTTTTTCAGGTATAATCTCTATGCTTTCTTCATTTCTTTTTCTTTTTTTAAATTTTTTATTGTAGTACAGTTGATTTACAATGTTGTGCTAGTTTCTGCTGTACAGCAAAGTGAATCAGTTATACGTATACATATATCCACTCTTTTTTAGATTCTGTTCCCATATAGGCCATTACAGAGTACTGAGTAGAATTCCCTGTGCTATACAGTAGGCCCTTATTAGTTATCTATTTTATATACAGTAGTGTGTATATGTCAATCCCCACATCCCAATTTATCCCTCCCCCCCCATTTTCCCTGGGTAACCATAAGTTTGTTTTCTACATCTGGAATGCCCCTCCTTGCTTTACACACAGCTATGTATATTCAGGGAAGGTCCCAACATTTATTTCCTAGTCTACACCATCACTCATGAACCAATCAGCAGCTAGGTGAAAACTCTCTTCTGCGGCACATGCCTTTTGACTGAGAAACAAGACAAAAAGTCTCTAAACACTTCTCCCTCATGTTTGCATCACACGTATTCCAAGAGCTATTTCACCCTCTATACATCAGTAGTTTCGTCCAATCATACATGATGATAATTGCTCTTTCATATTGCCTGTGATATCCGACAGCATCATTTTTTTAAATTTATTTATTTATTTATTTATTTTTGGCTGTGTCGTGTCTTCATCGCTGCGCGCAGGCTTTCTCTAGTTGTGGTGAGCGGGGGCTACTCTTCGTTGCGGTGTGCGGGCTGCTCATTGCGGTGGCTTCTCTTGTTGCAGAGCACGGGCTCTAGGCGTGCAGGCTCAGTAGTTGTGGCCCACGGGCTCTAGAGCGCAGGCTCAGTAGTTGTGGCGCACGGGCTTAGTTGCTCCGCGGCATGTGGGATCTTCCCGGACCAGGGCTTGAACCCGTGTCCCCTACATTGGCAGGCGGATTCTTAACCACTGCACCACCAGGGAAGTCCCAACAGCATCATTTTTTTAATGAATTTTTCAATAACTTGTTATGCTTTCTCTCTGAGTACAATTGTCATCATATTTAGCTGGTTTTATAAGCTTCCCTTCAATAACATAAATAATACCTCTTTTTCCTCTGAGGATAGCAATTCTGAATGATGCCTCTAGTTTTGGTCTCCCTTCTGCCTTTAACAGGAAAATTAATCAGTTCAAGGTTTACTAAGGAGGTTTCTGTGCTTCATTTGCAAGAAATTTGATGGCTCTCTTTCACTACTTGACAAAGTTTCAGACAACATACGAGGGACTGGGGGAAATGGATGACCTGTCCAACAAAATCCAATTTCTAATTTATTATCCCACTTCTTTGCACTCCTCTTTTGACAAATTGTGTGGTCTTACTTGTTCCAGCACATAGACTCACATACTACATTTGAGTTGTACTCTTTACATTATTGTTTTCACCTCTATTTGTAATGCTTCATTGAAGCACTTCCAAGCCATCTATCTTTCTTTGTAAACTAGGGAAATGCTACAACACATTTTAAACTAGAAATTTTCCCTTAAATGTTGCTTTCACTGTGTCCAACCGGTTTTGATATAAAATGTTCTCCTGTTATCCTCTTCACTGGTTTTCTCGACATTACAATACAAAAATTAACTATGACAAATGCAAACTTCAACAAATGTATACAATAACTCACGAATGACATGGAAGTACGATGAGCTAGATGAACTGAATTCTATTCACTGAAACTTTACATGAGATGATATCGCAAAATTGGAGGAAATACACAATACATTTTGTAATAAATACAAGATGTTTAAGAAGACAAACAATAATGTAGTGAGATTTTAGTTGAAATTATAACTGAGATTATAAATTTATAAAACTCAGATGAATAATATTGTCCCATTGTTTTTTCTTTTGAAAATCCCTGTGAATCACTTGATAGCTGGGCAGGGATCACAATAATCACAGTAAGTCTGGTTTCCCTTTTGATCTTCTGGATAACTAAATCAGTCATGTTTGTTCCATTGTTTCAGGTATTCTGTTCACTTTTTTAAATTCAGAAACAACTTTGTATTTCCAGAAATTTTTTTTTTCTATTTGACTGTTCCTTTGCAATATAGTAAGATTTGTATAATGTTTTAAATCTCTAATTTCTTCCTAAGTCTGTGTCAGAACTCCCTATTCTAGTTTTGGTTAGATTTGCCTTCTGGCTACTGAGCCCATTATATGATTCAGGGGCTTTCTTCGCCTGTTTGCATCACTTAATGCAAGTCAGGATGCTGGGCTCTTGCAGGCAGGGGGGAGCTGACTGCTTCGGAAGAAACTGCTTCTTCTGTACGTCAGAGCCAAACAAACTGGCAAGCTGGGACTTTTTTTTTTTTTTTTTTAACAGGGTATTTATTTATTTATTTATTTTCATTTATTTATTTTTGGCTGCGTTAGGTCTTTGTTGCGGTGCGTGGGCTTCTCATTGCAGTGGCTTCTCTTGTTGCCGAGCATGGGCTCTAGGCACGCGGGCTTCAGTAGTTGCAACGCATAGGCTCAGTAGTTGTGGCTGGCAGGCTCTAGAGCACAGGCTCAGTAGTTGTGGCGCACGGGCGTAGTTGCTCCGCGGCATGTGGGATCTTCCTGGACCAGGGCTCGACCCACGTCCCCTGCATTGGCAGGCGCATTCTTAACCACTGCGCCACCAGGGAAGTCCCAGCACACTCATTCTTAAGTGTGAAGGAAAGGAGAGAAAGAAAAAAGAAGAAAGGAAGGGAGGGAGGGAGGGAATGAAGAAGGAAGGAAGGAAGGAAGGAAAGAAGGGAGGGAGGGAGGGAGAGAGGAGGAAGGCAAAGAAAAAGAGAGAAAGAGAAAAGCAGCATAGAGTACATTTTAAAACTTAACCAAGAGGATGGATTTTTGTATCTGCATGACAACAAGCCACTACATGATTACGTAGTTTCCCAAAAGATAAGGGTTTGTCCTGAATCAACAACAGAGATACCACCATTGCAGGACACTGTCAGAAAATACAACCTTGAACCACCTACTCTGCTCTTTTAGAAAGTCTTGCTAAGAGATGTGGCATTTAAGGGGGTCCTAGAGCCACCTACTTCTAACTTCAGTCCTACCAATTGTTCAGGTGAAGCCACCAAAAGGCTTCATACTTGGCCCCCAATAGCCTGAGCTACAGAACCACCTTCACTGAAGTGCTCTTAAGTTTTAACATCAACTTTCATTGAGCATTACTACAGAGACAGACGGTGTATGAAATGTGATTTTGCTTTTGTTAAAAATCTTGTTATTAAGTAAATTATTCAACATTCCTGATAACAAGGATAACAACAATAAAAGCCCTGTGTGAAGGAAAAGCCTGAGAAACTCACAATCCCGAGGAAACTAGGGAGACCAGATGACTAAATCCAAGATTCGGTCCTGGATCTATGGATACCTGGATACCAGGACTGAATCTTGGACACCCAGATACTAGAACTGAATCTTGGATGAGAAAAAGGATGTTCGTGGGAAAACTGGTGAAATCTGAATAAAGTTAGAGTTTAATTAATATTTATGTACCAATGTTAATTCCTTAGTTTTGGTAAATGTTAGGGGAAATTGAGTGGAGAGTCTGCAGGAACACTGTATTATCTCTGAAACTTTTCTGTAAATCTAAAATTACTCCAAAATAAAATATGTATTTAGGGGATAAAAAGCTCACATGAGAAGCTTAGAAGCTTAGAAGAAAAAACACATCTCCCAAGAGAGTCTTCTATGCATTCCTCTTTTTTAACAATAAGTTCCCATAACTTACTGTCCTTATTTTTATGTTTGCTATTCAGAAGCTCAGAGCCAAATTCCACGCTGGGTCACATCAACTTCATTAACCCTTAGATTTATCATATTTGTTTCCTCATTTTTCCTGATCCTGATTTCCCATTTCAGTTAGGAATAAAGCCTAACCTTGCTGTGTTTTTGCTATTGTTGTCCTAAGCCACCTCTAATCCTTTCAGGAAGGAGGCTCTGCATTAATTATAGATGTGAAAATTGTCCTAAAGCAGGGAAGCAAGATTGTGAAGGCTCAGAAAGTCATGGGTCACAAGGAATGGCTCCTTTAGGCAGAAAGATGACTCAGGGGAGAAACAATGGTTGTCTTCAAATAACTGAAAGATTGCCCTTGAGAAAGCAGGAGAGACTTTCTCCATGCTGCACCAGAAGGCCAAACCCCAACCAAGGGGCGCTCATCACCAGAGGAAGACCCTCAACTCAAAGTAAGGAAGAACTAACAAAGCTGACCAATGGGGGAGTAGTTAGTTCCCTGGCCCTAGAGACACTCAAAGCATATCTAGATTATTTCAGCAGGATCCTCTGTTTTTTTAAATGCTATTAAAATGCAATAAGTCTGATTCAATGGGTACCAAGACTCTAGTCTAGACCATCTGTCAGGAATTCCTCATTGAAGAGGTTCAGCTAGGAGATCTGAATATTTCTTTCAGCTGCATATTCTGCATAGTTCATACTACAGTTCTGGGATGTAGAATGAATAAACCTAACAGCAGTGGGTGATATTAAATGCATACTCTGTGTCAGGAGCTGCGGGGTGTGCTTTGCATCCATTATCTCTAGTAACCTTCCAACAACTCTTCCAGTTGGCCCAACAGGAGAGTTTATGCCCTCCTGGCCATGCCTTTTCACACTGCTCTTGTCTCTAGTGGCAGTGTTGGTGAGATAGCTGCAGCATGATACCCCAAAGGCAGAGTCTGAGATAGTTACTGGTGTCTTTTTGGAAAGAAGTATGGGTGACTGAGTCAGGGGACCCATTTAGTCGATAGCTATGGCCTTAGCAATCAACTTAATAATGTATTGAGAAGATGGCAAGTCTATCTGTTCAGGAAGAAAATCTCCTTTCCCTCAGCATCCCTAGCTTCAAGCAGAACTTCCTCTTCTTTCTATATTTGGGTGAATGCTGTGTAATATATATTACAAAATATGGCACCCACTAGCTGTGTGACCTTGGGCCAGTCACTTAACTTCTGTCCACCCCTCACTTGCTCCAGGGGGTCAGACAAATATTTTTGAGAACCCTTAGTGCTAACATTACCGATGATGGACTTCCCTGGTGGCGCAGTGGTTGAGAATCTGCCTGCCAACGCAGGTGACACGGGTTCGAGCCCTGGTCCAGGAAGATCCCACATGCCGCGGAGTAACTAAGCCCGTGCACCACAACTACTGAGCCTGCACTCTAGAGCCCACAAGTCACAACTACTGAAGCCTGTGCGGCTAGAGCCCGTGCTCTGCAACAAAAAGAAGCCACCACAATGAGAAGCCCGTGCACCGCATCGATGAGTAGCCCCAGCTCGCTGCAAGTAGGGAAACCTTGCACACAGCAACGAAGACCCAACACAGCCAAAAATTAATTAACTAATTAATTAAAAAAATAATGATAACATTACAGATGATGGATGGAGGTGAACTGATATTTTCAACAACATCCAAAAGTCACGTAATGAGTGAAGGATCATCTGAATGTTTCATCTTGAGGTTTAAACTTTTCTTTACAAAGTGCTCATTTGCCAGCGATTTTATTTTTATCCTTACTACCCCTTGAGAAGTAGCTATTGAGCTCCATTTTTAACATCTGCAAAATGGGGACATGGGCCTTACCCAATGACTCAGCCCTTCTGACCCTGGTGGGTTACCGGGCTGGGTTCCAGGACAGTGAAAACAGAGCTCTTGTGAAATCACAGTTTCTGCCGCAGGAAAGGGCTAATGATATCGACTGTTATTACACCATCCAGAGGAACATTTGGAAGCAGAATAGCATGGGCCCTACAGAGAATAAAACACAGGAGTTTGTGGAAGGGATCTTGGTCGCTAAGAGGAATAGCTTGTAGGAAGAGAATCAATGATGCCCAGGGTTCAAGGGAGAGAAAACCTTGTTAACAAGGTAACAAGTTATAACAATTTGTAACAGTTATAACAATTTGTCTCTCAGTGCCCAGATGGCATGTGGCATACACAGATGCATCAGACACCTTCCCTGCCCCTAATTACCAGCAGTTCACAGGGAAGGCAGAAAAACAACCAATAAACAAGGCAAACTGGGTTACATGGAATAATAGTGCTGTGCCAGCAGAGAAGAGAACAAGGTGGATTCAGAGAAGTCTTGATAAGCTTTTTGAAAAAAAGCGGCATCAGAATTTTGTCTTAGGGATGGTAAGAGTTCTATAGATGAGTTTAAGGGAGGAAGGAGGAGAAGGAAGATATTCTGACCAGGAAGACAAGTTATAAATAAAGACACAGAAGCAGCTAAATTAAAATTGTGAGTTTCCATAAGATGAGGAAGAAAGGGGATACAGGAGATAAGGGGGAAAAAAGCAAGGTGAAGGCTAAGGCTTGCTGAGGAAATCAGCTGCCCTCGGAGAGTTTGGGGGGATTTGGAGAATTTTCAGCCAGAGGAGAGGATTGTAGCTGTGTTTTAGTAAGACTGCTCCAGAGGCTGTGAAGAGGTTGTGATCAGACGCAGAGATTGAGGCAGGAAGCTCAGGAACAAAGCTTTTATAATGGTCCAAGTTCACAATATCAAAGGGCTCGGGTAGGGGCAGGGCATGAAGTGGAAATGGTGTGTGGGGGGCTCTTTGGGATGTCCCCCGGGTTGGAGGTCCAGATTTCTGGAAGGCATTGGTGACATTAAGCAAGAGGGGACACATTTGCTCAGCACTTGAGTTTCCACACCACTTCCCCTTCCTTTCTCTCATCCCTGAGCCACCCCCCTCTCCCTCAAGGCGTCACTCCCCTACCACCCAGTCTCTACTGTGATCCATTCCCAAGAGGCTGCTAGAATCACACTCCAAACACATTTTCCCACTGGCTCGAGAACCTGAAGTGGTTCCCAGTTCAACCCCTCAGATTCCTGGCAAAAAATAAGAGAGGAAGGACTTCTGATTATTAACAGTGGATCTATTTCATCCACATTCTTTCCCCACTTGGGCCCGGTGCCAGCCAAGGCCTGTTTTCCAGCATGTATGAGCGACCAGTTGAGTCCTGCTGCTGCTGGTATTTCCTGATGTCATTTGCCCGACTCCCCTCCATCCGTCTACACCCCTCTCCTTCTTCAAAATCCAGCCTGGAACTCACCCCTAGGAAACCCGACAGTAGCACACAGATTACCATTATCAACTGGACATGCCCCCCACTTTGGGCTCCCTGTCCCCCCCTCACTGCTGAAGACTAGCAGCCCCAGAGGTGGCCCTTCTGCCCCAAGGGACCCCATCTACTCTCCCACACCTGGTGGGAATCAAGGCTCCCTGAATCTCTTCCTGACAGAACTGTACATGCTGCAGAGACGTCCACCATCCAAAGTCCCTGGCTTCCCCTTTACCTTCCACCTGTTCTCCAAGGAGTCAGGGGGCAGAATATTTTAAGACACGGGCACCTCAACCTCACTGAAACTTGACCGCCAGGAAGACTCAGGTCCCTGGATGACCTACCGTCCCCTTCCTGCCAGCAATCTGCCAGAAGCAGTGAAGGTGCCAAGATTTCTTCAACTAAAGAAAAGAGGATCCTCAGCCAGGCAGAGAAAGATACTGTAGATAACTGAATAAAGCGCTTGAAATCACTCAGTGGTGCAGCCATCTTTTAATTACCTTGGAAACAGGAGATAAGAATAACGGAAAGCTACAGATAAGCCATCAGTTTCAAAAAACCTTCCGCGTCAAATGCGCAGTTTAAGTTGATGCTTACGAGACACAAAAGAGGCCAGGGAAGAATTTTCGGAAAGGAAGTAAAATCCAAAGGACAGGAAAGACACAAAAACCTTCCGCGGTTATTCACCGAAGCTCCGCACACTCTTTCCCATTAACGGAAAGGCTAAAGCTTTTCCAAGTATGACAAGTAGCATCTGATCACTCCCTAGGGATTCTGTTCTTTAGCCACTTAACAGTCACAATAAATTTTCTGTAGTTCCATTTAAAACATTATTCCCAGGGGGTATTCTAGTTTACCTTGAATAGCCTGCGACAAATACCCCAACCAAGAGCAAAAATGCTTAATTCAACCCACTGTAAGAGGCAGAAAAGTCTGCCCAGCCCAGGTAACTTTGTGAGCCAGGACGGAGGCTGGTTCCAAGTCTAATTCGGCCCCCTCGCTTTTATAGGCAAGACTGTTCAGTCCAAGAAAGGGGGAAAGACACGCCCGTGGTCACATAACTCATTAGTGACAGAGTCTGCTCCAGGTCTGGGTCCCTTAAATCTGAGACCACCTCCCCAAGAATCCTTCCTTCCTACCCCTTACAGCAGGTTGTGCCAACTACTGCTTCTGGAAGCTGTGGAGAATGTAAGGTCTTGCGTAAGTGACTAAGTAGATCTGTTAAGAGCTTTCTTCTCTTTCTACTCCTAACCCCCTACCCCTCAGCGGTAATTAAAGAAGTCCCCCAAAGAAACCACTGTTTCGACCTATGAGGCATTAGAACTATGCTGTTCAATTGGTAGCCACTTTTTTTTATATATAAATTTATTTATTTATGTATTTATTTTTGGCTGCATTGGGCCTTTGTTGCTGCGCGCGGGCTTTCTCTAGTTGCAGCGAGCGGGGGCTACTCTTCGTTGTGCTGCGCGGGCTTCACATTGCGGTGGTTTCTCTTGTTGCGGAGCACGGGCTCTAGGCACGCGGGCTTCAGTAGTTGTGGCACGCGGGCTCAGTAGTTGTGGCTCACGGGCTCTAGAGTGCAGGCTCAGTAGTTGTGGTGCACGGGCTTAGTTGCTCCGCGGCATGTGGGATCTTCCCAGACCAGGGCTTGAACCCGTGTCCCCTGCACTGGCAGGCGGATTCTTAACTACTGCACCACCAGGGAATCCCCGGTAGGCACTTTTTAAAGTGGCTAAATTTAAGCCTTATTAAAAATTCAGTTCAATTATATTAGCCACATTGGGAGTATTCATGTGGCTGGTGGATTCTGTATTAGGCAGCACAGAGATGAAGAAACATTTCTATCATCACAGAAAGTTCTACTGGGCAGCAATGCATTAGAATACTTTTGCATTACCCTTCCTCAGATCAGTTAGTTTTTGTTAGAGAATATTGATACCTTAATTTGATCAGTTACAATGTTCCATGAAAAATCTTGAAGACACTTTTTTATGTTCTTTATATCCTTCACCACAAACAAATCTTGCTTTGCTTGTTTTCAGTTTCCTGTAAAGTTTCTCACCTTCAAAAAAAAAAAAACATCTGAGACCACACCTAATTTAAAATAGAAATTTTCCTCCTATTTTTCTGTCCCTCCTGTAACCGCCTGGGATGGAGGTGGGGATGCACCCCCCTGGACTCCCTTTCAGGAAGGACAGTAGCCCAGCTGTGGGATGCATATGCGGTCAGCACACAGCCACCAGCTTTCAGCTCCTTCAGGGTCTGCCCGCGCTGTACAAGCCTATGCCACGCAGGGTCACACCCTTCCTGGGCAGCCTGCATCCACTGACTGAATGAGGCGGAGTGTAAAGACCCAGCCATGTCTGCCCAACAGGGGCAGCGCAGATAGCAACATTCACTCCAGAGCTTCCTGCTGGGCTAACCAGGGTTTTATCAGACCCACATCACACTGTGACTTCTTCCTCCGCCCGATCTTGTTTCCTTCCCCTTTCTTTCACAGATACTGATCCCTGAGACACACCTCTCACACCCCAGACTCCTCCTCAGTACCTGCTTCTGGAGAACCCGACCTGCCCCACACCACACCCCAGGCCAGGCCACCCCACACTCAACTGGCGGCCCCCTGTGCTCGATTTGTTCTTCCCTGACTTGCCCATCCTAATGCTAGGCTTGAGCTGTAGGCCACCAATTCAGGCAGACTTTCTTTCCTCTCTTTGTACCCTAAGTCTTCCCCTTGACCCTGAACTGCGGCTCTCTGGCGTGTGGTCTTCCTGCCTCTCCGAAATCAGTGACACAGCACAGAAGAGAAGCTGAGGACAGCTGGACCATCTCCTCACAGGCCTCTGCCCACCAGCCCAAACCCATACACAGGGGCCTCAGCTCACGTGGGACGAGCCAGGTTCCGGGAGCTGGTAGAGCAGCTGCGTGTAAGTGCGTGTGAAAATGCCCCTTATCCTGGGGCGTGTGGATCGCTCATGTACTTATGGCTCCCTTAGCATTTGCTGGGTTTGCTTTAAGGGACAGGAAATTTTAAAAAATAGAGTTACCATATGATTCTGCAATCCCACTCCTGGGCATATATCCGGAGAAAACTCTAATTCGAAAAGATACATGCACCCCAGTGTTCATAGCAGCATTATTTATTGATACAATAGCCAGGACATGGAAGCAACCTAAGTGTCCATCGACAGATGAATGGATAATGAAGATGTGGTACATATATACGATGGAATACTACTCAGCCATAAAAAAGAACAAAATAATGCCATTTTGCTGCAGCACGGATAGACCTAGAGAATATCATACTAAGTGAAGTAAGTCAGACAGAGAAAGACAAACATCATGATATCACTTATATGTGGAATCTAAAAAAATGATACAAATGAACTTACTTACAAAACAGACGTAGACCCACAGACAGAAAACAAACTTATGGTTACCATAAGGGGAAAGGGGGCTGGAGGGATAAATTAGGAGTTTGGGAATAACAGATACATACTATATATAAACTAGGTAAACAACAAGGACCTACTGTATAGCACAGGGAAATATACTCAATATTTTGTAATAACCTCTAAGGGAAAAGAATCTGAAAACATATATATATATATATATATATATATATATATATATATATATATGAACTGAATCACTGCTGTACAACTGAAACTAACACAACATTGCAAATCAACTACACTTAAATAAAATACAGTTTTTAAAAAAGAGAAGTTTAAAAATTAAGGTAGGATTTTGGTGGAAAAACACCTGTGTTCCAGTGAAGTTTGCCTATTTGTGGGTAGAGTGCCCATAGGTCTGGTTTACCTGGAACGGTTCTGATTTAAGCCTGCAATCACGGTATAACTAGCAAGTAGTATCATGTTTCACTCTCAAGTGTCCCGGTTTGGTGATAATGAGGTCACCCAGTGTAAAGGCCATGTGACTTCACAGCAAGTCTCTGTCTGTCTAACCGCCCCCCGCCCCCAATCTTGGCCATGCTGAGAGAGAGGGATGGTGGTGCTCTAGGTGGTGAGTGGAAAGAACATGGTCCCAGGACAGACTTGGGAATGAGTAACCTCTGGACCAGGCACCAGCTCAGACACTTGGATGAGTTCCTGAGTCTCCTCTTGCTTTATCTAAAAAAATGGAATAAAGTACACTCAGCCTTTTACACGTGGTTGTTGAGAATATCAAGTAGAATAATGGATGTAAAGTTGCTTTGAAACTATAAAGCCCTATTCAGATGTCAAGTAGGAACAAAATGCCCAACATAATAAATAGTTGCTAAATGAGTGAATGAATGATTAATTGATTGATTGAATGGCAAGGGAGAGATGTTAGGTATAATTATTATCAATATGTGGGAATGAAAACCAGCATTTTTTCCTAAAAGTCAATGGGCCTCCTGTCAAGAGGTAGAATCTAATTCCCCTACCCTTGTATTGGGCTGGACTTAGGGACTCACGTCTAATGAAGAGAATGCAGCAGAGGTGACACTGTGTGACTTCCAAGGCTAGGTTATAAAAGGTGCTTTAGCCTGGCTCTCCCTCTCTTGGGATGCCTGCTCTTCAATCTCAGCCGCCATGATGTGAGGAAGCCCAGGTGACAATGGAGAGCCCAAGTGTAGGGTTTTCAATCCTCAGCCTCAGTCGAGGTCCTAACAAACAGACAGCTTTTGAGATGACTCCAGCTCCAGTCACTATCTGATTGCAACCTCAGGAGACACCCTGAGTGAGAACCTCCTCAGCCCAGTCAACAATAAGTGATCGCTTTGTTTAAAAAGAAGAAGTCAATGGGCATGTGTTCTGAAAACACGATGCTCTTCTTGGTACAGACTACTTCCCAAGGATGTAAGAAGAAGCACACTAAATGTGACTTCGCCTACACAGCTAGAAATGTGTGGCCCTGACAATAGTCTTAGGGAAGGGCCACTCAAAATATTCTTTTCCTTTTTAATAGCCAATTATGACTGTCATCTCCACATTTATCTTAATCTTTGAAATTACATTTTCAGGCAATACCACCTCTTGGGATAATAGTCCCATAAGCTTCTTGCCTATGAAACACTTCCAGAATTTGAAAAACAAATGTGTGCTCAATTTCTGTACTGCACTTAACCATTTCAGAACTTACAATCCCATTCGCTCTCAAATTTAACCTTTCCAGACTGAGAAGTCTGGTATTTTTCATCACATCCCCTATTGGCAAACAAACGTGGCACCTAAAACACTCAAGGCCTGTGAAGTGAGTGCAAGCTCCCAATGAAATGGAGTTTAACTAAGTAGGTTATTTGTTAATATGTGTATGGTTTTAATTGAGTTTGAAGACAGCATGTGGGTTTTTAATTTGTGTAAAAGAATGTAATACATACTGGAGTACTTGAAAATAAATGTATAATGCTCTGAACTGAATGTTAAGATTCTTATGTGTGATTTTTATTACACGTTAAAAACTAAAATTTTTCCTTGGGAATAAAGCATCACAATCATAGTATAATAAAAAACAGCCAGAAAATGTTTGAATGCATCAGGCCACCCCTGCTCAAAACCTTTTCTTTTTTGTTTGACTTTTTACATTTTTTTCCCACCTTTGAGATATTATTGACATATAACATATGTGCATATGTACATATATTGACATATAACATGTACAATGTGATGACTAGATATATGTATATACTGCAAAGTGATTACCAAAATAAACTTAGTTAACATCTCTTATCCCTTCACATAATTACAATTATTATGTGTGAGGTGCTAACATTTAAGATCTACTCTCTTAAAAACTTTCAAGTACATAATACACTATTGTTAATTATAGTCACCATGCTGCACAAAATGTATTTAAAACAATGTAGATGTCCCTCAATTTACTGGTCAAATTATGGTGCTTCCATACTATGAAATGTTATTCATTTGTTTAGAAAAATAAAGTGAATTGATATTTAGAAAGTTCTTCATAACATACTACCACTTGATTAAAGTAGGCTAGAAAATAATTATTAATACCGTCGTGCAATTTATGAAACTAAATGTATTTTTTAAGTCTAGAAAGGTATAAACAAAAAAAAGAACAAGAAAAGAACTTAGAAAAGTATAAACGAATATTTATATATAAACAGGTTGGCTATGAATGGTTGGACTGTGAATACCTTTTTCCTTCCTTTTGTTTCTTTTCAAAACCTTTAAGAGTTACTACACCCTTGGACATACACACACTACCAAACGTAAAATAGATAGCTAGTGGGAAGCAGCCGCGTAGCACAGGGAGATCAGCTCGGTGCTTTGTGACCACCTAGAGGGGTGGGATAGGGAGGGTGGGAGGGAGGGAGACGCAAGAGGCAAGAGATATGGGGACATATGTATATGTATAACTGATTCACTTTGTTATAAAGCAGAAACTAACACACCATTGTAAAGCAATTATACTCCAATAAAGATGTTAAAAAAAAAAAAAGAGTTACTATGCCTTGCCTTGCAGAATCGAGTCTACATTGCTCAAATGGATGGTGTCCACAATTGGACCTCCAACCGGATGCTCTCAACAAAATGTCAGATGTGATAAATAGGATGTACTTACTGATTCCCATACACACAGGGCTACGTTGCCTCTCCCCGTCATATCTGTTTGCCAACCCTCCCTCCACAGCTGGAGTATCTGTCCATCTTCACCCACTTTTCCAAATCCCCTTTTGCATTTCTTTTTTGAGCCCTAACTATTTATAAGGATTGATATTTTAGGACTATCTTCTTTCTTAGAGGTCTTCCAAAGAACAAAAAGACAATTCCCATATTTTTAATTAAGTAAAAACTTCTATCTTGCCATTACCATATGGACCCTTTTATCTAAGGGTAATGTGTCCAAGATACAACGTGGGATCTTAATGATCTTATTTTCCCTACATCTTAAAACATGTTACTCTTCCATTACCTGGGATATTGTTGCTCATCTTTCCCCATCATTACTCATCGACTGTTCCCAACTATGCTAAAAAAGACGAAAATAATTTTTAAATGGAAGGATGACGGCATTGCCTAGGAAGATGGTGCAAAGTGAAGAAATCATCATTCTTTTGTTTTCTTGTTGCCAAAAGAAATACATCATCTTTTAAGATGGTATAGAAGAAGGCAGTGGACACAATCTTTGTAGTCTGCTCTCAGCCTTCATTAAACACAAATGACAATTTGGAATTTTCAACTTCCTACCTTTGAAGGCAAAGAAAATAAAACGAACAGAGAAAGACGTTTTAAATTATTAGACAAACCAGAAAACGAAATGAAAAGCGACAGACAGCAGCACTCTAGACTAGAATCATGATGGGAAAATGTAACCTGTAAGTGAAATCTCAGACTGCAGGTCATCAGATGATGGTATCCTGATGATTCTTCTCAAATTTATGAACCAATGTGTGGACAATGTATTTTTAAGGACAGAAGGGAATACGGTATTTTCATCATTAGTCTGTCAAAGGATGGATAATTGTTACAAGCACCTGGTCTATCCCATTTTGCTAAAAGGACATGTGATAGCATTGTTTCATTTTTTATGATGTTTGTGACTCAAAATTTACTTGATACAAAGAGGTTTACTATGTTTGAATTCTTATTAAAATTTCTAATGAAGTTGTTTTTCACTATTCCTTTATGTTCACTTCAATAAAGTATTCATAGAGGGACTTAAAATATAAAAGACAAATAAATAAACCATTGGACCCTGATGGTGACTATTTTTCCATCTACCTCCTGGAAACCTCCCTTCTGTTCCAGCCCACCCTGATATTCCCTTTCTAGAATTGCTGTCCCCAAACTACCACCATAACAATAGTTTCATGTGATTTTTACATTTGCTTGGTTTCTTACCTAAACCAAATAATAATGCTCTTCAGGGCAAAGATATTCAGCCAACAAACATTTGAGTGCTGTGACTGGCCCTGCAGCAGGCCATAGGGACACAACAGTATGCACATTACACATCATCCTTGCCTTTATGGTAGTGCTTACTTCAGCTGTGGCAATGCCAGAAACTGACCAAGGGGGAGCGCAGTGAAAAACGTCATAGCTTCAGTGTGAGACAGACCTGGATTTGAATGCTGGTATCACCACTTCCTACCTGCAGGAACTTGGGAAAGTTTCTTTGCCTCTCTGAACTTTGTTCTCTTTATCTGAGAAGTGGTGGTCCTAGTTCCTTCCTTGAATAAGTGTGTATTACTTTGCTAGAGCTTCCATAACAAAATACCACAGACTGGGGGGGCTTAAAAACAGAAATTCATTTTCTCACAGTTCTGAAGGCTGGAAGTCCAAGATCAAAGTGGTGGCAAAGTTTCTCCTGCAGCCTTGCTCTTTGCCTTGCCAACAGCCAACTTCTCACTGTGTCCTCACACAGCCTTTCCTCTGTGCACATATCCCTGGTGTCTCCTCCTCTTCTTATAGGGACACCACTCATACTGGATAGGGCCCCACCCTTATGACCTCATTTAACCTTAATTATCTCCTTAAAGACCTTATTTCCAAATATAGTCACATGGGGGGTTATGGCTTCCACATATACATTTTGGGAGGACAAAACTCAGTCTGTAACAAAGCATTATGAGGATTAGAGCATATACCATATATAACATACCTAGCACACAGTAGATGTTCAATTTAAAAGTATGAATTATCATTAAAGTCTTTTAGCCCCTGGGTCAATACTTTTTTCACAAAGTCCTTCAAACAAGTTGAAATGACATTTCACAGTTGTTACAGAATTGACTCATTTGACATTTATATGGCACTTTTTTTCACATTCTTCAAGCCAACATGCACCTATTCCTCTGTACAAGTCTTTCCCGGTGTTTCCCCTCACTTCCAAGTGTGAGTATAACCTCCTGAACAATGGGAAGCATGTCTTCCATTCATTTGCACATTAACGAGTTTAACACTCAACACACAGTCCGTGCTTAATAAATGCTACATCCTTGAACATGCCTGATGCAATACATAGTAGGTACTCAGGACGCACTTGATTGACTGTAGCAGGGTACCAGTTGTTTACACGTACAGGGTTATACGGCACAGAGAGAAAGTGCCACCTTTGGGGTCTCAAGAACTGGTTCAAGTCTGGATTCTGACACTTACTAGCATGTGACCTGGAGCAGGTTTCCTAACCTGACATTCCTTCCCTCTTTGTAAAAACAGAATAATAGTATCTATTTTGCATGGTTGTTTTGAAATATAAATGAGATACTGGGACTTCCCTGGTGGTGAAGTGGTTAAGAATCCGCCTGCCAATGCAGGGAACATGGGTTCGAGCCCTGGTCTGGGAAGATCCCACATGCCGCAGAGCAACTAAGCCTGTGCGCCACAACTACTGAGCCTGCTCTCTAGAGCTCGCAAACCACAACTACTGAGCCCACGTGCCACAACTACTGAAGTCTGCACACCTAGAGCCCGTGCTCCGCAACAAGAGATGCCACCGCAACGGGAAGCCCGCGCCCCGCAACGAAGAGTAGCCCCTGCTCACCGCAACTAGAGAAAGCCCACGCACAGCAATGAAGACCCAACAACGAAGACCCAATTCAGCCAAAAATAAATAAATAAATTTAAAAATAAATAAATAAAGGAGATACTGCCTGTGACATCAGCTATCCTGGCAAATAATGGGAGATCAGTAAATATTAGCTGAATTTTGAGAGTTTGTCTGCATATGGACCCCTAGGGAGGTAAGGGGCCCAATAAATAAAACTGTTTGCTCCCACCAACATATTCATATGGGTAAACCTGGGTTCAAACAAACATCAAAGGTAGGTTTGAAGTAGAAAAATGGGATGGACGTGTCTCAAAAAGATAACATGCGGAAAGCTTGGGCTAGGCCCTTAGTCCCAGTCTTGATGTCCTGGAGTATTAAACCTTCCAGATTTTTCCAGCACCCAAGGGAATCCCCTCCCCTCTAACACACACACACACACACATACACACACACACACAGGCAGGCAGGTTTGTTCCATGGGCCCCTCACCTTGCACCTCAGCCCCCTCCATAGCCACTGGGGTGGAGGATGGAGGGTAACATATTCGTGTTAAACCATTCAGATTCTCTCTTTTGGTTGGTCTCAGATCTGGGGTGAGGAAGTCCAAGATAATTCTGGAAAATATTGTGCCAGAAGACACAAAGTATTCATGGGGTTAGCTCAGGACACAGGAGCCAACTTGAAGGACTCCCACTGGCCAAATCTGGGGCAACGTATCAAAAAAAGAGTAATTACAGTAAGTATTGAGGGTTTTTTTTTTAAGATATAGGTTCTATAGTGCTCCTAAAGAAAGAGGAGGAAATAGAAGGAAAATGGGGAAAACTCTTCTTTATAAGACTGCCATGTAAAACTAAGGAAGGATTGATAGGAAATCATTTTGCAACCTGCAACACAGTAATTAATTTAGGCAAAGATCATCAAAGAATATTGGGTAAAAGTTGCAGGGAAACAGAATATTCACACTGCCTCCAAGTTATCACCCCACAGATTGCTTACAGATTAGAAAAGCCAAATGTAACGTTACAATAGAAGAACTTGGTGGTTTCTATATTAACTAAATAATCAAGTTTAGTCTCACCAGAAATTGCCTCCTGATGTGTGAAATAGGAAGTATACAACATCACCGAGTTCACTGTTTTACCAAAAAATGTTTAACCTAAATCTAATCATGAAGAAACACCAGACAAATCCTGAATGAAGGACATCCTATAAGACAACTGGCCAGAAGGTTTCAAAATGGTCAATGTCGAGAAACATGAAAGAAGGCAGAATGACTGTTCTAGATTTTTAAATGACCAAAAACATGCAGCATAATAACCTTGACTGGAGATTAGCATACTAAATGAAGTAAATCAGACAGAGAAAGCCAAATATCATATAATATCCCTTTATGAGGAATCTAAAAAAAAATGATACAAATGAACTTATTCACAAAACAGAAACAGATTCACAGACTTAGAGAACGGAACTTAGGGTTACCGGGAGGGAAGGGTAGGGGCGAGGGATAGGCTGGAAGTTTGGGATTGACATGTACACACTGCTATATTTAAAACAGATAACCCACAAGGACCTAGTGTATAGCACAGGGAACTCTGCTCAATATTCTGTAATAACCTAAATGGGAAAAGAATTTGAAAAAGAAAAGATGCATGTATATGTATAACTGAATCACTTTGCTGTACACCTGAAACGTACACAACATTGTTAATCAACTAGACTCCGATATAAAATAAAAAATTTTTTTAAATCCTTGATTGGATCCTCGATTTTAAAAATTATAAAGGGAAATTTGGGACACTTGTGAAATTTTGAATATATACTGGACATTACATGATATGGTTGAATTGTGGTTAATTTTCTTAGGTGTGATGAGGGTATGGTGGTTCAGAAGAAGAAAATCTTTACCTTAGGAGGCCGTGCTGAAGAATTTGGGGGGAAAGCATCGTAATATCTACAACATACTTTCAAATGGTTTAGTCAAAAAACAGCGCGCGCGTGTGTGTGTATAGGGTGAGAAAGAGAAAGCGCATGAACATGGCAAAATGTTAATTGATGAATCTGATTGATTGAAGGTTTATCGTTCTATTCGTTCAACTTTTCTATGGGCTTGAAAATTTTCAAGATACACTTGGGAGCAAATAATCTCTTTCCTGGGAATTTGCGATTCGGATTTAGAAATGTCATTCTAGGTTGATCAATCAAACCTAAAAATTGAGTTTGGGGTGTTTTTTTTTGTTTTTTTTTTTTTTTTCAAAGAAGACAAGTATGGAAATCCAGAAGCTAAGGACAACCACCTTCTACCACATGCTCAGAAAAACAGAGAAAACAGCCCAGATGAAGAAACGGAAGAAACAGACGTCCAGAAGGATACAGAAAAGAGAGACCAGGCAATCCCAAAGACAGAGAGACTGATAAGAGCATCTCCTTGTTTCTGAAGCTTTAGTTCTTGGTCCCAGTCTAAAAAGCCAGCCGCATGCCTGCCATTGGGTTCTCGGAGACATTCCTATATCTAATGTCCTCCTTTTGCTGAAACTAATTTGAGCAAGTTTTTCTGTTACCTGCAACCAAGTGGTGCTGGTAGGGGTGGTGGTTATGTGGTGAGGAGAAGGTGGTAGGGTTTTATTTTAATTGAATATTTTTTATAGTGGTAAAGTATACATAGCCTGTGGGATTAACAGGTACAAACTACTAAAATAGATAAGCAACAAGGTACTACTGTATAGGGGCTTCCCTGGTGGCACAGTGGTTAAGAATCCGCCTGCCAATGCAAGGGACACGGGTTCGAGCCCTGGTCTGGGAAGATCCCACGTACCGCGGAGCAACTAAGCCCGTGCGCCACAACTACTGAAGCCTGTGCACCTAGAGCCTGTGCTCTGCAACAAGAGAAGCCACCACAATGAGAAGCCCACGCACCACAACGAAGAATAGCCCCGCTCGCCACAACTAGAGAAAGCCCCCGTGCAGCAACAAAGACCCAACGCAGCCAAAACTAAAATAAATTAAATTAATTAATTAAAAAAAAAAAGGTACTGTATAGCACAGGGAACTATATTCAATATCCTGTAATAACCTATAATAGAAAAGAATATGGAAATATATATACTTATACATAACTGAATCACTGCTGCACACCTGAAACTAACACAATATTGTAAATCAACTATACTTCAATTTGAAAAAATACATATATAAATACATAACATAAAATTGACCATTTTAACCTTTTTTAAGTGTACAGTTCAGTGGCATTACATACATTCACCTTGTGCAACCTTCACCCCCATCCATCTCCAGAACTTTTCCATCTTCCCCAACTGAAACTCTGTACCCATTAAACAACTCCCCATTCTCCCCTCCTGCACCCCCTAGGCAACCACCATTGTGCTTTGTGTTACCATGATTTTGAATCCTGTAGTTATCTCGTATAAGTGGAATCCTACAGTATACGTCCTTTTGTGACTGACTTATTTCACTTAGTATCCTGTCTTCAAGATTCAGCCATGTTGTAGCCTGTGCCAGCATTTACTTCCTTTCTAAGGCTGAATAATGTTCCATTGTACGTATATACACATTTTGTTTATCTATTCATTGTTGATAGACTACCTTTTGGCTACTATGAACAATGCTGCTATGAACATGGTGGTAGGGTTTTAACGATACATGCATAAAGAAAAGTTCAGTAGTCTGTGCAATCAAATATTAATAGTAGTTATCTCTAAGAGATAGAAGTAGAGATACATTTTTTTTAAGATTTTATTTTTTTAGAGCAGTTTTAGATTCACGGCAAAGTTGAGAGGAAGGTGCAGAGAGTTCCCACACACCCCCTGCCCCCCTCACATGCACATCCCCCCACCATCAACAACCTTCACCTGATGGTACATTTGTTGTAATTAATGAACCTACACTGACACGACATAATCATCCAAAGTCCATAGGTGACATTAGGGTTCGCTCTTGGTGCTGTACATTCTGAGTTTGGACAAATGTACCCACCATTATAGTATCATATAGAGTACTTTCACGGCCCTAAAATCCTCTGTGCTCTGCCTATTCATCCCTCCCTCTCCACAACCCTTGGTAACCAGTAATCCTTTTACTGCCTCCACAGTTTTGCTTTTTCTAGGATGTTATACAGTTGGAATCATACAGTATATAGTCTTTGCAGATTGGCTTCTGTCACTGGGTAATATGCATCTAATCTTCCTCCATGCCTTTTCATGCTTGATAGCTCATTTCTCTTTAGCACTGAATAACATTCCATTGCCTGGATATACCACAGTGTATTTATCTATTCACCTACTGAAGGACCTCCTGGTTGCTTCCAAGTTTGGGCAATTATTATGAACGAAGCTGCTATAAACACCTGTGTGCAGATTTTTGTGTGGACATAAGTTTGCAACTCCTTTGGATAAATACCAAGGAGCACAATTGCTGGATAATTTGGTAAGAGTGTATTTGGTTTCATAAGAAACCACCAAACTGACTTCCAAAGTGGCTGTACCATTTTGCTGTCCCACCAGTGAAGTGTCTCTTAAAGTCTTTGGCTCATTTTTTATTCTGGTTGTTTTCTTCTTATTGAGTTTTAAGAGTTCTTTGCATATTACAGACAATAGTCTTCTGTAAATATTTTCTTTCAGTCTGTGGCTTGTCTTCTCATTCTTTGACACTGTCTTTTGCAGAAAAGATTTTAGTTTGAATGAAGTCCAGATTATCAATTCTTCCTTTTATGGATCATTCCTTTGGTGTCATCATATCTAAAGTGTCACCTTTATACTCAAGGTCATCTAAGTTTTCTCCCATGTTATCTTCTTGGAGTTTTATAGTTTTGTGTTTTACATTTCAGTCTATGATGGATTTTGAGTTAATTTTTGTGAAGAGTATAAGGTCTGTGACTAGATTTTTTTCGTTTTCTTTTTTTTTTTTGCATGTGGATGTCAAGTTGCTTCAGCACCATTTGTTGAGAAGACTGTCTTTGCTCCTGTGTCAAAGATCAGTTGACTATATCTATGTGAGTCTCCAGATAAATTTTTACTTTTATTTTTATGCTTTTTTTGTATAGTCTGAATATTATTTGTTATAATGAACACACATTGCTTATATAGTCAGAGAAAAAAAACTATTTTCATTTTGGGGGAAATACCATTTTCTGTTCCATAAGTGGTCATTCCATCCCTGAAAATTACTGGAATAATTGTCCGTGTGATGAAACATTCATTCATTTAGCAAACATTTCAGTATGAGAGAATATTGTATTGCTTGCAAAGACTCTGGATATATCTTGAAGGTTTTCTCATCTAAACTTATGTTTTTTCCCCCTGTTTTACTCTATAAATATTACTGTAAGAACGTGAAATAAAACTTTGAAAAGAAGGAAAAATCACCACGTTGATTTCTTTCTTGTTTCCACCCTCCCCCCATCTGTGTCCGTATCATTTTACCCAGTTGTAATCACCTGGCCTTCCTTTTAATTCTCTCTTCAGAATCTATCAACCCATTCATTTAAAACCCTCCGGAATCTATTCATATTTGGAGCATGTTCTGTTTTGTGTTCATTCTAAACACATTTTTCAAGCTTCGACAGTTACTGTGTGCTAGAGACGGGATCTTGTCTCCTTGTCTGTGTGCCCAGCCCCAAGCACAGTGCCGGCACAGAGGAGGTCAGTAGTCTGTGTTTGTCGAATGCATGAACAGGAATACGGACAGTTGTGTTGGCGGAGGAGGGGATGGTCTGTGTGTGTTTAGACCAAGCACACGTGCAAAGCTATGGAATTGCAAATGAGAACGTTTCCACCCCAATCCTGAGCCCTGACTCAGAGGCCTCTGGTGTCTTTTGTCTCCAAGCTGCAGGGAATCCAAGCAGAAAATTCACTATTAATGGTTCCATAAAACATTCAGGTCCTGGATGCAGCCCCGTGGAGGCCACGTGGCAGCCCAGAATACAGATGTGCCGGCTCAGGAGGGAGTCCCGTTCTCATTTAGTCTTATCTGTCATTAAGGCAGGAGCCTGAGCCCCCGAGCCAGGCCTGGGGAACTCTTCACCATCGGAGGGTAAAACGGAGCCAAGTTTTGGCCAGCCCCAGTTAGTGTCTGGAAAAGTTCCCCTCCTGGAGGTCTGCACTGGGTTTTGTTATATATGACACAAGAGGCTAATCTCCTACCTTTCCCTCAGAGGAACAATTCCATTATCTTAACCGACCATGTGGCTTTGGATTTTTTTAGGCGCTGGGCTTGTGTGATTCAACAAGATACATTTTGCGAGTAATTCTGATGGTGCCAGCTCATGTGGGTGCTTGGGAAAAGCTTTTTGATTGTAATGATGGCAGACAGAGCTGGAGGTACCAGCTGTGTGCGAGTGCGTGCGGCCAGCAGAGGCCCAGGGTGGGTAGAGGACATGAGGGAGGGAGACAGTCACGACGAGGTTCTTAGGAAATATCTTTTAATTGATGCAGAAAACTTGGACTTGGAGATCTATTATTTCATTTTGCAAAGAATGAAAACAATTTCCTTTCTCAAAAAAAAAAAAAAAAAATATATATATATATATATATATCTGTTTTGTATTCTCCTCTCCCAAAACCATGAAATAGCTTTGGGAAGATAGTCATCTTGTGTGAAAAACAACACAATTTCGTGAAATGGCATTCTGTGAACTTTGGGGAGAGGGAGGAAGAAGGGGCCCAGACACTCTCCCACTTTCTCCCAATCAGTAAGTATTTCCCATCTGCCCTAGCGTAGCGCTCCCCAAAGACTGCCTTGAGCCCCTCACTCCCTGAGCAAAAACTCTCCATGTCTTCCGATCGCCAAGACAGAACACAAATCATTGAGGCCACCATTCCAGGCCTGCGACTGTCTCACCCAGTGGGCCTGTCCAGCCCCTCCTCTGACCGCCCTCTTCTGCAAAGCCTCCTCCACTGCAGGTGAGCTGGCCTGTTCGCTGTAACCCACTTCCCCGCATCTCCATCTATCCGGATCTCACCCATCGTCCAAGAGCCAGGTCAAATCTTGCCTTTTGGCCAAGTCTTTCCCACCACCCCAGCTGGAGGGGGATCCACCACCCTTAAACACCCACGTGTCTTTTGTAACAGTCTTATGCAGCTTTTTCCATTCCTGCAGGTCATCTTCCAAGCCAGACTGTAAGCTCTTTGAGTGCAGGTATTTTTATTATAGTTCACTGAATCTCTTGCTTATTCATATGTGCCTTGTGTGAATCAAATATCTGATGCTCAGTCAGTGTACGTGGGATTGGTTGACTTCAGTGTGCTTGACACCGTGCTCAGTTGGAGAGGAATAGGAGAGAATGTAAGCGCGTCCCTCGGGTGGTTTACAATCCTCCTGGACAGGCAAGATGTGACACCGGCAGAGAACAGCAGGGGGCGCACCATGCAATGCAAACTGCAAATCTGAATACCACAAGCAGTTGTCAGGAAAAGCGTTAGGGAAGCTCAGGAAAGAAAAAGGCCGGCTTTTAATTAGTTGTAAGAAGTGGTTGTGCTTGAGATGGTCTTGAGGGGTAATTATATTTTGTAGTATTTGTGTGGTACCTTAGTGTTTTCAAAGCCCCTTCACTTACACTGGCTGAATAAATGTCACACCGCTGTTGTTAGGGATTACTATTTTAAAGAATAAGAGGACAAGGTCCTGGAAGCAGGAGTGATTTGGCCAAAGTCACATGGCAGGGGAGGGGCAAAGCTAGGACTCAAACCTGGGTCTTTGGAGTTCAAGTTCACTGGGCCCCCACTGCCTTCCGACTCTATCATCCTTTGCCTTTAAATTAGAATTTTGGAGCAAGGTAGTGAAGCAAAATGAAAACGTCATTTAAAAAAATATTGGGGGGGGGCTTCCCTAGTGAAGCAGTGGTTGAGAATCTGCCTGCTAATGCAGGGGACACGGGTTCGAGCCCTGGTCTGGGAAGATCCCACATGCCGTGGAGCAACTGGGCCCGTGAACCACAACTGCTGAGCCTGCGCGTCTGGAGCCTGTGCTCCGCAACAAGAGAGGCCGCGATAGTGAGAGGCCCGCGCACCGCGATGAAGAGTGGCCCCCACTTGCCGCAGCTAGAGAAAGCCCTAGCACAGAAACGAAGACCCAACATAGCAATCAATCAATCAGTAAATAAATAAATCTTTAAAAATATATATATATATTGGGGGCTTCCCTGGTGGTGCAGTGGTTAAGAATCCACCTGCCAATGCAGGGGACACAGGTTCGAGCCCTGGTCCGGGAAGACCCTACATGCTGGGGAGCAACTAAGCCCGTGCACCACAACTACTGAGCCTGAGCTCTAAAGCCCACGAGCCACAACTACTGAGCCCACGTGCCACAACTACTGAAGCCCGCGTGCCTAGAGCCCGTGCTCCACAACAAGAGAAGCCACTGCAATGAGAAGCCCGTGCACCGCAACGAAGAGTAGCCCCCGCTCGCCACAACTAGAGAAAGCCCGCATGCAGCAACAAAGACCCAACACAGCCAAAAGTAAATAAAATAAATAAATTTTAAAAATATATATTGGGCACAGAAACAGAATCACGGACATAAAGAACAGACTGGTGGGAGGGGTTTGGGGGAGGGATGGAGATGGGAGGTGGGGTTAGCAGATGTAAGCTTTTATATATAAACTGGATAAACAACAAGGTCCTACTGTGTAGCACAGAGAACTATATTCCATAGCCTATGAGAAACCATAATGGAAAAGAATATTTTAAAAAAAGAATGGATATGTATGTATAACTGAGTCACTTTGTTGTACAGCAGAAATTAACATAGCATTGTAAATCAATTATACCTCAATATAAAAAGTGATAAAAATAATAAATTTTTTAAAATAAAAATAAAAAATACTGGGCAAGCTGCTCTGTATAGGATAGATTGAAGGTGGGGGGGCCGGTTGGGAGCTCTGACAAATGGCAATAAAGATGAAATGGTGACACTTGATAACACCCTGGTTACAAAGGCTAGGGAAAGAAGGGGACGGAAGACGACTCAGGTTGTAGGGCTGAGTGGACGTGAGGGTGTTGTTTGCGACACTGGAAAGGTGAGGCGGGTGGGCTAGAGTAAATAGGACAGTGTCCCTGTGGGCATCGAGGTGACATTAGTGAGAACTCCTGAAGGCCTTGGCAACGTGGCACCAGAAGTCCAAGGGAAGCTTTGGGCTGAGGGAGACCTAAGGGTCCCCCCAGTGGGTCAAGGAAATAAGCTCACTGAGGAAACTTGTGCCTAATTTAACAGAGGAACCAGCTCGAGAGGGGTTTCGTAGCATTTATTTACACGAAATGATGGAACATAAGGATGTCGGAGCCACGCCCCGGCATTCAGATACTGACCTGAAGTGGCTGCAGGCCTTCTTCCTCTGAGCATGGCACTCCTTAAGTTTCCATGATCTTCACATTCCAAGTTTCAGGATACACCTCCCTATAGGGATGGGACTCTAAGACATGGCCCTGAGAACGGCACGGGTGCCAGGCGCACCATGATACGGCAAAGCGGGACATGTATGGTCAGGGGTTGGTGTCTGGGGTTACCAGGGTCTGGGTCTGGGGGTCTGGGTGGGGGGCAGGGGAAGGAACCCACTGTGCACATGAGTCGCCCGGTGTCCCATAGTGACCTTTAGTTCCCTTTCTGGGACTTTATCCCCATTATCTGATGGGCACAGTATCATTTCCCCCATTACAGGTTGAATTGTGCTCTCCCATCCCCATAATGTGTATGTGGAAGTCCTAATCCCCAGGACCTCGGAATGTGACTGTATTTGGAGAAAGGGTCTTTACAGGAGGTGATTAAGGTTAAATAAAATCATCAGGGTGGGCCCTCATCCCATATGACTGGTGTCCTTATAATAAGAGGAGATGAGGATACAGACACACAGAGAGAGAAGACCACGTGAGGACACAGGGAGGAGAATACAGAAGGAGAGGGGCCTCTGGAGGATGCAACCCTGCTGATACCTTGACCTCAGATATCCAGCCCCCGGAACTGTGAGAAAATGAATGTCTGTCGTTAAGCCACTTGGTCTGTGGTGCTTTGCTGTGGCCGCCTGAGCGGACCAATATACCCCC
This sequence comes from Balaenoptera physalus, assembly GCF_965194825.1. Classification (NCBI taxonomy): domain Eukaryota; kingdom Metazoa; phylum Chordata; class Mammalia; order Artiodactyla; family Balaenopteridae; genus Balaenoptera; species Balaenoptera physalus. The sequence goes on from NC_138886.1 coordinate 113,055,052, forward strand.
AATCCTGATACTTACCCAGATTGAAGCCCAGCTGCCCCTTTTCTACCCACTCAGAACCTGCAATTGATCTTCAGCTTCTTGACATTTCGTTCAAAAACTAAGACAAACATCCTGTCTCTCCCGTCTCACCCGAACTTTTCTCTCACTTCCAGGCAGATCTGCAATTAGCCCCTTATGACGTGCGCTCTCATTCTCTCATTTCTAAGCCACCGGAGTGTGTGCTGTCCTGTCCCGCAGGCTCACTTCTCAAGGGCGGGACACCTGAGTCCGTCTCGCTTTTGCTCTCCCGTCACCTGGAGTAGCACTGGGCTGAATGCTTTGGGTCACAAAACCTACCCTTGTGACAGTAACAACGGGTTCTTTGCCTTGACATTGGATTTGCCTAACTCTTCATTTAAAACGATCACTACCACTCAACTTTCCCCCAATACCCCCAAAAGCCCATCCATTTGGGGAAGCAAGGTTGGGGAGAAACAGGGGAGTCTCTCCATTTTCAAAAGCTATCTGTGTTCTGATTTAGGGTGTTTTACAGTGTGAAGAGGGTTTGCCCTCTTTGAAAATATGAAGCAGCTTTTCCAGCTGGGACCCTGCTTGCATGGTTACTAAGGAGACCAACTGGCCTAGGTGCTGTAATTAATCACTAAATTCTGAGCAGCCAAATCCCTGGTGATGAGGGCCTCTTTCCTTCGAGAGGGACAAGTGCTGGGTAGGTGGAAGGTTGAGATGTTCACGGCGGAAGCCCAGCTCTGGCTGTCCCTTCCCCCTGCACTCCCTCCACTGAAATTTGCCAGCGGCTGTTTTAAGAGCTTCTAGATCTGCTTCCAAACTTACCTGTCAGAACTGAATGAAGAATAGATATAGGGACTTCCCTGGTTGTCCAGTGGTTAAGACTCTGCACTTCCAATGCAGGGGGCCCAGATTCGATCCCTGGTCAGGGAACTAGATCCCGCATGCCGCAACTAAAGACCCCGCAGGCGGCAACGAAGACCCAGTGCAGCCAAATAAATAAATAAATAAATTTTAAAAATTAAAACAACGACAAAAATGGAATAGATACATGTATATGTATAACTGAATCACTTTGCTGTACACCTGAGACTAACACAACATTGATAATCAACTAGACTCCAATATGAAATAAAAATTTTTTTCAAAAAAGAACTGAATGGAGTCTAATGCTTGCAGCCACCCTGGCTTGGGCCCCTTGGCTGCAAGAGGATGGGGAGCTGGGATGGGCAGAGGTGACCTCTCCTCTCCAATGATCTGAATAAGTAGGTGCTGTCAGTCAGAAGAGCAGAGGGCAGCTTGCTTTTCCAAGACCAGGTCCCACCCCCGAGGGAAGCCCACGGGCCTCAAGGTGTCTTGATTCAGCCACCAAGTGCAGAGGAGAAAGCCTTTAAGTGACCCTGACCACCCAGTTTGCACCCACAGTTGGCACCCCTGCTAGTTCACTCCTGCTGTTCCGAGAGGCTAGCTTCTCACACACCACCACCCCCCACCCCCCCCCACACACACAACTGTGGCCGTAAACTCCCTCTGGGCTCATTCCTGCCCTCCCCTCCAGGCGGTACAGGAAACAACCCCCCACAAAAAGCAGCTTCATTCAACCCAGGAGGAACGTCCGGCTCATTCGGTTCAACGCTTCCATTTGGTAAAGGAGCAAAGAAAAGTTCAGAGAAGTTAAGTGGCTTTTCACTCTTGCTTTTTCTCTCCCTCCACTGCAAGGACAGAAAAGCATCTGGTCCCCCAACACCCAGGGAATGATGAGATGCTTGAGGGCAGGGAGATCATGGAAGATGCTTTTCTACTGCGAGTAACAGAAAACCCAAGAAGGGTTTAAACAAAATGTGGTGGCTAAAGTTAGCAATGGGGCTTCCCTGGTGGCGCAGTGGTTGAGAATCTGCCTGCCAATGCAGGGGACACGGGTTCGAGCCCTGGTCTGGGAAGATCACACAAGCCGCGAAGCAACTGGGCCCGTGAGCCACAACTACTGAGCCTGCGCTCCGCAACAAGAGAGGCCGCGATAATGAGAGGCCCGCGCACCGTGATGAAGAGTGGCCCCCGCTTGCCGCAACTAGAGAAAGCCCTCGCACAGAAACGAAGACCCAACACAGCCAAAAATATAAATTAATTAATTTTTTAAAAAGTATATTATCAATTATTAAAAAAAAAAAAAAGTTAGCAATGGCTCCAGTGAACAGCCTCGGTATAGCCACCCCTTTGTCCTCTGACCCTGTGGTCTCCACCCAGCCTGGCTCTGGACTGGCCTTGTGATGACCTTTAGCCAATAAATGCAGCCAGAGCAAACGGAGTGCCAGCGCCAGGCTTAGGCTTCCAGGGATTCTACGTGCTTCTGCTTGGCGCCTTGCTTGATTGTACTTGCTTGCACTCGCACCTCAGCCTTGCTATGAGACCATGCCAGACCAGGCCTGCTGAGGGGATGTGAGAAACACAGGAAGGATAAGACACTTGGGAAAGAACCAAGATGCCTCCAACCGACAGCCAGCCAACGTGCAGCTGACTGCAGATTCACGAGGGTGCCTGAGACCAGAACTTCCCTGCTGATTCCAGCCTAAGTCGCCAATCTGAAGGATCAGAGCCAAATAAATGGTTTGTTGTTTAACAAAGCCTCTGACTTTGGTGTGGTTTGTTACTAAGCAACAGTGAACTGAATCCTGACATTTGAAATAAATATTTGAGTTTTTTCTCTTAAAAAAAAGTTGGAGGTTTCAAATCCAGGATTGGTGTGGCAGCTCCATAGTCAACCAGGACCCAGAATGCTTCTATCCTGATGCTCCACCATCTTTAGTTCATGGCTTTCACGCTCAAGGCTGTCTCATGATCCAACATAGCTGCTGAAGCTCCAGCCATCACATTTGTGTTCCAGGCAGGGAGGAAGAAAGAAAGGCAAATAAGAGGCCTTCTCTACCTGAATTGTTCCCCTTTAAAAGAGTTGGAAGCCCTACCCAATGACTGGAAGTTTGATTCTTATTGGCTACCCTTGGCTGCAAGGAAAGCTGGGAAAGGTAGCCTTTTAGTGGAGCACATTGCCACCTAGAATAAAATCAAGTATACTGTGTAGTAAGGAGGAACAGGGGAATGGGTGTCGAGTAGGCAACCAGCAACATCTGCCGCAGCGTGTGTAAAATCAAGCTCCAGGCCCCAACATACAACAGGATGCAAAACTGACCACATGTCATGCTGATTTCTCAGAGTTCATAGTGGTGGCTTTGCCCTGTAGTAACAAAGTGTAAGATTTGGGCAATAGACATCTAAGTGGAAAATCGTGAGTGTGCCGGTCTCCTGGGCCCTTTTGTAGTCAATACAGATGGAAGCGAAGTTTGTTCTTAGAAGGTGTTGCTCTTAACCTGGGGCAGGTGTTGCTTGCTTGCTTGCGCTCTTCCTTGCTTTCTTCCGGTTGTTTTTTTTTTTTTTTAATTGAGATATACTTCACATAAAATTCACAATTTTAAAGCATACAATTCAGTGGGGTTTTAGTATATTTACTACATTGTGCAACCATCAGCACTATCTAATTCCAGAACATTTCCATCACCCCAAAAAGAAACCCCATATCCATTAGCAGTCAGAGCAGATGTTTTCTTTAATCCTTCTCCACCAAGTCTCAGGTCCATCAGAGAGCCAGACTCGCCACATGAGAGAGTGCTGAAGATTCTTGGACCACTAAGGCTCAAACCCTGGGATTCTAGAATATTTGTGGATCTTCTTGGGAGAGCCAAGGAGGAGGTCATGGTGTAATTCACCTACAGCTGGGAAAGGAGGGATCCACAAGGGCGCTGCAGAATCTAAACATTCCCTGCCTGGGCTGACCGTGAGGCTACCTTCCCACAGGGAAAGGAAGGGAAGGGAAGGAGGCTCCACGCTGAGGGGTGGGTGCTTGGTGGTGACACCCTAAAGTAGAGCAGCAGCTTTAAAAGCACTCTACTGTGACGGTAGATGTCGGGAGAGGAGTTTCAGATTCAGTCGGAATGATTTTTGTGAAAGGATGGAGAGGATGCCGAACTCGCATTTATTAAATGTCTCAAAGGTTCCAAATACACACAGAATCTCGTTTTTCTACCCACAACCATCCTGGGAGATATTTCACCCCTTTACAGAAGGAGGACCTGAGGTTCACACAGAGAACTTGCTCTAACCAGAATTTCAGACACTTCATGCTGAGTCTAAAACCTCAGCATCTTCCATTGTGCTGCACGGTGGGCACCTGTGAGGCATCTCCGGCCCCGGCCCATGGCAGGTGGAGCCACTCCCTTGAGTGGCCTAGTTGCTGCTGCCTGTGGGGCGGTGACAGCAGGAGGGGGCTCATCTGAGCTCAGCTCTGGGCTTCTCTGTGCCGGTGGGAGCTCCCCCCTTTTCTGCCCACTCCCTGTTCTTCATTCCTCAGGCACAAAGGTTGCTCAAGGAGACTCCAGGACTGGGGTCTGCCTTGTCACTGTCACCAGGAGCCTTTTTTCCTTCCTGACTAGCCAGAGCTCCCCATCAGTCTTCGCAGCGCCTCTGGAAGCAAAGGGAAGGCAGCTGTGGGATCCTGGCTGAGCTGAATCCAGGTAAAGCAGGCTTGGGAATGGACGGATGGGGAGGTTGGGATGTCACAGGTCTGAGCACAGAGCCGGGGGGGCGGGGAACAGCCAGGAAGGATGGTCGGTTCTGCTGCTCGCTTGATTAAGGGGGTCAGCGTGTGTCTGTGTCATCGAGGTGGGCAGGGAAGGGGAGGGCTGTGTGGGGCGCGGGGGGGGGGGGCGTATATATGCTGGTGTGGTTGATACCGTGGAGCCTCACATCCGAAGGAGCCTGGCTGCTGACAGCTCCCAGGTAGGCGACTGCAAGCAAGCCCAGCCCCAAGACTCGCTGCTGAGAGCCTGGGGAAGTAGCCGGGCGGCAGGGCTTTCTCCCCAGCCCCTCTCCTTTGTCCAGCGTGGATGCTGCTGGCCTCCTGTGAGATTATCCCTTCATTCGTCTTCTTTTCTGGGCTCGGATGGGGGGGGGAGTGTGGAGGGGAGGGCTGAGGCTTTTATCCTGAAGAGAGATGCCGAAGAAGAGCTGAACTTGGAAATGAGGAAAAGTTTTGATTCCCCAGCTGTGGCCCCTACTTTGTCACTGCTGTCTGTGGCGACAAGGTGGTTATAGGTGTGAGGTTAGGGGAGCGGCAGGCACTTGGGGGTGGGAGTGAGGGCTTGCATTTCAAGGCAACCCTCCAGAAGCCCCCAGCCCTCCAAGCACCCTTGTGAGTGATTTCTCTCTGCGCCTGACTTCTTTTCATAGGGCGTGCAGACTGTATTCAGCATATCACTGAACTTGATTCGGATTGGGGTTTTTAATCCTGAGGGAACCCTGCTCCCCTAGGCGCCGAATACAAATCGCTAGTAATGATGCGGGGGGCGGAAACCGGACCCTGCCTTGTGCTCCACCAGTACGTGGCTGATCGCGGTCGCTGTGTGTGAATTCCGCGTAGATTTCTGCAAGGTTGACCTTGGTCTCCAGACGCTGAATCCTTTGGAGGTCTCTTCTCTTTCTTTACATCTTTCTTCCTCCCGCCCGTCTCTCCCACCTAAAGGTCTCTGCTGGGGTCCTGTGGAATACGATGTTCAGAAGTCATCCAAACTCTCTCTGGCTCAGCCTTTTTCCTCCTTCTCTCTTTGTGCGGCTCTCCCTTTGCGTCTGGCTTCCCCTCCCACCGCTACCCATCCCATCCTCCCCCATCTCATTCTGAACATGGGCAAGTTCTGGGGGAATTTCAAGTAAGGCAGGATGATTGGGGAAATGGACTATTTAAAGCAAGCAGCTTTGGACTTGAATACCCTGATCCTGGGCTTCAACATCTGTGTTTCGTTTCCTTGAGCAGCCCATAATTGTCCCAATTATAACCAATAACATTGGTCGGCAGACTAACAAAAGATGAGCTTTGCATGGCATTCGCCAGCAAGCCTAAACCGGAGTTTTCAACATAGAGGGGGGGAAAGTAAGTGCCTGGCTTCTTATCAAAACCTCCCAGGGAAACTGCTGCTCTCTCGCTTCCTGTAGCTGGCTACCGCAGACACTCCTCTCTCTCATTTATAAAGTGTGGCAGGGAAAAAGTCTGCACGCTTCCACCGCTGCTGTGATACCATTCACAAAAAGCATGCGTGTTCCTTTGGCCTTGCTGAGTCTTCTGCAGGGGAGGGTCCCTGAAAAGACTGCCCCCAACCACCATCTTGGTAAAAGGAGCAGCTTCCACCGTTCCCTGTGCTGCCCATCGAGGGCGCTGTGGTGCAGCCTGGGGTCATTCAGAGGGTGCAGTTTTGTTCTCCCAGGGGCGGCAGCCCTGGCTTTATCAGCTGAAGGCTGAGGGGACTGGGGGATTGAGAGGATGCCGATTTTGCATTGTCAACGAAGGGAATAATTGCAGGATTAGGCACAAACCGGTGCTCTCTGGAGCCCAAGACAGGAGCTGTCACAAAGCTATTCTGCATTCAATCAGGTATTTATCATCTACACTCCACCAGGCAGGGTGGATCCAACAGAGGTGATAATAACAGCCCTTTACACTCATACAACGATTGACATCTTAGCGCTTTTCACACCCACTAGCCCCCGCAACAGCCGTGAGAGATGGTGTCATTATCTCCATGTTGCAGTTGAAGAAACTGAAGCTGAGAGGTTAAATAATTTGTTGAGGACGTGGCAGAGAGGGGACTGAGTCCAGCCTTGCTGGTTCCTTTGCATCCCCCTCTTCGGGCCAGGGGTGCTTACAAACTAACGGGGTGGGCTCGCGGCAACACACACTGTGAAACAACTCGCGCATGATGCGAGGCTGGGTGTAATTAAGTCCTGAATTGCGTGGTCCAGACAGCAAGTGCTGGAGGAATCTGGGGGAAGGAGTCCTTGCTCAGAGATTCCAGGGATTCGAACCGGGCAGGGAAGGAGGTAGAATCTGGAAGAGCCAAGGGCTTTGGAGAGGGAGGTGGCAGCCGGGACAAGGGCACAAAAGGAGGGCAAAGAAATGAACCTTTATTGGAACCTACTATGTGCCAGGTAGTGAGCTAAATTTGTCTACATGTCTATTTCATGCTAATACACACACGCACAGTAGGGATGGCAGGTTTAGGGTGAGTGTTCTCTACGCTTTTATCCACACGGTTCAATTAGCCTCACGCCCCCAGCCCCAGAGCTCCCATGAAGGAAATCTACCTGATGTGAATCTGGGTGGAACTACTCATCAGATATCCTAGGGAGGGGATGGGCCCCCCGCCCAGAGAACAGGAGTCATAGTGATGACAGCCTGCAGTGGCTTGAATGGCTGGGAGTTCATTAGGCAAACTGGATGTTCTAAACACTTCTATGTAAATATCTATAGGTCCTCCCACTAACCAACATGCTGCTTTCCTTCTCACCACACACTGGCTGTGAGATTTAGGGCACACCAGTTTGGGGGGGCAAGCCGATTTTCTGGGCATCTCCCTAGATAGCCAGTGATCACATTCGGTTTTGATTTTCTGCCATCCTGTGATTTTTCAAATACTGGTTGCTGCCTCAGTGTTGCAGAAACACAGCATCGCCAGCTCTGAAGGGCCTGGCTCGGCATGTGACTTGTGGAGCTGGCCTCCGAGGAGTCCTGGGTCTCGGTGAAAATGTCAGCGGGTCACCAGCACACACCCAGGGCTCTGCCTTGCAACCAGGGCTCAGAGCCAACCTCCCCTCAGCTCACACTCATCCTGTGCCCCTCCCCCACCGAGTCCCCATTCATCCTTTCATTCATTCAGCCGAGAAACGTGCTTGGCTTACTGATAGGAGCCCGCAGTGCTGAGTGCCAAGCAAACAGACCTGGCAGCCTGTCCTCAGAGCTCTGGCCAATGTCACTAGATGTGAACGAGTCTAGGCCAAGTGGTCTCCAAAAGGGGCGTGGGTGCCCGACAGTCCACTGGGCTTTGGGAAACTGAGGCTTAATTTTCTATGTGGTTATCTTGTCTTTCTTAATTTGTACTTTAGTGCATTTTATATTGCATGTAACTTTTATAAATAAATTGGGAAGGTGAGCTCAAAACGGTCTGATTGCTAGAAGTATAAAGTTAAAGAAGTTTGAAGATTATTGGTCTAGATCCATTGCTCTTTTGCTTATCTGTATTTTCTAATCTTCTTGAAAGGAACCTTAAGAGGCTTTATTGTAAAAGTAAATAAAAGCTTTGAAAACTCCATTTAAGTTATTTTGACAGTATATGTGGAACCGTGGGCCAGAATCAGGAAGATCCAAGTTAAGAGCGATGGCACCTTTCCACTTTTGTGGCAGCCCTGATAGAAAATGTGTCCCTTGGGACTTCTCTGGCAGCCCAGTTGTTAGAACTCGGTGACGGGGCCCCGGTTCAATCCCTGGCGGGGAGCGGGGGGAGGAGGGTAGAAGCAAAAATAAAAAATAATAATAAACATAAAATTTTAAAATAAAATAAAAACAAAGACTTTAAAAAAAGAAAGAAAATGTGGCCCTCTCCTGAGCCCCAGCTGGGCTACTGTAACAAATATCTGGCCACTTATAATATCAAAAATATTGACCATCTAATCTATTGTAACTGCCTCTTTTTGGAGGAGGGGAAACTGAGCCCCAGAGAAAGAAAGGGCCTTGTTCAAGATCCCACAGGTGAGGGCAGAGCCAGGCCTCTCGCTTCCAAGCAGAGGGCTTTTGTTCATTCACCGCCCACCAGCTCCAGGCACACCCGGTCTGTGCAGGGCGGGGCCGTGCTTTGCCCTCCACCTCCTCTGCGCCCATCCCCTCCTTCCAGGTGGAAATTTAGAGCAGAAGAGGGACCTTTTTGGATGTAAGTGTATTCGTCAGAGGAGGAAAAGAAATAAAGGGGCCTCAGTCATAGCTGGTGAACAAGCAAAAGCTCAGTGTAGGAGTCACGTCTGCGTTAAAGAAATGGGGCGTGCGGAAGACAAACCCCCGTACTGGTGGGCAAGGAAACACTCCTTCAGGAACTGGGCAGAGGCAACGATAAAGAGGGTGTCATCAGAGAGGGGGAGCCCAGAGTTCAGGGCAAAAGGAGCTCCTTACAATGAATTCACGTACATGAACACAGACAGAAAACTGCTGAAATCTTTTTTTTTTTTTTTTTGGCCACGGCATGTAGGATCTTAGTTCCCTGTCCAGGGATCGAAGAGTCCTAACCACTGGACCGCCAGGGAATTCCCCTGCCTAGATCACTGAGCGGTCTGGTGAGAGCATGAGCTTGCAAATCAGATGGGTTGGGTTCTCAGCTCTGCCACTTCAAGTTATTTCTCCTCTTCAAGCCTCAATATTCTCAACTGTAAAATGGGGACAACAGCATTTACCCCATAGGGTGGATGCTTATAAAGCAATCAGCACAGTGCCTGGCACAGAAGATGCTAAATATAATAATAATGTGATTACTATTAAATACAAACAGAGACCATCCCAACGAGATTCCACCAGAATTTGCCAACCTTTCCAAAGCAGGACTAGTGTGTGGAACTTATGGTTTCCCAGAACACGTTTTAGAGTCAAAACACCTGAGTTTGTCTGGCTCTTGTATAAGCTGGATGATCTTAGGCAAGTTGCTTAACCTCTATGAACATATGTTCATCTCAAAAGTGGGGATAATATTAACCCTAGATTATAGGATTGTGTAAGAATATAAAACTCTTTTGTAACCTACAAGAACAATATTTATATATGTGGTTGATGAGAAGAATGGGGACAGATATACCTCTAGCAGAAAGGCATATCTGTCATCTTCCCTTCTCCACTAGAAGCACTAAAATTACAGGCTTTCTCACAGGTCATAAGACAAAACCCAATTAACTTTTAGCTTTGGCTAAATCTTCATATGTAATCCTCCAAACAGATAAGCAACTAATTACATTGCGCTTGGAAGCAAGATTACAAGCAAATAGATTAAGCTAAACACAGTGGTATTTTATCTTCATAAAGAGTGAGGCACGATTAATTTATGAGGTGTTATTACTGAAATAAAAGGTAATTAAACATTTCTTTACTCAATACAAGATGTCCAGACGCATAGCATCCCCGCGTAGAAGGGTTAGCTGAGTTTGGTTCACTAAGTGAATACAAACCATGTAAAATTCAAACACACTTAGGGTAGTGTTATTTACCGATGGTCTCTATTGTACAATTTAGAACAACAATAACAACAAAAACCGTTGTTACCCCCATTTTGCAGGTGAGAAGACTGAGGCTCTCAGAGGGGAAACAACTTGCCCAAAGTCACACAAAGTACAAAGATCAAACATAAATATAACTCGGGAATTAACTAATTCCTCACCTTCATTTTACTTCACATTAACTGATATACAGAGCAACAAAGCACACAGATGTTGTCAAGTCTTCTCAAAAATGAAAAACTTCTATTGAGTTTTCAAGAAAGTTTAGTCTTAACCTAGAACACAATTGTTCGACGGTTGTGAGGAGTACCAAAAAGGACAAAGCGTTGTCCCCTTTATAAGGATTATTACATATATTTTGAGCTTTTATTTATATTCATCTCATTTAAATATCAGAAACCATCTTTGAGTTGGACTGTGTGGTGATTCCCATTTTAAGGATTCTTTGAATTGCAGAGGAGAATGAATAACGTTGAGTAATGACTGGTTTTTAATTACTAGGTGGAGTCACTAGTTAAAAGCAAGGGGTAGAAATCTCTGTCTTCTGGCTTCTTTTACAGGCTAAATGCCCACTGAAATTCATCAATCTTTCTGTTTCAGTGTGGCTGGAACATTGTTACGAAAAAGAAAGAAAACCTTTAGCCTTCAGCATCAACTACTCTTTAAACTCATGCTAATTCATAAACAAGGATAATAACCAACCATGCCTCCCCGGCACTCAATTGCTTCCAAGTGTTTTTCATTAAACCTAAGTGAAAACACTTCCCACGATGCAATTTTAAGGGAATATTATTAATCACATGCCTTGATTAGCCTTGGGGAATGGAATAAGCAAATTGGCTGAATAAAAATGACTTTCTTCTTTCTGAAAAAAATACAACTTTAAATTTTTAAATTTTAAATAAATAGAAGTGCGGGGTAGGACGTGGAGGGGTAGGGAGGTCAGAGATGGGAAGAGAGGTGAGTGTACCATGGACCAGCAAGGAGGGCCAGACTAATGCCAAGTAGATTTGATAAGGTTTTTCCAAGTGCCAGACCAACAAAGGCCCACATTTTACATGCAGGAAACGTATCAAATGGAACACATGCTCAGTGTCCCAGGAGCTCATCGTCTTTCCTCAACTCATCCTAAAAACCCATTTACCCAGAATTTGAGATAACAGGAGCAGTCAATCCATCAAACATTTCCTGAATGTGCAAATTGCCACGGTTAATGAAGTTCATGAAAAACCTCAGCAGGAGAGCACTTCATTAACATCTGCCACAACTTATCAGCTCAGCCTGTGCAAACATGTGTTGCAATTTTGTATGAGGAAGCAGTCCCTTTTCTCCCCGCCTTTCCGTCTTCTGTGAAGTGCAGACACTGCCATCATGTGGCCAAAGAGAGCAGAGCATGCTGGACAAATCCTACAAAACCGTCTCCCGCCTAGAATGAAATTGAGTAGAACAAGAAACGTAAAGGCAATTACCAAATTAAACAAAAGATCTATCCAAGCAGTCCTCAGTTTAAGACCTTTGCTTATATGGTGGCTGTTGGAACTCAAGATACGTGTTCTCTTCAAAAGAACCTGTAAGCGGTGATGGGTTTCCCTGGATTGTCTACCAACACGTTGCACCAGAGCAAACTTAGCACGTAGCTAACCATTCCAACCATGCCTCCCGGCCACTAGCAACCAGTCTTCTTACAGAACGGGCATGGGGCTCCAGCTTAGGATGGCATCTTGCCTTGCTCTGGAGCAAAACTCATTCCCACCCCTCCCTGCCAACCCCCCCGCCAAGCGGAACAGTTAGCTACTGGACCCTTTGTCAGTGACACAGGTCCTGAAGTGGCTCCTGTGCCATGGGCATCCCAGGCCCCCGGGGGGCCGGTGCTCCCAGACACTCCCCAGTTCTCCATTTGTGAAGGAGAAGGGAGAGGGCTCCTGAGATACTCCACTGTCACTTATCAAACTTTCTTGAGCACCTCCTAAGTGCCTGGCCCTGTGCTGGGTGCTGGAAATTCAGAGAACCATAGAACGAGATCTCTGCCCTTCAGGAACTCACAGCCAGTGGGAGACATAGACACATAAGTCCAAGCTTACCACGTAGAGTGCTAAGGGCCGCGCGAAAGACAATGATAGTATCACAGAGTGAAGGCTATGTCCTAGGCTCTTTCTTTGACAAGCTTTTACGTTGTACTTGTTCTGTGCCAGGTGCTATTTTAACTGCTTAAAAACATCAACCCATTAATCGTCCAATAAGATAGGTACTATTATTATCCCAGTTTTACAGAGGAGAACCTGAGAGGGTGACTTGCAGGTGTGGGATCTGAACCCACATCCGTAGCGATGAGCAGCTGAGAAAACGTGAATCCCAACAACCCCGTCTCGGGAGGTCTGTTGTGCCTATTTGACAGGCCCCTGGGCCTCGCTTGCCTCCCGGTGTGATGTGCTGCTTAGCGAAGCCACAAGAGCAGAGGAGACTCATCTAACTCAGACCAGGGCTTGGAGAGGGCTTCCCAGAGGGGATAATTCCTGGGGTGTGTATGAAGTATGAGCTGGTGGCGGGTATTCTGGGCAGAAGATAGAGCAAGGGCCAAAGCGCAGTAGGCGTGAAGGACCCGATAGAGTTGGGAATTATGTGTGATTCACTAGGAATGGAGGAGATTCAAGGGTGACAGGAGCTGAAGCCAGAGAGCTGGGCAGGAGCCGCGCCGCCTCCCACTGGGGGTTACAGAATTATCTTAAGTATGAGTAACATCATCAGATGTAGAGATGGCTTGGTCAGGGAGGGGGATCATTAGGCAGACTAATTAGGGGGCGATCACAGTAACCAAGGCAATAAATCTCAGCTAAGGCACTAGCCCTCCGGGTACAGGAGAAAAATGCATTTGAGATATATTCATCTGAATAGATGTTCAAGTTCATTATTCATTAACCCCAGACATCCCAATCTGTAGGGTAAAGGTCAGACCCTTTAGGATGGCCAACATGACCCTGTTTCATCTAGACGGAGCCTCTCTCTCTCTAAGCAAGTGCTTCCCTTAGGGAGGGGGCCCCAGTGCAGCTGCCTGCTTATCTCCCCCCACCCCCCGATCCCGGGCTGTGGTCCCGATTCCAATACGCCTTTGAAAAGGTGGAGTCACTAGTTAAAAGCGAGGTAGTTCTGTGTCTCTCAGATGCCCTCTTCTTTGTCCTCTTGGCAGACTATTACTCATTATTCAAAACCCATCTCAAATGTCACCTCATTGACTTAACAAACATTGATTGAGCATCTTTCATTCGACATCCTCTTGGTATGAAATGCTTGGATGACGCCCAAGAAGAGCTGGGGTGGTCTCCCAACATGGCCACTGGCACGGGATCCCCCTCCCTCTCCCACTGACTTGCTCCATTTCACATCCCTCTTCTACCATTGTTTCTCAAACTTCAGCATGTGTATGAATCGCCTAAGAATCTTACTGAAAAGATCCAGATTCAGTGGTTCTGGGGTAGGGCCTGAAATACTGCATTTCTTACAAGATCCCAGGGGATGCTTCTGATCTGCAGACTGCATTTGAACAGCAAGGCTTTTACGTTTTCTCAGTACAGTCTGATGAAAAAGCAATTAAGGCAATTGGTTTTGTTTTTCTATGCTCAACTCTTATTAAGATAAAATTTACATACAGTGAAATGCACAGAATCTAAATGTACAATTCAGTGGGTTTTTGGCAAACGTATACACCCCTGTGACCTACACCTCAATCAAGAACATTCACATTTCCAGAAAGTTCCCTTGTTCCCCTTTCCATTTAATCCTCCAAATAAAGATGGTTCTACAGGGACCCAAAGTGAGGTAGTCCAAGAAAATAGCTTTCTGATTCAGGAGACTTGATCACAGGAAAAATTTAAAGGGAAACAGGAAGAACTGTACATCTTTGAGACAATCCTACATAAAGAATATAAACAACTGATCTAACTAATAATCATTAGAGCTATTACCTTAGAATAGTCTCTTTGTTTTTTTAAGATTTTTTTTTTGATGTGGACCATTTTTAAAGTTTTTATTGAATTTGTTACAATATTGCTTCTGTTTTATGTTTTGGTTTTTTGGCTGTGAGGTATGTGGGATCTTAACTCCCCGACCAGGGATGGAACCCACACCCGCTGCATTGGAAGGCGAAGTCTTAACCACTGAACCGCCAGGGAAGTCCTTCTTTGTTCATTTTTCAATAGATAACTCCAAAGCCTGGTTCTGCAAAGCCTCGTCCTGTGCTTTGCACGGCTTAGCAAGGTGAACATATTAGCTCTGTGCTCAGGAAGCTGGCTCACATCTAGCAGGGGAAACAGACAAGGAACCTAGCAGAACCGTCCCGGAAGAGTGAATTCTGGGCCTCGGGGCATTCCTGGCAGAGGCAGGGGAGTCTGGGGAGGATCAGTCGCACATAAATCTACTTTACACGTCTCACTCATCACCGCACTTTGCAAAACGTCCCTTATGGGTCTAATCTTTGCAATAGCCCTGGGACAAGGTGAGTACCACCATTCCCCTTTTAGAGTTATGAAAACTGAGGCTGGGCGAGGTTGTCTTCAGGCCGCATGCTGGTAAGTTGCAAAGTGAGGCCTTTAGCTCCCTGGAAGGGTTCATGCCCGTGGAGGTCAGCTGAGTGGCAGGAATCGCAGGGTTGCTCCCCCCAGGAGCCCAGACACTAGCCCTGCCTGAACATCATGCCTGGCAGACAAGCCCGGGGCCACCTGTGCCCTCAACAGCCTACTCCCCTCCTGGGAGGTGGAATCTCAGGCCCGGCTGCACTGTCCCCTCAGAAGAGTGTCTTTCCCGCATCCCCTGTGTGAGGGTCTCCAGCCCCTACCGGCCCCCACAGAAGGGCTGTGCTAATTGCCACCCGCCCTCACTTGTGTTTTAGCGTCCTGCTTCCAGCTCCTGCACCATGAAGATCCTGTTCTGTGACCTCCTGCTGCTCAGCCTGTTCTCCAGCGCGTCCAGCAGCTGTCAGGAGGACTGTATGACCTGCAGAGAGAAGCTCCGCCCAGCTCCTGACAGCTTCAGCCTTGAGGTAGGTCCAGGAGCAGCCCTGTCTTCCCCTCCCTCCCCCAACAAGGTCACGTGACTCTCCCAGTGTCAGAGGGTCTGTAGGAAACAGATGTGGACTTGAGCATCTTCTGAAAGCAAACCCTGTCATCTTTCCTCTTTACCACGTTCATATAAAGACCCACCCATGCTGCCATTTTGTTCCCATCATTAAAATAATGCATACTCATTCTAGAGAATTTGGCAAATTCCAAAAACCATAAAAAAAAAATTTAAATCACCTTTAATCCCACTAGAGAAAGAATTCTAGTTTTTTCACTTGCTATGTTACACAAGGATAATTTTCCCCTGTTATTAACATTATTTTAAATTACTTCTTCCCATGAATACAGTATACTTTGCTTAACCAATCCCCTCCTGTTGAACATGTATGTTGCCCTTCCGTTTTGATATTATAGACAGTTCTACAATGAACACCTAAATGCTCTCTCGTATTTTAAATTTTGATTTGAGCACTAAATTTCTTTTTACTAAGTAAGCTGCTTTCTCAACTGCTTTCATTACAGTTTAGTTATTCCTCTCCTATTAAATCCAATATAACTCAATTACTTTTTCTCTGTAGTCAAGTAAACTCTTTTCAAAAGAGTTTGAAACTCCTCAACCTTTAAGAACAAACTTTCCCCTACTGTTCCTTAAGGCAAGCGTACTGTTTCTTAAGGCAAGCATACAAATATAGGAACCAAGTACTCACGCTGGGATAACACCCTAACGTGAGCAGACACAGCCCCCGACGCACCCAAACACCAAGCTCCTCCTGTGCCAGCTCAGTGGTTTTCAAGTCTGTTTTCTGAACGGTAATAACCACCGAATCATGAAGCGCATCCCCAGAGAACCCATTCAAAGTTCATCCATCCTCCTCATTCAGCCATGGTGGGTTTCCTGAGCACCTACTATGTGCTGAGCACTGGGCTAGGCCAAGGGCCCCGAGGTGAGCGGATGGATGGCTTTTGCAACTGGTGGGAGAGAAGAACCCCCAATCCCTCCATGAGCGTAATTACTGAGCCCTGGGGAAGCAAGAACAGGGGACCCCAACCTAGTCTAGAGGGGCAGAGGGGGCTTTTGGAGGAACTCAGTCTCTAAGGAAACCGAAAGAGGATCGGGAGTGAAGAGGCAGGGAGCCAGAGCCCCAGGTGCCCAGGTAATGGAGGGAGGCGTGGGGGAGGGGAGGGGGGCACATGTGCAAATGCCTTTCCGGGGAGGGGAGCGGCAATTAAGGAACTGAGAAAAGCTGAGTTTGGCTAGAACACAGAAGGCCCACCTGCCTTTTCTGTGCAGCCCAGAGAGGCTTAAAAGTTCACCCAAAACAAAACGCTTTCCCTTGGTCTTAGTAAAGAGAGCAGACAACTAGTTTACACGTAAACCAGCGAAGGAGTTGATTAAGCAATAATCTCATAAATGCCACACTTTTACGGCTCTGAGGTTGCAGCCTAGACAAGACTGAAAGTTGTGAACAATTCCTGAATCACGAGCTTTAACTGCAACCCTTTATCTCCCACTCAAAAAAGCATTAGGACTCGAACAGATATTTGTACACCCATGTTCATAACAGCACTACTCACAAGAGTCAAAAGGTGGAAATGACTCAACTGACCACCGAGAGATGAGTGGATAAAGAAAATATGGTCTATGCATACAGTGGAATATTATTCAGCTTTAAAAAGGAAGGGAATTGTGACACATGCTACGGCATGGATGAGCCCTGAAGATGTATGCTAAGTGAAATACGCCAGTCACAAAAGGACAAATGCTGTATGATTCCACTTACCTGAGGTTCCTAGAGTAGTCTGATTCGCAGAAACAGAAAGTAGAATGGGGGTTGCCAAGGGCTGGGGAAAGAGAAAAGGGGAGTTAGTGTTTAATGGGTACAAAGTTTCAGTTTGGGAAAATGAAAAAGTTCTAGAGATGGTTGGGGGAGGTGATGGTAGGACAACAATGTGAATATATCAATACTTAATACCACTGAGCTGTACACTTAAAAAGGGTTCCAATGCTAAATTTGATGATATGTGTATTTCACAATAGAAAAAAAAGTGTGAGGACCTCAGCTGTAAGGATAACCCCAAGTCTGCTCTAATTTATTTTCTACAAAGTAAAGCATTCACGGATTTAGGTGATTTGTTTGTAACAAACATCGCACCTGACTGTGAAGCGCTATAATGCTCCCACTCCCAGGACACCTTGACCTTGGGAGCCCTGTTCTGAGACAACAGAGGCCACCAGGGACAGACTCTCTCCAGCCTCCTTATTGCCATCTCAGGATCTGTCCTCCAGCCCTTTCTTCTTCCTTCTTCCTTTGTACCATTGATTTTCCTGCTGGGAATTTTTCCTTTTTTCCCCTCTCCCACTTGCTCTTTCCTTCCCTCCGTTGTCATGTTTTTGAAAGAGTATCTACACTTGTGACTTTGAGCCCCTTGCCTCTGCCTCACTCCTTAGCTGCTCTCGGAGGTCACCAGCAGCTCCTAACCACAGAACCTCCGGCAGATGTGCAGGCTTCCTCTCCTCGTCCTCTCTGGGTAAACCCGGCTCTCTTCCCCACTATGACTCTTCCTTTTCTGCCTCCTGTTGTGGTCCTGTTCCTTTTCCTGCCCCCTGAACATAAGCAATCGCCAAGATTCCCTGCTTCTTACCTCCTTCTGAGATGCCGCACCCACTTTCCAGGCCGTCCGCTCTCCCCAGACAGCAGGTAACGCCCAAAGGTACACTCCTCACTTCTTCTCTGCTGGGCTTCCATCACTTTCCATAGTTTCTGGGAAATCCAGGCTTCCCTTCCCTTTCCACGGCCCCAAGAACCTGACCTGCCATCTTGCTCGTGGCTCTCCCTCCTCCCCCAGCCAATAAATCCTACTCATTCTTCAGAACCCAGATTAGGTTTCCCCTCTTAGGAGAATCTTTGCTGATTCTCCCCACCTGGCCCCAGTTGAGCCAGCCCCTAGCTCCTTTGCTGTCTGATGATTACTTGCGTCGGCTAGTCTCTCACCACCAGGTATGAGCTCTCTTTGCTGATGATTCTGGGTATCTCCAGCATGTTGCAGTGTGCGGCACAGAGCAGTACTCAGTTAAGAGGTCCCATGGAAACCGTAAAATTGCAAGACCTTTAGTCTCCTAAGAGGCGCAGGCACTGCACAGTTTTTACACTGGTGTCTTTCAAAGCCAGGAAAGAATTTGGAGCCTGTTTCCATTTCTCCGTAGCATCTTCAGTCTCTAGGGTCCAGACAACACTGTTAGAAAATGGCCAGTTCTAGCCTCACAGTGTGGGATAATCCCCGCCAGTGCCTGCCGACCCCCAGAGGACCTGGCTGCCTGGTTGTCTGGTTTCTAGCTTGTATTCACTTTTAACCTATTTTTTAAAGTTTTATGAGATGTCTAGAATTGAGGCAACCACATCTCATTTCCGAATCTTTCAACCCTTGAGTATGTCCACTCTGTGAATGATGGGGGACTCAGATATTTAGGCAAGGGTCACCTCCCCAATCCCTCCACCAAATGATGTAATCCTGAGCTATTCCCAGGACCCTCTGGACCCTTGGCTTCATCAAGAATTTCTTTATTTCTCATTCCAGGGCAATGGTCCAAGTATGGTTGTCTTTTTGTTAGACTATCATTTTGGTCAGTAAATGATTCACACACACCCCAAACCATTGCAATGTCCTGGGCTTTCAGCTAAATTGTGAATGGTACTTACACCAACGGCTTAAGAAGAAAAAAACTAGATTCACTGAGTTGTTTTAGAGACAAAGAAGAAGGTAACTCCCAAGAAAGGTCTGGGGAAATTTATTTAAATTCCCTAAAACTCTATTAACAGCAGAAGAGACTACCTTCTGCTAGTACTTTCTGTCTTCATTACATGAAAATTCTTAGTAGTTGACTTGCAGTAGGAGTTCCTAATACGTTTTTCTTTTGTTCTATTCCTCTGCTGGCCTGCTAGTGTTGGCCCTCAGATATCCTGGCAGAACCTCCTAAAGCAAATAGATCTCAAATGTCTCTCTGTCAGAAGTGGTTGGATTCCTTAGTGGCAGAAACGTGACAAACTCAATGAGCTGCTTCTTTTCCTTCCAGTGGGCTCGTGGGCCTGTTTCCCTAATCTTCGATCCCAGACATCCAAATGGCCCTTTGCTCAGTTTCCTCCCAAGCCCGGCTTTACAGATCAATTTGGCACCAATCTGGGACTTTCCAGATGCTCCTCCGTACTGTGGCTTAATATAGCAATGTCATCAGTGTGGGCTGTGAAAATGTGTCCAGCTCACTTAACGGGCCATTAACCCATCTCTGGAAAGAAGCTGGTGGGTCCCTCAGACCAGAGAGTTTAGGCATTAAGCTCATATGCCCATCTGGTGTTACAAATGCTGTTGTGAATTTGGACTCCTCATTTTTGCCCAAAACCTTCTCCTAAATCAAGAATTGAGATGATTTTGTTAGTACCTAATTCATCTAATAGTATGTTGAGTCCCAGTGCGGGCTCTGCATCTGGTTTGATCGTAGAATTTCATTTTCTCTGATTGACACACAACCTAATTACCATCTCGGCTTAGAAACTCAGGGGCTCACAGAAGATCTGATAGCCTCTGGGCTTAACAGCTTCCACCTGTTTCTGTAAATGGAAGGAGCAGAACAATACAACAAGCACTTTGAGGCTCCTATTCTGTGAGGATGGGACCCAGTGTGCTCCAAAGGTCCATTTCACCTCTACACTTCTACACTTCTGAAACCGCACAACTCAGATTGGGACTTGAACCCACGGTCTTTTAATTGAGATCACCCACCTGGTCTCAGGACTTAATGAAGCTCAGATTCTTTATGTCTCCTCACAGAAAGAATTCAGTGAGAGACAAAGTGAAGGGTAGGAAGTGGATTTATTTAGAGAGATACACATTCCATAGACAGAGTGTGGGCCATCTCAGAAGGAGAGAGGCCCTGAAATATGGGGTGGTTAGTTTTTCTGGGCTGGGTAATTTCACAGGCTAATGAGTGGGAGGATTATTCCAACTATTTTGCAGAGGGGGAGGAGATTTCCAGGAATTGGACCACCACCCACTTTTTGACCTTTTATGGTCAGCCCCGGAACTGTCATGGCACCCGTAGGTGTGTCATTTAGATGTTAATGTATTACAGTGAGTGTATAATGAGGTTCAATGTGCCACTGGAAGTCGAATCTTCCACCATCTTGGACCTAGTTGGTTCTAACCTGTTTATGTCATATCTTCTAGGGCTATGTCCTTCTTTTAGAGGTTGTGCCCTGCCCCCTTCCCTCCTGTTTCACTTCTACTGGCTTTCCCAGTGCTACCCATGCTTTCCTGTTATCTCCTTGACCCTGTAGTGTAGGGTTTCTCAGACTCATCACTGTAGCTATATTAGGCGGGATAATGATTTGTTGGGGAGGAGGGGGCTGTCCTGTGCATTGTAGGATGTTTGCTAGTGTCCCTGTGAAACAGAGCAGGACTCTGTGGGGCCCTCCTGGGTACAAAGCCTTTCTGTGTCCCCCATTTCTTTTTTGGTAGGAAATAGGCTTCATCCAGCCTCCAGAACTCTCCCTGAGTTCCAAAGGGTAGGTTCAAACAGTTGTCAATCAGGGACAAGGGAGGAGCAATCAAACAACAGTGCAGCCTTGGGGCAGGGTTCCTCCTCAAGGGATACATATAACAATACCTTTGTGTTCTTCTGCGGGAACTAAGGCCCCCACCCTTAGGAGGATGGTAACTCCAGGCTGAGCACAAGATTCCTGGAGCACCTGTTACCTCACCACCAACACATCAGAACAAAGTCACACACCCTGCAGCCTTCACCCCAAATTTTGCCTATTAAAAACTTCTCCCCGAAAACCATCAGGGGTTTTGGGATTTTTGAACATGAGCCACCTGTTCTCCTTGCTTGGCCCTGCAATAAACCTTTCTCTGCTCCAGACTCCAGTGTTTCGGTTTGTCTGGCATCACCGTGCGTCGGGCACATAACCTCGTGTTCAGTAACAGCTGGCCTCCACTCACTGGATAGCAGTAACATCCCTGCTCCCACCCACTGTGTGACAACCAAATGTGTCCCCAGACATTGCCAAATGTCCCCTGGGGGGGCAAAATTGCTCCCAATTGAGACCCACTGCTGTAGAGCAATAACCCAATAGGATGATGATCTAAAAGAACAAACTACAAATTGGTTCTACTCAGTTTTCTTCAAAGTGTTTCAGGAGCAGGCGAAGCACAGACCCAAGTGACTCTCTGAAGGAGTCCCCAACCACCATGTTCCATGATGGTTTCTTCCTCCTCAGAGCCAGTTCCAAAGCAGGGTTTCTCAAAGTGTAATCCAGCCTCAGAATCGCCTGGGATGCTTGCAAATGCAAATTCCTGGGCCCCACCCTCAGTTTACTGCATCAGAATCTCCAGGGGTATAGATTAAGAATTTGCATTCTAACAAATCCCAGTAGGGGTTCATAAAGACCACTCAAGTCTGCAGCTCCATTGTTCTAGAGTCCACCCTCCCCATCTGTGGAATTTGCCCATCATTCTTTCTTACCCAGTGAGTTTGTGGGTGTGAAAAACTGGTTTCTCTATGTATCTCACTGAGTTGTCAGCATCTCGGAGGAAACTCTAAATGGAAAAGACATACTCGAAAAAATCTTGTCTATCAGTAGGGGCCAACCTCACCACCTCTGGCCAGCAGGTGGTCTGGGCAAAGGTGTTCCTTGGAAACCTTACCAGTGAAGGAGAGTGAGAGTAACACTCCCACTGGATACCATCTCTTTCTTCTCTCTGGTCCAGTGGAAAATGAGCAGTCTCCCCATCAGAACCTTACTTTTTGGTCTCATAGAATCCTTATTTTCCCATTAGTTTCCACCAATTCGTATTGCAAGCACAGAGAAGTCGCTGACTAGGAGGTGTCCTGGGTTGGGACTTGAAACATTGGAGTTCTGTTCAGGTTATACTGTTATTTCACCATGTAGTTTTGGACCCATTACTGAACCTCAGTATAACATGCGAACATGGACCACACTGGTCGTTTCCAAACCTAGGCAAATCTCACAGTTACCTGAGCTTTGTAAAAATAAGCTTTAAACCCTGGTTCTATTCCTCAGAGATTTAACTGGGTTATGAAATTCTGTGTTTTAAAAAGTTCTGCAGATGATTCAGATTCACACCCAGGT
This sequence comes from Balaenoptera physalus, assembly GCF_965194825.1. NCBI lineage: Eukaryota > Metazoa > Chordata > Mammalia > Artiodactyla > Balaenopteridae > Balaenoptera > Balaenoptera physalus. Next base: position 113,077,379 of record NC_138886.1, read on the forward strand.
GTAGGACCCATTGGACCAGGTGTTGCCCAAGGAGTCTATGCAATGCCTTGATGATGCACGAGAAGAGTTGAGGCATCTCCCAATGTGGCCATTGGGCGACCTCAGCTGCAGACCCCCTCTTCCTCCTCTTGTTTCTCTTCATTTCACATCCTCACTATGGACTCCACTTTGTATTCCAGCTATGAGATGCCTGGAATGCACACACGTTCTCCCTACAGCACAGCTAGCAGCCAAGTGAAGAGGTCCTAAGCCTGGAGTCCACGGGTGCCTGTCCGTGGCTAGGCTTTAGAAGATGTAGGAACCCCCTAAAATTATATGCAAATGTGACATGAATGTGCATTTATACGGTGAAAGGGAGGGAATCCCTTATGGAGAATCATTAGATTCTCAAAAGAGTCCATGACCCAAAAAAAGGTGAAGAACCCTGGTCTAATGGGACAGACAAGACAAAGAGCTGCAACAGGGTGACAAGCACTACATCAGAAGCGTGTGCTAAATGCCGAGGAGTTCGAGTCTGGTTGCAACTAGCTGCAACTCCTGTTCTTCCAGTGACTCCCTTTCTCATCTTTTTTCTTTTCTTTTTTTTTAAAAAAGTTCTCCCTTTGTCACGCTTAGCTAAATATAAAGTGAATTGTTTATTAATACAGCTCAGGGCAGCAAACCTCTACTTGAAACTCTCCTATTTACTGGATGGAGAAGATTCCTCTATGAGTAAGATGTGGTCCCTAACTTGTCATATTCTGTCTTATAAGGTGTTACAATTATACTAAGCATTCAAATTTCCACAAGCGCAAAACAAAGTTTTGTGGGAGCACAGAAGCAGGAGAGAGCAATTCCAGCCAGGGAGCCAGGAGCAGGTGTCATTGAGGGGTAGCTCTGGAGCCTGGCTGGCCCCAAAGGATGGATGGAAGGAGGTTATTCCATCAGAAGGAACAGAGTGAGAAAAGACACGTGGGGAAGGCGAGGGAGCTTGCTGTGTTTGAGGCACTAGGAGCAGCCTCATATGCCTGAAGCAATGAGGGGTGTTGAGAGGAAGATTCAGAAATAAGACTGAGGGACTTCCCTGGTAGTCCAGTGGTTAGGACTCTGCGCTTCCACAGCAGGGGGCACGGGTTCGATCCCTGGTCAGAGAACTAAGATCCCGCATGCCGTGCGGCCAAAAAAAAAAAAAAAACTGAAAGACGGGCGAGGACAGGATGGTGGAGCCACTTGAATGCTCTGCTCAGGAGTTTGGAGTTACAGTATTTTATAGACAAAGACAGATATTGGACAGTTGTCGGTAAGTAACGATATGTTTAGATCCATTCTTCAGGAAGGTTATTCTGCCAGGGATATAAAATGCATTAAGGCAAAGCAAAGATCAGAGATGGAGAGATCTGTTAGGAAGCCACTGCACCCCAAGAGGAACTTAGGCAGTGGGGATGGAAAGGAGGGGGCAGACTCACATGCTGATTGGATGGAGGAATGGGGTCCTGAGAAGGGAGACGTCAGAGTGATGCCCAGGGTTCTAAACCTGAGTCAACTGGGGCATAAGGTGCTGTTCAGAGATAGACAAAGAGACACAGAGCAGGACAGACTTGGGGTGGAGAAAGTATATCAGATAAGAATTAAATTCACCTGCTAGTAACAAACACCTAAAGTAACATCTTTAATAAGATGGAGATTTGGGAATTCTCTGGTGGTCCAGTGGTTAGGATTTCGGGCTTTCACTGCCCTGGCCTGGGTTCAATCCCTGATCCGGGAACTGAGACTGCGTGGTGCAACCAAAAAAAAAAAAGATGAAAAGATGGAGATTTGATTCCTCACAAAGAAGTCAGGAGGTGGCCAGTCCACGGCTGGTACGGCAGCTCCATCACGTCACAGACTCCTTCGCTTTCTGCTTTACCTGTCTACGGCTGCCACCCTCATATGGTTCCATCCTCGGAGTCTCCTCAAGATTTCAAGACGGCCCATTGAACACCAGCCAAAATGTCCACATTCTAAGCAGGAGGCTGGAGGAAGGGAAGGAAGAAGGAAAAAAAAAAGATGTTCTTCCCGGATAAATCAGCTCCCTACTTTCCCAGAAGCCCCACCTGGTCCTTTCCATGTATATGTCATCGGCCACCTCTGGCTACAAAGGAGGTTGGGAAACATATATGTGGCCTTCAGGAAGAAAACAAGTGTTCTCTCTCTTTTTTAAAAAAATATTTATTTATTTATTTGGTTGCACCTGGTCTTAGTTGCAGCAGGTGGGCTCCTTAGTTGTGGCATGCGAACTCTTAGTTGCGGCATGCGTGTGGGATCTTAGTTCTCCGACCAGGGATCGAACCCATGCCCCCTGTATTGGGAGAGCAGAGTCTTAACCACTGCGCCACCAGGGAAGTCCCACAAGTGCTCTCTTAGTAAGGAAGAGGGGAGATGGGTACAGAATGGGCAGTTGGTAGCCTCTGCCCCAGAAGAGAAGGTGGGCTTTATTCTTAACAAATTGCACTTAATGTGTTGGTCAGACATTTTGATGGAGATAGAAGACAGGGATCAGAGAAGTGTCTGGACTTCAGGAGGTAACAGGTACCGGATATAGAGACCTGGGGTGCCCTGAAAGAAGTGATGGCCAAAATCACAGAAATGAACAAAGTCACCAAGGGGCAGATTGTAAAGAGAGATGAGAAGTGTAAAGACCGAATCTTAGGAACACAGGAGGAAGAGCACAAACAGTCTGAGAGGTGAGTGCAGTATCAGAAAGAGAATTTTCAGGAGGGTGTGGTCCCCATTACCAGATGCTGCAGGTCAAGGAGAAGGAGGACTAAGCAGGACCATTGGCTCTGGTGACTGGGAAGTCGCTGGAGGTCCCTCAAGTAGGGGTGAGGGTGGGAAGCAGATTTCAAGGAGTTGAGGAGAAAGTGGAAGATGCTGAGATAGAGACATGGGCACATGACCACATCTTGGAGAACCTGGGCAGTGACAAAAGAGGGGCAGGGTTGGAGGTGGCAAAGGCTTCAGGAGAAGTCGGATTGAAGGGCACGTTTTGAGGGTTTGGTGGGACAGCCTGTGAGGTCTGTGATTTAAGCTGCACACATATCTCACTCCTTGGTTAGAGATCAGGTTGGAAACCTTGCCTGTAGAGGCATCTGTGCCACCTGGGTGGATGTTTGTGCTCCCCAGGTAGGGCCGATGAGGCACACACACATCTTCTCACGTCCCACACCTGCCCAGGCAGAGCAGTAACTCTTGATGCCCTATAAGCCAAGCAAAGACTCTGAGGTCTGACGAAGGGCTCTGCAGCTTCCTGCTGACCATGATGTCAAGGTCAGGTTGAAAGGCGGTTTCCATCTGGCTAAGGCCAGAAACACAGAGAGGAGCATTCAGGGTGAAGTCAAAACAGCAAATAGGAAAAAAAAGTTGGAGGCAGAGGCTTCCAGGAGACCTAATCGGAGACCAGAACGTGGGAGGAAAGGGCCAAGGCCAGGACCAGTCAGGAGGGTGGGAGATATCATGGTCAGGCTGATAGTCTAGATGAGAAATGGAGATGCCTGGAGAGACAGAGCAGCAGCAGGAGTTCCTCGGGGGCTGGCGGGTCTACTGAATTGTGTCCAATGTTCCCCGAATGCCCAACCTGCCTACATCCCAAAGTCTTGACCCCCATTTTCTTTTTTTTTTAATTTATTTTATTGAAGTATAGTTGATTTACAATGTTGTGTTAATTTCTGCTGTACAGCAAAGTGACTCAGTTATACACATATGTATTCTTTTTCATATTCTTTTTCATTATGGTTTATCCCAGGACACTGAATACAGTTCCCTGTGCTATGCAGTAGGACCTCGTTATCCATCCATTCTATACGTAATAGTTTGCATCTACTAACCTCGAACTCCCAATCCATCCCTCCCCCACTCTCCCTCCCCCTTGGCAACCACAAGTCAATTTGACCCCCATTTTCTATAACTGATGCACAGATAGTGATGACTAGTGTATGTGAGGTGAAAAATGAATCACACCAAGGTTGATCTTTACCTGGTGACCTTAAAATAACCATGCAGATTTAACTACGTGACTACATACTTTGACATCTCCAATTTCTTAAACCGATCTGACCTCTCCTAAGCTTGATAAGAGAACAAAATAAAATTCTTCTTTATGGGTGACCCTGATGAGTTGTGTTTGGCTCCAAAAACCCGACGAAGGCTATAACACGGGGCAGATTTGGTGCACTAATTCTGTTAACTCGCTGTGTCTCCTGTGGTGAGTTAACCTCACCTCCCTGAACCCCAGTTTTCTTTGTGAAATGACAGAGCTGGGCTAGTTTTCTGCTTCTTTCCAATTCTGAAATTCTACGAACTTAAATAACTGCATGTAAAACTGCTGCACAGTACTTGATAAATAGGTGCTTCAGGAGCACTTGCATTGGCACCAAAGTAGACGACAGAAGGACTTGATCTCCTCACGGACTTGATCTCCTCATTGCCTTGGACCAATAGCTGTCCCTGGTCTTTCTCCCTCCTCCACCTCCATCTTTGCAGGTGTGCATCCTCGAGTGTGAAGGGAAGGTTTTCTCCGGCCCTCTCTGGACTCCGTGCACCAAGGTCATGGCGAGGGGCTCCTGGCAGCTCAGCCCTGCTGACCCAGAGCACGTGGCAGCTGCTCTTGACCAGCCAAGAGCCTCTGAGATGCAGCATCTGAAGAGAATGCCCCGTGTCAGGAGCCTCTTCCAAGCTCAGAAAGGGACAGAGCCCGGCATGGAGGAGGTGGGGGAGATGGAGCAGAGGCAGCTGCAGAAGAGGTTCGGGGGTTTCACCGGAGCCCGGAAGTCGGCCCGGAAGCTGGCCAACCAGAAGCGGTTCAGTGAGTTTATGAGGCAGTACCTGGTCCTGAGCTTGCGGTCCAGCCAGCGCCGGCGCACCCTGAACCAGAATGGTAATGCGTAGCCGGAAGGGGAGCCCCTCCCAGCTGTACCGTCCACTTCAACCCATGAGTGAGTGGGGCCCGAATGAGCTGGGGGCAAAAAGAAACCTCCTCTACCCCTGTCTTAGCCATCCTCCCTGGCCTGGGGAAGCACGCTGGCCCCCAAACACATGCACACACCCTACACCACCTCCAGGGGTTCAGCTCCTGGGAGGCCTGGGAGGTAAAGCCACCTCCCTACCTCCTGCCCACCTTCTCTCTGGGAGCAAAGATTTTTCTGGGAGTGCTCTCGATACTGACCACTGCCATTAAGAGACTGGTTACCATGGGGATAATAGTAGTGTGTTGAGATAACTAATTCCTCTATAGCTCTCCAGGAGCTTAGTTTCTATGGGGACAGTTAAGTGGACCAATCCTCCTATCTGGTTGCCATAGAAACCATTCACTCACCTTTCCTCCGAGACTAAGAACCGAGAACTGGACCTACGCTTAGCCATTCGCAGAGAGTCTGATTTCTGTGGCTGTGATGTTGCTATTTCACCTTCAAAGATGGCTTAGCTGTCCCTTCCCTTCCCCTCTGTATCTCAAGGTGACTGGCTTCCATGGAAACCATTAAACTTTCCCAATCTCCCCCAGTCAAGGAGTGCTGGTTAGGACCAGTTCTTGTCAGGACACTTTCTGCTTTTCTTTCTTCCACACATCACTCGTCCATCTGACCACTTTGCCAGAGACGGGCTGATTCTTTGCAGCCAATGGTACCTGATCAAGGCTTTGAGAATCTGGCCCAAATGGCCTGAGTCGCTTTTGGAAGAGGGACTAAGGGATCATCATCTTTCCTCAGTTTTTGCCTCTTTCCAGGTGCCATTTTTGTTTTGTGTTTGTTTGCTTGCTTGCCCTTCTTCCTCTCTCCCTTCTGGTATGTTCTTACCCCCATAGACATGTTTATACATGTGCCTATAACGCAGACCAGATGATAAACATCAGAGATGCTAATTTATTGCCCAGTCATTACAAACTCAGCTTTCCTCAGCCCATCAACTTACACGTAACTTTGAGTGGCAAAGGGAACCAGCACAGTGGAATTGTCTGAAAATCTAAGAAAATCCCAACCATCAAGCATATATGCCTTAATTCATGTGTGGGAATATGATTATCTGCAGTATCTCATATCTTTCCTTAAACAGTCTAGAAACTTCCCCTAACAGAGAGAACTAATCAGTTGGTCAAAAACTTTCCCCAAACATTGTTACCCAGGTGGAGGCTTTTCCCTGACTCAGAGGCATAAGAGGAAAAAGTCTGCATGTGCTGTGTTATTTTGCTTCCCGTACGTCAAAGGTAGCCAGATTGTTAAAAATCTTCCTCCAAAGTATATTAATACACGTGTGAATCTTTGGCAACCACACTTTAGCAGGGAGGCAGCCCCCGTAGTGCTTTGCAGGTAGGCTGGCTTGTTTGCAAAACATCCACTGCCAAACACGGGTATAGGTATTAAGTTGTGAGCCGAAGGCCGCCGTGTTTATTTTAGCAGAATGACTAATCTCCGAAGGCCCTGAATTAACCTGCACTGTTTTTGAAGTCATATTCTTGGATCCTTAACAAGCATTCTATTTTTCCTAAGCCATACCTGCACAGGACCTAATGGTAAATTTTTCAGAACTAGCATGGATTGAATTCTTTCAAATCTTAAAGATATTCTTCTTGAAAGGGACCCTCAAGGAACACTGAAGACATGTCTAACTCTGAACTGCAACCATTTTCTTTACCTAAAGACAGTTCAGAATCAGTCACATTAGCAAGAATCGATTTATTTAAAAGAACAAAACAAAAACTATTTGAGCCCCTATTCAGGTAATTGGTTTTTCTAGTTACCTATTAAGCTTCCAACTGAGTGGCACTGAAACATAACTGGTAACCAGCTTCTGTCTGTGGCTTTGCTCAAGATGTAAAGTTCTTGATGGAAACACTGCAGATATTAACCAGCTCATTTGGGTGTTATTGATTGCTCTCCTCCTGTGACCATCTCACTCATTCTGTTTTCCACGCATTCATGGTTGCTGAGTTCCAGTGCGGATGTGTATTTATGAGTCCCGTAAGCCTGTCTTTATTCGCCTACACATACTCCAACCAGCCCCACACATGCTTGAGATTTCTCCAAGGCTGGGGGACTCCTGTTGCCAGGCTGTTCTGGACTCCTGAGACATCCAACACCAACCTATATTTAGAAGGCTGGAGGAAATGGCGCCACCTAACACACGGGATAAAGAGCCCTCATTCAGGGACTTCTCTGGCTGTCCAGTGGTTAAGACTCTGCGCTTCCAACGCAGGGGGGGTGTGAGTTCAATCCCTGGCCGGGGAACTGAGATCCCACATGCCACACGGTGCGTCCAAAATATTAAAAAAAAAAAAAAACCTTATTCAGAAAGTATAATTGTTACTGGGTCTAAGCTCGGCCACACGACAGGCCAATAACTGAGAGATGAGTTGTTGGGACAAAGCATAATGAGTTTACTCGGGAAGCCAGCAAACCGAGAAGACGGAGAGCCAAACCATCCTACCTGAGTTAGAATTCAGGCTCCTTTTATACTAAAAGGGGAGGAAGTAAGGTCAAACACTTCCTGGTTCCCATCAGCCTCCGGAGGGGATGTGTTAATTTCTTCCTCCCTGCAGTCATTCACAGGTGGGCCTAGTCAGGGTGTTTCCTGGGAGCTAAACAAAGGTATTTTAGCTTAAGGCTCATTACCTGGGAAGCAGGATTCCCAGAGATGGGCCTTTATGTATAACTTAAGCTTATAGGCAGCATCTCTTTAGTGATTAACATGTAATAGAATACAAAAGTTCTTCCCTGTTACATAATGATGTCCTAGAAAGGAAGGACACTGGGGTGCAGGACCAGTCCTAGACAGACCTGTGAAGAGTGCACAACTGGTCGTGGTATATACCGTCCCTTTCCCTGGCCCTATACTTCCCTCCTCTCTTCTGCTGTCCCTGGCCTTGAACTTCTAGACTGTGGAAAGTAAGCGGATTCGTTCCTGGTGAGAAATTAGTGAAGTTAGCACTTGTATTATAAAAGAGAGCCATAAATGAGGGCTCTATTTAGCCTGAAGAAATGAATTACCACACACAGATTCCAAACTCCAGGGATGAGAGAACTGCTTCTGGGCAGTTCTCCCCTTCTGCCTTTCAAGCCCTAGCCCACAGACCTCCCTTCATTCTGTTGGTCCTGCCACTAGACCGGGGGCCAGGAAAGCAGGTGTGTAGAGGGAGACAGGGAACCCTTCTTGCTGCTTTTGGGGCTAATTATGTGAATGATAGCTTTTCTTTGCCTCCTGTCTATTGCTCAGGCACTAAGGAAAACAGAACTGAAGGGTCAGAAAAACTGTCAGATTTGCCACTGTAATCATTTCTGTCTCCCCAGGTGTCCGGGTGATCCCCAAATCAGCATGTCTCCAGCCCCAGACCTGCAGGCTGGGAATCAGGATTCCTTCCTCCCCAAGGCCCTGAGGAAGGCCTTGTCTCCAGGCCTCCACCCCCAGGGCCCAGCCGCATCTGGTGTCTTTCCTTTCCCCCCTCCTTCCTGCCCCCTCCCCCCATGGCATGTTTCATGACCACCCTGTTACTACATCAGAGTGTATTTTTGTAATTCTTCCAGCTAACATTTAAAAAGCCCCATCTTTCCTTCTCACCCGCCTCTTCCCTCTTCTAGGGGTGGGTTCAAGGAACAGGAAATCAAGAGTGGGGTTTTGACTCGTCACTGCCATAACTTGTTTGTAAAAGAGTTGTTCTTTTTGACCTATTGTTTTAAACAGATATTTCTCCATTAAACTTCTACTGAGCAAATGGTTAGCAAATTGGTTGGCTGGTTTTTTTTTTCTTAAAAAGTGAGCATTTTTATTCCTGAAGAGCCTTTAGTGAGAATAAAAACAGGGACAAAGAGGGACTTCCCTGGTGGTCCAGTGGTTAAGACTCCGCGCTCCCAATGCAGGGGGCTGGGTTTTCATCCCTGATGGGGGAATTAGACCCCGCATGCATGCCGCAACTCACAGCCAAAATAAATAAATAAATATTTGTTTAAAAAAAAGAAAAGACAAAATGTTTAAATCCAGATATTACCCAGGAATATGATCCAAAATGCAAAGGGGGGGAGGGGTGGGGGAGGGGTGGGGGAGGGGTGGGAGGCTGGGATTAGCAGATGCAAACTATTATATATAGGATGGATAAACAAGGTCCTACTATATAGCACAGGGAAATACACTCAGTATCCTGTGACAAAGCATAATGGAAACGAATATGAAAAAATATATATACATATATGTATAACTGGATCACCCCGCTGCACAGCAGAAACTGGTTGGCTGTTTTTTTTGTTGTCGTTTTTTATAAATGTGTTTATTTTTTATTTTATTTATTTATTTTTGGCTGCACTGGGTCTTCGTTGCTGCGCACAGGCTTTCTCTAGTTGCGGTGTGCGGGCTTCTCATTGAGGTGGCTTCTCTTGTTGAGGAGCATGGACTCTAGGTGTGCGGGCTTCAGTAGTTGTGGCATGCAGGCTCAGCAGTTGTGGTGCATGGGCTTCGTTGCTCGGCGGTATGGGGGATCTCCCCGTACCAGGGCTCGAACCACAGTCCCCTGCGTTGGCAGGCGGATTCTTAACCACTGCGCCACCAGGGAGGCCCTGGTTGGCTGTTTTTAACTGAAGTAAGTGAGAAGCACAGACGCCAGACACACGGTCAGAGCTGCCTCTCCTGGGAGGCAGAGGCAAAAAGAGAGAGGCTCTGCTTTATGTAAAGTGTGACGGGCGAGATACATGAGCAGAAACGCTGCGACTGTGCTGTGTCCCCAGATGCAAGCCCACAGCTGCGTGATTGGACCGGGCGGGATGGCGGGGGCCAGGTTGCTGGGCACCACCCCCAGTTTCTGACTCACTAGAAATTTGCATTTTTAACAAGTTCCAGGTGATGTAGAGCCTGCGGGTTTGGGACCCCCGGACTGGGTCGCAATTAACACGAAACATGTTACGATGTGTAATCAGTTCAGCCAAGAAACCTCGGGTCCACCCAAACGGAGTGCCTGCAGAGAGTCAAACATCTACAGAAGTAGACGGGGCCGTGGGAAATCAGTAAGGGAGGGAGGATAAGGCTCTCTGTTGGGGAACTGGGGGGCCCTGGTGAGGGACTACTGGAACCCAGTGAGAACTGTAGCTCCCTCTAGCGGTCAGTAGGGAAACGGCCACTCACTGTGCAGGGCAGTAAAGGGCGGCGAGATTCAAATACCCCAACTCCTCCGTCCCTTCCAACTCCAGCCTGTTGTCTCCAGTTGGTCAAACCCAACTGGAAGCCAGAAAGTTAGGGAGTCCTCGGATGCAGCCACAAAGGTAGGCCTGGGAGGGCCCAGGGCCGCAAACGGACAATGTCCAGCCCAAAGGCAGTAAACTGATTTAAAGGAGGGATGGGGGAAGGGGGTCAAACTGCAACAGAGCAATGATTCTTTTGGGGCTTTCTTAGAGAAGTGGGGCAAGGACAAGGGAAGGGGGAGAAAGGAGCCCTCTGTTCTACCCCAAGGTGAGGAAAAGGCCAAGGACAACCTCCTCCGCAGGCTGCTGAGCTTGACGGACTTCGGCGGTAATCTAGTCCCTGGGTCTTCTCCAAGTGGCCTCACCCTCCCCACTGGGTGCTGTTAGGGGGCCCTAGAACCCCCTCCCAGAGATGCCTCACCGTCCCAGAAACGCCTCCAATTTCGTAAAGCAGCCCCTGAGCTACCAGAACGAGACATAGCTTTCTGCACCAGCTCCCCTCCCACCCACGCCAGCTCTGAACCAGCTACGTGGGCCATCATAGGACACGGAACCCATGAATTCAGGGAGCAGCCTATGTCACTCCCTAGCGTCAGAGCTCACTCCATAAGCCGAATGTGACTCATTTTCTCCTTAGTCTCTTGCCCACTCCCCAACAAACTCAGGTACACAGCCAGGAACATCTCCCTGTTGTCAATACAAGCAGGAGAGAAAATGGTTACTTCCTAAAGCAAGAAAGTAACTGACATAGAAAGTCAAAGAATAGTGGTTGCTTTTATGAGGAAGAGAGGAGTGGCACTTTGCTTGAGGTACAAAGGCAATTTCTGGAATGCTGGCAGTGATCTGTTTCTTGAATGACTGGTAGATACTTTGGTGTTTGCTTTGTGATAAATCATTAAACTGTAAAAATAAAAATTGGAGACCAAAAAGAAAAAAAAAAAAAGAAAATGGTTACTTCCTAGATTATAATCCTACTGCCATTATTTCCCAGATGATGACTTTGGTCAAGTTTTGTAACCTCTGGGCCTCACTCTCCTCATCTGTAAAATGGGAATGATGAAAAGAAGAAAATAAATTAAAATAAATTTTAAAAATAAAAAATTTTTATATTTTTAAAATAAAATAAAATAAATAAAATAAAAACGGGACTGACAATAGTAACTCTTTAGTGGGTTATTCAGGTAATCCATGTAAGCAATTGGCTGGGTCCCCGATAATGTTGCCTGTTGTTATTATAAGCAAATGAGTGTGTATGCTTCGCCCCCAGGGCTATCACTTGTTTAACACCAAGGACAATGATATCTTATCCTTTGTAGGGGGAGAGGGCAAAGGGACAGGCACACATTAAATCAGACAATGTACCATTTTATTCCTTATAAAATATATTTCATATTGTTGCTGTAAAAACATTACATTTCACATTTTTAAAAAAATTTTTTGACAGTAAAAATAATACTTGGAAGACAGCTGGGGGAAAAGGCGCCAGTAAGACAAGTTCACAGATGGGATTTGTCTCCCTCTTCTCCTTTTTTTTTTTTATTTGCCCCTGGTAAAGTCAGAACCTGGGACGACCAGAAAGTAACAGGACAGATTTCTTCAAACAAATCAGAGTTTCCACATCCAAATTCATTACGTCCTCCAAGAAGTCGAGCCGCGGGCCGACTGCAACAATGAGGACGTGGCTCAGAATACCTCCTGAAATTACACAATTGCTTTCACAGCCGGCTTAGAAGTCAGATCATTAAATCCAAGCCATTTTACTAGCACGTTGGTCCTTATGCTTTGCACCTGTGACCTCATTTGCCCACAGCTACTATTCGCCGGTCTCTCTCTGCACTGAATGCACAAGCACGTGTGCAGATTTGGTATCATTAAGGCTGTTCAGAGCAGGCACCACAGACTCCAAAGGTACTTCCAGAAATATTCTGAATAAGGGAAACGTCCCTGGAATAGATAGTTTCCCAAGACACCTGCTTTTGCCAATCCGTCCTGTTAGTTTCCAGTGCGCACCTGTGGCCTCTTACCTCCTATCAGATTCTGCCGCCCGGGTGGGCCGGGAAGGAGGGAGAGATACAGAGATGAAGAAAACAGGCATGATAGCGGGATCAGTTCACAAACCCCCACCCCCACCCCCGAGAAGAGACGAATGGGACAACCCCAGGACAGACCACACGTCAAGAACCAACACGATAGCCACAGATGGGGCAGCTGGAGGAGGGCGGCCAGAGGAGGCCACCGCCTCCAGAAAGGAGGCAGGAGCGAATGCTGACGGGGAAAGCCGCACCAGAACATTAAAGAAAAAAAGACCTCAGTTTTTAAATTGTTGCATCAATTTCTTCTCTCTTCCTTTTCTGCCCTGTGCACCAGTGACATAAGAAGCCTGCCTTACTTAGACAAAATCTTTATATCCAGTTATCTACACGGTCCAAACTGAGGGGGAAATTAAAACAGCTTTTCTAAAGGCGAGACCCAGCAAGAGCTCTGATTAAGAAGGGAAGGGAAGAGGCTGCTGGGCTGAGCCTCCCCCCACCCCCACCTCAGAAGCCCCTTCCCACCTCGGGGAGGACCTGCAGATACACGGGTGGGAAGTGAGGTGTCAGCACAGCAACCCCTGCGTTAGCTTTTAATCAGGGAGCTTGAAGGGGCAGCAGGAAGAACCCAGGGCACCTCTTGCTGGCCTGGTTTCAAGCTTTACCAAGGGACAGAATTCCACATAACATTTTTCTTTTCTTGACTAAATGATAAAAATATACCCCATCACCACCAAAAACACTCATGCATAAGAGTGTCTTTCCCTTCTGTCACCAAACCCAGGTCACTATCACCCTTCACAACATCACAGCCCTATTCTCATGTTTGCAACACTCGGAAACCTGCACGTTTGCAGGTGTGTCTCAGACTGAACGGCATCTGCACGGTTCCTGCTTCAGCAGCCAGATGATCCCACCTGGACCAGGAGGACAGCCTCGCTCACAGCCAAGGGCTGGACGCCGCTGTGCAGGCCCCAGAGGGGTGGCCTGGTGGGATTCCCTGAGCCCGACATCTGGGACGCAGGCCCTGAGGAGTCCCCAGACCAGTCCCGCTCAGAAGAAAGGTGAGGCTTCCAGACAAAAACACGCCCTCCCCTCAGCCCAGCTCACCCAGCCTTGATCCATCACTGGCTGGCACGGCGCGGAACCCCCCTCTTCTCCCTCAACAAGAAGAGCTTGGCTTATTTACCTCCCAAGCATCGCAATCCGGGCTCCCCTCCGTTCCTGAGGTCTCCAGAAGCGCCAGCAGCTGCTAAATCAACCCTGGTGCCCCTCACGTGACCTCCTCAGGATCCTAACTTCCTGCGTCCTGCCGGCAGGCAGAAACGGCGCTCAGCAGGTATCTGGGAAGGTGACACTGTATCCAAGTGCCCCTCCCCATCACACTGACTGGACCAACCAGAAGTCTCCTGCACTGACTGAAGAGTCCGGTCCTACCTGTCACCTCAGGAAGGAGACCAGATGGTCCCCAAAGGGGCAGGTGAGCCAGTGGACCCTTTGGGGACCACTCAACACCCTCTCACAATGGGGGAAGCTGCCACCTACCTTTCAGTCTGTTCTCTCCGCCAGCCCAGCCCTGCGGCCTTGGAGGGACATGGGAAAATCCCTGGTGAAACCAGAGACAAAGAGGAACCTACCTCAGGGCAGGGTCTCTCAGCCAAACAAAAGGGATCTTTACTCAGAAAGAGGCTTCTGAATACACCGTAACAGAAAACAAAGTGTTTCCGGGGTGTCTTCCAGAGCTGGGGGGAGTTGATTCACTCGGGGAACAGGGGACAACTCTCACAAATACTATACCCTCTGGTCTCTCCTCAAGGAAAGAGGAAAGAGTGATCAAGGTAGTGTTGAACTGCCACACCGCACAACGTGAATTCGTTTGAGCCTTTTGGCTCAGCTATTTGGGGACAGTCTTTACAAACCTACGAGGAGTCTGGGCTTGGAGGAGAAGCCATACAATATCTGTTGGGCTGCAACTCAGCGTCAGGGAGCCCAGATTCAAACAGTCGTCACCAGGAAAACGGTTTTCCTTCGACTTCCACGGAAGCTGACTGGTGAGGACGAGGTCTCCCTTCTCCCAGGTTCGGGCGGAGAAGAGGGCCGGCTGCACCTTACAAAGCCCCCAGATTCCCCCCACTCTCCCACCCCAGCCTCGGCAGGTCCTGCTCTCTGAGTCATCAGCCAGAAATTTCTTTCTTTCTTCCTTTTTTTTTTTTTTTAAAGAAAAGTAAACCCATCTTGCTCACCGTCCCTTCTGGAAGAGTGGAGAAAGCAGAGAATTCACCACCTCAGCAGGAAACAGAATGAGCTGTTCCTTCTTTCCATACTAATCCCCTAGGGAGGCGGGCTGGGGGGAGGGGAGCAGAATCAGTTCTTTGGTCTCTGGTTCGCTGCAGAATACCCTTGGTCAGTTTTGGCTCTCTTCTATTTTAGGGGGGAAAAAAATATTTTTGTGGGTTTTTTTTTTCTGTTTTTTTTGTTTTTTTTTGAATAAAACGTTCCCGCGAAGGAGGGAAAAACGTTTTAAGTATTAAACCTTAGCCAATAGAGCCCAAACTCCCAATGTCCACGCTTTAGCTTTTAGGTCCCTGCTGAGGGCTTAGGACGCGGCTGCCTCTGTCCTCTGGCCGTCGGGCAGGGCTGCGGGACAGTTCAGTCCAGGAAGCGCTGGCAGGCCTTCTTCCAGCGGCAGGCTGTGCACCACTGGTCCCGGTGCTCGATGCCGTACACCTTGCGGCACTTCTTAGCCTCCCCGCGGGCTTTCCTGCGAGACGGAGCAACGAGGGGACGGTCACGCGCTGGCCGGAGCGCGGCCAGGCCCGAGGCTGAGCCAGAAGCGGTGGCGGGAAGGGGTAGGAGCCACCGGGACCAGAGGACCAGCTGCTTCCCCACCCCCCGCACCCAGGGTGGTTCCCTGGGACTGACCCTGCGGACGAGGGTCGGGCGGGGACCGAAGCCAGAAGGGAGGCCACGGGAGCAGACGGTCTCACCTGGTGCTGCTCTGGGCCCGGGGTGAAGAAGTGACAATCAGGTGAGATTTCATGGCGGGTGGAGGCTGCTGGGGCTCGCTGAAGCTGAGCGACCGGCTCCGGACCTGGGCACAGGGGGGAAGGGCCGTGAGCACGAGGGCGGACGTGCAAGGTGAGACGACCATCCCAAGGCACAGCCGGCCACACCCGCCTTGTGCCAGGAGGCCTTCTCTGGAAGGACATTCCGGGCAGAGGTGAGCAGGGACCAGCTAGGGAGGGGAGGCGGAGAGGGAGGAGCCGGCCTGGAAAGCCACACTCCCGCTGGGAGTAGGGAGCCACTTGGCCTGGACACCTTGCGGGCTGCTCCCTGCAGATGTGGATGGAGCCACCATATGTGGGACAAAAGGAGGGACGGCCCTGCCTCAATGGCACCTCCAAGGCACGTGGGTTTTACAACGTGTGATGCCTTCCTGCAGGAGATGTTTCAGACTGGAACCCACCAAGCGTGGTTCAAAAGGACTTCCGATGTATTTTAGTTCAGAGGCGAGCCACCTAAGGCGCTGGTCCCCAGTAGCCTGGGGACCTCTGATCCACCTGCACAGCCCACCCACAAGCTCCTCTCTCCTTTCCCACCCGCCCTCTTCCTCTCCAGCTTTCCCACGTTCTCTCCCTTCTCCTCTCAGCATTAAAACCTTACCAAGCACGCACAGACGCTCACGGCTAAATAGGACACGGACCCCGCCTGGCCCCGTGATCTTCTTGGCAATCAACTTGCTTGATCTGCGTGCTCCTCTGCAGGTGCGCCCCTCCCACCTTCTACAGGAGCCTGTGACCCGCTGGGGGTAGACGGGGGGGCGAGCTGGGGGGCGAGGGCACACAGACCTTCGAGAAGCTGGGGTACAGGAGGCGTGCACGGGGAGGCGGCCTCCAGCACCGGGTCCCTGGAAGTGCTGACGGGCTCAGAGCTGGGCACACTCACCGGAGAGAGGGAGGAGGCTGTAGAGGGGGCAGCGGCCCAGCTAATACTGGTGTAGATGTGCGGTGACACGGGGATCTGGAAGGACGGCAGGGCCTGCCGGAGATCAGAGAGCGTCAGCCTGGGCCACAGCTCAGGAAGCCTTCGGGGCCCAGCCCTCCCCCCGTGACCTCACGGTCTGGAGCAGCAGGTGCACTTCGGACCGGGAAATTCTGGGACACCCCGAAATGCTCTTCCAAAGAGAAACAGGAGAGTACCGACTTCGTGGAGTCGCCTCAGTCTCAGGCTCCAATCTTTTTTTGGAGCCCTCCTCTCGGAGCTGGTGCACATGCCAGCCTCATGACTTAATCATTATCTCCGCGGATTAACTTCTTGGCTAGATCACCCACCAAGCACATGCTCGAGGCAGTTTCCCCCAAGAAGTCCAAAAGCCTTCCGAGTGGGAGCTTCTGGGGCTGCGCTAAGGGTCTGGCGTCCCCAGGCAACCGCGTGGAAGCGGCACGTCCAGGTTGAGGGTTGTTTGTAAAAACACCAGCCGCCCTCTCCAGGCCCCATCTCACAGAGTTGGCCGGCTGCCCGAAGGGCCACCTGAGGTTGGCCCAACATGAAATAGCTAAGCAGCCACTCATTCTAATGAGCAGGAGAGATGCCTCGATCTGTAAAGGCTTCCTGATGGGAAACACTGCTTTTTAATTACAAACTTGCAGATCAGCCTAGAGTCGGATAAAACCAAGCTGTAGGCATACAAGGATTTTAAGAAAAACCGACACGTGGCAAGCAGGGTGTTCAGTACCTGCGACGTGCAGTAAAGACCATCCTAATGCCACTCCGTCCATGACAGCTTTACCAACCCCACAGGCATAGTAGCTTGGTCTTTCCTGTCCCCACAACAATTTCTTATGCCTCCAGTAAGATACTTTGATTACTTATTATAATTAACCATAGTTACCCATTCATTTCTCTCTCCAGCTAAAGCACACACTTCACAAGGTCAGGAACTATGTCTTATTCTATCCGTAAAGCTTAGCCCGAGGCTTAGTAGGTATTCAAAAAACTCAGTGCCAGGTTATTTCTTAACACAATTCTAGGAACTGGGGATTTGCTTTGGGAAACCCAACTACACTATTCTATCCCCTTTTATAGCCAGCGATGTACCAATTCCCCAGCCCAAATCCATCAGCCTGGTTACCCAGGGATTCATCCAGATTTCTCATAACCGCTCATGACGGCCACTGAGGTAGAACTCTGGAATCCCCATATTTATCGAGCGTGAAGTCATTTTTCTTTTCTTCTTTGTAGAAGTCACAGATTAGTGATGCAGCCAAAGGACTCGGCCTTCAGCCGGGGTGGCCAGCGGCCCGTAATCAGGCTGCCCAGTGACAGTCGGACGCTGAATGTCCTCACGGCCACCAGACTGAGCTCCCAGCAGGTCCCCACCCTGTACCTGGTATGCATGGTCGGCCTGAATGTGCCAGAAGGAGCCAGGAGCTGACTTGCTGAGAGCACCAGAGGGCAGGTAGGACTCCAGGCCAGGGTGATCTGGGCCTGAGGACTGGGCTTTGGGAGGAGGCGGAGGGAGAATGGCAAGGGGCGGGCTGGTCAGGCTGGGGCTGGGAGCCGGGTCGGCGGCGGGGCCGCCAGCGGCAGCAGCTTCCTCCTTCGTCTGCACCTCTGTGTAGTAGAAATCCTCCTCCCGCTTGAACTGGCCGGAGTCCACGCTGTCCCTGCGCGGGAGGGAGACGCACTGATGACCAGGGACATGCTGCCTCGGCCCAAACACAGGGGAGAGTGAGGCGCGAGGGGAGCACTTGCCCAGGGCCACCTGGCAAGTCTGGGAAGAAGGCCAGCAGGACACCCGGGAGCCCTGCTCCTGACGTGGGCTCACGGGGGATTCCGTGCTGGCCCGTCAACGGGAACTGTTTTCCCCATCACTGAAGGCTTCTCCTCCCGCCAGACCTGACTCTGATCTCCGCCCCGGGTCCTCTCCGGGCCCCACCCACTCGCAGTTGCTCTCCTTCAGGGAAAGGGCTCTGAGTCAGTTTCCTTGGCCGTAAGCTGCCCCAGCTCCAGGGAGTCAGTGCAAAGGGAGCCCTCCCTGGCTTCCCGAGAGGAAGCTACAAGCTCTCACCAATCGCCCTCTATCTGTCCAGAACTGAAACACCTTCCTTCCTACGGTGAGGTGAGAAGACACAACGGCCAAGGTGGAGAGAGCTCCCTTCCCATCAACAGCATCAACATCCACTACTGCAGGAGGGGTCTCCTTCCCGGCAAAGATCTCTTTCCAAGGGGCTGTTTTGCAGGGCACAAGGCCGGGGACAGGTGGCGTCCTCAGCCGGCCAGTTTCTCAGAGGCATTCGGGACTGCGGGTCTCGGGGAATCGGCAGGTGGAGGAAGCCTGAACGGCACCCTCGGCAGAGGGGCCCTGGGCTCGTACCTACCCCAGGTGGAGGGCTTTGACGTGGCGCTTGATGCCCACGATGGAGCGCAGGACTTTGCCACAGTTGGGCCACAGGCACTTGTACATCACCTTCACCGAGTTCTGGGGGAAAGGAAGATGTGGTAAGGGGGACATGTCCTCCCCTTCAGCCCCCTCCCAGCCTCACCCAGTGGGGGCTTTAGCTGCCTTCAAACAGGACCCAGCAGAAGGCCGAGGAAAGGGTTTCCCAGGGACCAAAGACACTGACAAGCAGGGGCACAGAGCCTGGACTCGGCAGCTGGTCCCAGGGTCTGGCATCGGCGCCTGGGGTGGGGAGGGTTGGCGGGGAGGAAGGAAGGCCTGCCGGAGGCCTCTGCAGGAGAGCAGGAATGAAGGCAGGGTTGGGGCAGAGGTGAGAAGGCCAAGGACGTGGCATTGGAGAGGAGGTGCAGGCTCCTGGGAATGCCAGGAGGAAAGAGAAGCAGCAAAGCAAAGCTGAAACGGGATGGAGCCTGAGAAGGCCCAGGACCCGGGGCCCATCCACGGCTGAGCTCCCCACTCACGCCGCGTACCTTTCTTTTGCGGGGAGCTGGTTCTTCCAACAGGAAAGCATCCGGGTCGGTCTCGAATCCATTATCAGTCTGGGGAGAGCCAAAGGCGTCCCCCAAATACTTGGGGCTGGCCTGGGGGTGGGGGGGCGAGGGGGTGGAGACGCCGCTGCTCCCGCTCCAGTGCCCGCTGGTGGTGCTGCTGCCGCTGTCCGACACGTCGCCGCTCTCCTTCCACGGGTCACAGGCCGCGCGGGAAGCTGGGCAGAGACAAGACAGGATGCTCAGGGGCCTGTCCCTGGGTCCACTCCGGATTCCGCACGGACAGCCCAGGGCAGGGGCCAGGAAACTCTAGTCTGGAGTCTGGGTTCCCGCATCTAACTCCTGGCTCTGGCTTGCCTGGCTTTGCCACTCCAAGGGGGAAAAACAAAAAGACAAAAAAATGTCGCCCCGCCCCCAACAAGCCCCGCCCCTTTCTGAGCGTCAGTAAAAATGAGGAGTGGGTCCATTCGTCGCAGCGCTGCCTGTGGGAGGCCCTGCTCCGCTGCAGTGGACATTCCTGGCAACAGCCACGCTGATCATCTGACCGCCGGACACACGCTGCGACTGCAATTTGTGTGCAGGGGTCCCCCGCTTCGCGAACGTTTGCTTTACACCGTTTCCGTTTGATGAAAGACCCGCAGTCGGCCCTCCGAGTCTGCAGTTTCCGCATCCAAGAATTCAACCAACCGTGGATTGAAAGTATTCGGGAAGAAAAAATTCCAGAAAGTTCCCCAAAGCAAAACTTGAATTTGCCACACCCCAATTAAACATTTAAACAGCAACATTTAAAAGGCATTTACATTGTATTTACAACTATTTACATTGTACGCAGCATTTACATCGTTTTAGGTATTAAACGTAATCTAGAGGTGATTTAAAGTATACAGGAGGATATGCGTAGGTTACGTGCAAGTACTATGCCATTTTATACAAGGGACTTGAGCATCTATGGATTTTGGTATCCACACGGGTCCTGGACCAATCCCCCACAAATACCAAGTGACAACCGTACATTAGTATCTGTTCTCATTAACTAAAAGAAATCTAAGGAGGGTTTTCACTTTATGAAAAAAGGTGAAAATAGCGTTCGATGTTGGTTTTGCAGCGAGCTGTGACAGAGGCAGTGCGCGCCCAAGCAGTAGGAGTGGCCCCGCTGAGCTCCTTTCTGGGAACCACACTCAGCGCCTCAGCACCTAGCCACCACAGCTTTGAACTGTGTCTGTGAGCATCCGCGCTTTGTCTCGATTTATTCTGTGCATCTGTTAGCAAGATGTGTCCTAAGGTAATTGCTCCGCTTTATACCATTTCAGCTTTCATCGAAACGTTCTACTTTCAGATAGCAGGGGAAACCTGTATTATTAATGGAACGATAACCTAATTAAAATGTACTTGTCACTTTAAAGGCACGGGGAGAGCGGGGAGAGGGGAGGGGCAGAGCCTCTCCTGCCTCCCTCCCAAGCACAGACAAGAGGGCTGGGTACCACTTGGGAAGCTTTCCCTGCAGCAGAGTAGGAATGGAGAGGCCAGGTTAAGGGCTTGTTAACCAGGCTTTCTTGAAAAATGCCTGTTTGATCATTTAAACCCAGGCAAGTACATCAAAACCGGCGTGTGAAAAGAAACCATCCAGCCAGCTCTCGCAGCTGTCAGGAGGTGTAGCCTTTACCAGAGCTAGCTGTGGCCCAGGTGGCTCCTCTTTTATCCACAGGCAACACGCTTAGAGAAGGAAAGACGAGCTCTGAGAGCAGTTCAGACTCATCACAAGATGACAGGAGGCCCACACAGCCGACGTGGCCTAAACCCGCTGCCCTGCTCCCAGCAATGCGTCTGAACAGGAAGGTCACAGGTGAGACATGTCAAATTTTCAGTTTTTAAGCTGCCTTTCTTTGGGCTGCTTTAGGCCCGACCCAGATTCTTCCATGCCGACACCATAAATCCATATTAATTTTTACTATAGGAGAATCTGAAATTTTGACATGTGGAAATAGCAAGAAAAGGGGGGAACACTGTGACACACGCAGGTATGGTGGCCTTGTCCCCAAAAGCCCCAACTCCCAACATAGGCAGCATTCCACGGAGCCTCCTTACCCTGGATTCCGAGATGGTTTACCACATCCCCTGTGGCAGGATAAACATCCCACTGCTCTTCTCTCATCCTGCTCCATATTCCAAACCGCTTCTAGGCTAATCTAGACACCCAGCATTTTGTGTTTCCAATGCAGGCTCTCCTTAATTAAGTCTCACACGCTAGGAAAAGCCCACCCAAACAGAAGGGGACAGAAGAACTCTGCCCTTCCTAAGTGTCACTGTCAAGTCTCAAAGCAATGACTTCCTGGGAACCAAGAGTTTACGACATCTACACATGGGGCTAAAAATAGGGTAGCCCTTCAGGAAAGATCTCAGGAGCTGCCAGCAGGTCAACGGTTCGCACACGTCCACTCAAGAAACCTATCAGGGAGAGAAGGGCAAGGGAGCGGAAGTGCTACATCTAGCATCAGGACAGGAGAAGAGAGCAGGTCAAATGGCAGGCCCGCCCTACAATACAGCAGCCTTCCACCGAGGAACCATTCAAGTGGCTCAACAATGACACTGGCAAATTGGCACACAAGGAAAAATACGAAACAAAGCAAAAAGTGAATCTCATAAATTAACCTATACCTTGTAAGAGGAACATAAATCACTCTACCTTAGGTCGTAAGATTTTCTAGGGCAGGGTCAACAAAGCATGAAAGCAAAGTGCTCCCCTGCAAACGCGTGGTGAACTTCTAAGAAATCCTTGTGATTCCCTCTGCTCTCTACACGCCCACGCAGAGCCATCCTAACAGTACGGAGACCAGAGGGAATGGGTGGATTCTGCACAAAGAGTATCCACGATTAGAACAAGGTTCTGGTTGTTGTACAGACCTCACCTTGCAGAATACGTCAACGTAATTAGCTGCCAAGGGGGCCTTATTTCTCCACTGACTTCAGCGTAAGATCAGAAATATATTGGAACTTCCCTGGTGGTCCAGTGGTTCAGACTCACAGTCCCAATGCAGGGGGCCCGGGTTCGATCCCTGGTCAGGGAACTAGATCCCACATGCCACAACTAAAGATCCTGCGAACGGCAACTAAGACCCGGGGCAGCCAAATCAATCAATCAATCCACAAATTTTTTTTTTTTAAAGATACTGTAATGGGAAAAAAAGTCTTTAATAGACAATGAAAAATGTTTATCGAAGGGGACTTAAGATGTCATGGCGTATTATCAGTTAAGATACATATATGCTGGTGTTGGGATGTGTGTGTGAACATATGTAGATGGATTACACACACACACACACACACACACACAACCTAACGGGAGTTGCAGTCAACGATTTTCTTTCCCTTTATGACACTTTCCTGGATCTTCTTCCTGTTGACCAACCTCCTGCATCTCCTAAACTCGTAGAGTTTCCTAAGAACTTAAAATTGACTCCTTTCCTCCCTGCATTGCCTGTGTGGCCCCCAGGTGCTCACAGAGCAGGCGTGCGATGCTTTGCCTCACAGCTGGTACCGTCAGACTGCAATAGCTTCCTCTAGCAGCCTAGCCATTGACGACAGGCCTTGGGTGAAACAAGTTAAGTCCGCCTTATCACCCCCTTAAATTGATTTTCTATGTAGGGAGATGACTTATGAGGGATGCTTATAAAGGCCACTTTCCTCCTGGTATGTGTTCAGAGCTGACTCCGTATTTTCCTATAAGCTTTTAAGGAGCTTGCAATTCAGTTAGAGCTCACCAATGAAAAAGTTATTCCCTGGGAGTAAGTTAGGCCAGCCTGATGACAAGTTTCAAAAAAAACCCATTCAGGTTCACTACCGGTCTTATCAAGCTACTAATATCCAGCAACCCTCCTTCCTCCCATATTACTCATGATGTATTTTGGGGGTTGTGCTAGAATTTTCTTTTAATTTATAAATTTGCTGTGAAGTCTTATTATCGATTTGTATTACTCAATTAGATTTATTTTAGACTTCAGCTCATTTGTTCCACACTAATTTACAAGGCTGAATCAGGCACTTGTAACAGGGGAGTGAATCGGCTGAGGCCACTAGGGGACCATTTAGTAAGTTTCTACCTTTAGAACTCAATGTTCCTCCACTGGCCACGTTCAGCCCCACAAGTGCCTCGCTCGCTTACTCCCATTGAAGAACTTACTCAAGTGGCCAGTGTGGCTCAGTCCCGTGCTCAATCATCTTCACAATGCACCAGGAAGCTTCTCCCCAGAGGAGGAAACTGAGGAAAAAGAATGGAAGCGGCTAACTCCGTGTCACTCAGCCACTCTGGGATGCCAGGGAGAAGAGACTCCAGAAATCCTGCTGCCAAGCCAGCGACTTAGGCAATTAGCTGCCCAAAGCAGAAGAGGTCGGTCGTGGGCCTCTGCCACACCCAGAACCCACCCGGGCCCCGTTCCTCACCAGAGAAGTTGGTCTCGACCCCAGGAGGACTCTGCACCACAGGGCTGCAGGACAGGGATGTCAGCACCATGGCTGCCATCATCTCGTCCATTTCCACTGCATCCGACTTCCTGGATTCAGACAGGTGAGAGCCAAAGGTTACTTCCCGACACAGCTGGCCATGTGAGCATCTTACATTCCTAGACTGTCCCCTCCATGCCTTGACTCCAATCAGTCAGTGTGTGCTCAAGTAATATCGTTAAATAAAGCATGCAGACCTCTCCTCATTCTTCATGAAAAATACTCAATTCTGAGCTACACTGATATCAGTCAATGCCCGCAGAAGCAGGCTGGTCCCCATCCCACTGCTGACACCAGGAGGCAGTTCCACTCTCCCTTGAATTCCCTTCCTAACTCTTAAGTCTGCAGCTTAAAATTAAGAATTTTATTTGGGGGAAAGGAAAATGAGTCCAAGCAATGACATAAAGCATGGGCATAAAAGACGGCCAGCTAGAATTCAAAATCACCAAAATTACCTTCCTTGCCTCGTTTTATATTTAAATTTAAGAGGGAGCAATTACACTAACCAATTCCTTCCCCACCCCCCAAGATTAATGATGAGGTATTGTGATAGCTTCTGAATGTGAACAGAACCTGGTACATAAGCCAATGAGCAAAAAACCCAGAAATACTAAAATAAATCTTCCAGTGTAAATCTCAATGCTGTATACAGCAGAGTTCTATAAAATTTTACACATAATTTTTTTAATCCATATAAAGTTACATTATTTGGAAATAAAATTAAAGCTATCTATAAGTTAATGCTAAAGTATGAAGTCAGTCTGAAATAAATTTCTAGGTGGCTCCTCTATTTCAAAGGACTGTATTGTACAATTCATTCTTTACAATTCAGATCCACTAAAATATACAACTGGGCTTGAAGCAGCTAAACGAAAACTAGTAATGTATTAAATGTGTCAGCATCCCCCTTTGTATATGATTATTTGTATTTTTATTTCCACAGCATAGAAAGGCAAATTCTTTGCCAGTATTCCATTGAATTGACAATCACAAATGTTGTTGCTCTGGTCTGGTCTCAAGACACGGGGTGTACTGTCAGTAACAGTAATACTCACAGACAAACACAGATGGGGCGGGGGGCAGGGCTCAACTGCTTACACATCCTGTATACGAGAATCTCATTGGCAGGGACTTCCCTGGTGGCGCAGTGGTTAAGAATCCACCTGCCAATGCAGGGGACACGGGTTCGATCCCTGGTCCAGGAAGATCCCACATGCCGCGGAGCAACTAAGTCCGTGCGCCACAACTACTGAGCCTGAGCTCTAGAGCCCACGAGCCACAACTACTGAGCCTGCGTGCCACAACTACTGAAGCCCACATGCCTAGAGCCCATGCTCTGCAACAAGAGAAGCCACTGCAATAAGAAGCCCGCACACCGCAACAGAGTAGCGCCTGCTCGCTGCAACTAGAGAAAACCCGCATGCAGCAACAAAGACCCAACACAGCGAAAAATAATAAATAAAAATAAGTAAATTTATTTAAAAAAAAAAAAAAGAATCACATTGGCAGATTTTCTTTTTTAATCTTAAAATATCAATGTGCATAAAGTATATAACATAGAAATTAGAATATACATATTCTCAGGGAAAAAAATCATGTCATAAAATTCTAAAGCAGGGACTTCCCTGGGGGGTCCAGTGGTTAAGACTGCGCTTCCACTGCAGGGGGCGCGGGTTCAATCCCTGGTCGGGAGCTAAGATCCTGCATACTGTGCGGTGTGGCCAGAAAAGTAAAAATAATTTTTAAAAAAAATTCTAAAGCAAAGTAAGCATTCTTCATTCAACGTCAATAGTTTTAAATATCTAACCAGGGGTCTGCAATCTCTAGACTGAGCCTTCTGCCTGTTTTAGCCTGGCTCACAAGCTAAGAATGGCTTAACAATTTTTAAATGGTTTTAAAAATCAAAAGAAGAATATTCCTTCTTGACATGACACATGGAAATGACATGAAATTGAAATCTGAGTGTCCGTTAAGTAAAGTTTTATTGGGGCACAACACGCCCGCCTGTTTACATACTATCTATGGCTGATTTCACGTGACCACAGCCAAGCAGAGCAGCTGTGACAGAGACCATTTGGCCCACAAAGCCTACGTTATTTACTCTCTGGCCCATTCTGAACACGTTTGCTGACTCCTGATCTAAGCCATTTTTTCTCTCTCATCATGAAAAACTAAGACCTAATTTTAGTTTGAGCATGAAACGGGAAAAAAATAGCCCTTAGCCAAAGCTATATCACCCATAATAGAGTTACAGGGAAGAAAAGACGCCCTTCTGGGTCTTTTCAAAAGGATGCCCTCTCACTGTATCCCATTTGTCCGATATCTTGACAACTAGACACCTGGTAGTTCCACATTCCTTCCCCAACACAAGGCACCCCAAAACCCCATACCTCACCACCCATGTGTCTTTCAGAGCCCAGGTTCTGTCACACAAACCTCTTTGGGACATCAATGTTCCTGGAGACAGGCCTGTAGGCTGGCGCCTGGGTTCCCTGCTCGGGAGGTGGTGCCTGGGGGATGGGGCTCTGTAGCTCGGCCGGCCACACCTCCTCCGCTTTGCAGCAGATTTGTAACTTCTGGTCCAACAGCCAGACAGTCACCTTATCCTCTGCCCAACTATGCCGCTCCACCAGTCCTGTACACTCTTGACCCCCGTACCACACACAAACCTGGGGAGAGAAAAACAGCAAACAGTGGTCAGCACTTGGGAGTTCTCACTCCATATGTCCCAAGTTCTGGGAGCCAGGAGCCGTATGCCACAAACTGCATGCTCTGACTCATCTTCAATTCAAGCAGATGCTCCCAGGTACCTGCTTCCCACCTGAACACCCAGACTAGCTACAGTGGATTGGTTCTTCCCAAAACAAATCCTTATAAATTCTCTAGATGGAGAGAGCAAATGTGTCAGTTTCTGGGATTTTTTTTTAACTTGGAGTCTATATGCAATTAAAGTTGTTATCATCTTAAAATAGACTGTTATAACTATAGGATGTTTTCTGTAAGCCTCATGGTAACCACAAAGAAAAAACCTCTAGGAGATACACAAAAGATAAATCAACGCACAGGACTCCAAAAAAAAATCAACAAATCACCAAAAAAAAGACAGCAAGAGAAGAAGAAAGTAACAAAGGAATTACAAACCAGTTAGAAAACAGTTAACAAGACAGCAATACCAAGTCCTTACCTATCACTAATTACTTTAAATGTAAACGGATTAAATTCTCAAATCAAACGCATTTGGAATCTGTGTCCCTCCTCCTGATTTCTTGCCCTGACTAGCCTCTGAAGTCCTATATATCTGCTGGTCCCCAACTATTGCCTTGAATTGCTCACACCCTGCATTTTTCCCTTCAGAGAATCCTGAGTCTACCTGGGAGCAAGATGGTAGTGGTGAAGAAGTAGGCTGACTGCTTTCAAGGGTGCCTAGCAGTTGCCAGGTGGCCTCACCTCATGGGAAGAGATGTCTGGACGACACAAGCCTTGAAACAGAGGCAGAAAGCAGAGCCTCTATTATCAGCTCTTGAGAAGGCAATGAAAGAGAAGCCATGCATCTGGATCTAGTGACAATATCAGGCACAGGTGATGCCTGAGCCCTGCCACAGGGGAGGAAACACTGGAAAAGGGACTCCAAACGGCATTCTAACTAAACAAACACCTTCATCTCTTGAAAACATCTAAAGGTAATTCAAAGATGCAATCTTATCTGTCTCCTGTTAAGTCTGAGATCCTTTCCCTTGTTTTTGTAAAGTTGCAAACTGAGACAGATTAAGAGAAACAGCTCTGGCCATGCTTTGAACTGAGGTTCTGAACAGGCCTGAGCCCAGAATTGTCATGGAGGAGCCCTGGGTCTGCTCCTTCCCTTGGGAAGCCTGCTGCCCAAGGGCTCATATGGCTGCAGGGGAAAGGTCTATGCTAAAGCCAGTGCCCAGAGAGTTTCACTCAGGGCACCACTGGGCCGCCAGATGCAAGCCTGGGGAGATCGGACATTTGTCCACTCGGGGATCAACCTACCTTCTGCCCAGGCTGAAAGGCCACCTGCTGGAGGCCTGAGGTGCCTGGAGCCTTGAGGAGTTCCTTGGGCTGCTCCTGGCAGGACGTGTCCTTAGAGGCAAGGAACGGCTGGGGAGCCGCCCCCTCAAGCAGCTCTGCCTGAGGCTCCAAGGGTGGGGCAGCCCCGGGTGGCCCCAACACCCGGGCGCCCAGGAGGGACCTCTTGCCAAGGCGCCGGGACAGAACGCTGGCCATGCCGCTGCCTTTCCTGGGAGGCAAAGGGGACACAGAGTCCTTTATCCCGTATCTGCAGGCATCAGGAAGCCGTACACACAGCCGGAACCCGTGAGCGCCCGTTAAAAAGGATGAAACACTTTAAAGTAACTTTTACCACTTTGTTCTTTTTACAAAAGTAATACCTGTTACTAGTATGACATTTAGAATATACTGATAAGCACAAAGAAAAACAAATCCCTCAAGAAGCAGCCTCCCAGAGATACCCATGTTTCCTATACAGCATTCCAAGCTTTCTTCTACACATAGATTTTTTTTTAAATAAATTTATTTATGTATTTATTTTTGGCTACATTATGTCTTCTTTGCTGTGCGTGGGCTTTCTCTAGTTGCGGCGAGCGGGGGCTACTCTTTGTTGCGGTGCACGGGCTTCTCACTGTGGTGGCTTCTTTTGTTGTGGAGCACGGGCTCTAGGCACGCGGGCTTCAGTAGTTGAGGCACGTGGGCTCAGTAGTTGTGGCTCGCGGGCTCTAGAGCGCAGGCTCAGTAGTTGTGGCGCACGGGCTTAGTTGCTCCGCGGCATGTGGGATCTTCCCGGACCAGGGCTCGAACCCGTGTCCCCTGCATTGGCAGGCGGATTCTTAACCCCTGCGCCACCAGGGAAGTCCCCTATACATAGATTTATGTATTTCTATTTCTACAAAAACGGGATCATGGTTTGGTAAACTGAATTTACACTTACCCTGTGTGGGTTATACGGCATCACTAAATGTTATTCTACAATCTCACTTTTATAAGTCACACAGTGCTTTCTTAGGCGGATGCATCACTGCCAATTTAACAAATTCCTTATTCTTCTTCCTGAGGGCTGTACCCAGGGTTGTGTTGCTGAAACTGCTCTGCCCGCAGGGAGCACCTCAGCACACACACCAACGTCCGCTTCGTGGGTCAGGATGCTATTACCACAGCACTAAGTCAGAGCGGGAGGGGGTCTGTCAGACACTCAGATTCTCAAGCTCAGCTGGCTTCAAAGTTGCCAGCAGCCACAGAAGTGAGCCGTGCTAACTATCCTTGTTTTCCACTTGAGGGAACTCATGTGCGGAGCTTAAGCCACTTATTCCTGGCGATACAGGTAGTTGGTGTCAGGGTCTGAACGAGATCTGGTCTCCTGACTCCAAACCCAGGTCTTCTCAGCGCCTCCCAGCTGCCTGCACCCTGCCCCCGACAGGCTCCGGGCTTAGGCCACTCGAGCATTCAGGGCTGATGGAAACGCAGGACCACAGCCCTGACGTGGACCAAGGAGAACCGTTCCAGGCCTCTGCACGGTCACCCCACGATGGACAGGAGCTGCTCTGGAAACCGCACACATCATCTCTGCGTGCTCAGAGCCATCAGCTCGCCCCCACGTATACTACTCCAGAAAGCAGGGCACTGGGGGGCGCTGTCCTCTGCATTTTATAGGGAAGCAGAGCTAGGAAGGAGACAACACCAGAAGGCTTGGTGTGATGCTCCTTTAGTCAAAATCCTCCTGCCTGAGAGGCGGGGTTCTAACCAGCCGACACTCTATAAGCCCCAGGGCGGCGGCGGGGTGGGGGGAGGGCGGGGGACACCCCTTGACCTTCAGGTGCCTTCACCATTCCAGAAAAGAGGAAGTCAATCTCATGGGACCTCAGAGATTCAAAACAGTCAACGAGCTTGCTCTTGGGAAATCCCAGCCCGGATCCACAGCCTCCCTGCTAAGCAGGATGCAGAGAAAACACGGTAGATCTGCCTCCGGCCGCACTGTGGACCCCGCTCAGAGCCTGTTTCCTCATCTGTAAGTCACAACGCTAATACTCCCCTTATCGACCTTCAAGGAGCAATCAGAACGTTCCAGTAGAAGCCCTCTGGACACAGGCTTCTAAATAATTCTGTATTAGACTAACCTTTCATGTTCTTAAAAAGATGATGCATAATCCCTTTTTCCCCCATTAGGTAATAAGATGTAACCCCCAGGTTATTTGGACAGCTCACCTCTTAACACCTCATTTATGTGTAGACACGGTATCCATACCTAACACTGAAGAGCATTTCCTATGTGCTAGACTCTAAGTGTGGTACTGGCATTCTCTCATTCCACAGGTACCATTAGCGTCCATCCTTATTCTGTTCTCAAAAAAACAAAGACCCAGAGAGATTAAAAGACTTGACCAAGGTCAGGGTAAAAGGCCAAATCAGGGCCCCTCAGGACCTACTGACTTCAAAGTCTGTGTTTTTTTTTAGGACGACACCACGCTCCCCCTCCTCTTTCCAAATACCCTCTGCCTGGGGCCCATGACCTATGGCCTCTACTTCCCTATTCTCACCTCCTTGGACTCCACTGACTTCCATCTCTGCTGTCCATGTCGTGACCTGGGTCACAAGGCACTGCCCAGCACCAGAGGGTCAAGCTTTGTGCTCACAACCCCAGGCATACCCTCCTTCCTGGTTCCCCCTCCCGGTCCTCAGGTTACTGGTTGCCCTTCTCAGCAGCTTCATTCCCACCAGCTCCTCTCCAAGAACTGACTTTCACTGGTCACCCAACAACAGGTCAGAACTTTGCAGTCCCTTCACCCCCAGAAACCAGAATCCCTCGCATCCGCACAGGGCTCGAGGGGTGGATCGCTACCAGGGGGCACAGCTGCTCCCAGGCCTGCTGGGTCTGCTGGCGGAAGGGGAAGAATCAGACCTGGCACCCTGCGAACTCACGCTGCCCCTTCTCCAGAGCGCTCGTGGCTCCTCAGCCATCCTGTGGCTCATTCCCTCCGGGTACCCTAGCACACTCCGAATCTCTGCTGCCCCAGGTCCTCTGTTCCCTCTTAACTCACCTCTCCAGTCAGTATTTAGCCGAGGCACTGATTTGTACAGAGCATATCCCCGGTGCTGTGGCAGGTGTAAAATACTAGGATTTTCACGGACTCAATACCAACACCATTTCCCTACCTGGAATGCCCATCAGGCTAACTCCACCCCTGTCTATTAAGCTTGGCATTCCCAGAGACTGTTCCAGCGGCCTTTCTCCTCCCTCCCACCCCTCTGCCCCTGGCCGCACCCACGCCAGGAGAAAACTGCACCACAGCTATGGGTTCAAACTTTCTTTGAATAGTTTCATAAACCTTCTTTACTTTTCACCCTTGTCCAGAAGTACCTCGGGGCTTCGTTTGGGTCCCATGCCATCTTCACGTCTCCCGATTCCTGGCCTCCTTCCCAACCATCCCAGGAAAGTATGCTCAGCAAACATCTCCACAATAACAAAACGTGAAGGGTAAAAATAAGCTTAAAAGATAAGAATAAAGTCGAAATATAGAGGAAAAGGGTTTGGCACATTTTTATCAGTGTTTTACTCAGAGCTTCAAGGGCTAGAATCAGAGAGTATGGTATCTCCACCATGAATTCCCTAGAAAGCAAAGAGATAAGAAAAAGGTCAAAATCACAGCATCCTACAGAGTTCCTCTCTAGGTGTCTGGTGACTTTATATTTAGTAACACTCTATTGGAAAGCTTTACTATGTATGTCATCAAAAGGAATAAAAACGTAAGGAGTAAATTCTTTACCACTACCAAAAAAAAATGTCCAAGCTAACTTGGTGCTAATTTGCGTTTAAAAACTCAGTCACCTACCACCATCCTCGAAGCCTCAAGCCAGAAACAAGAACCTCTAACCCTCAGTTTAATGTCGCTGAGCTAGAAGTGAAGCCACAGTGCCACTTAGAGACATCAGATGGCAGCATCCATCCAGAGAAAGAAACAATCCTGCTCTTGACCCAAAAAAAAAAAAAAAAAAGAAAGAAAGAAAAAAACACAGTGGCCACCCCCACTTTCCACAGCAGGAAGTTTGAGGTTTCTACCACTGAAAATGAAGAAAGGGTAGTATTTCCAAAATTCCTGGGCTTCCAGACGGAGCCTGAAATATTTGGCTAACAGACTCTGACGATGTTTTTGTTAAGTCTTTTTTTTTTTTAAATGTAAAGAACGCTTTTTACTTGGTTTGTGAAGCTGCACCTTCCAAAGCCTGCTGGATTTGCACAGTTGGTGAACCTGCCCACTTCCGGCTTCTTCCCACATGCGTTCTCTGGCCTTTCACCTTTAACTGGCCTGAATCCACCCTGAAATACCTTTTATTATTTATTTATAGTGTGCCCAAATCTTAATTTTTAAAAGCAGAAGAGAAAGAAGGAAGGGAAACTGCCTTTATTAAATGCCTAATAGCACCAGCTTTCGCAAATTGTACCTAATTTAATCCTCAGAGCGACTTAAGATAAACATACGGTCTTTTATTTCTGATGAGGAAACTGAGCCACTGAGAGGTTAGGTTGCCAAGGCTACACAACCAGGAAAGGCAGCCACTAGGGACTGAACTCATGTCTATCTGGTGTCAATGTCAAATACCATTATTCCAATAGGTGTGAGATCTCTCAAAATAAAACACACAAGTTGCTTTTCATCTACGTGGTATTTTTTTCCCCTATGTCAGTGAACCTCTACAGGAAAAAAAAAAAAGCAAAAGCAAAACAAACAAGCAAAAAACCAGCTCCCAATCCTGCAAGTCTCCTTGTGCGCTTTTTCCTTCCTTGAAAACCCATTCTCCACTTGCATCTTAGCCTCCCACCTACAAAATAAAGGTCAATGCTTTCCTCCAACCTTGTTCAGCAGTCCAGGTCACTGTTAATCATTGAGCGGTTTGGGAAGACCTTTATACACAATATTGCCCTCTGAGAGGGTGCAGAGAGATAATGTAATCAATCCCAAAAGTTAAGGGAAATCTTAGCCAAATTTACACTGCGGATTGATAGCATGGAAGTGAAAAAACATGAATCTAGACTAAATGTAGGCTGGGCAGGATGGCCAGGTTTGTTGATCAGCATTACATTAGGAACATGGCTCAACAGATAACACCATCCCTCAAGTCCTTCGGGGATTCGGAAGTGAATTCAAGCACCTACAGAGGGTCCGCCATGCAGGCAGGAAGAGGATCCAGGGTAATCTGGACTCTAGAGGGACCTTCCAGGACGGCCTGTTACTTTATACCTTAGCTCGAGGGTCCCAACCCCCTCCCAGCATGTTTCTACCCATGTAACCACCGCTTCCTTCAAATCTTTCTTCCCTGATCTCTACTTTCAACTCACCCCCCTATTGGTTTCTTTCTTGGGAGCTATTGATGGTCCATAATAACCAGCCAGCCCCTAACTTGCCATATGGTTCTGGTACAGCAAAGAGAAATCAAGAAAACATCTATTTCAGGGTAACAATAACAGTGTTTCAACACATAGTCAAATCAGCTTTACAATGTTACATTTTCGACTTACTGAAGTCCTTGACCGAAACATAAACTCAAGCTAAAAAAGACTTCCTGGCTGATGTACAGTTTTAAGATATCCCGAGTCCTCTTTGCTTCTCACCACACCACTGTCACCCACAGGCAGGGACTGGCTACCCGAGAAGATGTATTTTGGTCCATGTAAAAGGGGTTAGCCCTTTTCCAGGCTCAGCAAACATCTTCTGATGCGCTAACAGCCCTTAATGAGGACATCTGCCATCAGTTAAATAACTGGGACAGACAGAATAGGAAAACAAACCCTCTCTGTGGTTCTAAGTTGCAAATTGCCATTTGACATGTCACTGTTGCCAGACAATCCCAGGTCTCAGCACATCCATGTGTGTGTGCGCGCACGCTCATGTGCCCACGCTCAACAGGCGCTCTCTCCTACCTCCTGTGGCAACAGGCCATGACGTCACCGAGTAGCACTTCCAGGACACAGGTCATAAAGTCAAACTGATTACACAACTAATGGGGTTTTTGGCGATGGGTTTCTTTTTTTGTCGTTAAGGAGGGTGAAGTTTGGAGTAAGACTCCCATTTGCCGAAGCATGGGTGCTTTGCTGCCTCTCTAATGAACAATTTAGGGACCAAGGTGCCGGGCATTACTCCTCTTCCAAGAGTTTCAGGTTCTCCACTAACCCTCAGCTTTCTACTCTATGATCTCCCCTGGTAACCACTGCACAGAACATTGATTTGAGTTTTGGGTTCTTTGGCTAATATTTTGCATATCATTCTTAATCTTTTACCAGAAAGTTGCTAATGTTTTCTTTTTAATTTTATTTATTTATTTACTTATGTCTGCGTTGGGTCTTCGTTGCTGTGTGCGGGCTTCCTCTAGTTGTGGCACGTGGGCTTCTCATTGCAGTAGCTTCTTTTGTTGCGGAGCATGGGCTCTAGGCCCACGGGCTTCAGTAGTTGTGGCACGTGGGCTCAGTAGTTGTGGCACACAGGCTTAGTTGTTCCACGGCATGTGGGATCTTCTCGGACCAGGGCTCGAATCCGTGTCCCCTGCATTGGCGGCCGGATTCTTAACCACTGCGCCACCAGGGAAGTCCCTAATGTTTTCTTTTAAATCTGTAAAGTTTTAACTTAATTTCTTTTTTCAGTGCGACATTCTAAGCTCATGCAAAGGTCAAAATGCTGCAGCACACCACATCTTTTATTTTATAACAGAATTCAGTGGCGAATAGGACAATTCATTTGTCCAAAACAATTCATTTTTCAGCAATTCTTGGCCAGGGACGATCTCTTTTGAGAGATGCCATGTGCATCCACAGCATATTGATGACTATATGCAAATACGTCTGTGGTCCTTGCCATCTGAACCTTGGCAGAAAGATGTAAGTTGCCATACTCCACCATCACCGCCCAAATGCTGCCTGGTAGTTTCTTAAGTCTTATTTTCTTCTGGGGTGACTTCTCCAGAAAAAGTAAAAAAAAAAATTCACTTCACTGAGCATATATTGACCATTTCTTCCCAGAGGATTTTCTTCCCAGCCTGGCTTTGGACAGAAAAACCTCCAAGGGTAGCCAAGGGCCTGCACTAAAACATCTAGGTCTCTCAAGTTATACATCAGGTCCTGTTACACCATTTTTTAAATGTGTGGTATGCATTTTAGGTTTTCATGATATGAGCTTAAGATCACAGCACTGAGCATATTAGTAATTGATTCAATACCAAGATTTCTAAATCAGCTGTTCAGAGAATGACCATTTGGATTCTCAGGTCATTCTAATTGTTGTCTTCTTCTGAAGGCTTTTGGGTTTTTTAAAATATTTATTTATTTATTTATTTGGCCGTGCCGGGTCTTAGTTGCAACACACAGGATCTTCGTTGCCACGTGCAGGATCTTTAGTTGTGGCACGTCTGAAGGTTTTTAAAAACTGGATTACACTGCCTCAATGTATAATAGTTTAGACTACCGGTAAAATTAAAATTAGACGATCAGGACTGGCAAGGATCTTAAAGGTTGCCCATCCCCCATTCGGGGCTGGATCCTCTCCACAGCATTTCCTATAACTGAGTGTCCAGGCTTCCCATCACTGAGTACTAGATGTAACAGAAAAATGGAAGGAGAAAATAAGGGCCCCAAATAGCCATGCTATTTTCATATCCCAGCAGATGGGCCACAGAAATAGGTCACCTGATCTGGTTACACTGAATTTTCTCCAGCAAATAACAAATGACCCTGATCAACAAATACTTTTGTTGGTCTGACTGCACAACAGCCATTCAGTCAAGTAAAAGAGACCATTCTGTTTGCACTGCCGGCAGGGAAGGAAAGCATTTTCACAGTTCAGCCCAGAACTATACTTCCCCTTCCTTCACACCTAGCTCCCCATTTGCTTTCAAAACCACCAGTGCCCTTTATTCATTGCTCTGTCGTGCATACACTACTCTGTATGAAACAAGACAATTCTTAGCACAACACTGGGCACACAGGGCTCAGTGATCTGTAACTACTTCTATTAGTTCCGACGGACTGCATCTCCCTTAGACGGCAAGCCCTTGCTTATCCCATCAAATTTATGATTTTGAAGAGATGCTATTCCCATAGGTGAGGAGAGCCCCAGATTTAAAAAATAATGTGTTGGGCTTCCCTGGTGGCGCAGTGGTTGAGAATCTGCCTGCCAATGCAGGAGACACGGGTTCGAGCCCTGGTCTGGGAAGATCCCACATGCCGCGGAGCAATTAGGCCCGTGAGCCACAGCTACTGAGCCTGCGCGTCTGGAGCCTGTGCCCCGCAACAAGAGAGGCCGCGTTAGTGAGAGGCCCGCGCACCACGATGAAGAGTGGCCCCCGCTTGCCGCAACTAGAGAAAGCCCTCGCACGAAACAAAGACCCAACACAGCCAAAAATAAAATAAATAAATAAAAAATCCTTCCCTCTACTTTAAAAAAATAATAATAATAATGTGTTGTAAGAAATAAGACCTGCTGCTCGCCCAAAAATGAAGAACAGTCACAGCGTCTTAGTAGCGCTTCAGTGTTCAGACTTGGTTCTAAGATAGCAGTGTTTTCTTGAAAACAGGTAGAAAATGCTTTATAAGGAAGCAGGGATAAGTAAAAGCATGCCTACGAACGTGCCATGTGAGAGGGAGAGATGATCCAGCACTGTTTTCGTACATGCACGGGGCACGCATGCATGTGTATACATGTGGGTGCCTGCACTGTGGTTAAACCTGATTTGGCTGTACCAAAACTATGTGAGACGCAGGAGGCACGGCGATGCATGACTGCTGACTCAGCATCCTACCCAGAGCCAGCAGGAAGGAGGGAGCCAGGAGCTGAGTATCTCCGCGAGAACAAGCCTCCGAGAACTGACAGTTCCCTCCAGCAGTTTGCAGGGTAAGCTTCCAACCTGAACGTTAACCGCCAATGAATGCCTGAATGGCATTTGGGTTTACAGTCACTTTGATACACACATTCGAGGCTTCCTTTTTTTTCTGACCTCCTGGCAACTCAAGGAAACACGGAGGGACAATTTAATCCCAATTTTATAGCTCAGAAAACTGAGGTTCCTCCAGAAGGCCACGGATTTGCCCGAGCTAGCCAGCTGGGGTGCCTGCAGCTTTCCTGGCCCCTCCCTGGACTCGTTCTCTCTTCCCCTCAACGGGAGACCCAGCAGCAGGACAGGGGCTCGGGCTGGAAGGGCTCCGGAGTTCCCAGCCCCAATGCCTTCACATTGCCTTGTCTGATCCTCACAATGAACGCTGTGAGGAAGAAAGCGTGAGTTTCATTGGGAAGAAGGGATCTATTAGAGGCACTTACAGTAATGAAAAGGGAAAGCTGGCAATAAAAGAACCATCCCCCAAAATATAAAACACAGAGGGGAGAATTTAAAACGCCTAACAGTCCAGGACCCATTAGTGTAAGGCCCTGAGTGGTGCACACGCCAGAAAAGCTCTGTGATCATGATGCCTGAGGTGCCAACCCCGAGATGCAAGAAAAGGGCCCCTTATGTTCTCCCCCACTTTGAAGGCAGAGAAATGCAGGCTCTATTTTTTCATTGAAGTGGTTAAAGTAGAAAAACTATTCAGAACTCAACAGTCATTTGAATGAATAATCACATTCCCTGACTATGCTAAATAAACAGACGGTGGGGGGCGGCAGTTGTAGGGAAGGTGAGAGCCACCTGGTGACTTTCCTGGCTGAAATCAATAGGTAATAAAAAGGTAGCAGCCCTCTACAGGGGTGGATAATCAGAGCACACAGGGCTGCAGGTGCCCAAGAAAGGAACCACCTGGTCCGGGGAGTGGCCCGGAGTGGCCTGGCCAGGAGTTGAAGATGCAAAATTATAGATGAGAAACTATGCACACGCAGACAGGATGAGTCAACTGGA
Organism: Balaenoptera physalus; assembly: GCF_965194825.1. Taxonomy (NCBI): domain Eukaryota; kingdom Metazoa; phylum Chordata; class Mammalia; order Artiodactyla; family Balaenopteridae; genus Balaenoptera; species Balaenoptera physalus. Next base: position 113,114,925 of record NC_138886.1, read on the forward strand.
GACACCAAACCAGAAAAGAGAAACAGGTACGGGAAGGGATCAAGGTGCCCAAGATACCCCTCCGGAATCCAAGTCTCATCTAGGAGCCACCGGTGCCAAACCAGCCAGTGGGAAATAAAAGTGTAATCTTGGCAGTTATAAGTCACGAGATAAGAAACACGTGCTGTTGGGATGACAGAACATTCTAGTGGCTGATAACATTTAAAAACCTGAAATAAGAGCTGGGTGCCAGAATTTGTTCCAAGACCAGGATGGCTGACCAGCCAAGGGAATAGATGTGTCTAGCCAGAAGGGCGATAACAGGCCTCTACAGATCAACTTTTTATCCAACTTTTCCCTCCCTTCTGACTTCCCGGCTGACCGTACAGGCTTTCTGTCTCAGGATGGCAGTGGCTCCTCACGCTGTCACTCTATCACCTTCTCCAGGGAGATTGCTCTGATCTCCTGGGATTGGAGCATCTCCCCCAGTACCAACGGGAATGCTTCCCATCCCCCAGGAATGCTGTGGCTCAGGGGAAAAAAAAGGCTGGATACACCTGAGCTACTAAAACTGGCTCCTCGAAATGGAAACAGACGTGCAAGAGAAGCTGACCCCGGGCACACGGCCAAGGACGCCTCTCCAGGGAAAGGGCTCGTGGCAGCCCGTCACCTTGACCTGTGTGACTTTCGGCAACAAGCCACCACCTCGGAGCCTCAGTTTCCTGCCTCACCGTGAAAAATGAGAACAGTGCGCAGCATGTGAAAGGATCTCAACAGATGTGTTGCCTCCCCTGTTCCCCAATTTCAGACCAGCACTAGACAGCTAAATGACACGGTGCGCCACTCAGAGAGCTTAGGAGCCAGTGTCCCGCTGGCATCTGGAAACTGAGGTTGCAAAAGGATATTCAACCCGAACCAGTAATACTACTACTGACTCTAAAGGGAATCAAGAAGTTGACCACAGGTGAGCCGCTGATTAACTGAAATCCCAACAGAACTGATTTCGGCAAGACAGGGGAACCGAGAAATCCAGCATATTCCATTTAGAGGCCAGCTGGCCACGGTGAACCAATCCCAGGGCTCCCTGCCTCGAGAGCTCAACACCCAGCCGGCCGGCTCTGCCCTGTGGCCCAAAGCAGAGCCCACGTGACCTGGCCCCTCACCTCGCTCTCAGCACACGGGTCCCAACCCTGCCCTCCTCTTCCAGCTGAAATCTCCATCTTGGTGCCCTGCCCAGGGCGGTTCAAGGCCCGCTGCCAGGCCTTCCCGAGGCAGAGCGTGACCAGCCTCTGCGAGAACAACCCCCCAAATCTGACGCTTCAGTCCCGGGTTCCAGCTGTCCCAGATCTGGATCCACATTCACCCGTGCAGACCTACACAGCACACAGGGCAAAACCGACTCATCAGAAACCCAGGGCAAGGGGAGCCGCAGAACCAAAACACCAGCGTTCTAAACAATCTGCCGGTACTCGACACACGTGCAGGCTCTTGCCAATGAACTGAACGGAAGAATGACGGAGCCTCAGCTTCAGACCCTGCCTTTAGAGAGCTTTAGGCCTCGCTGAGCTCCTCCTGCATCCCACACCCAGCACTTGTTTATTAAAGCACTTAATACGCTCCAGAGTGACGTTCATAGATCTGTGCTGTATAATTAGCGTGAGGCCACACTTTGTATTCTAAAGACGGACGGAGAAGACTCACAGATGCGTTGAAGATGTCCAGCTAGGGAATGAACTGGGTTTAGAATTTACCATCCAGAGTCCACCACTTCTGTTCACCCATCCGGTAATTCCTCTCCAACACGCAGGCCAAAGTCCTCAGGGGGCCAGACAGAACTGACTATGGGGCTCAGCGGAGCCCTTCCCAACACCCACCCTTCCAGCCAAACCGTGTTGAAGCATGGGGGCCACACACTCGCACACCCTAAAGCCTGCCCCATTCTTAGAAAACAATCGCTTCGTGTATGAGCCCACCTCATGTATGCCCGGCCTACGTTAAATCTAAGCTTGGAACTGACCTTGTAATGGGTCTTTATTAAGATTTAAAATTAATGTACCCTGTTACCTAGCAAGTCCCCTTTCTCAGGATCTACCCTAGAGAAACACTCACATGTGTGACAAAGAGGCATGTACGGCCATGTTTATTGTAACAGCATTTGTAACAGCAGAGGATTTGGAAATAACTTAAATGGCCATCAATTAGGCTAAATCAACCAACAGTTTAGCCTTGTGATTCTAAGGAAGGCTATGCAGGAGTTAAACAAAATCAATAAGACCTATACATATTGACAGGAAGCCATCCCTGCGATGTAGTGGGGTGGAGGGGGCCAGCACACTACTACTCTAGTGAGTGCACTTAGCTTCTTTTAAGTTCTTTAGGTATAAATGCAAGTATGTTAAGCATTTGGAGAATACCAACAAACTCGTAACAGTGGTTAACCTCTGGGGAAGGGCTGGGATTAGGAGTGGTTGTCAAGGAAGATTTTGTTTGCTCTGGAAGGTTTGCATTTTTTTTCCCCCTACAGAGAATGTGTTCAAGTACTACTTGTGTAATGAAAATTTCATTTCACCATGTAATTTTTTAAAAAAAGAAAGAAACTGACCCTGCTCCGTACATTTCAGTCACGTGTTTGGGGGCAATTTCTACTCGAATCTCACACACGCTTCCCAGGAGGCTGAGCGCTCAGCAGTACAAAGCAGTGGGCTCTGCAACACAGATCTTGTTTCAATATTAGAAGCCCAACTCTGTGACTCTGTGGACCGTTCAATTTATACACTAGTTCAAGGAAGAGGCAAGAAAAAAGAGAAAGGCATGTCAGAGGACTTCTGGGTAATTCAAAGGGATGTCCAAGGAGCGATTTCAGTTCTTCTAGTTGAGCGTTCCAGCTCTCCACCACACACACACACACACACACAGACGCACATGCACACGCACACACGCACTTGCCAATAATGGCAGCCCTCGCCCAACCACACGTAATCCACACCAGGCCTAGCCGGCTGTGCCTCAGACTCTTCCATCTGGGAATCAGGATTTCTAACATAAATTCAGATCCTGTGGGCTAATGAGAAGGAAGAATCTGACCACCACATTAGAAAAGCTCCAAAATATCATTTACTCCCCCAGGGCCACCTAACCACACAGAACGCTGATTTTTAAACACAGACACTCCTCCACCTCCACCTCTTCAAGACACTACGTGAAAAGTCCTTAGAAACACAAAATTCTAATATTAAGGACCTAGAGTAGGCAAAACTAACCTAGGGTGATAGAAAACAGAGCTGTGGTCCTTCCGATCGGGGGAAGATTCACTGGAAAAGGTCACGTGGAACACTTCGGAGGTGATGGAAATGTTCGGTCTCGAAATGCATTTGTCAGAACTGATCAAACAGCACATTTCAGATCTGAGCATTCCACTGTATGCAAATTACACCTCAATTTAAAAAAAAAAAAACTACCCCAGTACAGTTTCTCTGCTAGCTGCAGCAGAACTTTGAGCTGTCCTATCAGACATCTGAAATCTCTGTTGTGCTATGTAAAGAGCACAAGTACCATGGCGACAGTCACCATAAAAATAGATAACAAGATTAAAATGGATAGAGGACACAGGAATTTAAGAACGGCGCACCAGGAGCAATTCGTTTTCGGCAGAAGAAAAATAGAGGACAGGGAGTTTTTCATTCCCCCTGCACTTTGAAAAACAACCATTGAGTGTGGTTGTTTTTACTAAAAGAGTTTTATGGCTTCCCAATACTCAAAGGACAAAAAAGGCTGAGAGCTGTTACTTCTTATCATGTTTTGCCTTAAAAAAAAAAAAAAGTATGATACCCTAAGTTTTTCCCATACCCACTGTTCTGTGGCCCAGGGAGCCGATTCACAGCAATGCGACAAGCACAGATGACGTGCCATACACTGTGTGAGGTCCAAATGATACTGAGATAAAGGTGGCCTGGGCCCTTTATCAAGTGCACAAAGACTTCCAACTTTAGTTCCAGTTACCAAGTTCTGCCTACATTTTTTACATACATCGAAAACTGACGCCCCCTAGGTGTGCACCCTGAAATTACTCCACGTGAAGAGAGCACTTCCTTGCCCAATACTGACTTTTTTCAAATGCCAAAATGTAGGCATGAATCACTTGGTGACAGAAATCTTGTGTTCTTCTCCAAAAGATGAGATAAACCTCTGTTCTCCTTGTGGATTTTCTCTAAGAAATGTCTGCTAAGTGACTTGGCCCTTGCAGTGTCCCCAACAGCAAAAGAAGTAATCCAAAAATATCAGCAAGAAAATCTAAAATTTTAAAATAATCAGGGTGGATTCTAAATAAACCATATATTTAAGTAAAATTTAGGCAAAATTAAACTTCCACATGTAAGGTACAAATAATAAAAATGCAAAAACAAAAAAAATCTTCATTCAAACCACAAATTTACTGTCGGATAGCAACTAAATATATGCATTCCTGGAAAATCCCACCCGAAAGTTTCTTTAAATCTGTCTCTTGTTCCCTCTGTCACTAAGCCTACAGAGCAATCACAAGGTTCAGACTCGTCCCTGATGTTGGGATGGTTTTTAACGTGCTACACCTGGTGATATAAATCTGCAGTGGAGAAAATGAAGGAGGAGATGGTCAAGGACACTCCCAGAACCTCCGCAGCCAAGCAGAGGACCCAGCAGTCAGTTAAAGGTCCCCACCTTGGTTCATTCATTATACTGAATACAACCGGCCAATAAACACATTAGTCCTCCGTATGTCAATCTGTTTTATTTATTGTTATTTGCCATTTTCCACCCCACACCCACCTTCTTGCTTTCCCTAAAGACAAAATTCCATTTTCAGCAGCCCTGGGGCCACAAACTGAGTCCTGACCCACCTTGGAATAGTTCTCTTCCTCCTTTCTAAAATAACCCCAGAAGATCTCTTGAAAATGTTCGGACCCACTTATTAACATTTTTTTAAAGAGCTTAAAATGATGATTTGACCCCAGTACTACACACTAGAGGTATATTCCATATTCCACATTATCTTTCAGCTTTGACAAGTCACACAATAACCCAAGAATGAGAAAGGACCTTGGAGGCCAGCCTAATTCCTGTTCTCTTCTACAGCACCCCTAATCCACAGCAGTCAGCCCAACCTGAATACCTTCAATGATGGGGAGCTCACTACTCCACGGGCAGACATTTCCACTGCTGGTCAGACCTGCCAGCTAGAAAATTCCTCTTCTGATGGAACTGAAATCTGCTCTCCCAGTCTTTAGGGTTAAAAGGAACCTTAAAGCTCGTCACCTTCAGTGTAATCCTTCAGTGGATAAGGAATCACGTAATGCAATCACTCTACAGAAGAAGAATCTGAAGCTAGAGAGGATAAAGCAGTTGTTCTATCCACTGGTCATACTCCAACACCAGAGCAGAAATGAACAAGTCGACTCCTTCCTATACCCCATAACCACGAAAATATTTGAAAAGGGCTATTGTGTACCCACCCCATGAATGCACTCCGGTCATTCCTGATCCCACAGCATCCTAGTCTCCTTCCTGTGGGTGAAGCCTTGTTTGTTCATGTTTCTTTTAAATCACGGCCCCCCCAGTGGTCCGAATGTCACATGACCAGCAGAGGTCATTAAAACTAGACCCTGTGATTGGACTGATGAATTTCTGATCCAGTTATTAATGGGATTCAATTTCTAAAAAGCTTCATCCCACTCAGGGCTCACATTTAACTCATGAACAGAACAATCTCAAAACTTTTTTCCCACATGATCTGCCCCTTCCTCGGCACCTGGAGGACCACCAGGGTTACACTGTGCTTGTCTGTTTACCTGTCAGTCTCCCCCTTTCAGTCAGATCATCAACTTCAGGTCAGGGACTGAGTCTTCTTTTTTTGACTCCAGTACCTAGTCAGTGCTTGACACATGCAGGTAAATACTCAAGATTAGTCACTAAATGAATCATCTACCTTTACCCATCCTGTCCTTGAATGATAAAATGTTTTTAAAATAGCAGTGTTCAAGAGAATGAAGAGACAAACCACGGGCTGGGAGAAAATATTTGCAAAAGACACATCTGATAAACGACTGTTATCCATAATATACAAAGAACTCTTAAAACTCAACAATAAGAAAACAAACAACTCAATTTTAAAAAGGGAGCCAAAGACCTTAACAGATACCTCACCAAAGAAGACATACAGATAACAAAAAAAAGCACATAAGATGTCATCACAAATCATTAGGGAAATGCAAATTAAAATGAGATACCACTACACAGTTAAGAGAACGGCCAAAATCCAGATAACTGACAACACCAAATGCTGGTGAGGATACAGAGCAACAGGAACTCTCATTCTTTGCTGGTAGGAATGCAAAATGGTGCAGGCACTTTGGAAGACAGTTTGGTGCTTTCTTACAACACTAAACACACTCTTACCATATGACCCAGCAACTGCCCTCCTTGGTATTTATCCAAAGGAGTTGCAAATTTATGTCCACACTAAAACCTGCATACGGGTGTCTATAGCAGCTTCATTCATAATGATTGCCAAAACTTGGAAGCAACCAGGACGTCCTTCAGTAGCTGAATGGATGAATACACTGTGGGACATCCAGATAATGGAATATTATTCAGTGCTAAAAAGAAATGAGCTATCAAGCCACGAAAAGACATGGAGGAAGATTAGATGCATATTACCCAGTGACAGAAGCCAATCTGAAAAGACTATATACTGTATGATTCCAACTGTATAACGTTCTAGAAAAAGCAAAACTGTGGAGGCAGTAAAAGGATTACTGGTTACCAAAGGTTGTGGGGAGGGAGGGATGAATAGGCAGAGCACAGAGGATTTCAGGGCCGTGAAAGTACTCTATATGATACTATAATGGTGGGTACATTTGTCCAAACTCAGAAGGTACAGCACCAAGAGCGAACCCTAATGTCACCTATGGACTTTGGGTGATTATGACGGTGTAGGTTCATCAGTTATAACAAATGTGCCATCTGGTAGGGGACGTTGATGGTAGGGGGATGTGCATGTGAAGGGGGCAGGGGGTATGTGGGAACTCTCTGCACCTTCCTCTCAGTTTTGCTGTGAACATAAAACTGGTCTAAAAAATAAAGTATATTTTAAAAAATATACTTACATATATGGTAGTGTTTTTTCCACTGTGATATACATACACACTAAAAAAATACAAATAGTAAATTTAAAATGTAAAAACAGAAAGTCACTCAACTCATCCATTTAGAAGTAACCAATATTAGTATTTTGGTATTAGAATTTTTAATATATTTCCTTCCAGTCATTTTCTATGCACTTCGTTCCTTTAAGATTTGAAATCATATTGTAGATGCACCTTAACTTTTAGCAGAAACATCTGTCCATGTTATTTTAAAGTTATTCCTAAACATTATTTTTAATGGCCATAATATTCCACTATTACGGAATATTAGTGGAATCACTTTCGGATTACTTCCAGCCCAGTCGCACCATTGGATATTTAGGTTGTTTCCAATTTTCCATTATAGTTTAAAAAAAAAAAGGAAAAAAAAAAAAACCTCTAAATAATCTCTGTGCACAAAGCATCATCTACATTTTGGATGTGGTCTCCAGAAGTGGAATTATCTTACCAGAATGTATGAACATTACAATTCAAATTTTAAAAACTAAAATCAGACTTTACATTTATCCCTTACTGAATTTCTTTTTTAAATTTGGGCCCTTATTCTGGATATCTCTGAACCTTGGTTTATCTACTAAATAAGCAATTCCTCCCACCTCTACGCCATCAACAAAGCTGACAAACATACCTTCTGTATCTTGATCCACGGCACTGGAATAAATGTTGAACAGCTCAAGGCCAAGAATAGAACCCTATGGCACTCATTTTCAGACCCCTTTCCAGGCTGACTCGGTGCCACTAATTTACAGTTTTTGCATATGACAATCAAATTAAAATAATAACACCATCCAGCCCACATTCTACCACTTATTTAATATGGACCTTCATATCTTCAGAAATTGTTAAGTAGTTTACTAAAAACAAAGTGTACTATAGCTGCTGCACCATTTCTCTGATATAGTAACCATCATATAAAACAGGAAATGGGTTTAATTTGATACGATCTGGCTGACTTCTGATTATCCCTGCATCCTAAGGGCACGCTTTTTCAAGCAATTAAGCAAAAAGCATTTCAGTTTCTACGTTTTTTCCCCAAAACCTGTATTTTAAAATAATCAGATTGCGTACCTGTATAAAGCAGGGTGGCTCTTATTCAGTCCCTGTCACCTGTGGCTCCCCCAGGGAAGGGCTCTGAATCACAGGCTGTTATGGACCCCCAGGGTAAACCAAACTGTCTCCAGACCACAGAGATCTGAACTTATTCATTTCAGCTGGTCCCAAATCAGCCTAGTTTTCCAGGAGTCATTTGCATTCACACCTTGAACCAATTATTCCGTAGTCATTACGAATCCTGGCTTCTCAATCTCTGGATCCTGGAGGCCTACCCCCGGGCCCATCCTAGGAAGAAGGAAATAAGAAGTGACACAGCCCCTCTCCTTGCCGTTCCTTTATTACTGACTCACAGAACCAAAGCTCCTGAGAATCTAATGTCTTGCGGCACTTGGCGGCCATGACTCACATCTCACCAAGTTATTACCCCGACATCGTTCTCAGAGGATACGTGCCAGGAGCCACCAGCTAACCAGGTCAGCCTGAAGTGGAAAATGGCAAGGCCTGAGAGATCTTGGGGTCGCTAGAAATGGGCTTCACCATAGAGAATACAGCCCAAAGCCGTCTCTAATTAGTACCATTCCAGTCATCAGAAAAATATTTCACAGTGCCAGCCGGCAGCAACTCAGAAAGCGCTGCTCACCTGCCCAAAACAAATCATTTGCACACAAGGCTCTCAGATTCCATGTCACGCTCCTACCCGAATCCCTGCGGTGGCCACCCAGAGCCAGGGACGCGATCCCAAAGTCCCTACTTGGCCTTCGAGTCTCTTGAAAACTCAGGTCACAAACCCAAAGGCCTGCAGGGCTGAGCAGGGAATTGACTTCGACTGGATTGAGGCAACAGAGAGAATGGGAACTGGGACGGCTGGGAGCCCCGGGCCATCTCCCGCCCACAGGGGGCAGCTGCCACTCAGCTGCACAAGACCTGCCTGCTCTCTTTACCAGAGTCCCAACTCCAGAGGTTTTCTGGATTGCTCCTAATTTTTGAAAACCTTTGCGTGGTCCCAATGACAACTCATCTGAAGGTTGAACACATTCTTCGGGCCTCCCGTTTACAACCCTTCCACTACCCTTTGATCCTAACCGACCTTTCCCAGCGCCTGACTGCTCCCTCCTCTCACAAGGACCTCTGTTCTTCACTCTTCCGCACACTATGTACACCCCTAACTCCAAGCTGTGGCCCGTGACCCACACCCCGCCTGTGCGGCACCATGAGACACCCCAAAGGGTTCTTCCCAGACTTCCTTCCCTATTCCAGCAAGTTTCTCCAAGCCAAACAAGCGTGGCCCCTTCTCCTGAGCCCTATGGCTACTTATTTTTCATCTCGGCGTTTCGTCATCTTGCCTCGCTCCTTAATCACAGGTGGATCCTATCTTTCCATGGAGCCTGTAAACTTTCAATCCCTTCCTCATGCTTCCTTCCACCTCCAGCACAAATAAGGGCAGCTCTGCCCTGGCGCAGCTTACTAAATACTTCCTAGATATGAAAATGCTCTATAGCCGTTTTCCCAACTGTGAGTGATGATTCATTACAGACTGGTTACATCGACTTTAGTGGGAAACAATAAGCATTTTTACATGAAAAATAATGGAATAGAAAATAAAAGTACCAGAGGAGATTGCACCAAGCAAAAGAGGCAGTACTCATGAACTTAAATTAGATTTTTACATACATGATTGAGTATACTAGGTCATGATACAAAGTTTATTTCCTAATGTAGGTCATGGTCGAAAGTGTAGAAAACACTGCTAACGAGGTGAGCTCCACCAGTGCTCCACGCAACTGTGCTTTTTTTTTTTTGACAGTCATATATTCCCTAAAAAGAAAAAACTATCTGATGGCTACCTCTCCCCACACAAGTCAGCTTCCCCTGCTAGTTCACTGGTCCTGCAACTCAGAGAAACAGGGAGGCTAAGTAACTGCAATTACATCCTCACTCATTCTGCAACTTTTTGCAATCACCCTTCAAATTCACCAGCCCTCGGATGCTGCAAGTTGAGGCTTAGGGAATTTGTTCAGCAAATTACCCTAAGTCACCCTTGCAACAGGAAAGCAGAATTCAGAGCTCAGGAGAAGTCCCAGCTCCCCTCTGCGGGCTGGTCGCTGGCTTCCTGGAAACTGGCAAGGGCTCTGGTTCGGAGGGACCTGGCCCAGGGAAAGGCACTATCCCTAGGCCCACAATCTTCTCCTTCCTCTTTTAGATCATCTTGCTGCCCCCTCATCTTGTTGCTTCCCCCATGCACATCTACAAGGGGACATCAGGACTAGACTGAAGGTCTCAGTGGAGAGCAAAATTCAACGTATTTCAAAGCCCAGCAATGTACGTGCTTATTGAATTCCATTCTACTTCCCTCAAATCTCCAATCCCACCCTCACCCTCCTGGTTAGCAGAAGAAGTGGCCCATCCTCCTTGGAGCCTCATTTCCTCCGAGTTACTTTGCCAAATTCATGTTCAGGACCAGGTGCTATCTTCTGAATGGCAAGACAGAACAGAACCTTCCAACTCAGACCCCCAGTCCCCCTCAACAGCATCCTCTACTGCCCCCCACCCCATGACCAAGAAGACACTCCTCGGAGTGCCTTCCCTCCCCGGCTTTGGCAGCCTTTTCCACCCTACACACCCTGGTTTCCCACCAACCTCAGAGCCACAGCTGCTAGCAGGACACCTATGTTTCGACTTCTTGGCAAACACAAGAAACTTCCCTGCAGCCTGAGTGTCAATTACTTCTCTCCAAAACACACATTTCCGATTTCTCAAGTTACCAACTACAGCAGCTCCAAGGCCCTGGCGTGTAATCAATTTCCACAAAGAATTAATTTCCATTCATCTCCTTCCTTCACCCTGCCCCTGTCAACAGATTATTTCAACAGTAATGCTTCTAAAATCCACCCTGTTTTCCATTTCCAGTTATCCCAGTCCAAGCCCTGGGCACTCCACAACTGTAACAGCCTACTGATTTGTCTCCTAACATTACTTTTAAAAATCTTTCCAAATACCCTTTCCTTACATCAGTCTCTGGCTCAGAAACCTTTACTATCTCCCCAGTACACACAGGGTAAAATGCAATCCCCCAGTCTGTCTTTCTAGGACGTTCACAACCTCAACCATTGTTCCTCTCTATCTTTATCTCCTACTGTTCAGGAAACATCCCCCGGTCTGGCCAAGGCCATCTCCTTGTCTCTCAGGAAAAGTCATGTTCATTTGCACCTCATGGCCCATCTCAAAGGTCTCACGCTCCAGAAATACAGTTCTGGTGGTTCCTACCCTATTCCTTCTCTGAACGCCAACAGCACCTATTCTACACCTCGCAGTTTGCCAGGTCATTGTGCCCTATCTTGAGGTCTTATTTCCCATGCTCAAGTCTTTCTGTCCCCCCGCCCCCCAGAGGTTATAAACCCTGGAGGGAATCATCTCATGTATCTTTTGCATCCTCCTCACTAAGATAACTGTTTGAACCTCTTCTACTCCGTAGTCCCTTTCTGACCTCTCACACCCGTTACTTCTTTCTCCCTTGCCTTTGGCCTTTGCCGGTTATCCTTCACGTGCATAACTTATTTCCTAACTTAGGACTCTAAGTCCATTCCCCAACTCTGACCTTGCCTTTGATAGTCCCCCTGTCCCCCAGCATTTGCAGTCACTTACGCAGTCTGCGCACATTAATTTGAACTTGAGCTCTCAAATCACTTCTACCTGGTCAGTAGGCTTTCTGAGGCCTTAGATTTCTTGAGTGTCTTTTATCTCCCAGAGAACCTGGCATGGTGCTGAGAACGCAGCAGCCCCCCAGAGGTACCTGTGGAGTTGAACTTAATTGCTATGTTTCCTGGTGTTTCAAGTTCCCTGAGACCCAGAACCTCTGTTTACACAACATCTTAGGAGGGTGTCAAAAAGGCCTTCAATACCTGTGGATCACTCACTTCCAGGCAAAATGCACCAAATACACTTTTCTAGAAAAGGGGGTGTAAAGAACGGACCGGTGGCCTGTAGGTAACCCCTGCACCTGGCCGCCTGGCATCAGGAGAACGCCGGCCTGCGAGAAGCGCTCCAAAGCCACCGAACATTGGCCCAGGCTGCCTGCAATCAAGGGGACAGCGGGACCCCCCTCGCCGCCTGGCAGGTGGGCTTCTTTAGGTTACTGCGTCCGTCCCAAAGTGAAGGCGCTGAGCCCTGAATTCCCAGGCAGGAAAGAAAATGCTGCCTTTGAAATTGCACATGACAAACTCCCCGTCCAGGTCCCCACCCGGGCACCCCACATGCCCACAGTGCCAGTGCTGAGGAGGGTCAGGGGCCGCCGGCGAGGAGAGGCAGGGTGAAGGCGCGCAGAAGGAAGCGGGGCTGGGCAGAAGGGCAGAAGGGGACCGGGAGGGTGGGGGCCAGCCCCCGAGGTGGAGGGTGTGTCGCGCCGCGCGTCCCGGAGCGCGGCACTCGCCCGCCCGGCCGCCCGGCGGAGCGGGCAGGAACGCGCGGGGCGCCGGGAGAACTGGGCCGGCGGCCCGGCCGGAAAGGGTCAGGGAGGGGGCAGGTCACCCTCCGGCGGAGAGGCGACTCCCGGCCGGCGCTCAAAGTTGGGGAGGGGATTCCTCGGCGAGCGCCGGCGGCGGGCGAGATAAACAAGGCGGCGCACGGGAGGGCGGGCGGCCACCCTCTCCCGGCCGGCGCGGCCACTGCCGCAGCGCCCCCGCGCCCCGACCGGCCGCTGCCCCGGCGGCGCCCGCCTCCCGGGCCCTCCTGTCGCCTGCCTGGCCCCCGCGGGCGTGCGGAGCGTGGGAAGTTCCCGGGCCGCCCCCGTCCCCGGGCTGCAGCGCCGCGAGGTCCCCGCGCAGCTCACCTCGCCCCGCCACGAGCGGTGGCGCGGGCCGGGCAGCTCCCGCTCGGACAGCTCGGCTCGGCTCGGGGCTGCGGCTGTCGCGGCCCCCGCCCACCCGGCGCGGCCCACCGCCCGGCTCCGCTCCAGTCGCCCGCCCGCCCGCCGAGGCTCCGTTCGCGCCCACCTGGCCGGCCTGCCCTCCCTCTCCGGGACACTGCGCTCACGTACGCGGCCGCGGCCACAACCCGGCCCGGATTCCCCGCCCGGGAAGGGAGCGGAGGCGCGCGCCAGCCAGCGAGCGCCGGGGCGAGGCGGGGGACACACCCCCTCGCCGCCCTCCCTCCGTTGCCCCCCCCGCCCCCCGTCCCCCGCCCCCCTCCCCCGGCGCCGCGCGCGCACGCCGCCTGCGCGCGCCTCGCCGGCCACGCGCGCCCGCGCCCCCCGCCCCTACACCCCCCCAGCGCGCGCCCGGCGTACACACCCCCGGCCGCTCGTAGACAGTGGGCGCTCAATAAGTGCCCGAGCGACTCCTCGCGCACATGCGCACTTGAACCTGACCGAGTGGTGAAGCCCCCGCCCCCACCCCCAAATCGGACCCGGCGGCTGCAGCCCCGAACCAAACTTGAGTCTTAGCCTGTTTTCACTGAACCAGCAACCGAGCCAAAGTTTCTTGCTGTTGTTTTTCCAGGCCGGGCTCTGGGACAGGCTTCTCCGAGAGAGGCCGAGCTCGCCCCAAGGCGGGAAATGCCGCCAGCGGGCTCCGGGCGCCTCCGACGGGCGCTTGGCGGGGGCGATCGAGACCCAGGCCGCGCCGCCCCGACCCGCCGAGCGTGAGCGAAAGGCGAGAGGGAGGGAACGCTGGAACCAACCTTTCCATCTTCCTTTGCTTTAATGTTGTCTTCTCCATTTTATGACATTTTACTCGATCTCACTCGTTTGTAGTTGTAAAGTGAGGCGTTATTTGCTGTTTCTGGAATTAACTTGAGAGAAAGTTAACTATTAGCCTTCAGCCCTTATGTAAACAATACCAGTTGCTTTTGGCACCGTTAGGCTCTGGCTTTTGTATAATTTGTAACAAGGAGAATTGAAGCTGATCCATTGTGTTGCTCTGTGTTTTTCAGAGATAACACCAGAGCCACAACGGTAGTGAGGAGCCCCAGTACCTATATGTGTGAGCATATAGAGTCATATTCAAATAAGTTTAATGGATAAAAGAAATAAATCCCCTCCCCCCAGAAGTTTTAAAATATTTTTGGACATACTTGTTGAGTTTGCAGTCCGTTCACCTTCAATTTGAGGTATGCTGTTTTTCCTGCAGAGAGGCAGTGGGGAGTGTGTAGGAAAGGACTAAAGGCTTTGCAGTCAGACAAGACTGGTTTGCAATCCTGATTTTACTGCTGAACTAGTTTTATGATCTTCAGCAGGTTCTTTTATGTCTCTGAACCTTAGTTTCTTTATCTGTAAGATGAAATAAAAAACATAGGTATAGTGCCTAGCTCACACCAAATAAACACTAGATATTATTTCCCTTCCCCCACGTCCACCATTTGTTACAAAAGAAAAAAATCTAAAAAAAAAAAATTCCTACAGGACATTGGTTCTCAACTGGGGGTGATTTTGCCCCCAGGAGACATTTGGCAATGTCTGGAGACATTTTTAATTGTCACAACTTGGGGTAGTGGTGCTCCTAGCATCTAATAGGTATAGCCCAACGATGCTGCTAAACGTCTGGCAATGCAGAGGACAGCCCCATACAACAAAGAATTACCTGGTCTGAATTGTCAATAGTGACATCGTTGAGAAATCCTGCTATAGGCTAATTCTGCCATCGAATAATTCACCAAAGACTGGTTCTACCTTTTAATTCTCATCCTCAAGGAAACATTCTTGTTTTGCATTCAAGAGCACAAGAATGAGAGCATTTGGGGGACCACAGCAATTATATTAATATGCAAAGCCTGCCCTTAACATGAAAATGCAGATTCGAATTTTACATTTTATTATTAAAGGAATATTTTACTTAATTAACAACCAATGTATGTGCCCTAATTATTAAGGTATCTTATGATATATTATGTATTACTACAAGTCACAAATAGCTTTTGGTTCTGTTTCCCTTTTTCCTCAAACAGTGGGTGTTTACTCACTTCCGCAGATTCAGCTCTCTGCTAAGTCCCTCACCTATCCTGAAGTTTATAACATAGTCCCTGCCCCCAAGGAACATCCAGCCTAGTTGGAAGTAGATGAATGCACATGCAACAATTAAGGAACAATACAAGATAGCATATAATTAAGCTTTAATTGCAGCACCCAGACTAAGGTGGCACAGAGGCAAGGGAAATGAGTTCCAGCAACAACACCCAGTGCCGCCTGGCCGAGGTGTTCTGTAAATGTTTGTTGAATGAAATGAAATAGCGAAAGCTTTTGACATGAGATAGGACTCCAGCTAGTATATAAATTCCATTCCAGGATTTAAACTGCTAGACTTTGTAAATGGATGTTGGTGCCTGGCTGTGAGTTTATTTTTCTTAAAACATCCAGTTCAAACTTGTAACCCAACCTATATATTTCCTAAAACGATCAAACTTTAATAAAATGGAAACAATCATTCGTTTGACAACTATGTGAGTGCCTGCTGTGTGCAGCGTGAACCAAAAGAGTTTCTAAATTTGAACAGAACCCAGAGCTTGTTCTGTCTGAGACAGGCCATCAAAAGGCACGTGCTCTCTTACAGCATATATTGAATGAATATCCCCTTTGACTGCAGGTATGTACTTGTCAGTATGCATTCCAGAGTTTTGCACATTAACACAGACTGAGAACTTTCCCTCACAAACATCCATTCCCAAAACACACACCCAGCTCTCAGAACCTTCACAGGGACTCCAGGCCCTGTCCTAAACACATACTGCGCAGCACACGGGACATAAAGCAGGAGGTGCTTAGAAAACTCTAACTGGTTGGTTTCCAATCTTGGCTCCAGCCCCACCCCCCAGAGTAGAGCTCGTCCTCCCAGGAGGCTGTCCCATCCTAGAACTGCCCCTTACCGTGGCCCCCTATTAAAATGTAGACATCTGGTACCTCCTTTCCATCAAAGTCATTAGCTTCTCAGAGAGCATCTCCCATTAAGCTGGGGTTCAGCAAAGCAGACCCAGGCCTCGTCTCATGTTATATGGACACATTTAGAGGAGATTTTCAGGGCACTGTGAGTCTGAAATTGCCACAATCTCCCATCCCCTGATGTAACCCTTTCCAGGCTTGCCTCCCTCCAATCCATGCTTTACACCAGCCTCCTTCCTCTGCTTCAAACTCCTCCAAGGCTTCCTGTAGCTTTTATAATAAAGTCCCAGCATTGCTCATTAAGATCCTTCATGGTGGGGCTTCCCTGGTGGCGCAGTGGTTGAGAATCTGCCTGCTAATGCAGGGGACACGGGTTCGAGCCCTGGTCTGGGAAGATCCCACATGCCGCGGAGCAACTAGGCCCGTGAGCCACAACTACTGAGCCTGCGCGTCTGGAGCCTGTGCTCCGCAACGGGAGGGGCTGCGATAGCGAAAGGCCCGCGCACCGCGATGAAGAGCGGCCCCCGCACCGCGATGAAGAGTGGCCCCCACTTGCCGCAACTAGAGAAAGCCCTCACACGAAAACTAAGAGACCCAACACAGTCATAAATAAATAAATAAAATAAATAAATAAAGTATTAAAAAAAAAAAAAAAAAAAAAGATCCTTCATGGTGGGGCTCTTAATTAGTTCTCCAGCCACTACTTGCGGCTCTCAGCCTCCAGCCCCTTCACTCTGCACTCCACACATGCTAAACTGAACTTCTGTCCTTTGCCTGAACAGACGTTTTCGTTGCTTGACCCATGCTCTTCTCTCCGCCCTGAACACCCTCCGCCCCCTCTCTCATGTCTTTATCTGGCTATCCCTACCCAGCCTTCAGAGTCAGCTTAGATAGCACTTTCTCTGGCCTCCAAGGCTGGATTAGGTGCTTCTCCTTTAAGTCCAGTAGGCCCTATACTCACTCCCCCGCCCAGTGCATTGTACCGAAATCTCCCTTCCCTTGTCCTAATTTCCCACAACACTGAACATCCTAGTAGGACAAGGAGTGTGTCTCGTCTCCATGGAATACCCAACATTTGGCAGAGTGCTGGGCGTGGGGTAGGCACTTGATAAACACTGGTGAGTAATGAATTGCTGGTTGAAACCTGGGGAGTGACTAGAGCTTTTCCATCCATGGTCCAGGCAATCCCTAGTTGGAAGCGTGCCTCGGATGTTCAGAAGATGTCAGGGCTGGTGAAGACTTTCTAACCACTTATTTAGAACAGGACACAGCCTATGGAATGAACTGAGCTTTCAGGTTCCACCAGAGCCTCACTTTATACCTAACCTGGCTTCTTGAACACCACTGATCTACCTAACACCTCCACTTGGATGTCAGATTGGATCTCAAATGTCCACGTCCAAAACCAGACTTTGATTTCCCTCCCAAATCGGCTTCTCCCTATCTCGGTAAACGGCAATTCCATTTTTCTAGTTGCTCAGGAAACAAAGAAACAAGAAAACCTTGGAGTCCTTTCTTTAATCCTTAACTCCTTTCTTTTTCTTTTACTACACATCGAATCCACCAGAGAATCCTGTTGATTCCATCTAGGAAATATATCCAGAATCAGTGACATCCCTCCATTTCCAGCCCTCCATCACTAGGCAGACCACCATCTCTCTCTGAGCTGGATTTCCACAATAGACTTCTACCGGCTCTCCCTGCTTTTTCTGTTGCCTCTGCTCAACACCATAGCGGCCAGAATGATCCTTTTAAAACCTAAGTCAGATCACATTACCATTCTGTTCAAAACCTTCAACTGCTTCCCACCTCCCTCACTGCAAGGCCCCCAGTCAACTCTCTGGTCCCACCACCCACCACTCTCCCCTGGGTCCCCCAGTGCCAGCCACACCGGCCCCCTTGCTCTTTCTCAGACCCACTTCCAACTCAGTCTTTTCAAGTCTGTTCCTTTGGGCTGGAATGATCTTCCTCCAGATATCCACATGGCCATCTCCGTCACTTGACTCAGGTCCCTGCTCAAAAGCACTCTTATGAGAAAGACATTCCCTCGCTAACCTATCTAAATAGCACCACCCAACCATCCCTTGGCCCAGTTTTATTTCCCTTCTTAGCATTTATCACCACCTGACAGCCTGTTTCCACCCACTCGACTATAAGTTCAAGGATAGTAGAGACTGTAGTTTTGTTTACTGTGTATCCCCAGCTTCTAGAACAGTGTCTAGCATATGGTAAACATTCAAGAAATAATCACGAGGGACTTCCCTGGTGGTTCAGTGGATAGGACTGCACGCTCCCAATGCAGGGGGCCCGGGTTTGATCCCTGGTCAGGGAACTAGATCCCACATGCATGCCGCAACTAAAAGTTTGCATGCCACAACCAAGAAGCCCACGTGCTGCAACTAAGGAGCCTGAGAGCCGCAACTAAGACCCGGTGCAACCAAATAAATAAATATTTTTAAAAAAGAAAGAAAGAATCACGAATCAAGGATCTGGTTAGACTACCAAAAAGTTATCCCTGAACAGGTTCCTATCCACTGCTTTAATCCCAACTAGTCCCTCCAGAATTTAGCTCTCCTACATTAGGGCATCAGGACACCAGCAGCCCAATGGCTTGCCACCCTGCTTCTCATCCACTTAGACCAGGGACATCTATTACCTCTATGATACACAGTTTGAAACACAGCTTCCATATCACAACCTCAAACCAGGCTATGAGTTTCAAATGAAAAGGATAATACTGCAAATTTTGCATTTGTAGCAGACTTTATCCTTTTCTTTTGATTTAGAAAAAGTACAATGTGTCCTAGTGACCAAAACAGACCCAACATCTAGTTGAAGCTTTTCATTCTAAAAGGCACAAGACTCAGGAACTCTAAAGAGAAAGTCAGGGACTTCCCTGGTGGCGCAGTGGTTAACAATCCTCCTGCCAACGCAGGGGACACGGGTTCGATCCCTGGTCCGGGAAGATTCCCCCATGTCGCGGAGCAACTAAGCCCGTGCACCACAACTACTGAGGCCACGCGCTGCAACTACTGAAGCCCGCGCACCTAGGGCCCAAGCTCCTCAACAAGAGAAGCCACCGGGATGAGAAGCCTGCGCACCGCAAAGAAGGGTGGCCCCCACTCGCCGCAATTAGAGAAAGCCCGCGCGCGCGCAGCAATGAAGACCCAACGCAGCCAAAAAGAAAAAAAAAATTTAAATAATAATAAAGAGAAAGTCGGTTGCAGTTATGCCTGAGGCAACTGGCATCTTCTCTCTGATCTACCCAATCTGTAAGGCTTTCCTGGAGAAGGTGGGCTTTGCATTTCATTGAAGACAAAGGATTGACAGGTTGCAAGTAGGCTGTTCAAAGCTTAAGGGTATCCCTGGAGTAGCTGCTTAGATCTGCACAGCCATACTTTTTAACAAACAAGCTCCCACATGTGTAAGGATACTCACAGACACACCCCGGTGCATAAACACCCAGATCCTTGCTTACTTCTTCCTAGCTCTGAAACTGGGAATACAAGAAAGAGTGCATATTCACAAGGGGAAAAAATGAGCTGACTTTGGGAAGACAGACCATAAAGCCCTATAACTCTGGGTATGAAAGAATGTGTAAGCCCAGGCAGGCTCTCTGTGCACATCTGGTTTTTCCTTTTATGCTTCTGTGATTTCTATGACACAGGAAATCCATTCTGGAACAACCCTGTCTGCTTTCTAGTGAGGACATAAAAAATGAGGATTAAAAGTATGTTCCTCTCACTGTTCAGGGCAGGAAGATAAAATCCAGAACAGTACCAATTTGAGGGTGGACCAACTCCAGCTTCATCCTACATGGTGCCCCAGGGGAGATGCTAGTAACTGAGACACAGGAACGAGAGGCCTAGGAAAAAACTTCTGCCCAGGCTTAAGACTATCTAGGCATGGCTCTCACGCTGAAGCATACCAGGTACAGGAAAATACCACGTGGTGTAAATACCAGTTCCATCAACTCAACAAATACTATTGGAACCGCTCCCAATCTCACTGGGAGTCCTTCTCCATTCGGCTTTCCCAGTGTAACCTTTGTAAAAACAGTCTTCTCATAGAAAGTCCTTAAAATGGGCTGAAGCAGCCAGCTTTCCCACTCCAGGAGATAACACAGAGCTGTTTAAGAGATAAGCAACATTAAATAAGGTGGAAAAAGACAGGAAAACTTAGACTGTGAAACTGAAGAGGACTGGGTCACACCCCAGTGGGGTTGGGGGCTGAAGTCATCTCACCCCCGAGATAACAAGTGTGATGAGAAAAGCAGATTGGGAGAAAAGAGAGATCAAGCAAAGGCAAAACAACCAGTAAGAAGCAAAGCAGTGCCAGAAAAGTGTGCATTGTGAATACACCTCCATGCCACCCCTTATTTTAGTTTCTTAGGTTCCAATCAACAATAATTACTTTTCTGGGACTTTCCTGGCAGTCCAGTGGTTAAGACTCCGTGCTTCCAGTGCAGGGGGTGAGAGTTCGATCCCTAGTCTGGGAACTAAGATCCCACATGTGGCATGGCCAAAAAACCCCACAAAAACAATAATTACTTTCCTGCCCTGTGTTTTTTGTCATGTGATTTTGCTCTTAAGCCTTCTATTTTTGTTTTCCCTCCCATGGCGGTAGTACTCTCCCCAGTCCACAGCTTCCCAGAGAAGGGGATGGTGGCCTTTTCTCTGGAGAACTTGCCAGAGTTTCATTTTGCCAAGCTGTTAACCCCCTCAAATACATGCCATTTTGTTCACTAGCCCTACATAAGGTCTGAAACTTAGCTTCTCCTTCAAATTGAATTTTTTCAAATTGAAATCATTTACTGACAAAAAATTTCTCCTCTTTCCATAGACCTGCCTAAACTAACTTAGATGAAAAGAGTGAGCCTTCCTGATCTTTGGTTTTCTGAAGAAAGTCAGTCAAATGCTTGCCCAGGAAACCTATAACTTACCTTGATAATATATCCATATAGTCACCATGGTGATTCCTTTTTTTTTTTTTTCACGGTGATTCTCTACAATTCATCTAGCTTTAGGGCACATCCTGCCTTAATAATCCTTATAATACATTAGAGTAGGGGCTTCCCTGGTGGCGCAGCGGTTAAGAATCCGCCTGCCAATGCAGGGGACTCGGGTTCGAGCCCTGGACCAGGAAGATCCCACATACCACGGAGCCACCAACCGAGTGCACCACAACTACTGAGCCTGTGCTCCAAAGCCCGCGAGCCACAACTATTGAGCCCAAAGCGCTGCAACTACTGAAGCCTCGTACCTAGAGCCCGTGCTCCGCAACAAGAGAAGCCACCACGATGAGAAGCCTGCGCACCGCAACGAAGAGTAGCCCCCGCTCGCTGCAACTAGAGAGAGCCCACGCGCAGCAATGAAGACCCAGCGCAGCCAAAAATAAATAAATAAATATTTTTAAAAAATACATTAGAGTAGAAATCCTGTGAGTTAACAAAATCCTGTTCAATTATCCTTTTGTGTTATCCACCTGGGAGCACTCCGATTTGCCAGTACTTGTTTTCGACATGGCCACTCACAATCTTCTCACTTATAAATTGTTGAATCACCAAATCCCAACTTTCTCCATGTGACAGTATAATTGATTGCCTCTCAGGTCACCCCTGATGAGCTTTAAATGATTCCTGAGGGCAAGAGAAGTGGCTGGCACCTCACCTAGGTTTTCAGCCATTTAGCATCCAAACGTGGGAGTGAAGATCTGCCATATATAGGAACCAGATTTCTATCCAGTCCCAGACCACCCTAGGTTGTTATTTGTCTGATATTTCTCTTCTTCCTTCACGGCTGACCTCCCAATCCAAACTAATTACCCAAAGAGAAAATTCACTAGCCAATAACCTGCCAAGCTTCTTTGACATGAATACTAAAAGCCAAAATGGCTGGGAAATCATTACTATCACATACTTTGGCATCCGCTGGTCCCACGGCCAACATGCTAACCCACCACTTGATAAATGAAAGTTATCATTGTCACTGATTTCTTCTATGCATTGGGAAAGGTGCAGGAGGTGAGATGCTATAGCACCTTCAGTGAGAGGGGTGATGAAATGCTGATGGCAGACTTGTGAAATCTGGGTGACACAGCCAGGAGAAAAACCAATTCAGTTCAAAAAAACCCTTAAAAATAATATGTCTTTGTTGACATTTTCTTTAGGAGGAAGCCAAGAAGGAATTTCATCTCACCACACATAACAAAGCTTCCAAAAATCCTCTCTTCAAGCTTCTGTCCCCAAAAATCCTACCCCCGTTAGCAGCTGTCTCTCTCCCCTCCTCCTCCTCCTCCTCCTGTCTTCCACTGTCCTCACCTTGTTCTCTTCGTCTCCTTACTACCCCTTCCCCTCTTTCTCCTCCTTCTTCAAATGGATAAATAGCGTGCTCCTGACTTCTGTCTCTGAACTTTGTCAAAGTCATAGCAGCTGACTGAGCCAGCCAAGAATCCTCCCCGTGGAAGCCAGGGAGTGGCAAGGGATTGGTATCGTATATATTGAAATTTTAATGTTTTTCTTTTCTTCTTCTCATGACAACAGTATCAGTATCAGACCAGTTCCAGTCTCTCTGGTGCCTCTATAGTTTTATCCCCAGACCCTTAGAGTAGCTGAAAAAGTATGTGAAGGACCTGCTCATACTTCCCTGCTCTCCTTGGACCACTGACCACCTTTTGCTCAATGGCCTACTTAGCTGTCCATCACCAGAATCGTTCAGGAGGAAGAAGAATGATCTGTCAGGGACTCCATCTGTCTCTAAGATCCCGTGATGCCTAAGGCCCCTGCTCCTTGTAGTTCAGTGTCGTTTTTCATTGCATCTCTGAAACTGACCGGTCCCCTTCCCACACTTCAGCTTGAATCCACTAATAGAGTAGTCGTTACTGGACCCTCCTTCTTTACCCTTTCACTAAAAGCCTTCTAATAATCTCATCTCAAAAATCTCAGTCTTATCCTCTTCATGATTCAGACTGTTACAATAGCCCAAGGTTAAATGTTATCTATCCAACTTCTAATTTGGGTTTGTTGGCTGGTGTCCTGTTTACCATACAATAATACTGAGGAAGAATTCTATTTTCTTCTGTCTACCCATATCCATGGGACACTTGGTATGACTCATGGGAACTAGAATACTTAAGAAGTGATAGTTGTGGCCAGAACCCAACTTCCATTATTTTCTGAGGGATAAAGAAATAATCCTGTGCCAAACTTATTAGTCAGCCCTCTCTTTGGAGACAAGTGACAGGAACTGAATTCATGCTAACTTAAGCAAAAAAATGAATTTGTTGGCTCACTTAACTGGGAAATCCAGGAGTTTATACTGGCCACAGACACAGCCAGACCTCAGGTTTAAACAAAGTTGTCAGGGTTTGTGCTCTAAATCTCTCCTTTCTGCTTGCCCCCTTTTACGAGTCCCCTTCTTTCCTATTTCAAAAGAACCACACACACACCGCCCCCCCCCCGCCGCAAAAAAAAGAGCTTCCTTCATACACTTGGGAAGCCTGTTGCTGGCAACTACCAACTATGACATCCCGATTTAGCAACACCAGCAGAAAACAAAATTCTCTGTCTCACTATTCACATATTAGTTCCAGGGAGAGACTCTAATTGATTCTGCTTAGTTAAAATGCCCCACTTTGGACTACTGTTGCCAGAGGGATGGGTTACTATGATTTTGAGCCTAAGTAAAACCACAGGGAATAGAGGACAGATGTCCCAGAGGAATGAACGCTGGAGAGAGACATCACATATGTCCACTACACAAACGGGAGGGAGGGAAGGAAGGATAGCATTTAGGAGACAAAGGACTCACGTTCCTGTGCTCTTTCGGACATGCCACTTCGTCTTTCTGAGCCACAGTTCCTCAGGTATAAAATGGTCACATGGTAGTTACTAGTACAATATCAAATTATATGTGACAGTATCTCTGTATGGTACCAGGTGATTTTTCAGATAATGGAAAACTGACTTAGTTGAGGAAGGCATTTTATACGAATACATTATGGAGCACTTTACATTTTACCAAAAGTTTTTTCATCTACCGTGCAAATTAGAAAATGAAGTTCAAGAGGCTGGAATGCCTAGAATATAAACTAACTTATTTGCGTAACTGTAGCCACACGCAGACACGCAAAAATATATGACGATCCTGCAACTGAATCATTTCCTGGATTAAGAAAAGTGGCAGAGACCCACTCCGAGACAACACGCACGCAGACATCCACCTCGTAAGGCAGGGAGCTCTACGAGCACGTCTGCACAGCCCTCTCCTCCGGGGAGGGGAGCCCATTCTAGGTTTAAGGAATTTCAGGGCCGAAAGGCTTGCGGGCGAGCACCCTTCACCAACGTGTGTGTGTGTGCGCGTGTGTGTGTGTGTGCGCGTGTGTGTGTGTGTGCGCGCGTGTGTGTGTGTGCGCGTGTGTGTGTGTGTGTGTGCGCGTGTGTGTGTAGGCGTGGGGGGGGACGGGAGCTCTACAGGCTAGGAAATTTAAAAACACCCACACACAAAAAAAAACAACAAAAAACAAAACTGTCCTGGGCGTCTTTAGCTGGACCCTTCCAGGAACGCAGCGGCCTTGGCACCTTCGCTGCAGTCCCGCCTTTCGCCCCTCCTCCGCCCCACTCCCGCTCCGGGAGCTCGCAGATCCAGCTCCGTGTTTTCCCAGCCGCCCTCCCGCCCTTCGGGTTAAAGCTCCCCCGCCAGGAGTAAACAAGCAGCCCGACAGGCAGCCGGTAGGACCGGCCCCCTCTCCCCGTTTCCTGCGCCAGCCCCAGCAACAGGCCCCGCCCTTCGCGACAGGCCCCGCCCCGGACCGCCCGCCCTCCACCTCTCGGCGTCCGTCGGTCCCGGCCGGGTCCGGGCTGCCGACCCAGTCCCCGGCCCGCCCCCGGAGCCGCCTCCCTCAGGACCCCGCTCCCCGCCCGCCCGCGAGCCCCCAGCCCGCGCCGAGGGAGGGTGCGTGGCGCACACGTGACTCGTGTTGTGGGCGGAGCCTGCGTGGGCCCAGGCGGCGACGGCCGCGGGGGCCGGGAGGGCGGGTCCAGCCTCGCCTCTCACACTCCCGCGAGCCCGCCTGGGCCGCGGCCTGCCGCCAGCCCCTCCTCCGGCCGGGCTGGGGCCTCGCTCTGGCCCCTCGCCCGGCGAGCGCTGCGCTAGGCCTCCCAGTGACTTTGCCACTGTGACTGCTCCTCCTCGCGCAGTCTCCCCCTGCAGCCCGGCCGCTGGGCTCGCTCCCGACTCCTCGCCCCCAAGTCCCCACTCGGCAGAGCCTCTGAAGTTTCCTGCCCCGTCCGCAGCGCCCTGCGTACTCACAAGCCCCCTGCTGCACAGACACACCGCCTTCCTGCTTCCACCCGCAGAGAAGTCCTCCTGCACACACAGACCTGTATTGTACCGCCTTCCGACACCTCTCCATTCATTAACTATCCCGGCCCAGCTCCCTTTCCTTTCTCTTACTTTGAAGGTGGGGAAACCTGAGGTTCAAAAAGGTGAAAAGATTTCCTAGATCCGGAACCAAGACCAGACCTCCTGTGGCCAGGGCCTTCTCTGCCCTGATCCTTTCCTGCAATTCAGGGTCAAACCGACTACCCTGAACCGGTAGTTCCAGCCTTGGTTATCAGTTAATACCCTCTAGATTTCCCCCCCCACACACACCCCCCCGGGGAAAATGTATCCGCCCTCTACCTTCTGTCCGTCTCAGGGTAGCTCAGGAAATAGAACAGAGCTGGCAAAAAAGAAAACCTTTACCGAGAGGCAGTTTCATCTCGAGGTTGGGAGCGTGGACTTGGAACCAGTCAGCTTGAATTCCAGTCCTAGCTCTTCCCCCTACTAGGTATCTTGGGCAAGCCATGTGACTTCTCTCTGCCTCTAGTTCCTCACTTGTAAATCGAGGATAATGACACTACCTACCTCATAGAGATGCTGTGAGGATTAAATGAGTTAATATAAGTAGAGTTAGGACAGCGCCTGTCATATAATAAAGCCATCAAAGAAATCACTCTGAGCTAGCCACTGTGCTGGGTTTCTGTACGTCCTAGCTCTCTCTCCCGATGCCTCCCTCTATGTATTGCAGGCAGGTTAATCTATCAGGCCAGGTTCAGCTTTAGAGGAGTGACTTCAGGCTCCAGCAGATAGTGACTGGAAGGGCAGAGGCAGGGGAGCCATGTTGGCTGGGGCCGCCCCAGGTTAAGAGCAGCACGCTGACTTCTGAGGAGGGGAACAGGATGTGTGGCAGAGTGAGCACAGAGGCAGGGAGCTTCTGAGCTCTGCCCTTATAGGGTGTACATGGTGGGGTGCTGGAATAGGCGGAACGCTGCGATTCAGAGGTGGGATTCAAACAGTGCAGTGGGGAGACAAAGGCCACTCCCAGAGAGAATGTCAGATAGATACTCCACCAGTTGCTGACCTTTTAGCTCCTGACCCCTCATTCAATAAATTCCGCAAGTGAATATGTGCATCTAATCCTCCCTTGTAAATTTCTTGAGAGCAAGCTCTGTGTTTTGGTCTCCTTTTTTCATCCTTTAGCACCTAGCTCAGTGCTTTGGAAGGAAGTGATCAACAAATGTTTGAATGTTTTTTAAATGAAAGTATAACATGCCTATCACTGAGTTGGGCCTTGGCCGGAGGGTCCTAATTTTAAGAAAAGGAGACTTAGAGTTTCCCTATCCAACCCCCTCACTTCTGAGTTAATTTGCCCCGGGGTTATACAGAAAGTTAGAAACAGAAGCCAAGTCTCTGCTTTCCGTCTGATGTTATTTCCATGACATTGCACTGGACTTACAACGCAATTGAAAGGAAAAACAAACTCCCTAAAAGCTATAAAACAAAATAAGGCAGTGTGTGGTTAATTCCTGAATGCAGGGTTCAAATCGGAGGAGTGGTAGGGGTTGGGACGACTGCAATCCCCAGGGCCTGGGGTCAGTCAGAAAATGCTCACTCCAAGAGAGGGGACCAGTCCTGAAGAATGGGTAGGATTCAGGACTGTGGAGACGAGAGACAATTCCTGGCTTTCCCTGAGGCCGTGGTGGATATTTAAAGGTCAGTGAAGAAACCACTCTGGTTAGAAGACAGGTTTGGGTTGGGTTAAGGCGGTGGGGGGGAGGGGGGGATGCTAGAAGGTTAAGTTGAATCCTTTTTTTTGGCAGCACTGCTTGCTGGATCTTTTTTCCCCCCCAGCCCCTCTGCAGGGATTGAACCCGGGCCCTCAGCAGCGAAAGGGCGGAGTCCTAACCACTGGACCACCAGGGAATTCCCAGAAGGTTAACTTGAGATGTGGGGAAATTTCAAATACCAGGATAAGGAGTTTCAGCCTTGCTCTGTGGATGATTGGAAACCCCTGAAAACAGACACTGAGCTAGGCGCTGCACCAAGGCAAGACGCCAGACAAATATCTGCCAACTTGGTCTGATTTGCATCTTTCGTAGACAGTTGCTTGCCATATATGTGCATTTACTTAATTTACCCACACAAGAAGGGAAACGCCACCAACTAGCTTGTCTATATTTGTTTTGTCTCCAAATATACATGATATCTGTGTGGGAGCAGAGGAAAGAGAGGGAGAGTGAGTTGTGTGCCTGCCACAGAACAGGGACTTTCATCTGTGATATCTCATGTAACCCTCACAGTCCTGTGGGGTGTGGGTTTTATTGCTCCAGTAACACCAGAGATGGTAAGTGACTTGCCCAGATCACAGAGTTGGAAGTGGTGGAGCCGGAATTCAAACTCAGCTTTGATGCCAAAGCCCTTTCCAGTCCCCTGTCACAACTTTCCAGTGAGAGGATACAGAATTGCGTTCCCATTCTCAGGTTCCTTCTTACAGAGGGTCAAGTGCGGAGATGCCCCAGCTAGGCTGACATTTCTAGGAGTGCTTTTACATCCCTGGTTTTCTATTTTTATCTTTCCATTCTTATCTTCCTATTCTTATCATTTCGAGTCTTATTCTTATCTTAAGCATCAGGACCCCTCCTTGCATAGGCCCCTGGCAAGCCCTCTACCCAGTTCTGAACCCCTAATTGTGCATTATTGTCTGTACAGAGAGCTTCCACAATTGTATGCGCTTCAGATCCTGTGAAACCTGGATCTGCCTCATCTGGATGACCTCCATCAAGTTACTTTCTGAGACTTAATTTCCTGGTCTATATAAAAATCATCCTAGACTCTGGCCTATCTATTTTTTTTAATTCCTATTGCTTTATTTTATAAAATATTTCCATTTTGTAATAATTAGATATCAATTTTACATCCCCAGATCTACACAGGGAATTTGGAATTATTTTGATTTCATTATCAAGTATCTTCATTTCTTAGAGCAAAAATAATTCAAACCATTACAACTTAAGTTAAATAAAGGGTATATCCACCACGCACTATAGGTTAAAAAGTAGATCACTTATTAATCTCCCCATTCGAGTGCCTTCATAAATTCCTCTTCAGTGAAAGACAACATCTTGGCAGCTTCAATATGCATCTTCTGCCTTTTTAAAACATCAATTAATTTTCATTGTTTCTTGAACCCTATCATTAATTCTCCTTTTTGTCTTTCTAGCTTCTTGTTTTCTGATTTTAACACTTCAATTTTTTTGTGTTCTTTTATTTCATTTTTTTCAGGCCACACTGTGCGGCATGCAGGATGTTAGTTCCCCAGCTACAATCACGTACTCATGAAATTTGTGCACCCGTGGAGCTCTGCAAACTTCTCAAACCTTGGAATCAGAATGTGCACAACACCCTCTTTTCCTTTTCCTCGTCAATTTTCTTTTTAACACAGCAGCCGCAGAAAACCCAACTCCATAAACATAGGATGTCATCGAAACAATGTCATGCAACCTTATGTTGAAATTGTGGATTTCCTTTAACTAGTAACGCATACAGTGTGGAACCGGTGTTACCCATCAGTGTGCTTCCCTCAACAACGTAAAATATCCCAAGGTGCCCCTGTGAATTTTCTGCAGCACCCTGGGGTGAGATGGCACACAGTTTGGGAACCTGGGACTGAGGACTGTGTTAGAGACTATTTAAGGAAGCAGCCAGAGGGCAGCAGAGTCCTCTCCCAGAGAATGGGGGAGGGGGACTCACATACCCTTGTTCAAGGTTTGCCACAGTGTTATTACTCAGCTATCCACAGGGAATTTTCCAGAAGTTGCCCTTCCTGCTGCCTTTCCACTCTGCCTTGTGGCTATTTACATGACATTAACAATGCAAGGAATGATGGTGGTTTGTTGGGAGTCCTGGGCTCCAGTTCTAGATCTGCCACTTGAGAGGTCCAACACCTTGACCATAACCTCTTCTTACCAAAGTCCCTTCCAGGTTTAAGTATGTATGAATCTATGAATCTACCCTCAGGCTTTCTCCTGAGAAGCCAGAGTTTTTAATGCACTTGATTTTAACTTGGCCTCAAGACTAGGAAGGAAAGAAGTAGTTCTTCTGTTGTACACGTGCTGCATGCGAGGAAGCTGGGGAATGTGCCATCTTTAAATCAGATAAAAATCCATTTTCATGTCAGGCAAATTTATGAAAAGAGGGAAGAAATAACAACAATAAGAAGCTCTATACAGGGGGGCTTCTGGGGTGAAGGAAATGTTATTTCTTGATCTGAATACAAGTAACTGGGTGTGTTCAGTTTGGGAAAGTTCATCAAGCTATAGACTTGATATTTGCATCTCTCTGTATAAATAAATAAATAAATAAATAAATAAATAAATAATTTACAGAAAGGGAGGAAAGTAAATTGCAGAATTGAAGTGATATATAACTTACATAAAAATATAACACAAACAATGCTTTTTTAAAAAATATTTATTCATTATTTATTTTCTATTTTTTGGCTGTGTCGGGTCTTAGTTGCAGTGCACGGGATCTTCGTTGAGGCATGCGGGATCTCTCGTTGCGGTGCACAGACTTCTCTCTAGTTGTGTTGTGCGGGTTTTCTCTCTCTAGTTGAGGTGCGCAGGCTCAGGAGTTGTGGTGTGAGGCTTAGTTGGCCCATAGCATGCGGGATCTTAGTTTCCCGACCAGGGATCGAACCTGCGTCCCCTGCATCGGAAGGCGGATTCTTTACCACTGGACCACCAAGGAAGTCCCCAAACAATGCTTTTAAAATTAAAAACAAAAACAAAAAAAACCCTGAGAATAAATTGTAAAGGTGTTAGTATGCTGTATGTTTGTGGTAAGGTTTTAAAATAAATTTTAAAGCATTTGAAAAACAAAATAAAATAAAACTCTTGCCAGCTCCAAGGAAGCTTTAAGCCTTGGGCCAGGAGTAGGGATGCTCCTTTCCTTCTGCATGAAAGAGTGGGATTTTTGAAAGGTCCTCTTTGGTCCCTGCTCTTTTCCCTGTCATACTACTGAGGGTCAGATGCTGAGCCAGTCCAGTGCAGACCCATTATGGGAATCCCCTGGTGGTCCAGTGGTTAGGACTCTGCGCTTTCACTGCTGAGGGCCTGGGTTCAATCCCTGGTCAGGGAACTAAGATCCCATAAGCCTCGTGGCACAGCAAAAAAAAAAAAAAAAAAAAAAAGTTTATCAGGATATTCTGCAGAGTTAATATAGGCAAAATCCACATTGCTCAAGAATTCAGGATTGGCTAAGCAATCATCTTGAGTAGCCAAGAGGCAGAGGCCTCTGCTCAGTCTAAGGGCATTGATGGGTTACCTGTTCTCATTGTGAAGCTAGTTCAGGAGAGCCTGGAGCCAAGGAAACAGTCAGTGGTCAGAGGCTGCAGGAAAGAGCATGGGATGCCTGTGTCCTAGCCTTGGTGACTCAACTAGCAGAGTGGCCAGAGAGTACCTCCTCTTGAAAATGATGAGTAGACACTGGATAAGGGCTCTTCTAGCTTGAAGATTCAATCATTTTGTGAGTTAGTGATGCTAAGAGAATGTTTAAGTGTCTTAAGGAAACCCCAAAGAAGAAGTAAGCAACACATCCACTCTGGAAAGAATAGTTAAAGCAGTCTTTAAAAACATCACAAGGGGGCTTCCCTGGTGGCGCAGTGGTTAAGAATCCGCCTGCCAATGCAGGGGACACGGGTTCAAGCCCTGGTCTGGGAAGATCCCACATGCCGCGGAGCAACTAAACCCGTGTGCCACAACTGCTGAGCCTGCGCTCTAGAGCCCGCGAGCCACAACTACTGAGCCCACGTGCCACAACTACTGAAGCCCGTGCACCTAGAGCCCATGCTCCGCAACAAGAGAAGCCACCGCAATGAGAAGCCCGTGCGCCGCAGCGAAGAGTAGACCCCACTAGCTGCACCTAGAGAAAGCCCGCACGCAGCAATGAAGACCCAATGCAGCCAAAAATAAATAAATAAATTTATTAAAAAAAAAAAAAAAAGAACATCACAAGGCCAGTGGCCCAGATGGGAGATGCAAGGCAAATACATGAATATAACTAACTTCAAAGGTAAGGCCAGAACAGGAGGCTCTGGGTGCAGGAGTGAGCTGAATTTATGGGGCTGGGAATGCAGGCCAGCTTAGTGGATAGAATATGGTAAAACCACGTGATGACAAATTTGCAGCCAAATAGAAGTAAACATGAAAAGTGGTTGCTGCAGCTTTGTGGTTTGATCCCATCAGTGCTGTACTATGACTGGGTTGACACGGTATACAAGGGTTTAGAATTTAAGAAAAAGTGCAGATCTTGTTCATATTCACTCTCTCTCTCCACTGGTGCAAAGGGTTAAAAGAGAAAGCAACAGGACTTCCCTGGTGGTGCAGTGGTTAGGAATCTGCCTACCAATGCAGGAGACACGGGTTCGAGCCCTGGTCTGGGAAGACCC
The DNA here is from genome assembly GCF_965194825.1 of Balaenoptera physalus. NCBI lineage: Eukaryota > Metazoa > Chordata > Mammalia > Artiodactyla > Balaenopteridae > Balaenoptera > Balaenoptera physalus. The sequence continues at coordinate 113,146,767 of NC_138886.1, forward strand.
CACATGCTGCGGAGCAGCTAAGCCCGTGTGCCACAACTACTGAAGCCCGCGTGCCTAGAGCCCATGCTCCGCAACAAGAGAAGCCACCACAATGAGAAGCCCGTGCACCACAACGAAGAGTAGCCCCCGCTTACCGCAACTAGAGAAACCCCGTGTGCAGCAACAAAGACCCAACGCAGCCAAAAATAAAAATTAATTAATTAAAAAAAAAAGAGAAAGCAACATATGCTATCAGTTACAGAGTATCAAGGAATCAGACAAACCACTCTGACTTCAGTTTCCTCATCTGTAAAATGAGGGCCATAATACTACCTTCCTCAAAGGGTGATTATGACCTAACACTCAGAGCATGCAAACTCATGCTCAATAGAGTGGCTATTATTATTTATTCTATTATTATTTATTATGCAATGCCAAAGCTCCAGAAAGTCACTCAGAGTCCCTTCAGCCACTCTGATTTGGGGAATCTAGTACCGTGACTTGCTAAGCAGTCCTGAATGGAGAGGCACTCAGTTTTCGAGATTTTTTTTCCCCCTCTTGGCATTTTGCATTCACCTTTATTATAGCACTTGTCCATTTAGATTTTAATTCTTCATGGGATGAGGTGAGAGTGAGGTCATTTCTGTTGCACAATGTTGCTTCTTTTCTCTCTATTTTATTCTCTAAGCTCTCCCGCTATATGGGACTTTTTTTTTTTTTAATTGAAATACATTTGACATATAACATTGTGTAAGTTTAAAGTGCACAGCATGTTGATTTGATACATTTGCAATATGATTACCACTGTAGCATTAGCTAGCACTTTGATCATATCACATCACAAAATTATCATTTCATTTTCGTGGTGGGACGAATTAAGATCTAGTCTCTTAACAAGTTTGATGTTTATAATATAATATTGTTGTCTATGATCCCTGTATTGAGCATTAGATCCCCAGGACTTATCCCCAGTGTGCTAGTTCCAAGTATGTACCCTTAAATGACATCTCCCCTACTCCCCCATCCCCCAGCCCCTGGTAAGTACCATTCTACTCTGTTTTTATGAGTTCAGCTTTTTATAGATTCCACATGTAAGTGATATCATACAGTATTTGTCTTTTTCTGTCTGACTTATCCCCCCTAGCATAATGCCCTCAAGGTCAAATTATATATATCTGGTATCTATGTGATATATATATCCCACATCTTTAGCCATTCATCCCTCTACTGGTACTTAGGTTGTTTCTCAGGGAATCAGAGAATTCTTAATAGGAATAATTACTTAACACCTGAGCTTTGACTTCTTATTGACCTGATCCCATGGGAGCCACTGCATCTATTAGCAGGCTGAGACCCTGAGGAAACACACTGAAGTAACCTCACTTGGAGGCAGGAGGGCAGGGTTCTAGAAGAGAGACTTCTGGCTGATTTCTCTTCCATCTTTAAGATACTGATTGGGTGGTATCCTTTCAAAGCTTTAGGGGAATAGAAAATGATGGGGGAAACTGAAAAACAAGAACTGGCCAAAGTCCCCAGTAGTCAATGTTTGAGTCCAAAAGGCTTTGTATTTTTCTTTACATTTTTAACGAAAGGAGGCAGGTAGAGCAGAGGTTTGGTGCAGAGGAGAGATGGGGTTACCTGATCAAGGCCCCGGTGTCTTTCTCTGATCAACATATACCGGTGTACTAAGACTGGCCATTCATTCAGTGCGACTGGAAAGATAAATTAGTACAGTCTTTGTGGAGAACAATTTAGTATTAAGAATCAGGAACTTTAAAAATATTTTTATCCTTTGGACCTTTAAAAAATGAAAATGGTTACATTTTGCTACAGCTCTATGTTAGCACAGAAAATGTGTTCAAGGAAATGGGAAATGTTTGTAAGGTTATTAAGCACAAAAAGCAAGATACTAAATAATTTGCACAGAATTATCAATTATGTAAAGAAAAATATACATAGCCTCATATGAAGAAATATCCCAATATGTCAAGTGTTTCTTGTGGTTAGTGGAACGATGGGTACTCCTGGGTTTTTTTTTTTTTTTTTTTTTTCTATTTGGTCTAATTAAGTTACACTTCTGTAATTATGGTGGCAGGCGGAGGTTGAAACCGACCTCAAATCCTCTCAGTTTCCTTCCCAATTCTTTGAATCAGGTTAATTTCCTCCAGTTTAATTTCCCCCTCTTAAAAGTGTGGAAGCCCCCGCAGGGCCCTTCAGGCGAGCTCGGCGAGGCTGGAGAAAGAAGATTCGAGAGGCCGGGGCGAAGCGGGGAGGCAGGCTTCTGCACGTTCCTTCCCAGACGCGAGCAGCGCCCGGGCCGTCCTGCCTCGTGCGTCCCGGCTCGTCAGCGCTCGGAGGAGCTGCGCCCGGGACGCCCCCAGACGGCGCGGGGCGACGGCTGCCAAGGCCCTGGGCCGCCCGGCGTCCCCGCTCCGTCTCTGCCCGGGCGCAACGCCCAAGCCCCGGCTGCGGCCGGCGGAAGCGCCCGGGCCCGGAGGCAGCGCGAGGCCCCTCCCCGCCAGCTCAGCCTCCGGGCGCGCGGGGCGAGGAGGGCGGCGGCGCGGACGTGCCCCGGCCCACGGAGGCCTCCCTGCGCCGCTCCGGGCGCGAGGCCGGCGGGCGGGGAGAGCGGAGGGGACGCGAGGAGGAGCGTGGAGGCCGGGCAGCCCCGCAGCCCGGACGCGCTGCCTTCCCCGCGGCCTGCGCGGCCTCTTGGTCCCCGAGTCGTGCTCGGCCCGCGGATGGGAATCGCGTCCCCGGGCCGTGCGCGCGCTTCTGCGCCGGGGTGGCTGGCCTCTCCCCGCCCGCGCCCCGGCGTCGGGTCCTGCGGGCTCTCCAGCAGCCCGATCGTTAAGGCCCGCTCAGTCCTAGGCACCGGACAAGGTTTTAAGGCAGCGTTTGGCTTGTCCTCAGTCTGTCCCCTCACCTTTTTGGACTTGGCTGTCTTTCTACCTCGATTTTCCTCCCGTCCCGCTGCCTGACCAAGGCTAAGTCGGCTGCCCCAAAGGCCTTGAACCCATCTTTCGCCTTTTCTGTAAATCCGCCCTCACTCGGCAGCTTCGGTAATCTCCTCCCACCGTCCACTACCCTCTCGCAACACACGTGCCCAAGGCTAAGTGAAATTTGACCTGCGCTTTGCTCCTGGGACAAGGTGCTGACCTCTCTCTGTCACCTACACAGATTCCCAAAGAATAGATTACACTTGCGGGGTCACTCAGGAGCAGCCACGTAATTTGCAAGGTCCAGTGCAAAACGAAAATGCAGGACCTCTTGCTCAGAAATTAAGAATTTCAAGAGCATTAAACCAAGCCTGCGACTCTTCTAAGCGCGGGACCTTGTGTGCCTACGCAGGTGGTACCCCCAGGACGGCGGTCTTGCCAACACCCTTTCTATCAAGCCTATGCGCTAACCATCCCCCCTCCGCCACCAAAGTTTGTCGGATGCATACAAGGACAGACGGATAATGTCTTCCTTGTGGCTGGTTATCAGAACTAGGGATCTTTCCTTGGTCAGCTGTCTCCTTTATCTTCTTTGCAGTACTCACATGGCTGACTACTCTTCCTTACAAAACCCCCCTTTCCTTTGGTTTCTCTGACGCGGCACCATTGGATTTCCTCCCTCTTTGATGCATTCCTTTAGGTCCTCTGCGGGCTCCCTTTTTCCTTCTGTACCGCATCTGTGCGCGTTCCCTAAGGTGAGGTCCCCAGTTCTTTTTCTTTCTCATTCCTTTGGAGAGATTATCCTCCCCGTTTCAATCACCACCTTTGTGCATGTAATGTTCCAGCCTTTATCTTCAGCCCAGATTTCACTCCCAAGCCCTAGCCTTGCTCTTCTAATGCTTAGGTGTCCGGGCAACTCAAAGGTAACAAGTCAAAACTTGAATGTAGGGAATTCCCTGGCGGTCCACTGATTAGGACTCTGAGCTCTCACTGCCCAGGGCCTGGGTTCAATCCCTGGTTGGGGAACTAAGATCCCTCAAGCAGCACAGCCAAAACATAAATAAATAAATAATTTTTAAAAATTTTAAACTTGAACCTCTTTGCCCCTTCCTTCCCTCCCTCCTTCCTTCCTGGTTTGTGGGAACTGAGCAAAAAGTAAACCAAACCTGGGACCTTCTAAGCGCAGGGCCCAGTACAACTTCATTGGTGGTACTGCCAGGAAGCCAGCCTTGTCAGCACTGTTTCAAAGTATCTCTTCACTACATATTTTAGTAATTAGATAGGGAGGGTGGAGTCACTTTACCATGGTGAAAACTGGCAGATACCATCTTAATCAAAGTAGGAAAGTTAACATGACAAGTAATGAGATAAATCACTTTGTTGATGCAGTGAGAATACGGTCACGTCTGTGACAGTCCAATCAGAGGTGCATCACCTGGGTCTAATCTGGAGGAAGCAATACACAAACCCAAACTGGGGGACAAACCTACAAAATGGCCTGTAATATTCAAAAAAGTCACAGCCATGAAAGTAAAGGAAAATCACAGCACTTTTCTAGATGGAAGGAGATTTGAAAGACGTGACAGCTGAGTGCGCTGCGTGGTCGTATTTTGGATCCTTTTGCTGAAAAGGACATTATTGAGACGGGTGGCAGTTGAGTGAGTTTCTGGGTGAAGGGAGTGTGGTAGTTATTTTGTACTATTTTGGTATAACTTTTCTCTTAAGTTTGAAATTATTTCAAAAGAAAAAGAAAAAAGAAAATTTACCGTTACAAACCCCCCTCCAAATTCGCTTTTCCTCTAGGGTTCTGTTAGTAGCAATAACATTCTTTTAGGTGCCCAAGTTCAAAAACTTTGGGATCACCGTTGATTCCTCTCTTCCCTGCCAACCCTTCCCCCACCAACCTACCACTCACTAAGTCCTGTCAAATAAAAAAAATATATTGCTCACATAACCACCTTTTAAATTAAATGTCCACTTTTTTTTTTTTTGGTTTTTAATGACACTTCCTCACATAATCATTTTAAGGAGTGCCTGTGAAAAGAATGTGTCTAACATAAAGTAGGGTAAATGTAAGGTCCTATTACGCCATCTCAAGTCTGGATTACTGCTCTAATCTCCTAACTGGTCTTCTTGTCTTTGGTTGCTCCCTTCAACAACCCAGCGTGTATACAGTTACCAAAGTAATCTGCCTAAAAGCACACATTTATCCTTTCGGGTCCTTACTTCCCACGGTTGACAGTGGGACTTAATCCATATTCCCTGGGAAGTCTGATGTTCTATGAGCTGAACCAAGGTGGTCTGCCCTCGTATCAAATAACCTTGACCTTTCCCCAGTTCATAGAGAAAAGAACATTTAACAGGTAGAATTTCCTCAACTTGTAATGTTTTTTTTTCCCCCGATATTTGTTTTTCCGTAGTAGTAAGGATCCAAACTTTTATCTGCTAGCATTAGCAGATGACAAACTGAATGAACCAGCAGCAAGTAAATAATAACAAAGATTTGGCAATTGCGGATCGTATTTATTTTAACAGCTTGGTTTTCTCCTGGGCACACGTGCTGGTAGTAGTGATCATTATGATATTAAAGGTATAGTCATTTTCTTTCTTAAAATTGTTTCTCTTTGGGATGATGGAAGGAAATATATCAAAATTTCATCATGAACACGTTAGAGAAAACACTGCACTCCCGAATAAATACCGAGAGGCCTCTTCTTCAGGGTTTTTCCAATCTTATCACTACTACTCCCCTTCATGAATCCTTGACTTCAGAAAAAGTTGTCTAATCTCTGTTCACATTCGCTTTTTTTTTTTTTCCTCCTTTGCATAAACAATTTCATCTCCCTGGAACCCTGTCTAGGCCCACACCTATCCATACAAACCCCGTCCAGCCTTAAAGGAACAAATCAACTCTCTACTCGGTGAAAACTTCTAAAATCATAATAATCTCTTCTAACTCACTATGTTACTGTGAAAAGTGTTCTTCAAACATCAAAGTGCATAAGAAACACCTGGGAATCTTTTTAAAACGCAGTTTTTTGTTTTGGTGAGAACATTTAAATTCTACTCTCTTAGCAAATTTCAATTATACAGCACAGTGTTATCAGCCATAATCACCATGTTTTACGTTAGATCCTCAGGTCTTTTTTATTTTACAGCTGAGTTTGTACCCTTTTACCAACCTCTCCTATTTCCCCCATCCCCCCTCCAGCCCCTGGCAACCATTTTTCTACTGTTTCGATGAGTTTTGACTTTGTTTTTTCAGATTCCACATATAAGTGATATCATGCAGTATTTGTTTTTCTTTCTTTGCCTTATTTCACTTAGCACAATGCCCTCAAGGTCCATCCACGTGGTCACAAATGTCAGAATTTCCTTCTTTCTCATGGCTGAATAATATTCCATGTTTATATACACATTTTCTTTATTCATCTGTTTACAGACACTTTGTTTCCCTATCTTGGCTATTGTGAATAATGCTGCAATGAACACAGGAATGCAGACATCTCTTTAATATTCTGTTTAATTTCCTTTGGATATATACCCATAGGTGGAATTCTGGATCATATGGTCGTTATATTTTAAAATTTTTGAGGCAGCTCCAAATTGTTTTCCACAGTGGTTGCACCAATTTATATTTCCACCAGTAGTGTGTAAGGGTTCCCTTTTCACTAGATTCTCCCCAGCACTTGTTATTGCTTGTCTTAATGTCTTTATGATGGTCATTCTAACTGATATGAGGTGATATCTCACTGTGGTTTTGATTTGCATTTCCCAGATGATTAGTGAGGTTGAGCACATTTTCATGTGCCTCTTGGGCCATTTGTATGTCTTCTTTGGGAAAATGTCTCTTCAGTTCTTCTGCCCATTTTATTTTATTCTTCTTCTGCCTATTTTAAAATTAGATTTTTTTTTTGCTCCTGAGTTGTATGAGTTCTTTATATATTTTGGATGTTAACCCCTTCTTATCAGATATATGATTTCAATTATTTTCCCCATTCTGTAGGTTGCTTCTTTATTTTCTTGATGGTATCCTTTGCTGGGCAGAAGTTTGTTAGTTTGATTTAGTCCCACTTGTTTATTTTTACTTTTGTTGCCCTTGCTTTTCGTGTCAAATCCAAAAAATCGTTCCCCAGACCAATATCTCACCTTCTACGTTTTACTTATTTTGTCGTACCATTTCTCCATGCAAGAACCCACAAAGGCTTCTTACTGCATCTTGTTCAGGTCTTGCCTACCCTTAGCCCCACACTCCCCATCCGCCCTTCCTCTTCTGCCCTCACAGGGTAAGGGTCAAGCCTTTACACCCCTCCTGGTAGCAAACTTTCCTACCTCTGTCTTCATGCTCCTACTGTTGTCTCCTCCTCTCTGTCTATCCAAGCCTCACCCTTCCTTTGGGGCTTGGGGCAAGATTCACTGTCACAAAACTCTTTCATGATCCCGGCCCACACCGACTATATTCTTTTTTTTTTTTAAACATTTATTTACTTATTTATTTATTTACTTTTGGCTGTGTTGGGTCTACGTCACTGCACACGGGCTTTCTCTAGTTGCGGAGAGCGGGGGCTACTCTTCATTGTGGTGCGTGGACTTCTCATTGCGGTGGCTTCTCCTGTTGCGGAGCGCAGGCTCTAGGCACGTGGGCTTCAGTAGTTGTGGCTCGTGGGCTCTAGAGCTCAGGCTCAGTAGTTGTGGCACACGGGCTTAGTTGCTCCGCGACATGTGGGATCTTCCCGGACCAGGGCTCGAACCCATGTCCCCTGCATTGGCAGGCAGACTCTTAACCACTGCGCCACCAGGGAAGTCCCCCGACTATATTCTTTGAACTACAACTATGCTTAACACCTTTAAAATGAAGACTAGAGTTTTGAGGCCCTCCAGTTGTTTCTTTTCTATAAGAAACCTTCCTGCTACATTATAGTTTCCTTGATTGCAGGGATCCTGTCTTACAGCCTTTAGAATCCTTTATGGAATCTGGAAGAGAAACAACTTTTTTTTTTTTTTAGTACAAAAGGCTGCTATCTTTGTTAAATACACCGATGACAAGTGGATGGGGTCTCATGAAAAATCAGTTATTGGTGTTTCAATGATATTAGCAAGGGAGTATTTATTTGGGCTTTTCTGTAAGACTGTCTTATAATAGAGCCACGATTCTCAACTCAGGGTGCATGCTCTCCCGAGTTCTAAATCACACTCATGACACGCCCCGATATTTATGCAGTCTCCCAGAATCATCAGCACAGAGAGCCACTGATATAATAGGAGAGTCATTTCCCTCAAGTGTTTTGGGGTTGAGAACCACCATGACAGAAAATTGAAGGTATCGGTGGTATTTATCAAAATAAGATTATTTCGATTGTACTGGGTTAGAATTGCACCTTTCTGAGAGCATATCAGTTCTTAGCTCCTTGACAACTGATGAGTAAGAGACTCTGCTAGACAAAGTGGGGAAGAATATGCCAGATCTAGGAATGACATGTGCTTCCATGCCAGCAGGCAGGGCAGACCACCCTGACAGCGCACCTGCTCAGGTACAAGCATCTCTAGACCACCTGAGATTCCATTTGTGTGCGATGGTGCGATCAGGAGAAGGCACAGCCTCTCGTTCCCTGCTCTGACACTCCTTGGCACCTATATAGTTTACCTTACTTTTTTTTTTTTTTAAATTCTTTGGCTGTGCTGTGTGGCATGTGGGATCTTAGTTCCCCCACCAGGGATGGAACCCGTGACCCCTGCAATGGATGTGTGGAGTCTTAACCACTGGACCGCCAGGGAAGTCCCTATTTTACCTTAGTACACACACACACACACACACACACACACACACACACACACACACACTCAGATATTTTTTCTTATTCCTCACAGATAGGATTTTGGGGAAGTAAATCTCTTCCCCAGTAAAGAAACTGAGACTCACAGAAGTTAAATGATCCCCACAATCATGAAGCCGAGTGGGGGAGCCCTGTCAGAAGTGTCTAAGATCCTTCCTGCCTCATTTTATGTTTAAGAAATAAACGAGGGGGGCTTCCTGGATGGTGCAGTGGTTAAGAATCCGCCTGCCAATGCAGGGGACACGGGTTCAAGCCCTGGTCCGGGAAGATCCCACATACCACGGAGCAACTAAGCCTGTGCACCACAACTACTAAGCCTGCGCTCTAGAGCCCGTGAGCCACAACTACTGAGCCCGCGTGCCACAACTACTGAGCCCGTGTGCCACAACTACTGAAGCCCGCGTGCCTAGAGCCCGTGCTCTGCAACAAGAGAAACCACTGCAATGAGAAGCCCGCGCACCACAACGAAGAGTAGCCCCCGCTCACCACAACTAGAGAAAGCCCACGTGCAGCAATGAAGACCCAACACAGCCAAAAATAAATTAAAAAAAAAGAAATAAACGAGGGACTTCCCTGGTGGCGCAGTGGCTAAGAATCTGCCTGCTAGTGCAGGGGACACAGGTTCGAGCCCTGGTCTGGGAAGATCCCACATGCCGTGGAACAACTAAGCCCGTGCGCCACAACTACTGAGCCTGCACTCTAGAGCCTGTGAGCCACAACTACTGAGCCCATGTGCCACAGCTACTGAAGCCTGCACGCCTAGAGTCCATGCTCTGCAACAAGAGAAGCCACCGCAATGAGAAGCCTGCACACCACAACGAAGAGTAGCCCCCGCTTGCTGCAACCAGAGAAAGCCCACACAGCAATGAAGAGCCAATGCAGCCAAATAAATAAATAAATAAAAAAGAAATAAACGAAACATCCTTGGCTGCTGAGTATGAGGTACTGGCAGAACATCCAAAGCGCAAACACCCTGTAAATCTGGGGAAAGAGTGGGATTAAATGAGGGAGGTTGGTCTGCATTGGGGATAGAGATTTGGGAGTCATCATCATAATCTGGTAAAGTAGACACAGATCTGATGACCTCTAAGGCGAGACCACAACAATGTCGATTAAGGGACGGAGAAGAACCAGGGTTGGAGAAGCCAGTAGTGGGTAGAAGTCAAATAAGACAGTAGCTAGAGGAGAGAACAGGCTTCGGCAGCAGTCACCAAGATGGGGACAGACTTCTAAAAAGAAAAGAACTTGGACTTCCCTGGCGGTCCATTGGTTAAGACTCTGCGCTTCCACTGCAGGGGGGTGTGGGTTTGATCCCTGGTCGGGGAACTAAGATCCCACATGCCGAGGGGCCAAAAAATTAAAAAAAAAAAAAAAAAAGAAAGTAAGAAAAGAATGCTTGTCTAGACCAAGTGCTACAGAGATGTCAAGTCGAATGAAGACATAGAAAAGTCCATTTGATTTGGCAATGAGGAGGGTCCTGGTAACCTATGTGCTATGATCTGAATGTTTGTGTTCCCCCAAAATTCATGTTGAAATCCTGGGGTTACGAGCTGGGGCCCTTGGGAAGTGATTAATACATGAGGGTGGAGCCCTCTTTGGTAGGATTAGTGCCCTTATAAAGGAGACCCCAGAGAGCTCCCTTACCCCTTCTGCTAGGTGAGGACACAGGAAGAAGGTGCTGGCTGTGAACAAGGGAGAGGAGCCTGACCAGACACCGAATCTGCCCGCACCTTGGTCTTGGATTGCCAGCCACCAGAACTGTGAGAAATAAATGTCTGTTGTTTTTAAGCCACTCAGTCTATGGTATTTTGTTTTAGCAGCCCAAATGGACTAAGACACCATGAGAGTACAATTGCCATGAGGTTAAGGCTGAGACCAGGTTAAGGAGAGTAGTTATTGAAGAACAAAAGAAAGACACACATGTAACTTGCAGGAAAGTGTTTAGTGAAATGAAGGAGAGGAACAAGGCTGGGTCAAATGATAACATTTTAAAGACCAGTGGTAAATTGTGGGATGAAAAATGTAGGCATCCGAAAGATGCTAAACTGAGAAAGCATGGTCCCAGGAGACCAAAGGGGATGGAACCAGGAGCCCAGGTGGGTGGGATACTAGTCTTAGCAGGGGCCATATTCAGAAACCTTGGCTCTCTCCCTGGCAGACATGGCGATGCACGGCCATGAGGTTCTTCACTATTCTAAGGCACCTTGGTAAGAGATAAGGCTGTATATGAAACAGGGCTTAAAGATACATCTCTCTCGGTCTGGTTTTTTTTTTTTTTTTTTTTCTTCCATCTTTAAAGGTATGCTTTAGTAGAATTAAGTAGATTTTTGTTTATCCATTCATCTGTCAATGGACACTTGGGTTGCTTCCACCTTTTGGCTATTGCAAATAATACTGCTATGAACATGGGTGTACAAATATCTCTTCGAGTCCCCACTTTCAGTTCTTTGGGGAATATACCCAGAAGTGGAAATGCTGGATCTTATGGTAATTCTGTGTTTAACTTTATGAGGAACCACCATACCATTTTCCATAGCAGCTGCCATTTTACATTCCCACCAGCAATGCAGAAAGCTTCCAATTTCTCCACATCTTTGCCAACACTTGTTATTTTGCATTTTTCATAATAGCCATCCCAATGGGTATAAAGTGGTTGGTTAATTTTTAAACTAGATGTTTCTTCCTTAGACTATAAGTTCTTCCAAAACTGACTATGTGAATATTTGTTTGATTCAAATGGAATCAAAGACTTGAGCTGAATAAATATTTCCCTAAGTGTGTCAGTATAAATATTCAAAATTCCCCAAAGCCTCTCCCCAGTAGTAGTAAAAAACATGTTTTCACCAACGTCAGTCGTGTCTAAGTTTTCAAGAGAGATCTGAAGGGGCAGAAAACGTGCAGCTCCCGGAACTCAGATAAGAGGGGAAGGAGCGCCCTCTTGTGTCCTTTCTGTGCCAGTGTCAGTGAATAAAGAAGCCAGCTGAGAAATGAACATTTCAGATCTTCTGATGACATTTCCAATGACAACAAACTCCAGACACATGCCTACTGCATAAAAGAAAATGTGAAAGCATGGAGAGAGCGAAACTAGGATCTTTTGAAGAATTACCAATCCAGAAGGGGGACGGGAACAAAATCCATGCAGAAATAACAACAGAAGACTAAAAGCAAAATGGATTAGCTTACTATAAGCAAAGTGAATAGATTATCTATGAAGACTCCACAGGAGATAAGATTCGCATCAAAGTGTAAACGTGGCTGGTTACGAAGGAGCTTGAGTCGGCTCTCAGGTTTCTCTTAAGGCTCCAGTTCCAGGGTCCTGGAGGGACCTGGGAGGGCAGCCTCCATGTAGGGGCCACTTACACGGCTGTCAGGATTCCAGAGCCCCTTCTGAGGTTTAGACAAGCTCACTGTGCACTCCCATCTTTGGGAGGGAGGCCCTGGGGACTCCTCCCGTGTTCCTTTCTTCCCTGTAGTGTCCCGCCCATGGCTACCTATCCCTTGAGTTTCATCTCCCCCCCCATCCCTCCCTCCCTAAACAGGCTGTTGACGGGCACACCGTCTCCAAAGCTTCGTCTGGCCTTGACGTTCACAAAGATAATTATACAGGAAGTATGGCTCTCGGAGTTTTGCAGGTATCATCAGCACGGGGACCAGTTACAGAGGATTAAGAAGCTCTCTTGCAAACTTTGCTCCTGCAAGCAGCCTTCAGCTAGCCTCTTAGGGCCCTGAAGGAGGTAGAGCCCTTACTTTGGTTCGCGTCCTCCTCTCTCTCTCTTTTTTTTTTGGCCACGCCAAGGCACGCGGGATCTTAGTTCCCGGACCAGGAATCCAACTCATGCCCCCTGCAGTGGAAGCGTGGAGCCCTAACCACTGGACCGCCAGGGAATTCCCTGCATCCTTCTCAAATGCTGAATGAAGATAGAATGAAGGCATGGCAGTAGATGTGACCACATATCCAATCGGTAGAAACTAGTGCGCTAATTAGGGAAGCAGCATGGTGGAAAGAGCAGTTCTTCAGAGTCAGACACAGCTCACTGTAGAGCCCAGCTCTGCAGCTCTGTGGCAGTGGCCCCGGGGGAATGCTACTTTATCCCCATCCGGCAGTTCTGAAATGGGAATAATGGTCTCCACCTACCTCCCTCGTAAGATTCTCGTGAAGCTTAAAAAAGATAGTGTACATAAACCTTGAGGAAGAATCTAGTGTCATAAAGCCCCCGCTCCTTCCCCCTCTCGCCCCAAGCCTCCTCCTTATCCCGATGTTCCCACAGTCTCCTGGCTGTATGGACCTGAGATTTCTGGGGCAGTTGCACAATAACAGAGATTTAAGGTCAAGAGCTGTATGGGAAGCAGAAGAAGGGCTGCTTTGTTTGTATTCTCATGTCAGGTGCAGTGGGGAAGGTATTTCCAAACCACTTAATGACTTTCCAAGACTTTTTCCAGGGGCCCAAGCCAGAAATCTGGGAGTCATGCTTGATTTCTCCTTCTCTCTCACCTCCGACACGTATATTTCTAAGTTCTGTTACTTCTCCTTAAGACATTCTGAATCCTCTGGGTCTCTCCATCTCCCTCCATTATTTTACTTTAAGTCCCCATCTCTGTTCCCTGGAAAACCACCATGGCTTCCTGACGGGCCTTCAGTATTGTCCCTCTTCTTCATCATCCAGCAGATAGAGCTCTTTCTAAATGCAAGCCTCAGCAAGTTGCTCCCCTTTTTAAGATCACTTATTGATGGCTCAACTACTTCCAAGAGAAAGTCTTAACTCCTGAGTGTGTCTCAGTTCCTGTTTGGGCTCCTCCTACTTTTCCACCAATCCTGTGGCAATGCCCACTCCTCTGTGCACCAGCTCTACTGGACTATTTACAGTTCCACAGAGAAGGCACAGTGGCCAAGGCGTTTTCCGGACATGGGACTTTTAGTGCTAAAACCAGGACAGCCCTGGGCAAACCAGGATCGTGGTCACCCTAGTTCTACCTCAGGCCTCCGTGTATCTTCTTTCTTAATCCCCTTGTCTGTCCCACCCCGTTTACTACTCAATACTCCTCATCCTCGGTTTCTGCTTGGACATCACTTCTGCAGCCTCACGGAGCGGTATATTTGTTCCTTCCAGGAGCTGTCACAGCAAGCTCTCCTGGCAGCGATCACTGTATTGTAACGGCTGCTCTGTCTCCCTCGCAGTTATAAACTCATTAAAGACAGGAACAGTTTTTTTCTCCTACCTGTATTCCCAGAGCCTAGTAGAGAGTCCGGCACACAATAGGTGCTCAATGAAGTTTTCTTGAATTAATGAATATCAATATAAATTTATCAAGTGTCATCTATTTCATATCACTATGGGGGATGTTACGGACTGAATGTTTGTGTTCCCCCAAATTCATATGTTGAAGTCTTAACCCCCAGAGGGGCTGTATTTAGAGATGGGGTCTCTAAGGATGTAATGAGGGTTAAATGAGGTAATAAGGGTGGCGCTCTGATCTGATAGGATTCGTGTCCTTATAAGAAGAGACACCAGGAGAGACATCTCTCTTCCTCTCTCCCTTTCCTTCTCCCTCTGCAGAGGCACCAAGGAAAGGCCATGCGAGCACACAGTGAAAAAAGACAACCCAAGGAGAGCTCTCATCAAACACCAACCCTGCTGACACCTGGATCTCGGACTTCCAGCCTCCAGAGCTGTGAGAAAATAAATTTCTGTTGTTTAAGCCACCCAGTCTATAGTATTTTATATGGCATCCCAAGCAGACTAACACAGGGGATGTACCTAGTTCACATAACTATGCTGTGACCAATGATAGGTACGGGTCACACAGGTACCATCCTGAGGCAGAGATTTGGTTTCTATTCTGAAACAGCCTTAATAATATTTCCCATCCCACGTGTTCTTCCAGAACCTTGCAACTCTCCTCAGTCTACAACCCCTCTGCTTGAAATTGGACAAGCCTCGTGATCACCAGGGGATCATGGGGTGACTTGGAGAATTCCAAGGTGTATGGTCAGGCCACTCAATATGGCTGTTCTCTTGCTCTCTGTACATCCCCTGCCCGACCAGTGCCTGCTTCACCTATATCTCCCACCGGCGGCCCCCAACTTTTCCGGCACCAGGGACCGGTTTCACGGAAGACAATTTTTCCACGGATTGGAGGGGGCGGGACGGTGCAGGCAGTAACGCGAGTGATGGGGAGCAATGGAAAGCAGCAGATGAAGCTTCTCTAGCTAGCCACTCACCTCCTGCTGTGCAGCCGGGTTCCTAACAGGCGGCGGACTGGTACTGGTCTGTAGCCCGGGGGTTGCGGACCCCTGTCTTACACACATGACTGACCTTCCTACGTACTTGCCTCCGCCCCAGCTGATGATTGTTCTTATTAAAGAGGTGGTGAGGGGCATGCCCCGCTGCTAGTTTCCCTGGAAACCGATAAGCCCACCTGACATCAATTCTCCTATAACTGGTTATCTCCACTTCCCCACCCGCCTCCACCCTGAACGAAGACTGTCGCCCCATCCTGCCTGCCGTGCACCACACACGGTGAGGTGTTGCCCCAGGACCTTGGTCCGGATGTGTAAGCTCCCCCATCCATTAAACCACCGACGTCTCTGTTGTTGACTTTGGACTCTTTCTTCAGTCTTGAAGTTGGCGAGTGCAGGCCTTGCAGGCCTGTGGGGTGCAGCCCAACGCAAGGCTAGGATAAAAATGTGATTCAGTTTCCACCTGGCTTTCTTGGAACTTTTGGCCTTAGAACCCACCCCCCATGCGATGAGAATCCCAGCCCATGTGGAGAGGAGCAGAGGCCCCCAACCCTCAGCCCTGTTGAGTGCCCAGTGGATGGCCAGGACCAACTTTCCAGCCATGTCCCTGCACCATCTTGGAGGTGGACCTTCCAGCCCTCTGCTGGGGGGAAGATGCCGTGTGGATCAGAGACAAGCTCTCCCCCAGGCTGATTCAAAAGGAGAATAACAGACAGCTGTAAGCAACTAAGTTTGGGGTCGGTTTGTTTCACAGGAATAGATAACCCAATACAGCTTAAGACAAGATGGAGCCACTTGTACTGGACGAGCCCTTCTTTCTCTTGATTATGTCCTTGCCCCAGGATATCCTGGTTTATTCCAGAAGGGGCTGGGGACTTACTCCAGACTGGCCCATTCAAACATAGGCCTCCCACATGACTGGTTCCTGACATATTCACAGGCGTTCACTGGGACAAAGCGGGGCAGGATCCTGGAGCTGCAGGTCCCCCCACCCCAGCTTACACCGCTGCCCCTGGCTCCTGGGGGCTGACCATGAGGGTTCAGGCCCCAGGAAGAGGAAACCCTGACAGCCATCTGCTTTGCCCATGGGAAGAACACAAGGTCTCATCCTGGGTGCGTCTTCTTTCTTCTCTGCCTCAGAGCCACATATTAGCTTCATCCTGGGTGATGCAAACCAATCAATTGTAAGTTGGTCATGTTCTGTCCCCCACCGATCATTTGGGCATCCAAACCACTGTATCTGGGGCCATGCTGCCAGGTCACCATTTTGAACCATTCGAAAATACCTATATTACAGTATATAAAGTAAGAACGTTAAGTGTTCAACGTGACAAGATTGACAAACATATTTGTTTTTCTACCATCCTGCTTTACTTACGCAAATAAGTATCCTAGAATGGTCACTTTTGGGACCTGGAAATGGTTACATGAGTAGGTGGTTTAGTTTAGAATGTATGACTAATATTTTTGCAGTTAAGTAGCATTTTCTGTTTTCCAGTAACTCTTTAAAGCCCATTTACGTTGCCTGAATATGCATCATAATTCCTCCTTTGCAAATGTCTACGTTTCCGCCACCGTGCTGGTGATTCTTCATCGTCCCACTCAAATCCTACCCCTCCCCGCCCACTCCTGGCCACACCTGTCGGCCTGTTCCCTGCCTCAAAGGCTGACACCTGCGAGCTGCATCCCCCAGGCTTCTCTGTTCTCTGACTTCCAGGTGGGTTTGACCAAAGGGAAGCGCTGTTGGAGTGTGAAGAGTGGTGAGAGAGAGGGGTGGGTCTTCTCCCTCCCTCCCTGCTAGGCCCCGGTCTCCATCATGGCTGCGTTCCTCCACCATATACCATAGGCTGGGCAGTCCCTCTCCCGTGGCTACAGCTGTCACCGGCTTCTAGGAATAGCACGCCCTTTCTCTTTTGCTTCTTCAGGCCAAAGGAAGATAAAGGCTTCTGCTGTTGTTAGTTTCCAGGGGCTTCACCATCTCGTCTTGATTCTCTTAACCCCGCCCACAGTGTGGGTTAAGGGCTGAATTGTCACCGCCCCACACCAATTCCTATGTTGAAGTCCTAACCCCCGAGACCTCAGAATGTGACTGTCTTTGGAGAGAGTATCTTCAAAGAGGTAATTAAGGTTAAACAAAGTCATATGGGTGGGCCCTAATCCAATCTGACTTGTGTCCTTATAATAAGAGGAGATTAGGACAGAGACACGTGCCGAAGGAAGACCACGTGAGGACACCGGGAGAGGATGGCCATCTGCAGGCCAAGGAGGGAGGCTTCAGAAGAAACCAACCCTGCCCACACCTTGATCTTGGACTTCCCAGCCTCCAGAACTGTAAGAAAATAAACGTCTGTTGTTTATAAGCCACTCGTCAATGGTATTTTTGTTATAGCAGCCTGCGTGGACTAAGACAGCGGCAGTTTGTCACGGCAGCCCTAGAAAACTAAGACACCATGGTAAACACTCCCGTCATTAAACTGCTCAAGCAGCCTTGGGAATGTGCTGGCCGTATCCTTCTGGGACCCTGCCTCACACACCCAGTCTCACCAACGGTGCTGTCATATGTCCCTTGATCAACCCCATGGTATCTATCATCACATGTCTTTCTCAGTTTGTAAATACGTCAACATCTGTGCCATGAATACCTTTTACCGAAATACTGTAGGACTCACTTTCACAATAAGGTACCTAAACTGTTTCTAATCAAGGAGCCAAGTAACATCCACCTCTCCAGGTAGAGCAGCCTGTCATTTCTAGAAAAATCCTTTCACATTTTTAAATCAACTTTGGCGGGAAGGCCTGGGGTAATGATTGAAGCCCAGAGTGTCTCTGGAGATGCTGCATGAGAGTCTTCGTTGCTGCTTCAGTGGCTGGGAGCCCCACTGGTCGATGTGGAAGGCAAGCAAGATGAGCTGGAATGTGTAGGGGGGTGCTGGGTTCTGCATTTAGGGATATCTAGGGAGGAAAAAGATATCACTAGAGTGAGAGTCGTTAAAACATCCAAAAAAGCTATATAGTTAACATTATTTAAATGATAAAAAACGATTCTATAAAATCACCGGGCTGGATGGGATGTATTGAGTTTCCCAACTTCACCACCTTCCCCCCGTCCCCACCATCTTCACCTTGAGTTACTAATAAGTTCCTTAGTCTCCAAAGTGCTCTTACAACTATATTTCATTTGACTCTCAAGAAAATTCTGCGAGGTAGGTAGGGAGGTATTAACATCTCCGTTTTACAAATAAAGGAGACCGAAGAACAGGTAGTTCAAGTGCCAGCTCAAGTTCATGGAGCTAAAAGGCATTAGAGCTGGGTCTGGAGACTCGTGATTCTTAGACCAGGTGGGTATCGGTAGAGTTCCCATCGTTTATCCTCCCTACTAATCTGGGCATGCACGCAAAGGGCAAATGTCACAGGTTGACACTCCAACCAAAACTCACAGCGAGAAAGGATTTCTCCTCGACATCTGGCCGTAAGCAGAAAGAGGAAAGAATGGAGAGAGCAAGAGAAAGAAATAATACGAGCTGAGCTTGCAGGGAGCAGGAGGGATGTACACTCACCCTTATCTTGGCCCCGGCTGTGTGCAGAGCGACATTGGAGGGCTGGCAGATGTACAGATGCTGAACCTCCTCAAACACGGTCCCCCCCCCCCACGACTCCACATTCAGCTGCCAAGTCCCAACAGTCAGATCATCCATTACATCCCTCTAATGCTCTGACGGCTATGTTTGCAACACACAGGGTTTCTATTAATCCGGGGAAAATCCTACTTTAGACTGTCATTGAAATCAGAAATTGCTTCCGCCATGACTGCTGCCTCCAGCGAACCAGGTCCCTCTTCCTCCACAGAGATGTGCCGCAGGGGCTGGTCTCGCCCACACCCTCCACCTGCCTCAGGTGCGCTCTTTACTCCTTCTCTAAATCTGTCCTTGGAGACCCCCCCTTCTCCTAGAAGCTTCAGAGTCTTGACCCTCAGGGATTTCTGCCTCAGCTGCATTCCTGAAGCCATTATTATCCAGACCCCTAACTTAGCACTGAACGTATGCTCTCGGGCGTTAGTACCCATTTCTGAATGTACTGGGTTGGCCAAAAAGCTCGCTCGGGTTCTTCCGTGACATAGATAACCTGAACGAACTTTTTGGCCAATCCAATAATTATCTGTCTCCTGATGAGACTGTCAGGTCCCCGAGAACAAAGCTGGAATCCCACACCCTGTTGAATCTACAGTCCTGCCTTTAGTAGATCCATCCATGTTTGCTGGTGACTTTTTTGGGAAAGAGTAGGCAAAACTGGGGTTAAACATAGCCAGTTGTTCGAATCCAAGAGGAAAGGGGAAAGGAATGGGAGTAAATCATCTTCCCGTGTTTGAAGTTTTCAGTGTTGTTTCAAGATCAGCGTACAGTCAG
The DNA here is from genome assembly GCF_965194825.1 of Balaenoptera physalus. Classification (NCBI taxonomy): domain Eukaryota; kingdom Metazoa; phylum Chordata; class Mammalia; order Artiodactyla; family Balaenopteridae; genus Balaenoptera; species Balaenoptera physalus. The sequence goes on from NC_138886.1 coordinate 113,166,163, forward strand.
CATTTTTGTGTTGTTCTGAGATCAGCATAAGGCAAGAGAACAAACAGAAGCCTTCCTTTGTATCATTTTAGGAACAATGAAAACAAAATAATACCTGTTGAATGGAGACAAAGCCTAGCTTTCCGTGATACAAGAATGGGCTAGTAACACCTTACCTGTAACAGTTCCAAATTTAATCCTATTACAGTGCAAAGCATAATTTATCACTGTATTGGAGGAACCCTTTCTCCTAAGTCCCCCAGGGAGATTCACAGGCCCAGGCAGGTTCCCCTCAAGCTTTCCTCTTCCGCCCTGGCAGGTCCCAGGGACTCCCCCGCCCCCCTCCTCTCCCCCTGGTAACCGTCACCACCTAACCAGACTGTGGGTTTCTCATCCCTCCTAGATGGGTTCCCGAAGATGGTCTCCTTATGTCCACCTGTTGGGCTGCACCCCGCAAGCCTATGGGCCCTGCACTTGCCCAGGTTCAAGACTGAAGAAAGAGCCCGAAGTCAACAACAGAGACATCAATGGTTTAATGGATGGGGGAGTTTACATGTCTGAAGCAAGGTCCCCCCATTTGCAGCAGGCGGCAGACAGGACATGGCAGCAGTCTTTGCTCCCAGGGCCGGGGTTGGGGGGGTGGAGATTACCAGTTATAGGGGAAATGACGTCAGGTGGGCTCATTGGTTACCAGGGAAACCAGCAGAGGGGCACGCCCCTCACCACCCCTTTGATAAGAACAATCACTAACTGGGGCAGAGGCAAGTACATAGCAAGGTCAGTCTCATGCGTCAGAAATAGGTGACGCAGTCCCTGGTAGGGCAGAGGACATACGGAGAGCAAGAGAACAGCCATCTTGAGTGGCCTGACTATACAGGCTTCCTTGCTGTCCCTGAAAGCAAGTTTGCAGGCCCTCTTCATTCTAAGACTTTAATGTCCATATTACAAGAGAAAAGACAAGATCTAAGGGCAAAATATGGGGAAGTTATATAAAAGGGTACAAATCTGACAGTCTTGGGTCTTGGTCCAGAGCATCTGATGATCTGGTTGAAATAACTGGAAATTTCTTTTACGCCAACATTGGGTATTATAAGCAGAAAGGGTAGGGGGTCCCCGGAGAAAAGAGAACCAGGCATGGCTTTCCTGACACAAGAGAACCCATTTTGGCCTAAGCCGTTTTGTGGTCTAAGCCTGGCCACGATGCTTGCCCTTGAACAGGTCTCAGTAATTAATGATCTTAAGGGAACAAAAGAATGCAGGAACAAAGAAAAAGCAGTCAAGAAACAATGGTTCTGTGATAGAAGAGTCCTAGATTCTCCTCAAGAGATACACGTAGATGTAGAGAATGGACTTGAGGACACGGGGAGGGGGAAGGGTAAGGTGGGCCGAAGTGAGAGAGTGGCATGGACATATATACACTACCAAATGTAGAAGAGATAGCTAGTGGGAAGCAGCCGCATAGCACAGGGAGATCAGCTCGGTGCTTTGTGACCACCTAGAGGGGTGGGATAAGGAGGGTGGGAGGGAGACGCAGGAGGGAGGGGATATGGGGATATGTGTATATGTACAGCTGATTCACTTTGTTATAAAGCAGAAACTAACACACCATTGTAAAGCAATTATACTCCAATAAAGATGTTAAAAAAAAAAGATGTACATAACAATCTGATACATATCGTTGAGTATATACATATCTCTGGGGGCAGAAAGTAAGGCGGCCACCCAGGTGGAGGATGGAATGATGATGTTGACCTTTTCTGACCCTCGTGACTTCAATCAATTGAAGCTTGCACTCTGTCAACCTTTGCCCCAATTCTACACTGAATTTTCCACTGCTTAAGACCCTTCACGAATATGTGTGTATCCTTAGTTTCAAACTTCCCCAATTTTGCTATTCAGGGAGGCACAGCTTGGGAAAGATCCCTGGTGTTCTCCTTTCTTTTGGTGGTGCTGTGAGATCTTAGTTCCTTGACCAGGGATTGAACCTGGGCCCTCGGCAGGCAGTGAAAGCATGGAGTCCTAACCACTGGACCACCAGGGAAGTCCCTCTCCTTCCTTGCTGCAGATAATAATTCCTTCCTTCTCCCATTCTTTGGTTTGGCCATGTTTCTTGGCTCGACACCCACCAAAAGGCAAATCCAGTTTTTTGGGTAACACATCCACACCGGGAGGATGACACACCCCAACTTCGCGGGGACAGAAGCTCCTGTGCTTGGGGCCCTCCCAGACCTCGCCCTATGTGTCTCTTCATCTGGCAGTTCACCTGTGTCCTTTATCACATCCTTTAATAAACTGGTAAACGTGTTTCCCTGAGTTCTGTGAGCCGCTCTAGCGAATTAACCAAACCCAAGGAGGGGGTGGTTGGAACCTCTGATCTCTAGCTGCTTGGTCAGAAGCACAGGTGACACTGGTGACTGAAATGCGGGGGAGGAGGGCGGAGAGCAGTCCTGTGGGACTGAGCCCTTATCCTGTGGGCTCTGATGCCGTCTCCAGGTAGATGGTGCCAGAACTGAGTTAAATTGCAGGCCACCCAGCTGGTGTTGCAGAGAATTGCTTGGTGTGGGGAAAACTCCCACACAGTTGGTGACCAGAAGTGCCAGAAACGTGTGTTTTGTGTGAGAAGTAAAAGAAGCACTTAGGAGATAGACAGAGCTGAGGTTTTTTCCTACAACAGGAGGGAAAGACTAGGGTTTTCCTTCACATTGGGGCTCATCAAACCTTTTACTTCCTACTCATCTTTGGCTGCTGCCTTGCTGTGAAACTCCGTCTCGGTCCTTCCCCCAGAAAAGTCCATTTTTTCAGTGCAGAGACTTAACAAGGACCTATCTTAGCAGGATAGCTGAACCCCTATTTCAAGTGGTTTATTTTCACTTCTGAGCACTTGGAGACCAGGCAAGCAAGACATATTTTACTACACTTCTATCCTACATGGGATTCTTCTCTTAAGAGCTTTTGCCTACAACTCCACTGACTTTTTTCCCTTTTCTCTCTTTTTTAAAATAATTGTTTATTTTTGAACAGGGTCCTTTTCTACATAGTTCAGTATTGGAAAGATACAAAAAGGGACAGTGAAAAAAATCGCCCCCCACCTCACCTCCCAGCCCTCCAGTTCCCTTCCTCAAGGTCAACCAAGATGATCTTTTTTCCCTCTGTATCCTTCCAGAGATATTTTATACATTGCAAGCAAATATACACATAAAATGCAAATATATTCTCCCCCTCTCCTTTTTCATACAATTGGTAGTATACCATCACTTTCTGTTCACTATATATATGAGAGTATGCGTATGTGTGTGTGTGTGTGTGTGCCCGCCTGTATGAACAGTACTTAAAGAACTTCCTTGGGGGCCTGGGTTCGATCCCTGGTCAGGGAACTAGATCCCACATGCATGCCGCAGCTAAGAGTTCGTATGCCACAACTACAGAGCCTGTGTGCCGCAACTAAGGAGCCTGGAGCCACAACCAAGGAGCCTGCCTGCCACAACTACGGAGCCCACGTGCTGCAACTAAGTAGCTCGCAAGCTGCAACTAAGGAACCCACCTGCCACAACTAAGACCCGACGCAACAAAATAAATAAAATTTAAAAAAGAAAGAAGCATAAGGGAACTTAAAAAAAAAAAAGAACTTCCTCAATCTTTCAAGGGTTGTATTATAGTCCATTTATAGATGAGCCAAATTTATAGCTATTTGAGCTGTTCACAATCTTTTGCTCTTAGAAACGATGCTGATATAAATTTTCTTTTTTTTGGGCTGTGCCATACAGCATGCAGGATCTTAGTTCCCTGACCAGGGATTGAACCTGCGCCCCCTGCAGTGGAAGTGTGGAGTCTTAACCACTGGCCCGCCAGGGAAGTCCCTGATATAAATTATCTTTACATATGTGCAGGTCTGTCTGCCGTCGCCTGTTTTCTGATGGGCTAAGGGTGTCGACAGCCATGCAATCTACCAGTAATCCCAGTTCCAGAGCATCTTCACATAGAGTATTCCTTTCCTCAACCTGCTCCTACAAAGACAGACAGAATCGGGTAATTTAAATGTATTTTTTTCATCAGTTGAACTTACTGTTCTTTTTCTAGAGATATTTACACAACAGTTTCTCTCCATGTCGCTGTCACGTCTTTAAATGGAAGGACATGGGAGAAGATGTATGGAAGGCCATGCTTTACACATCAGAACTCTCTGGGGTTCTGTTCTTAGCCCACTTCCTGGGCAATCAGTGCCTAAATCTTCAACTGCTGGATTTATATCTCTCGCCCCGCTCTCCCCGCCAAGCTCTTGGCTCACACATTCAGCTCCCTTCTCAATGTGCCTACTTGTTATCCCGCAGGTACTTCACACCAAGCATGTCCAGTCTCAGTAGGAGACGGCATGAACCTCTACACAGTCGCCCAATCCAGATACCCAGGAGTCACCCCTACGCGGCTGGAGCCTCCCCCTCAGCCTGTTAAGTCCCTCCAGGGCACGACTGGGTCTTGTTAGGGTCACACATCCCTCGAGCCCCCTCCAGTGGCCGTAAGATACTTGTTGGATAAATGAATACACATATGAATGACTTCTTCTCTTTCATTTCAGGGCAATGGCTGAAACCACCTTGCAGGGGAACTTTGAAGCAGGAAGAGAAAATTCCTATCTTCCGGCTGGATGTCATTTTATTGGGCACAGAGAAGGGAGTGAGAAAGGCAACAGGCTACTGAGGCTGAGTGACCCCAGAAAGAGGGGGGGGCCCCTCGGGAGGCTAAGGCCCAAGAAGGGCTGTTACAGGGAACAATTTGCATACCAGCGTGTACACTATACACCTGTGTCTGTCGCTCCCCAGTTGAATGTTTTTTTGTTCTCCATTTATGTTATTTGCAGACATTTGCAAATGATCACTGATACAAACACCACCACTCGATAAACCCATGGATCACTTAAGAGAATAGGTCACGTAAAGGAGTACTGTAGGTGGATATGGAAAACAGATAAATAGAATCACAACAATGATAGCCCTGCAGGGTGCCAATCACTCTTCTAGAAACACCACCAACAACAACAATAATAATTATAAATATCTGGTTGCTGGGCATTATATTACTTCATTTAATCTTCCCAAGCCTGTGATGCAGTAAAAAAAGGTAAAGAGGGACTTCTCTGGCGGTCCAGTGGTTAAGACTCTGCACTTCCACTGCAGGGGGTGCAAGTTCGATCCTTGGTCGGGGAATTAAGATCCCACATGCCTCGCGAGGCCAAAAAACCAAAACATAAAAAAGAAGCAATATTGTAACAAATTCAATAAGGACTTAAAAAAAAAATCTACCCTCAACACTTTATGATGACTCCCAGTTAGGGGTGATGTGGTAATACTGTATGTAAATATGGATTATTGTGTTTGAAAGTCATAAAATCAGGAGTTTTTCATTTTAGTCATATAAACACAGCTTCGACTCACCCCTGTAAATTGCCTAAGCGTAGGCTGGGAGCTGAGTGACAAGTAACGGCCACTGGTGGGGATGAAGATGTCTGGGGGGCTTCCCTGGTGGCTCAGTGGTTGAGAATCTGCCTGCCAATGCAGGGGACACAGGTTCGAGCCCTGGTCTGGGAAGATCCCACATGCCACGGAGCAACTGGGCCCGTGAGCCACAACTACTGAGCCTGCGCGTCTGGAGCCTGTGCTCCGCAACAAGAGAGGCCGCGATAGTGAGAGGCCCGCGCACCGCGATGAAGAGTGGCCCCCGCTCGCCGCAGCTAGAGAAAGCCCTCGCACAGAAACGAAGACCCAACACAGCCAAAAAAATGGATAAATAAATAAATAATAATTAAAGGTGCTAATAATTAAAAAAAATAAATAATGTCTGGGGAGGACCTCCCCCAGAAGGGTTTCCTTCCGGGAGGAGAGTCTAAGCGGGGTGACTGCTCATCCTGGCTTCAGCTGAGTGGATGCTTCACCCCCAGGATTGAGCTGCTCCCTGGACTTTTCCATCTGGGGATTCTGTGCAGAAAACCCCTGCTCTCCTCTGTCTGCCTAGGAGCCCAGAAGGCTGCGCAGACGGTCTGATCACCCCTCCAGGTGACACCGACAAAGAGGCTGCTCTCTTTTCCTCCTAGCTTACTCTGCTTCTATGAGAAATAGAGGAAGGTGTGAGGGAGAAATAATCAACACAGCTTTAAAGAAGCCACAGGCCTGTCTTTGTTCTTGGTTTGTCTTTAACTCCGGGTGAAACTGTCAGCTGTGGAGGAAGGTTAGGCAGAAAATTCTAGCCAGGGTTTTGAAATTGAAATCCAAGATTTTGTGGGACTTCCCTGGTGGGCCAGTGGTTAAGACTCCATGCTTCCACTGCAGGGGGCATGGGTTCAATCCCTGGTGGCAGAACTAAGATCCCACAGGCTGCACGGGGTGGACAAAAATTTAAAAAATAAATAAAATAAATAAATAAATCCAAGATTATGTGATGGCACCATTCAGCCTCCCAAGTAGGTGGCATAAAGTAGGGATGTGTTCCAAAACGTTCCAATGGTTGTTTGTTAGTAGGGATCATGAATTCATACTTCAAAACATCCATGTCTTAGAATATTGGCTTCTACTGTAGTTTGTGGTAAAATACCGTATTACAAAATGTTTTACACATGCACATACATATATACTACATACACACATATATATTTTAAACCCCAGTAATAACAGTGATTAAAATACCCGTCATAACTAATATGTATATAACTAAAAATATCACATAACTCATAAACACGGTTCTTCTTTTCTGGTAGATCCTCAAGAGAAGCCCATTTTTGTCAAATACTTTGTGTTTAACTCTTCAATAAAAACAAGCAGCCATTTGGCCCCAGGGCAAGAGAAGCAGGTAGAATCACTCCTGTTGGAAATGCCAGGGTAATTTATTATGAGTAGCATGATCAAACAAGAGGCTACTAGACAGAACAAGTAAACTATGCTCTTTCAGAGGCAAAGGAGAAATGCAAAGACTCTAAGCAGTGGCCCTTCCTGAGAGTTAATTTTGCCCCCAGGATTCTTAGCAATTAGGCCTTTTGGTCTTGTACGTATCAGAAATTAACAAAAGCCCATATTGTAGTTAGTAGGCAGCTGAGGGCGCACAAGACAGAATTCACAGCACTGAGTTTAACACACACTATTCCATCTGGGAGCGTGGAACCAAAATCCCAACACTGGGGACTTCCCGGGTGGTCCAGTGGTTAAGACTCTGCACTCCCAATGCAGAGGGCCCGGGTTCAATCCCTGGTCAGGGAACTAGAGCCTGCATGCCGTAACTAAAGATCCTGCGTGCCACAACGAAGACCCAGCGCAGCTAAATAAAAAAGCAAAAAACAAAACAAAAAAACAACCCCACGCCAATGAGGAGTAATGAGCAGGCAGAAGATGTTATGGAGGCCGGGCAGGAAAAGAAAATATATGGCTTACATTTCATGTAGCTCTGGCTGCAACTATCTTTTGCACAGAGGAAACTGTGAGAAAGAAGACAAAGAAAAGTGGGGAAAGTAAGGTAAAAGCGAGAAACAAAGCTTATTCCACAGGTTGGCGCCTCCTCCTGGCCACGTGGCTGACCGCTCATCAGCGTCTCAGCAGCTGCTCACCATCAGTACTCTCTCACTGGTCCCTGCTGTCTCCATGATGATTTGGTGTGACTCTGACAGCTTCTGCTAGTTACTGAACGCTTACTTTGAGCTGAGCACTGTTGTTACTAACTCTATTCTACAGACGAGGAAATAGAGCCTCCGAGATTGTTAACAATTTGGCCCAAATCACTGAGCTGCTAAGACTGTGAGATCAGGCATTGAACCTAGGCTGTTTCAGTCCCTAGCCTGTGCTCTTGTTCAGCAAAGTGAAAAATAAGATGGTATTTAATGGGGGAGAACACGAACATGTATTGAGTACTTAATATATACCTGGCGGCATTTAGTCCTCACCACAGTCCTGCAAGGGAGGTATCATTATTCCCATTTTATAGATGAAGAAACTGAGGCTCAGAGAGGTTAAGTAACTTATCCAAAGTTGCACTGTTAAGTAAAAAAGCCCAGGTCTCTCAGACCGCAAAGCCCATACTCTTTCTTAATCTTCCTTCCAAATGGAATTCTCAGGAATTTCACTGAACTAAATGAATAAAAATCTCTCCTTTAGATATTTTTACCTCTGCACATCCAAACCAAACAGATGTTATAAAACGAATACCTGGGGGTTTCGTCAGAATTTGAAAGGAATCTATTAAAGATTGCCTGCAAGGAAGCCACTGCATAAACTGTGTTTTGTAAATTCTTCTGTTTTAATTAATTTTCTAAAGCTCAAAGAGAAAGATGGGAAACAGAAACCAGTTTTTATTGGTTTACAATCAGAATTCATGAATATACTGGCTTCTTTTTTGGTATAAGGAGAGAGCAGAGAGTAAATGTGGTAGGAAACTATGGGGGCCCACAGATCCAGACTTTAGCCTGGAATGGACTTTAAAGATGTAATTCAAACTTATAAACGGGGAAATGAAAACTCAAATAGCTTGAGTGACTGCTAGTTAACAGTAGAGCTGAGGCTAGAAACCTGGGTGTCCTGATTCTTAAACCATTATTCTTTCCATGACATGAACCAGGAATCACTTTAGAGAATATTCCTTTTTCCTCCTCTTTTGACCCAGACAGGGATGAAAAAGTGAGAACGCTTAATAAAGCATTAAGGATGATGCACCATGATCAAGTGGGGTTTATCCCAGGAATGCAAGGATTCTTCACTATATGCAAATCAATCAATGTGATACACCATATTAACAAAATGAAGGATAAAAACCGTATGATAATCTCAGTAGATGCAGAAAAAGCTTTCCACAAAATTCAACACCCATTTATGATAAAAACTCTCCAGAAAGTAGGCATAGAGGGAACCTACCTCAACATGATAAAGGCCATATATGACAAACACACAGCCAACATTGTTCTCAATGGTGAAAAACTGAAACCATTTCCTCCAAGAACAGGAACAAGACAAGGTTGCCCACTCTCACCGCTATTATTCAACATAGTTTTGGAAGTTTTAACCACAGCAATCAGAGAAGAAAAAGAAATAAAAGGAATCCAAATTGGAAAAGAAGAAGTAAAACTGTCACTGTTTGCAGATGACATGATACTATACATAGAGAATCCTAAAGATGCTACCAGAAAACTACTAGAACCAGTCAATGAATTTGGTAAAGTAGCAGGATACAAAATTAATGCACAGAAATCTCTTGCATTTCTATACACTAATGATGAAAAATCTGAAAGAGGAATTAAGGAAACACTCCCATTTACCATTGCAACAAAAAGAATAAAATACCTAGGAATAAACCTACCTAAGGAGACAAAAGACCTGTATGCAGAAAACTATAAGACACCGATGAAAGAAATTAAAGATGACACAAACAGATGGAGAGATATATCATGTTCTTGGATTGGAAGAATCAACATTGTGAAAATGACTATACTACCCAAAGCAATCGACAGATTCAATGCAATCCCTATCAAACTACCAATGGCATTTTTCACAGAACTAGAAAAATTTCACAATTTGTATGGAAACACAAAAGACCCCGAAGAGCCAAAACAACCTTGAGAAAGAAAAATTGAGCTGGAGGAATCAGGCTCCCTGACTTCAGACTATACTACAAAACTACAGTAATCGAGACAGTATGGTACTGGCACAAAAATAGAAATATAGATCAATGGAACAGGATAGAAAGCCCAGAGATAAACCCATGCACATATGGTCACCTTATCTTTGATAAAGGAGGCAAGCATATACAGTGGAGAAAAGACAGCCTCTTCAATAAGTGATGCTGGGAAAACTGGACAGCTACATGTAAAAGAATGAAACTAGAACACTCCCTAACACCATGCACAAAAATAAACTCAAAATGGATTAAAGACCTAAAGGTAAGGCCAGACACTATAAAACTCTTAGAGGAAAACATAGGCAGAACACTCTATGACATAAATCACAGCAAGATCCTTTTTGACCCACCTCCTAGAGAAATGGAAATGAAAACAAAAATAAACAAGTGGGACCTAATGAAACTTAAAAGCTTTTGCACAGCATAGGAAACCATAAACCAGATGAAAAGACAACCTTCAGAATGGGAGAAAATATTTGCAAATGAAGCAATGGACAAAGGATTAATCTCCAAAATATACAAGCAGCTCATGCAGTTCAATATCAAAAAAACAAACAACCCAATCCAAAAATGGGCAGAAGACCTAAATAGACATTTCTCCAAAGAAGATATATAGACTGCCAACAAACACATGAAAGGATGCTCAACATCACTAATCATTATGTGATTAGAGAAATACAAATCAAAACTACAATGATGTATCACCTCACACCAGTCAGAATGACCATCATCAAAAAGTCTACAAACAATAAATGCTGGAGAGGATATGGAGAAAAGGGAACCCTCTTGCACTGTTGGTGGGAATGTAAACTGATACAGTCACTATGGAGAACAGTATGGAGGTTCCTTAAAAAACTAAAAATAGAACTATTATATGACCCAGCAATCCCACTACTGGGCATATACCCTGAGAAAACCATAATTCAAAAAGAGTCATGTACCACAATGTTCATTGCAGCACTATTTACAATAGCCAGGACATGGAAGCAACCTAAGTGTCCATCGACAGATGAATGGATAAAGAAGATGTGGCACATGTATACAATGGAATATTACTCAGCCATAAAAAGAAACGAAATTGAACTATTTGTAGTGAGGTGGATGGACCTAGAGTCTGTCATACAGAGTGAAGTAAGTCAGAAAGAGAAAAACAAATACCATATGCTAACACATATATATGGAATCTAAAAAAAAAAAAAGTGGTTCTGATGAACCTAGGGGCAGGATAGGAGTAAAGATGCAGACGTAGAGAACGGACTTGAGGACACAGGGAGGGGGAAGTGTAAGCTGGAATGAAGTAAGAGAGTAGCATTGACATATATACACTACCAAATGTAAAATAGATAGCTAGTGGGAAGCAGCCACATAGCACAGGGAGATCAGCTCGGTGCTTTGTGTCCACTTAGAGGGGTGGGATAGGGAGGGTGGGAGGAAGACGCAAGAGGGAGGGGATATGGGGATACATGTATACATATAGCTGATTCACTTTGTTATAAAGCAGAAACTAACGCAACATTGTAAAGCAATTATACTCCAATAAATATGTTAAAAAAAAAAGAGTAAATGGGCATAAGGGATCTTATTGGGGTTTTAAAATGAAATGCTTTAAAACTGATTTACGTTGATGGATACACAACTTGCTAATTTTCACTAAAAATTATTGAATTGCACACTTGAAATGGGTGAATTAAATGTTATGTAAAATATGCCTGAAAAAAATCCCAAAACTATCAAGACACTAAGAATCAAGTTATCCTGGAAAGAGGTCAAGAAGGTAACTGCAGAGGCTGGAGCTAGCAAAGCGCAGGAAAAGATAAGGTCTTATCTAAAGCAATTAACAGTAAGCCGGCAATTAGAGGCTTTTATTACTTGTATTTAGCTGAATGCTGTGAATAGCAAGCTGTTTGAAATTCTTGGCCAAATCAGAACCCAGAAAGTGAGGACTTCTAACTTCCAAGAAAAGGTTGAGTGTGAGACAAAAGGTAGTTGTTTGTATACTTAACTTGGTAGAAAAAAGAAAAAAACAAAAACAAAAACAGATGAGAAACAAGTTATCAGCTGGGGTCCCTGGGGTCCCAATTCCAGGCCCTGGGAAGACCAAAGCTCACCCGCTTGGTTTTTGTGAATTGTCCTGAAGGGCTTTCTAGGTTTCTAGACTTCTTTTTTTTCTTTCTAATATTAGAAAGTGAAGTCATCCTTTATTCCTCTTTTCTTCACATGCCACATCCAGTCTACCACAATGCAGAATATGATCACTCCTCACCAATACCACTGCTAACATGCTGGTCTGAGCTACCAGTATCTCTCCTAACTTCTTCCCCTGTTTCCATTCTTGCCCGCCCCCCTTTTCTTATGGCCGTGCCACACGGCATGCGGAATCCTAGTTCCCCGACCAGGGATATCGAACCCGTGCCCCCCGCAGTGGAAGTGTGGAGTCCTAACCACTAGACCACCAGGAAAGTCCCCGGTTTCTAGACTTTTGAGACCTTGCTTCCATGTGTAAATTGAGTAGAATTTACTAGAGAGATGGAAGGCGGGGTTTACATCCCAGTAATAGGGAATAAATTTGATGGGAATGGATGGGTTACTATCCAACACTAACCTGGCCCCTCTCCCCTTCCCTGTCTCAGCTTCTCTCCATCGGGCTGGCTTCTCCTTCCTGGTCTTATCTCTCTCCTCCCCTCTCTCTGCTCCCCCTCCGCTCCCCTTGCAGAAGCAGAAGCAACAAGGTCTTCCTCTAACCTCCAGCCTCGGCAGGCTTTCCTCCTCTGGAGCCCACGTGCCTGCAGTATCCAAGCCCTCGAGGTGTCATCCCTCCCTACAAGCCCCTCAGCGGCTTTCCCCCAAGGAGACAGCTCCCTCCTTCCCCTTCCCGAAGAGGAATCGTGGGGTCAGCTGTTAAGATTTAAAAAAAATTTTTTTTTCACGTCTTTACACAAGATGGGAAAATCTCTGAAGTTTAAGACGGTACCCGGCTGTCCTGTGGTGTTTATATTTTTTCATTGCTTTGTTCTGTATGGAATTTTGTTATAATAACTAATGGTAATGGGCATTTCCTGATATTTATATAATTTTAATAAACCACCTTCAAAATTACAAAGCATTAGTGATCGGATCTAGGCTTTATTCCCATCTTCTATCAGTGATTCACACTAAAAGGTGGTTCAATGAAGCAGCTATGACGAGGCAGTGTTAGAATTAAAAGGGAGATCAGGTACCCTTGTGAGGGGCAGGCTTTGAGAACTCAAGCCTAATGATAATAGAAAACATCACCAACTCACAGCAATATACGTGGATTTGAAACTGTTTCCTTGAGAATGTTTCTGATATGGGGGAGAACTCTCCTATTTGAAGGCTCTAAGAAATGACAGGCAAAAAGTGAAAATGTCTCAGTGGCCTGACAGCCACGCCCTGGAGAGACGGCCTAAGGAATGCTCTTTGTACTTTACATCCGTGCTTTTTTTTTCTTCCAACCCTTCCATTAAAAAAAAAAAAAAAACATTTATTTATTTATTTGTGGCTGCGTTGGGTCTTCGTTGCTGCACACGGGCTTTCTCTAGTTGTGGCTAGTGGGGAGCTTCTCTTGTTGCAGAGCACCGGCTCTAGGCACACGGGCTTCAGTAGTTGTGGCTCGCGGGCTCAGTAGTTGTGGCGCACGGGCTTAGTTGCTCCGCGGCATGTGGGATCTTCCTGGACCAGGGCTCAAACCTGTGTCCCCTGCATTGGCAGGCGGATTTTTAACCACTGCACCACCAGGGAAGTCCCCAACCCTTCCATTTCACAAAGCTTTAACTTCTCCAAGTATCACATACCCCTTTGACACTTAGAGGGGCAAGAAATACTTCAGTGTTCAGGCCTCAGGTCCTTACTGGGCTTTGGTGATCTGTCCTTCTCATCCTGGCTTTATAACGTGTTCCCCTAAGTTTGCCTAGTCACCTGTTTCTCGAGTTCCTCCTGAATCTTCCTAGATAAACCTGTCTAAATGATGCAAGGATTTTCTATCTAATGAATACGGGATTTTCTCCACTGCAATCACACCCAGGCTGTGTCTACCACACTCTCTCTATGGCTGCACTTGTCGGAGTTTTATTTACTCCCTACTTTTCTTATGTCCCCTAACTGAATTTCCTCAATACCCATTTCCTCTCCTCTCAGGCCCCACTGCCACTATTTCTTCATTTTCACAATCACCTTGCCTCATCTAGGAGGTTGCTCTTTTCCTCTGAGGGATGTGGTGGGCAGTGGGGCAAACTGGCACCTCGAGGGGAGGGGGCCTTAGCCAGCTGCAGCCTGTGGTCCAAACAGCAGGCTTATCATGGACACCATTACAGAGTCAAAAATCCTAGCTCACTTTTGGAGGGTTTAATTATGCCTTGTGCTACTCAGAACTCCTAAGCAGAAACAGGGATTCTCTTTTTTTTTTTTAACCTTTTTTTTCTTTTTTTTTTTTTGGCCTCGCCATGAGGCACGTGGGATCTTAGTTCCCCGACCAGGGATCCAACCCGCACCCCCTGCAGAGGAAGTGCGGAGTCTTAACTACTGGACCAGCAGGGAAGTCCCCAGAAATAGTGATTCTAATTAGCATATTTACAGAAACAATACAAGTAGATCGATACAATTGTACACTTCATTTATTAATAGCTTAATGGTTCTCCATCATTGTTTAATTTGCCCTGGTTTCCCTTTCAGCTTTAATTAGCACAACTGTTGAAGTTGTTAATTTATAATGACTATTTTCACTTAAGCAAGCCCTGCTAGTGTGTGCCAGATGGTGAACATCAAAAACCCAGAGGGAAGGTTTCTGTTTAGCCTTTGATTTTTGTTTTGTTTTTATTAAGCCAGAGAAAGCTTCGATTGTGCTGATAATTTGTAAGCATACATCACCAACTTTTATCTTCCTTCAAATTCCCTGTTCTCCCCCAGAGATCTCTTCTACTTCTGGCCTAGGAGGGGCCAGGGAACTAGGCAGAAGCATGCCTGAATGGCTTGGGTGATAAGCCTCATAAAGTTATTTTTCTCAATTAATGGTTTTCACTGACAATTTTACTGCTCTATTTTAAGCTTCCCCATTCCCTTGGGCATCTGTACATATGTCTGTGATAAGCCTCATCCAATCCAACAAAACTGGCTCCTCAGAATACAGACTACCCTATCTTAAAAAGCTCGTCTCTCTTTTCGGAACATAACACTTGAAAATGCATTTAAACAGAAAGCAATTGAGCTTTAAAGGAGAACTATAAAAGTGATTTATTCATGAGTACACACTTACTCCTCTCCCAATTGACACCCATTTTATATTAATTTTCCTTGAGTGTGTATCCGCAGCCTTTTTCTAAATCTTTACTACTAATAGAAACTGTTTATTCCACCCTTATTCCCTTCAACTTTGCTCCAAAGATTCTCATATGTGCTGAAAGGGATCTATTGGGGGTACAAAACCACAATTTGGGAAAGTCTGCTATGAAATAATAATGCTCCCTAGTCACAATCACTGACTTTTATTAGGTAGTCAATTAGCTATTTTTTAATTAGGGAAAGAAAAGTTCTTAATTCATTTTTTCTGAAGTTATTTGAAATGCACTTTTATAATCATCTTCCATTGGTGGCAGGAAAGTTATGGAAATCATGCCTTTTTCTTAGATTAGTGGAAACTTTACTCTACAGATAAGTAATTTCTATAGAGAAATTTCTATAGGCTCTCCTCCCCCCCCCACCCCAAAGGCCTCACAGAAGAAGAAAGAACCAATGATAATAATGCTCCCTTTATACTGTACAGTTTTCAAAGCAGATTCATACACATCAGTTCATCCAGGCTTTTTTCTCTTTTTTTTTTTTTTAAACAGGTGGGAAAACAGAGGCTCAGAGAGATAAAATAAAGGGCATCTTCAAGGTCACACAGCTAGTCAGTCAGTGTCAGAGACTAGGATTTAAACCACCACTTGATGATTCTGATTAAAAAAAAAACAAATTCAGGGACTTCCCCAGTGGTCCAGGGGTTAAGAATCCGCCTTCCAATGCCCAGGATGCGGGTTCGATCCCTGGTTGGAGAGCTAAGATCCCACATGCCCCAGGGCAACTAAGCCTTCGCAGCAACTTCTGAGCCCACACGCTGCAACGAAAGATCCTGCAGGCCACAACAAAGACCCCGCATGCTGCAACTTACACCCGACACAGCCAAATAAATAAATAAAAATAAATAAATAAAAAATTTTAAAAATAAAAAAATTAAAACAAAAAAACCAAATTCAATCTTGCGAATAGGATTAGAGATCCAGCAATTATCATTAACATTATGTTGGGGAATCTTTTGTAAGAAATACTTACCAGTGACTGTGCTTTTCTGAGTTTAGATCTGTCCTGTGATTTATTTTTCTTATCACGTGACTGTCGGTTGAAATCTGGGGTCATTTCGTGTCTTTTCCTTCTTCTGTAAATTGGAAAGCATTGGAAAAATTATAAATATCATTTTAAAGCTTTGGTGGTTGGCATAGCTGTTTGTCCATTTCATTTTGTTGTACCTCTGGTTTAAAAGATTGTCTTCACTCAACTGGAAACAAGCCAAATATCTATCAATAGAGAATGGGTACAATAAACTCTGATACATCCACACAATGGAGGACTGTGAATTGTAAAAAGGAAGGCAGAATATTTCTTTATATAACTGTGGAGTGATCTCCAGGATATACTGTTACATGAAAAAAGAAAGGGGGATAAAGTGGTATGTACTGTGTGACACCATTTCTTTCAGAAAGGGATGTGTGTGTGTGTATTTGTTTATATATTTTTAAATGGAAGGACTGCACCACGACATTTTGAAAAATAGTTACCTATCAGCAGGATTCCTTTGTGGTCCAGTTAGGAACAGGGAACAGTATGGAGGGGTCGGAACAGAAGCTAGACTTCTCCAAATACACTTTGTTTTGTGTATCTGACTTTGGAACCATGTCAAAATTATAAAATAAAATGAAGGAAGAAAATTCCTAAAAATCTAAAAACAAAATGAAACAAATGATCTTATCTCTCCAGTTGGTGGCATTACCCCACACAAAGGAATTACTTCGTGGGACTTTAACATAGTAATTTGTCTGAATAGTCTTAGTAGAATATATCCTAAGGACAAAAACACAGGCAAAGAAATCTTAAACTGTTTTTAGTAATCCTGTTGTTTGTATTAATACTAATATTTGTTTTCTAAAACTATTGTATGTAATAGGACAAAGTAGGGATCCACAAACTACAGCCCAGAGGCCAATGCAGACCCACGCCTGTTTTTGTAAATAAAGTTTTACTGAAACACAGTCATGCCTACTTCTTACATATGATCAATGGCGATTTTCAGGCTGCAGTGTTGGAGTTGAGCAGTTATGACAGAGATATGTCCTGCAAAGCCTAATGTATTTGCTGTTCAGCCCTTTCCGGAAAAAGTTTGCCTAAAATAATGGACCAAGGCAATGATCATCAATGGCCA
The DNA here is from genome assembly GCF_965194825.1 of Balaenoptera physalus. Lineage (NCBI taxonomy): Eukaryota > Metazoa > Chordata > Mammalia > Artiodactyla > Balaenopteridae > Balaenoptera > Balaenoptera physalus. Next base: position 113,183,252 of record NC_138886.1, read on the forward strand.
CTAACATCACAAAAAGAGAGACAAACAGAAACCATGTGCCTCATGATGGAAGTACCTGAGCATTATACACTCAGGCCTCCAGATCTGACGACTGGTACTTGTACAGGAGACAGAGGAACATGCTGGGAGTACAGTCCCCAAAAACCAGAAGGTGAGAAGGTCTGTAGGATAAATGACCTGATTTCTATAACAAACAAATTGCAAGGGGAAAAAAAAGAGGGCAGAGAAGAAACCTATGGATCAAAAAACCCCAAAAAACTTAAGTGACACATGGACCAAATGTAATATGTAGACCTTATTTGGGACCTGATTAAACAAATCAACTGTTTAAAAATATCAAACCCTTATGAGACATTCAAGGAAACCTGAAAACTGACTTGATACTTGATTGATTATATTAAGGAATCATTCACTGACTTAGAAGTGATAATGGTATCATCTTATGATTTTTAGACAGAGTCTATCTTTTAAGGAGAGGCCTTGAAATATGTATGAATGAAATAATATGACATTTGGATTTGTCTCCAAAGTAAACAGGGGGAACAGCAGAGTGGGTGAGGTATGAATGAAACCAGACAGGTCATGTGTTGAAAACTGTTAATGCTGGATGGTGGTTATAAGAGGTTCTATTCTCTTTACTTTTGCATATATTTGAATTTTCATTATAAAAAGTTTTATTGGGACTTCCCTGGCAGTCCTGTGGTTAAGACTCCATACCTCCATTGCAGGGGGCCCGGGTTCAATCCCTGGCTGGAGAACTAAGATCCCTCAAGCTGCGTGGCCAAAAAACAAAACAAAACAAAAGAAGACCAGCTTTGCCCAAATATTTCCTGATACTTAATCTTCAAGAATTTCCACCAGCTTTTAATTAAGAAATTTCAAACATACAGAATAGTTGAAAGAACAGTAAAGTGATTACCCATATACTCTCCAACTAGATTCAACAACTGATAACATTTTGTTATTTTTGCTTCATCTCTGTGTATGTGTATATATATTTTCCCCTCCCCTGGGTCATAAAAATGTAAACTGCAGACACTTCATCCCCAAATACTTCACTCATCTCCTAAGATAAAGACATTTGCCTACCTAACCACACTAGTGCCATCATACCTTAGAAAATGAGCAGTAATTCTTTAACGTCATTTTAATATATGGTCCATATCAACTTTCTGCAATTATCCCAAGAATGCCCATTATAGTTTTTCTTTTTTGAACCAGATCCTGCCTCGATTCCAACTGCATTGGTTTGTTATGTCTCTTATGTCTAGAACATTTCCCCCACCTCTTTTTTCCCCCTCTGGCACTGACTCTTGGAAGAGTTCAAGCATCCGGTCTATTTTGGTGAATGTAGCACATGCACTTGAAAAAAAATATTTGTGGAATTGTATGTTTATCTTTTAAAATCTTTCAGTTTTTGCCTTCTGTACTTTTAGGCTTTGTAATTACGTACATATGCATTTGCAACAGTTATGCCTTTCTGTTTAGTTTACAGATCCCTGTATCATTATGAAATGTCCCTCTTTTTGTTTGGGAATACTCTTTGTCTTGATGTCTATTTTAACTGATATTAATGATCATTCTAGCCTTCTTATTCTTCCTCTTTGTATGGTACTTCTTTTTCTTTCACTTTATTTTTAAGCCTAACTGTGCCTTAGTATTTAAGGTGTAGCTCTTGTAAAAAAGCATATAGTTGGTTCTTGCCTTTTTTACCCATTCTGATAATCTCTGCCTTTTAATTGGAGTGTTAAGTACATTTAATGTAATTATTGCCTTTCACAAATAGTACTTGAGTCTCACAGAAAACTCAGGAGACTATCGGTTTTTCTCAGGTTAATGTACCATTCATATGCCTAGGTATCTAAATTTGCCTCTCTCTAATTTACCAACCTAGTCCAGACTAAGGGCCACATACAAACTTAGACACTATCTCCAGGAATACACTGACCAATACACAATTAATACATTCACAGTGATTCCAAATTCAAGAGTTCAAAAAGATATACAGTGAAACTTTCCTATCCATCCTTGTCTCCAACTTACCGTTCTCCTTGAAGGCAAATGGTAGTATCAGTTTTTTGTGTATATTCCAGAGATATTGTATGTATATAAAAATATGAATGTGTATATGTGTATCTTCCTCCTCCACCCATTTAAATGCAAACAGTAGTATTTCTTTCAAACTCTGTTGTGTACCTTGTCTCCCCGCCACCCCCCTCAAACTTTCTAAATTATCAGCAAACTATTTAGACTTTTTCTGATACAACTAGATGAATGTGAAGTTCATGAATCAAAAGGCTACACTTCCTTTGAAATCAACCATTTAATGAGTATTGCAATGATAGTCAGTGGTAACAAAGATGAGTAAGGCATAGTCTGTGCTCTCAAAGAGCTCAGTTCTTGCTTAATTAGGGATACCACTCTCATCTCATCTCCAAAGGACCCCAATGTAATTTGAATGTCCCCAAGTCATCAAGCCTTCTGGGATTACCCTTTCCTTTTTTAGCCAAATAATATCCTTTTAGAAGCCATCCTACTAAAAAAAAATGCTTACTTACTATGTGTCAGGCACTATTATAAGCATGCTACATATATTAATCCTCACAGTGATCCTATGACTTAGGTATTACTATTATTGCCATTTTACAGAGGTGGAAATGGGCACAGAGAGGTTAAGGGACTCCCCAGGGTCACAAAGCTATAAGTGTGGGAGTCTGGATTTGAACCCAAGCAGTATGGCCCCTGAGCCTGTACACTGTCACTATCTTATGCTGCCTTGATGTTAATCTGTTGAAATAGAACCTAAAACTATGAAAAATGTATTAAAACATTTTCAAATATTTCAAATTTTGTTTCCTTAATTTCTTGTTTATCCTGTGTGCATGTGTGTGTGTGTATGTGTGTGTGAACAAATGAACAGATACATATGTACATACAGATGTATATTTTCTTACTCTCTTTTCTTTCTACATTATGGGTAGGATACTAGAGACACTCTTTTGCAATTTGCTTTTCTCACTTAACTATGTACCCTGGAAATCACTCCTTACCAGTTCAGAGATCTTCCTCATTCATTTTTACAGTTGCCTAATACTCCATTGTGTGAATTCACCATACACAGTTTATTCAACAAACACTCTCCTATTTATGGGCACTTAAGTTATTTCCAATATTTCAAAATCATAAACAATACTGCAATAAATATCCTTGTGCTGATGTACTTTTGGTACTCAAGGTTGATTCCTAGAAGTGGGATTGCTGGGTCAAAATAAATACAGATATCTTTTGCTGGATGTTGTACAATTTTTCTCCACAAGGTTTGCGCCGATGTGTATTCCCACCAGCAGTGTATGAGGGTGCCTGCTTGCCCACAGCCTCACCAACAGAATATATTGTCAAACTTTGAAGTTTTTGCCGATCAGAGAGTTGAAAAACGGCATATTTTGTAACGTTGTGCAAAAAGCAACACTGGGAGGATAAACCAGAAACGCATGAGATTTGTAAGTGGGAACGGGGTGGAAAAGATGAGTGTACGGTAGAGTGGAGGAGATGGAGGAGGTGATTCTCTGAGTCCACCTGCTGTACGCTTCTTGTATAGTTTTACATAGTTTTAACTCTAGAATCACGTAACATACTCACATGGGGAAGGGGATATTTAAAGAAAAGAACCCACATGACTTTTGAACACAGTAGTATGAGTATATACCCAGGCTAAAGGCAAAAAGAACCAGAAACAAATATTGAATTCTAGTTAGTAGATTTGTTTCGATAATGATATGAGTTAGCAATTCTGAAATTACTTTCAGAATTTGTTAAGTAAATATATACTCTGTGTATTTACTATATATAATACATTTTATATAAAATTATATATGTACATATAATATATAATCAAAATTATACATGTATATATATATGGAGATATGTATATGGAGATGTACATATTTGTATATCCCTCCCTCTGTCACAGAAGGGAGATACAAATGTGGAAAAGGAAAAGGAAAAGACTAGAATGAACCTTACGGTACTGGATTGGAATTTGAGGTATTAAAATATTAAAAGAAGCTGTAAGGAAAGCATTACAGCTACAAAATGCAAACAAATCCTAAAGAACTGGGCAAATTTACCAATAATAGTTCATTTACTTTTCAATTACTTTTTGCTTCTACGTAGTGAAAAGCATTTATATTTCACAGTAAGTTCTGTTTTCATCTTTTCATAGACTGAAGTGCCAGTCGATTGTTTCTAAAAGCAAAGAGGTGTGGGATGGGGAGGGTGGGAGGGAGGGAGATGCAAGAGGGAAGAGATATGGGAACATATGTATATGTGTAACTGATTCACTTTGTTATAAAGCAGAAACTAACACACCACTGTAAAGCAATTATACTCCAATAAAGATGTTAAAAATAAATAAATAAATAAAATGGCTGTATAATAAAACATAAATAAATAAATAAATAAAAGCAAAGAAGTGGAGAAGGGCATGACTCTCACCCTTGCCAGCTTTGCTCAATGGGGCCACAGTTGTCCAGGTAATTGAAGCGAATGATATCAGTTGGATGTTTGTCAGAAGATCGCCAGGGTGGGAGTTCTTTCTCCCCTGGGTGGTTCTTCTTTCTTAAAGAGGAAGAGGACCGGAAAGCTGATGAAGGGGACGGCTTTTTCTCTGGAGAACTGCTTGTAACTGGTTGAACATCAGCGATCACAAACCCATCTTTTGGAGGTGTCTAGAAGAAGAAAATTAATTATTTCTGTTCTCAAAATACTATAATAATAACAGAAGTAAAACAAGGAACATCATCATCACCATGACGGCAATGATAATGGTGACAATGATTATAGCAGCCACCAACCCAGGACTACTTGCTATGTGCCAGGCACTGTCTCAGAAGTGTTCATGCGTTACTTTATTTAACCTTCACAATAACTCTAAAAGGTAATGGTAACTACTCCCATTTTACAGAAGAGGAAACTGAAATAGGATAAACTAATTAATTTGCTCACTACTACTACATAAGTATCGACACAGGGTCAGAATTTGAATCCAGGACTATCCTGCTTCAAGTCCACACACTGAACCTCTCTATCCTGAACTGCCCCCTCTCCTACAATATCATTGTACAGTTTTCCACAACTGCAGTTAATTTATTCATAAAAATATACACATTCCAAAAAAAAAAGTACACCAGCCCCAAGTATACCTAAAACACAGAGACAATTTCGATTATGTAGGGGCAGACTTCATAGATTTTATCAGTTATCAAAACTTCAGCCATTCACAAAGAATACTTCTGCTTTAATTGCCCAAAATGAAAGTCTATTTTTTGTGTATAAAATTCATAAGGTTTTTATGTGGTTGTAGCCTAAGGGAAGTGGTAGTGGTATGCTGAGAAGCCATTAAAGGTTCAATTTTTGTTCTTTAAGAGATTAGGGAAGCTTTGCTCAGTAAATTGGTTTGCTCGACTTGTTTGTGAAAATTAAAAAATTCCCCAGTCCCTCCAAGCAGAATCAGTTAATTTCTTATCCTTGTTTCAACTGTTCTTTGTATATATTTCTATTACCAGATAGCACTTAGTATTCAATGTTGTAATTATTTGCTTGTCTGTGTCCTGGGCCACTAGACTAGGCTTCCAGAAAGCGGGGTTAAGACCACTGTACTCTTAGCACCTAGCACATAACAGTATTTAATAAATATTTACTCATTTAGTGAGTGATTGTAATTAATAGAGTAAGAAGACATTTTACATTTATATAACTGATAGCTCATTACTGGTTTAGTATTCAATATTTTGTGCAGATCTCATTTTAAATGGACATTCAGGGAATTCCCTGGTGGTCCAGTGGTTAGGACTCTGCGCTTTCACTGCCTAGGGCTCGGGTTCGATTCCTGGTCAGGCAACTAAAATCCCAAGCCACACAGCGCAGACAAAAAAATAAAATAAAATAAAGTAAATAAAATGGACATTCGTTTCATTTCTCTGAGTATATTGAATGAAATCTGTCTGTTTTTGCTGGAAGAGGTCTTGTTTAACACCACTGGGAATAAATAATACATGATAATAAAAAGCAATTTCAGGGGAGAAAATTTAGGCGTGCATGCTAGTAACTATATATAAATAAGCACCATTAATTCTGAAAAGTACACAATATTTGACCCATTAACAGAATAGGTAATAAAGAAAACTGATGACTTTTCTGTTAAGTAAACAAAAATCTTGTTCCCTTTACCCAAAGTCTTTTTGAGAATTTTAAAAATCGCGAATGTTGAAAAAATTTTGAATGCTTTTGTTTGCATATATTGAAATGACCATACATCTTTTCTCTTTTATTCTGTGAATTACATGGATTGATTTTTGAATATTATGCCAACTTTATTCTCCTTGGATACATCCCACTTGGTCATCATTTATTATTTTTTTTTAATATATTACTGGATTTAATTTGCCAATATTTTTAAAGGATTTTTATGTCTGTGTTCATGAGGGGTATTGGTCTGTGGTTTTGTTTTGTTTTCTTGTAAAGTCTTTATCTAGTTTTGGTATAAAGGTTATGAGTTAGGCAGTGCTCCCTCTTCCTCTATTTTCTGAAAGAGTTTATGTAGAACTGGTATTAAAATTGGTATATTAAAAAGTACTACCTACAGAAATTTAATACTAAGCAAAGATGTGGCAATTTTCTTGCATCAGAACTATTCATTATTTTAAAATATAGTTATGCATAAATATTTTGTGGAGAAAGAGTTATTGCTGAAGACGAAGCATTAAAGTCAGTATTATATATAATACTCAAAACCTTTTTTCATTCTACAAGTTGGTTAATCACTTTTCTCTCCTCTGCCTCAGACCAGCCTATGCTTCAGCCATTGAATGCCATTTCCTGCCTACAATTGAGAACGAGAGTCAAGAAAAGCCTCATGGGGACTTCCCTGGTGGCGCAGTGGTTAAGAATCCGCCTGGCACTGCAGGGCATACGGGTTTGAGCCCTGGTCCAGGAAGATCCCACATGCCGCGGAGCAACTAAGCCTGTGCGCCACAACTACTGAGCCTGCGCTCTGGAGTCCGTGAGCCACAACTACTGAGCCTGCGTGCCTAGAGCCCGTGCTCCGCAACAAGAGAAGCCACCGCAATGAGAAGTCCGCGCACGGCAACGAAGAGCAGCCCCCGCTCGCGGCAACTAGAAAAAGCCCGCGCGCAGCAACGAAGACCCAACGCAGCCAAAACTAAAAATAAATAATTGAAAAAAAAAAAGTCTTTTGATAAAAAAAGTCATAGCTATTGTAATTTTTAAAATAACTTGTCTACCAGTTCAGTTTAAAAATTTCTTTTTTAAAGAAATCCTCAGGGAGAACACCAATTATTGAACTCAGAAAGACTAGTTTTATCATTGCAATTATAACAATATTAATTATGCATAGTTTATTACTATGTTAAATGTAGATGGATTCTTCTTCGAGCAAACAATAAAACGAAACCTAAATGAGCACGCTAAATAGTCAGCTCAGGAGCTGACTATTCATATTTCAAACGGATTCTTCAATTTGAAAAGGATTCACAGCAGCTTTTTTACAGAAAACCCCTGTGGTTTTTAAAATCATTCAAAAATTTTAATTTACACATAATTTTTCAGGAACTCATCTACTTTACAAAACAATGCATAACTCTGTAAGTATATATTAGGTCATGCCATAAAGAAAAAGCTCATAAAAATTTCCCATAAGTTACCTAATTAACTGTGACTAAAAGAATGAACATAAACATTGGTTATAATGCATGCAAAACCCCTAGAAAATATTATGCTTACATTATTTACTTTTTATGATTATATGTAAATGCTTTACATTGCTAGTTTCTAGGGTAAAAAGAACTTTAACATGCCCATTGTGCCCTTCCCTAATTACTAATTTATTGCAAAACTCTTCTTTATAAATGATACAAAAATAAACTACAGCTCGTCTGGTAGAATCACAGAAAATTTGAATCAGTTACGTAAAGTGTGATGACCCACAGGTAATAAGGACTGCACACTCCCCCAGAATCCCAGTGTCAGAACTCTGTGGTATAGGCGTCAGAGACACAGAAATCCAGGAATCTGAACAGAGTGAGAAGCTCCCAGTCCTAACCTGGGTGGAACTGTGGTTTGGCAGTGTCAGGTGACAGTTCTCAACTCACATGGATACCTTGAAAAGCGCCATCAAGTTCTCAGAAAAGGAGAATTTTAAAGTCACATCAATAGTATATTTCCTTTGAGTCAACTGCCTTCCCCAACTTCCAGATTGATCATTTAGTCTTAGTTCTAGAATTCCTACATAGTGGATGTTTGTAATTTTGTTGCTTCTTTCCCCAAATTTACCTTGGGCTTGGTAACATGGAGTTCTTTCACCATTTGAATATAGTGTTTCTTCCATATCCCCTGCTCAAAGGGAGTTGGAGAGAAATTGATGTACCAGTTAAACCGTAAACATTTGAGCATCCAGAGCTGATCCAGTTCAGTTAAGTTCTTCCAATGCCAGCTCACCTGGAAAAACAACAAAAATTTTAAAAAACAAAAAACTATTCAGTTTACATGCTCACTTTCTCTAGGTTTTGAGCTGTCCCTTTCCTCCAAATCACAGCTTAGTTACCTCCTGCCTGAAGTGCTGCCTAGCCAGGCAGAAGGATTTTTTTAATGTTAATTCAGACTTAGAATCAGAGTCAACTAATGTTTATTGAGCACCTATTAACCATTCTCATAGCAACCTAAGGAGGGAAGTATAATTATTATTCTCATATTGCAAATGAGGAAACTGAGGCTCAGATAGACTTTGGAACTTCCTAAAGGCTCCTGAAGGTCTCCATATGAAAGTTATATGAAAGTTACAGAAACTCCAGTTGGCACATTGCTTATTCTTTTCATGATATGCTTCCTTTTTTCCCTTCATTCTTATGATTTAACTAAATATAAATTTTATAAAGGGAACACCATTGCTAATACTATATTGGAATGTCCTAAATAGCCTTTAAGATTCAATAGAGCATTAAGTATTTGTTCTATACATTCCATTTCCATAGCTTTCATGTCAATCCTACACATCCAGCAAATAGTGGAGGTGACCCTACTATGTGTAGTAGTACTTACAATAATTTACTCCAGGTTTTGAGTAAGTCTTATTAGAAACTAGAGTCGAGTCCATATATAAAGTTGAGACTAGGCATTCTATGTCTCTTATCAAGAGTTGCAAAGATGACAGCTAACCTTCAAACTCAAATTTCATCCTTGGAAAACTGGCTTCTTTTTCAAGATTAACTAAATAATGAATAATGTTTGAGTGCCCCAAAAATAAGCAGAACACTCCATAATGGAACTTGCTACCCATCCATCCATTTATCTATCCCTCTCTTCCTCCCCTCTTCCGTCCTATCATGTCTAGGATTGTTTTACGCGCTGAAGATGAGACGTGCAGGAGAGAGGCATGCCGGAGAGGGCACAATTAGAAGCAATGACAGGTTCAGGAGCTGGAAGGAGGAAAAAGCTTAGAGGATCTGATAGAGCCCTGCGGGCAGAAACAAATCACATCTACTTTGTTCAACCAGACATGAAACTACACAGACCTTAATCTCCGTATGGTTAGTTAACTCAATTCAATCGAGAGGTGAGGTTTGGGAAGGAGGGGATGGGGAGAAAAGTTGCTCAATTCTCACTCTTTTCCTCTGAAAACAGGAAACTTAGATCTGGTTTAGACCTGGGTATTTAAGTTGGGGGTCCCCCCACCGGGGTAAATAAAGTTTTCTTTTCGTTGTTTTTTGTTTTTTAAACTAAACAGGAATGAGGAGAAGGGTAGGTAAGAGCTTTCAAAACTATAAGACAGGGACTTCCCTCGTGGCACATTGGCTAAGAATCTGCCTGCCAATGCAGGGGACACGGGTTTGATCCCTGGTCCAGAAAGATCCCACATGCCAGGAGCAACTAAGCCCATGCGCCACAACTACTGAGCCCACGTGCCACAACTACTGAAGCCCGCGCGCCTAGAGCCTCTGCTCCACAACAAGAGAAGCCGCCGCAATGAGAAGCCCGCGCACCGCAACGAAGAGTAGCCCCCGCTCGCTGCAACTAGAGAAAGCCCGCACGCAGCAATGAAGACCCAATGCAGCCAAAAAAAAAAAAAAAAAAGTAAACAAAACAAAAAACTATAAAGCATCCCCCACCATATTTTTAAACAGCTCAAAGCTCATTTTGGTGCAATGACTTTACTGTTTACTTTAAATCTAGCTGAAGAACAACTGCTTCCCAGTCAGTTCTGGGAATAAAATACGATGCTGAAATCTTGCAAGACTGACATATGGTGCACATAGATAAGAGGATTAGTTATTTAAAATAACATCTCCCTGGAATGATAACATTCTCATTGTGAAACATTTGGAAAATTCTGAGAAGCTTGAAGAAAAACAATACCCATAACCCCATCAATCAGAGATGACCATTATTAACAACTTGGTAGAGTTCTTTTCCTTGCCATCTGTTTTCTAGGCATATACGAAACAAAACTGGGAAACTCTGTATACAATTTAAAATCATGCTTTCTTCATTTTACACATAATAAGCATCTCTGTTCTTCCAAAACATGTTTTCTAATGGCTGCATAGTAATTCATCATATGACTGTATGATACTCTCCTATTATTGGGCATTTAAAATGCTATGTTGGCGACTTCCCTGGTGGCGCAGTGGTTAAGAATCTGCCTGCAAATGCAAGGGACACGGGTTCAAGCCCTGGTCCGGGAAGATCCCACATGCTGCGGAGCAACAAAGCCTGTGTGCCACAACTACTGAGCCTGTGCTCTAGAGCCTGCCAGCCACAACTACTGAAGTCCACATGCCTAGAGCCAGTGCTCTGCAACAAACAGAAGCCACTGCAATGAGAAGCCCGTGCACCGCAACGAAGAGTAGCCCCCGCTCGCTGCAACTAGAGAAAGCCTGAGTGCAGCAACGAAGACCCAACACAGCCAAAAATACGTAAATAAATAAATAAATTTATTTTTAAAAAATGCTATGCTTTTTTTTTCTCTTTTCCTTTTTTAATATTTATTTATTTATTTTCTTATTTGGTTGTGCCGGGTCTTAGTTGCGGCAGGTGGGCTCCTTAGTTGTGGCAGGTGGGCTCCTTAGTTGTGGCATGCATGTGGGATCTAGTTGCCTGACCGGGGATCGAAACTGGGGCCCCTGCTTTGGGAGCACGGAGTCTTAACCACTGTACCACCAGGGAAGTCCCGCTATGCTTTTTTAAAAAATTGTTTCATTTTTGGAATAAGTAATATGTGTACATTAATACTAAATTCAAAGATACCAAGGGGCACATGGTAAAAAAGAATTCTCTCTCATCCCTGTCGTCTAGCCACTCATTTCCCTCCCTGGATGTAACCATTGTTACCAGCTTCTTGTGTGTCATTCTAGAATATTAACAGATATGGATATACTCTTTTTTTTCTTTCCAAAATGGTAAGATAACTCTGCACCTCTGCTTTTTTCACTGATGATATATTGTGGAGATGGTTGCAACCGGTCCCCTATTAGCAGACACTTCCATTGTTTCCAACATTTTGCTACTACAAACTATGCTGCAATATTCTTACACAGACATAATTTTTGCATATGTTGAAGTATACCCATCAGACAAATTCCAAGAAGTGGAACTGCTGGGGCAAAGGGAATCTTTATGTAAAAATTGAATACTACAAATTGTTCTCCATCACGGTTGCATCAATTTATCTACCAACAGTATATGAAAGTGCTTGTTTGCCCACACCTCCACCAATATAAAATAGTATCATTAAAAAAAATGACTCAATCCATCTGAGTCATGAAAGATGGTATGATAATGAGGCTAAGCATTTTACATATTTTAGAAATATCTGCTTTTCTTTCTGTAAACTACTTGTTCTCTTCCTTTGCTCATTTTTCTGCTGGGTTTTGTTTTTTTTTTCTTAATGTAGATTTATAGTAGTTCTTTAAAAAATAAGGAAATTAGCTCTTTGCTGGCCATATGTTTTTCTCCCTGTGTACTTTTTTTTTTTGTTTTTTTTGGCAGTACCATACAGCTTGCAGCAACTGAACCCTGACCAGGAACTGAACCCTGGGCCCTCGGCAGTGAAAGTGCAGAGTCCTAATCACTGGACCACCAGGGAATTCCCTCTTGTTTACTGTTTGCATTTATTTACAGTGTTCTTTTCCATGGAGAAAATTTTAATTTTTATAGTCACAACTTAAAATCTGTTTTCTTTATTCTTATTTATAAAACATATATAATATATATACAAAATATATAAAATAAATAAAGATTTTAAGTTATATATTTTCTTTTGAGGCCCTGAATATTATAGAATACTCACAAAGGCCTCCTCCCCTATGTTTCCTTTGAGTACATTTTTGGCTTGCAGGATCTTAGTTCCCCGACCAGGGATGGAACCCGGGCCCTCGGCAGTGAAAGCGCAGAGTCCTAATCACTGGACCACCAGGGAATTCCCTCCTTTGAGTACTTTAATGGTTTCCTTTAATTTCATATCAATCTTTTATCCTTCTAGAATTTTTTTCCAGATAGCTACCCAATTGTCTCAACACCATTCATTGAATAATTCATATATCTTACTGCATTCATTTTCTTAATCTTAAAAACTAAAGTTACCATGTTACATGTATGTGAATGCAAAGTAACAGGTAATTTCTGGTCTTACTAGACTATGAAAAGAATCAACAAAATGACTATCAGTTTTATATCTTAAATAATATACTTTAATACACCATGGAATTACTTGTAAGAAAATAATGGTCAGATCCTTTCCCAACCTCACCCCTGTGAGCACATCTGCCCACTCTGAAGACTTTTAGTCTCATATTCTTTTGTAATTATTGAGCACCTTATTTTAAGCTTTTCTATTTATGAATGGCCTGCACTCCACAGTTTAGGATTTTACTGTAGTTCTGTGCTGTGCAATATAAGACTATTTTGCTGATGAACCATTACATATGTGTGTATTTGTTTCCCCAGCTAGTTAATACTATTTTGTGGACACTTAGTAGTGTCTTACACTTTTTCCTGCTCTTGAGCACTAAATGCAGAGTCAGACACAAAGGAGAGGAGGGTTAATTCAAACTGTACAGACTAGTCATACTAAGCATCTCATCTACTTCTTAGTTTTGTGTACGTGATGTTTTTTTCCTCAAGTTTCAGCGTTTTCTAGGCTGTCTTTACAAGATGCCATACACTGCTTCTTTGTCTTTACCTGTGCACAACGACAAAGGCTTCGGGGATCCAGGAAAGAAAAGATATATAAAGATAACACCCTTGGAAGCTTGGTAGTAAAATCCAGAGCTTCTGCTGGAATTTTTTCCTGAAGCTTTCGACAGCAGAACTTTTGCTGTGACAGGGAGCAGCGTTCTAACAGCCCTGTCAGGATTCTTCTCCTTTGAGAGTCTGTCCATTTGTCAAACTGGGGAAAAAAAAAAGGAAAACAAAACAAAAAAAAGCTCCAGGTTTAGTCTGACACCAGAGATGCATTGCAAAAAGAAGAGATAAGAATGGCATAGAAAGTGAGTTTAGGAATTTAGTCCTAATGAATAGCATGTATTTCTTTCCCTAACTAGTAAATTCCACGTTTTACCACTTATCTGTCCTTTTTCATGTTTGCGTGGGTGAGCCTGTGCAAGACTGGGGTGTGGACACAGAAGTGCACTTGACCTCAAAACTTGGAGTTACATAAAAACAGTAAGTTGAGAGCTGGCCATATTCATAAACTGAGAATATATATACTTATAAAATACAGATCTTCCTCAACTTCTGATGGAGTTACTTCCTGATACACCCATCATAAGTTGAAAATATCATAAGTCGAAAATGCATTTAATACACCTAACCTACCAAACATCCTAGCTTAGCCCAGCCTACCTTAAACGTGCTCAGAACACTTCCATGAGCCTACAGTTGGGCAAAATCATCTAACACAAAGCCTACTTTATAATAAAGTGTTGACTATCTCATGTAATTTATTGAATACTAGACTGAACGTGAAAAACAGAATGGTTGTCTGGGTGCAGAAGGTTGTGAGTGTATTCGCTGTGTATCCTCGTGATCACGTGGCTGACTGGGAACTGTGGCTTGCTGGTTGCCCAGCATCATAAGAGAATATCCTACTGCACACAGCTAGCCTGAAAAAAAAACCCCAAAATTTACAATTTTAAATATGGTTTCTGCCTAATGTCTATCATTTTTGCACCATCATAAAGCCGAAAATTCACTAAGTTGAATCACCCTAAGTCGGGACCGTCTGTACAACCTCAAGAGAAGACACTTGGGCAGCCTCACTCCCCCAACAGTTTCTCTATTAACTCGTTAGAGATTAAAACACCAGGACGAGAAACAAACCATTGTGTTCACAATCGGAGATAAGGTATAGCAAGCAAATATCCCTGAGAAGGGGAATATACAGGGTTAAAGTTCTACTAATATGTAAATGATTGATATGATTGCAAAGGAAAAGTTGATAGGGGGACCTGGGAAAAAAGTACCAGAGATAGGAAGTAGATGCCAAAGCCATCTGGGGCATGCCAAACAAAAGCTTTGGTTACGTCACAGTTTTCCTCAGAGATAACCCCAAACCAGTCCCAAGACCAGTGACTGATCAGAGATAAGAAATTGAGGGCTGGCCAAAACCAAAAGAAAGCCTCTTAGGGGAACACCTAGCAGCTGAAGGGGCCATTACCAGACTCTAAATCTCTTTTCTTCTTTAGGCCATTAGACAAGAGAAAACAGGGAAGTTTGGGGCTACTTGTATTTTGTATACTATTGCATTTAACATATAGAGGTTTATTAGTTATTATAAAGTAATCAGAATTTTATAATAAACCTTAGTGGTAATCATAAAATACATTGACCACCTAAAAAGGCATATAAAGTAAAAATGTATTTTTTATAAGCCTTATGACAAGTCAACTTTGTTATAATCATAGGATGTATCTTTTTAGTTAGTAGGAATACTTCTTGATTAAAACTATTCACTGTTACAGATCTATTCAGTGACCCATGAATCTCACTTTGGAGACTATAATTCATGCGCAGGGGGTGGGGTTGGGGGGATGGAGAATCCTAAAATGAAAAAAAAAAACCCCAAAAAACCTTAACTTACAAATAAGTGAATAAAATGTATTCACGTGTGAGTGTTCCCAGATTTCTTCTATGTTTGTTTCTGCACAGTCCATATTTCCAACTCCCACAAAATGAGACTTCTTTCCTTTGGGGTTGGATTATTAGAATGAATATAGAGAAGTCAGACCAGAATGGCCAGGGCCAGGGGAAGGATCAGGCCCAAGAAGCTGCTTTGATCTATAAAATAAAGAGCCAACGGGGAGGCATATGGAGATAGAAGAGCTGCAGGGCTTGGGCTTGTAGGGAGTTTGGGGGGTTCAGACTGTAATTGCCTCTGCAGCAGTTATAGAGTGTGAGAGAACTGGGGAATGAAGGAAGGAGATGTGGGAAGTATTGTTATGCGTTTTGAATTGGATCCCCTGTGATTTTTCTTTGAGAGACCAAATGAATATTGGTATTCATTTTTTTTTAAATTACTTTTGGGCAGTGCTATGTGGCTCTGTAGAAACTGAGCTACGTGGGGACCCAGGATGATTATGCTTACAAAATAATTTTTATGGGATATTATTAGCACTGCAAGAAATCAGAAATAACCCCAAATGCCTAACAAGAGTGGATCAGCTCAGCAAACTAATATATCAGCATGATAAGAGAAAGTATGGCCTTACAGATGGATGGTGGATTTGGGAATGAGGCCATTTGAGTCTCACTAACAACCTCTTAATTTCTTCATTTACACATTAAGAATAATTATATCTAAATTGCAGGATTGTCGGAGGATTAAATAAAATATGTATAAAATTCCTAATACGGTGCATGATTCGTAGTCATGGCAGTTAATATTATAAAATATCATAGTGATGTTAAAAATAATAAGTATGTGGGGTAAATCAATGTAAAAAGAATAGATATGCAAACAATTAAATTACAAAGCATAAAATTACCACGTTTGTACATTGACAAGGACGGGAAGTACATTTCAAATCACTGAGGTTAGCTCAATTACTTTCATGGACGCCCACAAAAAGAGAATGAGCTCAGATTGAAGAACAAGTGATTTAGAATGAATATAAAAGAACATTAGGATTATAAAATGCTGAAGAAATCTATAAAAGAAAACATTAAAACATTTTCCTCTAGGGATTAAAAAGATCATTACATTGGTTCCTCATTTATTTCCCTGATTACAACAAAGATAATTTATATTTGGCTTTGATTGGTGTTCTTTGCCTCAAGGGATTTTTCCTTTCTAATTGTGTTTATTTAGGCTAAAAGAAAACTAATTTGCATTCCTTGAACTCCTACCAATTGAAGGTGGGTAGAAGACTCAGAAGAATGCTTAACAGTTGGGGAAAATCCCTTTGGAATTTAAAAGTGCTAGGAATAATCCAAAAAGTAAATAATCCTTTTTTAAATAGTTCCTTTTTAACATTATATATTATATGACACTATGCTATATTATATTATGCTATACTATCTTATATCATATCATATTATATTTTATAATTTTTTAATGCCTTTTTATAGGGCTTTCTTGACAATAGAATTGTGAAAATCCTATTTTCAGAGTAGTTGTTACAGCGATTCTTGCTGCATTTTCAGGAAGTGAGGACAGTTGCTAGAGCGTCAGTGCCACTCATCTTACACCGAATAGCAAGGAAAGTTCCCGGGGAGTGAGGGGCAAGATGAAGACAGAGGCTTGTTATTTTTTGCTTACTGGTTATATTATCTTAATCTGCTTGAGTTTCTGAATCTTATTATCAAACACTTAATTTCACAATAAAAGCATGAATACATTATTGTTTTAAAAGTTTCAAATAGGTACTTGTAGAATTAAACATGAAAATCCTCTTTATTCCTTCCCATCAAATCTCACTCCATTCCCCAGTAATAACCACTGTTTACAGTTAGATGTTCCTGCGTTTCTATGCATTTACATATACATACAGCCATCAATAGGAAAGCAGTTGAAACAACAAGGTCCTATTGTATAGCACAGGGGACCATATTCAATACCCTGTGATAAACCATAATGGAAAAGAATATATACATATGTATAACTGAATCACTTTGCTGTACAGCAGATTAATACAACATTGTAAATCAACTATACGTCAATAAAATTTAAAAAAAAATAGAGGGGCTTCTCTGGTGGTGCAGTGGTTAAGAATCTGCCTGCCAATGCAGGGGACATGGGTTTGAGCCCTGGTCCAGGAAGATCCCACATGCTGCGGAGCAACTAAGCTCATGCGCCACAACTACTGAGCCTGCACTCTAGAGCCCGTGAGCCATAGCTACTGAGACTACATGCCACAACTACTCAGGCCTGCACGCCTAGAGCCCGTGCTCCACAACGAGAAGCCACCGCGATGAGAAGCCTGTGCACCGCAACAGAGTAGCCCCCATTTCCCACAGCTAGAGAAAGCCCACGCGCAGCAACGAAGACCCGAAGCAGCCAAAAATAAATAATTAAATAAATTTATTTTAAAAAAATAGGGAAGCAGTTAAATAAATTAGAGTATACCCACCCCATAGAATACTACACAACAGTTTTTAAAACAAACAAAATATAGCCATAAACATCCAGATATGCAATGAACTTCAGAGCATGATATTTTCTCCAGTCATTCATAGAAGTACACATATGCCATGATCTATTTATTCAATATACTACTGATACCATTTAGGTTGTTTCCAACACACACACACACACACACACAAACATACACGTGCCTACACACACTGCAATATTCTTGTGCACATTTTTTCATGTCTCATGTGAATATTTCTCTAGTCCAGATAAACAGAAGTGGAATTATAGGTTCAAAGATTCTGCATTTAAAATTTTAATAGATCCTGTCAAATTGTCTTTTAAAAGTCTTTATTATTTTATATTCCCTCTAATTGTGTCTTAAGCATATCCTACTACTCCCCACTGAATGCTTACTTACACTGGATATTATTTATCTCTTCAATTTTTGCCCCATAGACCAAGAGAGGGGTTGGGAATCTCATTATTTTAATTTGCATTTCTCTAATTTTAGTAAAAAGAATATAGTTTCCATGTTTATTGGCCACATATATTTTTGTGTATTTCTCATTCTTCTATTGGCCCATTATTCTGTAGGGGTATTTGTATTTTTCTTATTGATTTGTAGTAACTTTATATATCTCAGCTATTAATCTTTTTTGAATTTTTTTATTGATGTATAGTTGATTTACAATATTGTGCCAATCTCTGCTGTACAGCAAAGTGACTCAGTTATAGACATATATACATTCTTTTTTTATATTCTTTTCCATTATGGTTTATCACAGGATACTGAATATCGTTCCCTGTGCTATACATTAGGACCTTGTGGTTTATCCATTCTAAATGTAATAGTTTGCATCTACCAACCCCAAACTCCTAGTCCATCCCTCTCCCTGCCCCCTCCCCCCTTGGCAACCACAAGTCTGCTCTCTATGTCTATGAGTCTGTTTCTGTTTTGTAGATAGTTTCATTTGTGCCATATTTTAGATTCTGCATATAAGTGGTATCATATGGTATTTGTCTTTCTCTTTCTGACTTACTTCACTTAGTATGATGATCTCTAGTTGCATCCAAGTTGCTGCAAGTGGCATTATTTCATTCTTTCTTATGGCTGAGTAGTATTCCATTGTATCTATGCACCACATCTTCTTTATCCAGTCATCAGATATTAATCTTCATCAAGCAACTTGCAAAATATTTTCCTGTTTCTCTTTTGAATTTTAACTCTGATTATGGTTGTTTCCAGCAAGTTAAAAGTGATGCCATCTACTTTAATCAAATTCTTTATAACATTACAATTATTTCTAACAACATAGCAGAAGCTGAGAAAAAGTCTGAAACACTATCTTTTCAACTAAAATACTTCTGCTGGTGTTTTCTGTCCATTGGGAAGTAGTTGCCTTTTCTAACAGGGATTGAAGGGCAGAGAAGATTTAAGAGAAAATGGATTAAGTAATAGCATGGAACAGCAAAGTTGAAGAGCTTTTTTTCAGTTTCTCTTAATCATTTTGTTTGTAACTGTACAGAACATCAGACATTTGCCATGTGCAAATGTATGAACAAAAATGACATTCTATGGCTAAATATAAAATACTTTTGTTTATCATTGAATAGGTCTCATATTACATCTTGCCTCTTACTATCCAGATTGTTTTAAAAAATGACTTTATTTCTAATACTAGATTGAGCTTTAAAACCAATACTTAGTCCCTACAATGAATATCCCAAGTAATGTTATGTTTAAATCAACATCCTTATTTCTCCTTTCTTTTTTTGGAAAATGCACTTCTTATGTTATCAATCTCTTATGTTGTTTGTAAAGTACACAAACAAAAAACTTAAAAACTAAAATGGAGAGAGAAAATTGAATAAAAGTAAATTGGAGGGACTTCCCTGGCAGTCTAGAGGTTAAGACCCTGCACTTCCATTGCAGGGGGCATGGGTTTGATCCCCGGTCGTGGACCTAAGATCCCGCATGCCACAGGGTAAGGCAAAAAAAAAAAAAAAAAGTAAGTTGGAAATATCCCCTTGAAACTTAATTGATGTGGCTTTCATGGAAGTATAAAGATTACTATGTGATCTAGTGAATTTAAGGAATAAGTTTGTTGTTAGGCAAAAGAGAAAAACCAGTGAGTATCATTTAGAAAATATTTATTAAATGTCTGATAGCATCAAGGAACGTATAACAAGGAGTATGAAAGAACCATGCCTACCCCCTGTAGTTTAGCCAATTGCAGTAGATAGATAATTAGTGATCTTTGCAAATATATGTTTCTATTAGTTATGGTAAAAGAAAAGAATAAACAGGACCTTTTAAAAAGTTTGAAGACCTTGAACTTCATCCAGGGTGATATTGAAAATACTTAACAACTGGCAATGCTACCAACCAATCAAAACAGACCGCAGCTGGTCAGCCATACCACTGAGCACTGGCTGAACATTAGCCCTGGTTATATTAACTTAGGGACTTCCACTAATAGTAAGTGGAATGACAGTGCAAATATAGTCATTCTAAATAAATGTCTTTTTTAAGTTTCTGGTAACAGATGCAAAGTTAGTTTAAAAACATAAATAGAATATGAGAAAAACTTAGCTAGATTGCAGTATTTTTAAATTAATTTTTAGTGAATTTATTTTAGAATATATATATATATATATATATATATATATATTTTTTTTTTTTTTTTTTTTTTTTTTTTTTTTTTTGGCCCACGCCACGCGGCATGTGGGATATTAGTTCCCTGACCAGGGATCAAACCCACGTCCCCTGCATTAGAAGCACGGAGTCTTAACCGCTGCACCGCCAGGGAAGTCCCTTTAGTGAATTTATTTTATAAAATTTTAGTACTGTTTTGAATAGGTAATACATTCACATGATTAAAAACATTCACATGGTTAAAACTTCAAAAGGTACAAAAGACTATTCACCTAAAAGCGCAAGTTTTTGCATAGCCGTGTTTTCAGTTCTCTTGGGTGAAGAGACTATCAGGTGAGACTGAAGAGGAATTTGAGGAGTCGTACGCATTGCTCAGAGACGGGTACTTTGATCATGAGGGACAATAGTCACTGAGACCGTGTTTCCTTTGAGGAAGAGTGTGAAAGTCTTTGTGCTGAGGATAGTCATATCTTGTTAGGTAAAAGCATAACGTTGTTACAGTTTTCCTTTGGAAGTTTAAGTATGTGTAGAGGGGTGTATATGGATACTAAGGAGTTAAGTGGATAAGCTGCGCTGGTAAGCTGATAAGCTATCATCTCTCAGATCCAAACCCACCCCATATTCTGTGAATATGGAAGGCTAGGGCTCCGCAAACCAAATTTCTCCTTTGACGGCGGGCTCCCTGTTAAATACTGCCAATGGGGAGGGGTCACTAGAGGGAAACTGAGGGAGAAGAACCTCACTCCTTTCTGTTTCCTTGCTATTCCTGGCAGTTATCACCTTAGGTCTTCACCCTGGCAGGAGCAGTTGATTCCTGAATCCAGTTTTTTCCACACTCCCAGAACCATCATGCTTCCTCAGATATATCAGAATCAGCTGGGGGCTTCCCTGGTGGCACAGTGGTTGAGAATCTGCCTGCCAATGCAGGGGACACGGGTTCGAGCCCTGGTCTGGGAAGATCCCACATGCCGCGGAGCAACTAGGCCCGTGAGCCATAATTACTGAGCCAGCGCGTCTGGAGCCTGTGCTCCGCAACAAGAGAGGCTGCGATAGTGAGAGGCCCGCGCACCGCGATGAAGAGTGGCCCCCGTTTGCCGCAACTGGAGAAAGCCCTCGCACAGAAACGAAGACCCAACACAGCCATAAATAAATAAAAAATAAAGAGAAAAAGAATCAGCTGGCCATGATATCCTCTATTTTATTCTGTAGACGTCCCCTACAGGGATGGTCCCAGCTCCAGAGTCCTTTCTCTGGGCTCCTGATGTATCAGTGAAGCTGGTGGTAGCTACTTCCTGCATCTCTAGCTCCACGGTACCTCAGTGTTCCCTTTTTGTCTTTTCTGTCTTCTAGTATTTTTTAAACCAGTTCTATTTATTAAATTATGTCTGTTAAAATAACTGGCATGATTTCTTTTTTTCTGACTGAACCCTAACTGATACATACAGAAAGTACCAGTCAAACTTCTGAGGGGATGAGCAATTGCTCATTACCTTATGTCCAAACTGAATCCTTTGGGCTCCATGATAACATAACACAATATAGAAGTAAGTATACTTTGTTTTTTTTGGGGGGGGGGCAGTGTCACCCAACATGCAAGATCTTAGTTCCCCGACCAGGGGTTGAACCCACACCCCCTGGAGTGGAAGCGTGGAGTCTTAACCACTGGAAGTCCCACTTTTTAATTTTTTTAAATTATTTTTTTATTGAAGTATAATTGATTTACAATGTTGTACCAATCTCTGCTGTGCAGTAAAGTGACTCAGTTATACATATATATATACCTGTATTCTTTTTTTTATATTCTTTTCCATTATGGTTTATCCCAGGAGATTGGATATAGTTCCTTGTGCTATAAAGTAGGACCTGGTGGTTTATCCATTCTAATAGTTTGCATCTACCAACCCCAAACTCTCAGTCGATCCCTCTCCCTCCCCGCCTCCCCCTTGGCAACCACAAGTCTGTTCTCTATGTCTCTGAGTCTGTTTCTGTTTTGTAGGTAGATTCATTTGTGCCACACTTTAGATTCCACATATAAGTGATATCATATGGCATTTGTCTTTCCCTTTCTGACTAAGAAGTAAGTATACTTTAAATAGTTACCCATTTTCCAAGCAGAGCTCTTCTTTCTTCAAATACCTACAATAAATAAAAAAAAAATGGAATGATTTCATATTTCACGGTTCAAAATACCCGTTACAAAAAAGACATTAAAGTATCAGTAAATATTGACAGGCTTTTCATTATATCTACTGAGTATAAAACAGATTTTGTACCTGAAAATGTACTTTACTTATTTTTTTTAATATTTATTTTATTTATTTATTTGGCTGTACCAGGTCTTAGTTATGGCATACGGGATCTTCGTTGCCGCACGCAGGACCTTTTCTTTTTTTTTTTTTTAGTTGCGGCATGCAGGATCTTTTTTTAGTTGCCACATGCGGGATCTAGTTCCCTGACCAGGGATTGAACCCGGGCCCCTTGAGCACTCTTAGCCACTGGACCACTGGGGAAATACCTTTACTTATTTTTAACTTGGGCAAAGTTTCTTTTTTCTCAGTTTCTCCATGTGAAATAATTCATCTTAAAGAAGAAATGATTTTTTAAAGGCAAGAAATAAGAAAAGCTGGGAATTCCCTGGCAGTGCAGTGGTTGGAACTCCACGCTTCCACTGCAGGGGGCACGGGTTCAATCCCTGGTTGGGGACTAAGATCCCACAAGCCACTCGGCATGGCCAAAAAAAAAAAAAAAGAATGGAATTGTGAGGTGAGATCATTTTTGCAATTTGAAAGGAGATGAAAAAACTGACAAAGGAAAAACAGGAAAATGGAGAACCTCCCCCAAATATTTCAGCATCAATAGTATAAGAACCTGTGAAATTTATGAGTGAGCGACTCTGTTTTTATATTTCCATGAGTTCACATATCAGGGGGGTGTACGTGACTTATACGTTTGTAGGATTAGAAACTTGCATATGTGCGCCTCTGGGCTTACAGCTCAGTGTTTATCCGTATAGGTTTGTCGTTATACATTATTTAGGATAGAAACCATATCTTAGTCACCTTCTCCAGTGCAGAGTGCTGTACAGGGCATATTACAGGGACTCATGTTTGCCGGACTAAATGAATGTGATCGTGACAAATGAATATCCTTATGGATGTATCGGTACAATGTGAGTGTATTTCTAAACTGGTGAAGAGGTGTTTTTCTGAGCATCAGTCATTTGTATATTTGAATGAGTGAGGAAGGGACAACTAATGTGAGAATGTTTGGCGGAGGAGGGAGTTCTGGGGAGAGAAGAAGAGACAGCAGTGAACAGACGTGAATGTCTCTCTCACTCCTACACTACACCCTCTGTCAGCTTTCAAAATTGGGCCTGATGTTTTTCCCTTCCTCTTGGCACTATCTAAATTCTCTCGCACTGTTAAGATCGTTCCTATTCGGAAAGTAGCTCAGGCCTATTTCTTCCCTTTTGTGGAGGAGGACGAGGAGCTAATTTCATTCTTCCAGCAGATATGTTTTCCTTCCTTTTTCAGACTCTCGAACTCTATTTTCAAAGGGCATACGAAACGGAGATTGAAATAACTGGTGCAACAACAACCTCCAGGCCTGTAAAATGTCATCTTTGCTACTAACCACAGAACCTCATACATCACAGGCAGACACTTTTTATACTTTAGAGAAGAAGAAAAAGAATACCATTCTCCCTTTCCCCCTAATTAACTGCCACCTGGGCTACTAGGACCCTCAAATAACGGCAACAGATAAACTCAGAATTTCTAAGTGAAAATAGAAGAGCGGACTTCCCTGGAGGTCCGGTGGCTAAAACTCTGCACTTCCACTGCAAGGGGGCGCGGGTTTGATCCCTGGTTGGAGAACTAAGGTCCCACATGCCCCAGGCGTGGCCAAAACAACACAAAACAACAACAAAAATAGAAGAGAACCTATAGAATACAGAAGATTGAAAAATCAGGATTCAAATATTTCCTGAACCCTTCTCTTGTGTCTAACCAAATCCTATCAATCATCTAATTCCCAGCCCAAGTCCCTGGCACCAGCACGTTTCCGGCACCCACTGACCTCGCTTCTCCCAGCTCCTCCTCCACTTGCAGCCCGTGCTCCACCTGGACTTTCTAGGGTTTGCTACTGCCTGCCAGGTGATTCTGTTCATTTCATCTTCCCATGTAGATTACAACCACTTTCCCTTATACGCTCCACAGGCTCCACGGCAGGCTCTCAACAAACACCAGCTGATGGAACAACAACAAAAGTTTCGGACGTCGTAGAATTTTAGAGCTAAAAGGCATCCTAAGATCTTTTTGTTCAATTCCCTGATTTTAGAGGGGAGAAGCAGAGGCCCGAAGAGTTAATCATTGGTTCCAGACTGTCTGTTCAGCTCAACTCTATACTTGGTTCCTCACTAGATCCCTGGTCTTCCCTATCCCGACCTCCAGACCTACATTCTCCTTTTTTTTTTTTTTTTTAGCTTATATTTAGTTGGGCAGATTGATACATGTTTTATTTATTTATTTATTTTTAAAACTTATTCGGCTGTGCCGTGTCTTAGTTGTGGCATGCGGGATCTTTGTTGTGGCATGTGGGATCTTTAGTTGTGGCACGTGGGATCTTTTAGTTGCAGCATGCGGAATCTAGTTCCCTGACCAGGGATCGAACCTGGGCCCCCTGCATTGGGAGTGTGGAGTGTTAATCACTGGACCACCAGGGAAGTCCCAGCCCTATATTCTCAGTGAACCGCTGCTCACACTTTGGCCTGACAGTGGGAAGGAAAAAAGATCAGGTCCCAAGACCACAACCTCCTTTCAAAAGGAGGTTGGGATGACCATCGTGGTGTCCAGTGGTAACAGGGGGCATTGGAAAGAAAGGGCCACTGACTTGAAGGGGAGAGGAGAGTCAGCAAGAAGGTGGCAGGAAAGGAACAGGGTGGGAGGTGGAGTCTTTAGAGAGCCAACAACCAAGTCTAAGCAGGGTCCAAACAAATCCAGTTCTTTACCAAAAGGCATTTAGACCCAAGTGGAAACTGATGGGAGTAAAGGGGCAGAGGAGAAACACTAGACAAACTCAGATCTGGTTCTGACTCTGCCCTTGACAAGAAATATAACTGGGGACAAATTATTTAATTGTCAGGTCCTCAGTCAGACTCAGAATCATATATTCTCTGGTTTGGAGCAAGTCTTCATTCCAAGGATTTGCAATCAGGTTTTTCATCTTTAAGAGCTGGGAAGCAGGTGGAGGGATAAATTAGGAGTTTGGGATTAACATATACACACTACTATATATAAAATAGATACCCAAAAAGGACCTACTGTATACCCCTGGGAACTATACTCAATATTTTGTAATAACCTGTAAGGGAAAAGAATCTGAAAAAGAATATATATATATATTTGTATAACTGAATCAGCTGGCTGTACACCTGAAACTAATACAGCATTGTAAATCAACTATACTTCCATTAAAAAAAAAGAGCTGGGAAACGTATCGCTTCAAGTGGAAACGTTAAAGTGGGTCTTCTTTCCTTGCAGAATGCTGTAGTCTGTTTACACATCACAGTTTACTCAGAGCCTGCTGTTAAGTCAAAATCCCACGGTTGTTATTTTAGTCTGTTGACACTGCAGTTGCATATTTTAC
The DNA here is from genome assembly GCF_965194825.1 of Balaenoptera physalus. Lineage (NCBI taxonomy): Eukaryota > Metazoa > Chordata > Mammalia > Artiodactyla > Balaenopteridae > Balaenoptera > Balaenoptera physalus. Next base: position 113,209,198 of record NC_138886.1, read on the forward strand.
CATGTGACATCATTAAAGTTAGGAATAAGACATTTCGGGGCTCCTAAATTATGACAGATGTATGGTAGTTAGGTGCTTTATCTCAGAACACCCTTTTAACATGTACTGTACTACATGTGTGAACCATACTCAAAAAGAAATGTTGATCATTTTCAATTAAAACACTGGATGGCAAAGAAATACATACTTTGAAAACATTCCTTCTCTCAAAGTTCACAATGCCTGAATTATTTTATAATCTGTTATATTTGCCTAAACTGATGATGTTATTTTTTTTAGGCGTCTACATTTGAATTCAATCTCTATGCTTAAAGCCTCCTGTGAAGTTAAAACCCTGTGACTTTCAGTCTGAGACAGTTACGTATTTCACATTTTACTACAGAGTAGAAAAAAGGCAAAATTAAAAACCAAAAACAGAACCTCAAAATTACGCTGATCATTGGTGACAAACGCCCTGTTTTAGAAATACACAGTAGCCCTTGAACTTATTGTATGGACACCTTCAGCCAAGCTGTATCCTTGGCCATCTATTTTTAAACCTATTCACACAGTCAGAATGTTAGATCTGGAAGGGACCTTTGAGGTCATCTGACCCAACCCACTCATTTTCCAAAGGAAGGTTGTAAAGACCAGAGATGTAAGTGACTCACTGAAGTCAAGCAGGAGATTATTAGTACAGCTGATGTGGAACCTGTGTTTTCAGTTCTCAGAGTTTTTGTTCTTTGTTTGCTTTTATTTATATTTGTTTTTTAAATTGTTTTAAAATTTGAAATATTATTGCACTGTATAAAGTAAAAACCAAAAACTCTTCTAACAGGCCTCCCTCCCACCTTCCCATGCCATACAACTCTTTGGGGGAAACCACTATTAATAGTTTGGTATATACATATCCAAATTCCATGGGTGTGTCTATGTACATTAATACACAGACATATGGGTATATACACATGCCAAGATTTTTTTTTTTTTTTTAATTTTTTTGGCCACACCGCGGCATGTGGGATCTTAGTTCCCCAACCAGGGATCGAACCCGTGCCCCCTGCAGTGGAAGTCCCCCAAGATTTTTAAAAATAATTTTACTCCAAACTAGAACCTAACCAAACCAAAATAAAACAATTTTGGAATAAAATGGGAGTTCTGAACAACAAAATAAATATCATCTTTAGAAATTATCATGAAATTTGACAAAAGCTATTCAGGAACCAAGATAAGGCTGTGTCATGCTTGCTATGATGCGCGGCCCAGATCCCCCTCCAGGATTGAAGGATTTATTCCCCCTAACTGTTGGGAATGCTGCTGGCTGACAGCCATGAGCTGGAGAGATCTGCCCTGACCAAGATCGCATCCACTGAATGCTCAGTGTGGAAGTATAAAGGCCAGGCCCCCTGATGCAATGCAAGACTCTGAAGGATCTTTGGGGTGTCCTACAGGGTCCATGGAGGCCTTGTTGCAACTGCCTGACAGCCCAGCTTCTTCTTCTGCCCTAAACCTACATCCTGTTCTTCCCTCCCCACACCTCCCCAGGTATCGATCCTGAGAGCCTTCCCCCATCAACGCCCTACATGCCAATCTCAGAGTCTGCTTCTCCAGTAACCCAACCTGCAACAGGCAATCAGACAATCAGACAATCAAGATACTTTTTCTCCATGGCTGCTAAATCGATGAAGACTTCTCATTTTTCAAAGAAAATTTCTGAAAATCAAGACATCCAGCAAATATGTATTTCAATTCAAGTCACTTTTTCACACGTGCGTAAAACCTTTACAATTCTATGAGAAAACATACTTCAAAACTAAACACTGAAGTTTCTGGGGGCAGAAAGCAGAGAAGCTGCTATATAAACTGTTGGAGAACTAAGAGCATTGCAAACAGGTGCTCAATAAATAATTGTTGAGCTGAATTTAAAAAGACTGTCAATAGACTTGCTTGTTGCTCATGGCTGGATGAAGCCTGGATTTCTCTCTTTCTCTGCTTCTCCTTTTGTTTCGCCTGGTGCCTCCTTTTTTTTTTTTTTTTTCCTATTTCTCGATCTCCTTTCCTCACTTCCTTTATCTTTTTCCCTTCCAGTACCTCTCCCTTTTACTTCTCAGTATTCCGATTGCTATGTTGGTTCCTCTGTCTCTCTCCCAAATTTGCTCATGTTCTGCATCAAATGAGTAGAAACAGGAAAGTCCTGAGCAGAAGGGGTCAGGATGGATGCCCCAGCTTTGCCAGAGCGATTAGCATATCTGTTAGTTCAGAGAGGCAAAGGGTCAAATCCAGGCTAAGGAAGGAGAGAAGTGGGGACAAGAAGGTCAGAGTCAATGAAGGTCTCAGGGAGTACAGTTGACCTCTGACTCTATTCCTTGTGCTTCAGGAAACCCATCAGCCTCTGGAGATGCAGAGAGAAAAGACAGAATCGCAACCCTTAATGCATTAGAGTCGGGACTTCCCTGGTGGTCCAGTGGTTAAGACTCCACGCTCCTAATGCAAGGGGCACGGGTTTGATCCCTGGTTGGGGAACTAAGATCTCGCAGGCCGCATGGCACGGCCTAAAAAAAAAAAAAGAAAAATCATATAAAAACACATTAGAGTCAAGTGGGGAAGTCGGTAAACAGTGATGAGAGGAAAGAAAAGCAAGGGGGATTAGGCTTCCCCGAGAAATGTCATTTCAGATAACTCTTACAAGAGGCCGTGAGGAGCGCCCTACAAAGGCGTGGAGGGGATGAGAGAGCATGACTCGTGGAGGGGATGAGAGAGCTTGGCCCAGATGTAGGATGAGAGGAGGCAGAGGCAGGGCTTGAACTTCGATGCTGGTTGAGTCAACTCATGAAGGGTCTTCAGTGCAATGTGTGGGGCGGGGGTTGGAATGTACCCTTTGGAGCAGCGTGTTATCAGTCTTACTTAATAGGATTAGTTTAGTATTTTAGAAAGATCATTCTGGGACCAGAAGAGAGGATGGATTGCTAGGGATAGAGGCAGTGAAACCAGTTGGGGGGGGTTACTACAATGTGCCAGGCAAAGGGTGATGAGGGCATGAACTGAGAATGTGGAGCTGGAGGTACACAGGTGAAAGGAGAAAAGGGGTCCGGATGAAGAGACCTAGGAGGAAGACTCAGAGAACTTCAAAACGAATTGGATGTGGGGGTGAGGGGGAGCACTGGGAGACACTCCTTCCTGAGCTTCTCATCTCCTAAATAGCTTGAAATGCCAGGAGCGCAAGGTCCTGACTGCCCTTTTCTTGGGCCATTACTCCAGGTTGTGCTGGCAGCAAGGAACCTTGAGGGGTGAGGTACTAACTCCCTTTAGAACCAAGAGCAGCCTTGCTAATGCTCAGTATGAAAGCAGTGGATTCCCTGGGCTCCTTGTTCCTCAGCTGTGGTGCAAACCCACTGTGTGTGTAGTATTTATCTGGGTCTCTGCGTCACCCCTGTGGCCCAAGGTGGGCCAGGAGAACCTGTGCAAACATGATGCTCACGCCCCTTGCTGCATTGTAAGAAAGTTCTTTGTCTCTGACCCAAGCATCTCTTGTCTTCTACTGTGAAACAGTAGTGACTTTGCCATAAGTAACAGGCTAAGTTATTAGCCTGTAAGTTGGGGAAAACCAAATCCTGGACCCAAGAGGGAGAAGGAAGATTTTCAGCTTGAGTGATTTGGTGTAAAGTGATGCCCTTCCTTAGGGGGAGGAACCGTTGTGTGTAGGAGCAAGATAATGAGGTCAGTTTTATTGATGTTGATTGTAATTTACTGTGAGCTAGATATGGTCCTTGTATATAAGTATTGATATAGGAGCTCACAGACCTGTTGGAAATTCTGCGCCTAATTGAAGCAGAAGTAGAAATCCCCAGAGGTTGGCAATCTCACATGCCCGCATGATACCCAGCACTCCACCCTTGCAATGCTTTTTCTGGTGTATTCTGCTGGCACCTCCCCAGAATGCAGGTGGCAAATAAACTTCTTAGGAGAATCCGAGTAATGTGAGTAATCAGCTGACATTGACTCATTTTATTTACTTGGTTAAATGTACAGCATTATCCAGCAACCTCAACTCTAGCAAGAAAACCTATTTTGGGGGGAACTCCTCACACATCACCCCCTCCTCTTTCATTTCCGGTGGTTCCTGCAAAGAAAAGGCATTTGGGGTGAGAGAGAGGAGGAGTGACAGTGGAGGAAAGAGCAAATCTAAGACCTTTCTTTCTAGGCAGGAACTCTGTGTCTACTGCCAACCCTAGCCATTTAATAAGTGTTCAGTTAAAGTTTCTGAAAAAGTCCTTCATTTTGTTTTTTCATCCATTACACAGTCCTAAACAATTAATGTTTATATTCTGATAACCAAGATTTTAATACTTGTTTTTCTTTAAGGCGTGGACCCAACGGATAAGATAGCTCTTCCCACTCACCCGCTTATTCAAGAGCTGATGGCCTAGGGGTGTCCAGGTACTCATCTTTGTCTGCATTTTGGGACCACCTATGTTTTTTGGAGGTGCAAATGCCATCATGGAACGACTGGATATTCTTCCATAGGAAAAACTACACCTGCAGAAGAAATGAATCATATAATCTTCAGAATACTAAAACTACTAATACCATATAATCTTTTAGTACGTTGGGACCAGGGAATGGGAGGGATAACATTTATTGGGAACATTTTATATGTCAGGAACTTTTATGTTTGCTCAATTAAAACTCATAACAGGGCTTCCCTGGTGGCGCAGTGGTTGAGAATCTGCCTGCTAATGCAGGGGACACGGGTTCGAGCCCTGGTCTGGGAAGATCCCACATGCCGCGGAGCAACTAGGCCCGTGAGCCACAACTACTGAGCCTGCGCGTCTGGAGCCTGTGCTCCACAACAAGAGAGGCCGCGATAGTGAGAGGCTCGCGCACCGCGATGAAGAGTGGCCCCCACTTGCCACAACTAGAGAAAGCCCTCGTACAGAAACGAAAACCCAACAGAGCCAAAAATAAATAAATGAATAAATTTTTTTAAAAAAGTAAAAAATGTTCAAGTACAATTGGTGTCTTTAAAAAAAAAAAAAAAAAGAATCCGCCTGCCAGTGCAGGGGACACGGGTTCGAGCGCTGGACCGGGAAGATCCCACATGCCACAGAGCAACAAAGCCCGTGTGTCACAACTACTAAGCCTGTGCTCCAGAGACCGTGAGCCACAACTACTGAAGCCTGCATGCCACAACTACTGAAGCCCGTGTGCCTAGAGCCCGTGCTCCACAACAAGAGAAGCCACCGCAATGAGAAGCCCGCGCACCGCAACGAAGAGTAGCCCCGATCACCGCACCTAGAGAAAATCCGCGCAGAGCAAGGAAGACCCAACGTAGCCAAAAATAAATAAATAAATAAACCTCATAACAATCTGATGAGGTAGTGGGTTTCAGCTCATTTTACAGATGAAGAAAATGAGGCTCACCGAAATAACACTCTCTGCCCAAATTTATACAGACAGTAAGCGGTGAACTGGAAATCAGACCCAGGTCTATTTAACTCTGCTTGATTTTCATTGAACCATGGGGGGAAATCCAGAATCACTCCTAGCTAAGAATATACCATATTGGCCAGAAAGAAGAAGTACTTATAAAATCACAGTGCAATATAAAAACACTCCATCTTTGTCCCTTGTGACCTTCTTCCTCCCCTCTTATCTTTCTGACATCTAGGTAACAAGGGTTCTCGCTTGATACCATATTTAAGAGGTAGAATGGTCCAACAGACAAAGCCAAGACTTTGGATACAGACAGATTTGGGTTTAATGGGGGAAATGTGCTGTTTTTAGATGCCCAATACTAAATATGTCTTCCTTCATTTGACTAAAGCACTCTAGTTTCCATTAGGAATTACTTTTCCCTCATTATTTAGAGTCTGCTGTGTTGGTTAATCAAGGTGGCCTCCCCCTCCCCAGTCATGAGACCAAGCTAGGCCAGTTTACTTTTTTTTTTGGGTGGGGTGCTGTACCACTCAGCTTGTGGGATCTTAGTTCCCTGATCAGGGATTGAACCCAGGCCCACAGCAGTGAAAAAGCCAAGTCCTAACCACTGGACCTGCCAGGGAATTCCCCTAGGCCAGTTTACTGATGCTGGCTTATCCTTACTTTACAGCTGAGGTGGTCATTCAAAGTACCATAGGTGCTCTGAGCAGGCTAATAAGTTGTTATTGCTGCCTCAACCTTCAGAAGCCCCTTGTCCTTTCTTATTCATTTTGTAAGACAGCTGATACAATAAGTCAATCTCCTCTTTCGCTTCCATTAGCTAGAATCTATTTCTGTTGTTTGCAACCAAAACTCTTTACCTTATACAGTTTGGATCCTGGTTCTAAAACTTACTAGCTGTGTAACTTTTTGCAAGTTATTTAATCCATCTCAGTTTCCTTATTTGTAAAATAAGGATGTGCATATCTACCCTCAACTGCTGTTGCAAAGGTTAGAGAAAAAAGGCTCAAGCAGAATGCCTGACAGATGAGTGGTCTTGATAAGTAGAATCCCTGCAGCCTTTCTTAGAACTTCCTGTCATTTACAATGTGCCTCAAAGCCCGTCCTTTAGAAGGCCACAACAAAATATTTTAAGGTGAAAAATATTTAAAGCAGACTGATGGTATTTTCAGTATGCATCCTCAATGTTTCTGCTTATTTGTGCTTTTCTTCCTCTCTTTAGGTAGGTTTCATATCCAAGGAAGTGGTGCTGAGTGAGGGGGCTAGGACTTACTTGCCTGCCTGACCTCTGGCCTCCGAAAATTACAGCAACAAATACTGGACAGCTCTTTAAAAAAAAATCACTAGTTTTTAGCTGATAGAGGATTCCCCAAATGCTAGATCTGAAATTTTGAGGCTCTCACTTGACATGTAATATTCTCTCTCAGGTTTAAGTTAGAGCTGAAGATAAAGCCAATATTTTAAAATCTCAGGGTTTTAAACAGTAGACAGTATCTTCCTACAGTTTTTTGCTGTCACCACTCCACTGGCATAAGGGGGAACAAGGGGGCTCAGATCAGTCCTTATATTCTTAGCTCCTAACAGCTAAGTTGCAAAAGGTGTAAGAAATGATTTCATTACAGTATTATTAATTGGCAGCTACAAAAGTACACGTGAGCAGGCAAATTATAGGTACAAAGCATGGTCACTGAATCTAGATCTGCCCAGTTAAAAATCACATATTTCTTTTTTGTTATTGTTATTTATTCATGTTTGACCTTTCTTCTCTTTAAACCAATTGATTTTTTCTTTGTTTTATTTAAAATTTTAATTAATTAATTAATTTATTTTGGCCGCTCTGTGCAGCTTGTGGTATCTTAGTTCCCCAACCAGGGATTAAACCCGGGCCCTCGCAGTGGTTAAGAATCCACCTACCAATGCAGGGGACACGGGTTTGATCCCTGATCCGGGAAGATCCCACATGCCGTGGAGCAACTAAGCCCGTGCGCCACAGCTACTGAGCCTGTGCTCTAGAGCCCGCGAGCCACAACTACTGAGCCCACGTGCTGCAACTACTGAAGCCCACGCGCCTAGAGCCAGTGCTCTACAACAAGAGAAGCCACCGCTATAAGAAGCCTGTGTACCACAATGAAGAGTAGCCCCCGCTCGCCGCAGCTAGAGAAAGCCCACACTCAGCAATGAAGACCCAATGCCACCAAAAATAAATAAAATTAAAACAAAAAATTCTATAAACCCGGGCCCTCGGCAGCGAAAGTGCGGAGCCCTAACCACCGGGCTACCAGGGAATTCCCTAAACCGATTGTTTTTAATCTTTTCTTTTCAGGGCCATAAAACTCTTTGAGAATATGATGAAAACTCCTGCTGTAAGCTGAGAAACTCTCTCTCTCTTTCCAGTTTGTGTAGGAAACAATCTGACTGATTCTAGGCACAATTTCTGATTAGGACAAAGTAGCTTTTTTAGGGCCTCCCCAAGGCCTTACACTGGTTGGTTTCTTTTTCCTGGGTCCTCAGAGCTAGAAATTATTTGAATTAGGCTTTCTTCAAATCAACTTGAGGAAAGTTTGGTTTTCAGGAGATGGGCCAGGCCGGGAGAAAGAGCCCTCTTGGTAATAGTCTTGCTGAAGCAGGCAAATGGAGGTGCCCTGCTCTGTCTTCTGTCATTATCCTTTTACAGTTTTTCCTCCTCCATCCATTCTAGACGATGGGCACCGTGCGTATTTGCATGCCCACACCGGTTCACAGTATAGACCACTCAGACACTTTTATACTACATACATAAAAATAACAAGACAAAGCAAGTTGTCTTCCCTCCTTCAACATACAAAGCTTGCTGTTGCTTTTTTATGACCTGTTTTCCCCTTAACGGCTGTCCTTGAACGGTCATCTTTAATTTTTCTTTGGATAAAAAGGAAGAAAAAGGGCTTATGGCCCTTGCCCCCAATGTGTGGTTCTAGTTCCATGTTTAAAGGCAAAGATAGGTCCTCTGGTAAAGTTCCAGTGGCCACGTACCTCCAATTCCATCTTCTAAGCCATTCTTCACACTGTCACCATTATTCAACTTCACTAAGGACCTTATTAGGTCTGTATTAGAGGTCCAAAGACGAGAGTCTTGGCTATAATGGAGCTAACAGTCTACTGCTAGAGAGGTTTTTTGTTTGTTTGTTTGTTGTTTTTTTGACAAATAAAAAGGTATATATTTAAGGTGTACAACGTGATGTTTTAATACATGTATACATTGTAAAATGCTTACCACAATCAAACTATTTAACATATCCATCACCTCCCATAGTTACCGTTTGTGTGTGTGTGTGTGATGAGAATACTTGAGATCTACTCGTTTAGCAAATGTCAAGTATACATTATTATTAACTATAGTCACAATGCTGTAGATAGGGTCTCTAGAACTCATTCATTTTATAACCAGAGGTTTGCACCGTTTGATCAATATCTCCCCATTTCCCCACCCCCCAAACTTTGCTAATCACCACTCTCCTTGGGAGGTATTTTTTTAAAATAACTGTCATTTTTCAGCTCAAAAACCTTCAGAGGCTTGATAATGGCTACAGAATATCCAGGCTCCTCAGCATGCAAATCTAGGTCCACTGTGAATTTACCTCCACCTACCTTTTCAGCCTCATCCTCCTTTTCTCTCCCTTCATGCACTATCTGCCCAGACACGCTGAACTTCAGATCAGAGAACATGGTACAAAACTGATGCTTCTTTGCTTAGGTGGTTTCCTGACACTGCTCACCTGAATCCTAATCTCAGTAGTACGTAATGGGTGCTGATTAAATATTTGTTAGGTCAACTGAATGAATGAATACAACAGTGGAAGGGAGGCGGTTTAAGGCTTAAAACCAGTGGAAAGGAAGGATAAAACTCAACATTAGGAACTGAGCACTGGGATTAAACTCAGGACGATCGGATTTTTATTTGGAGTTTACAGAGTGGAAGAGGATTGAGTTTCTATACTAGCATACATCTCACCCATTGTACATTGCAGTATCGTCAGAGGAGATCAGATATTATCAGGAAATTATCAGGAAAGAGGGTAAGGTTAGACTTAAATATGAATTCATCTGATATTCAGCTAGGTAGAAACAAAGAAAAACTATAATACCGTGCAAAGAGCTAGTGCTTGATAGGCATAGAAACAATTATTTGTTGGTTGTTAATTTCAGAAATATGAAGCATCTGTCACTTGAACTGCAGCTGAAACGAAGCAAAATGTAATTCCCGGGGGGCACTGCCAAGGCTTGTAGGAGACCCAGGAGGATCTGAGAGCGGAGCTCTCAAACGAAAGCCTCCATCTTTTTCATGCACTGCCCACTGCTCTCACCTCTTTGGGTTCGTCTTTCTCTTCAAGCCTCCGGCACTGGTGTTGCCGTAGTTGCTGTTTCTTTGACTCTGTCTAGCCCCCACCCCTTTCAGTAGTCCAATCACCGTCTATAAACCTTTTCGCTGGCACCCGGGGTCTCTTAGGCAACAGTGTGTGGTCTCTTGATTGGCCAGGAGATCCTGGAGGGCTGGCTCCAAAATTGGGCACACGGATAAAAAGAAAAAGTGTGCGCGCCAAGAGGGTGGCAGGGACTGCAATCTCCCAATATAATGCTAGTACGAAGATGCAGCCGATCCTGAAATAAACAGCCTTAAAAGCCCTCATTCAAGACATAAGTGTGTTCCAAATCAGGCCAACCTACTGAGCATGCCCAGTTATATCGTTCTGGTCGCTCCAGGGTTCCAAAACGTCAACTCCATTTCTCCGGGTTTTAAGAGTGGCCAACAGGTAAAAGAAGGTTGGAGGAAAAAGAATTCTAGAGAGGTTCAGTGAAAGAATAGCACCTGCACACAGGAAGTGGAAGAACGTGGGAAAATTGCCCAACACACAAACTCGCAAATGCTTCACCATGACTTTTAATTTATTGGATTAAAGAATTCAGGCCGACTGACGGATACACCAGGGAACCAGCAGATGGCATGCCTTAATAAGAATAGCTCCAAATTTGGGAAATTTTAGGATCAGTCTAATTTAATTAAATTTGTGGAGCATCCACCATGTAATGAGAGGCGGAGTGAGAATGCAAGGATAAAAAAAGAAATCTAATGAGGAAACCTGGAAAATGCAATGTAGAAATAACTACCGTAAGGACCACAGTGATAACTACTGTGATAGAACTATAAACAAGTGTTAGAGAAAAACAAAACATTCAACATTTCAGAACGGAGCTTCTCTGGTAAACGTAAAGCAGTTCTTATGGGCAGCAGCTAAACAAATTAGAAAAACAAAAAAGACTTTTTCACTAATATTTCCTAAAATAGATTAAAATGTACTCCAATGCAAACAAATGTAAACTGTTTGTATCGTTTCATAGTTTTGAAATAGGCAGCATTTGTATATCTCCCATTTAAAAAGAAAATCAAAAGTGAAGCTCATAGAGGTTGTTGCTTTCCGTGAGTTGACAAAGGATCAGTAAGTGGCCAAAATGAAATTAGAACCTAGGTTGTCTGAATTCCAGCCTAGTGGTTTTTCCACATGATCAGGTTGTATGTAAAATGAATAAACAAAGCCTTTTTGCAGGGGCAGAGGCCTGGGGGAGGTAGGTAGATGCAGTACTAAATTACCGTGTATTACCAGTTAACATGTATGGTTTCAAGACGGGTTCATCCAGAAAGAGACCAGTTTTAACAACATGCTGGTAGAGTGCTGTGTCTCTGTGAAGTTCCCGCTCATTAAAGATTTTCTACTGGTGGTTACAGCATTGAATGAAAGAGAGATGGGTTTAAAGAGAGCAGAACATTTTATCCCTGTTAGAGCTGAGTATTTTTATCCATGAAAATAAGGTCCCTTTCTTCGATCCTCTCAACCAGCACCCTCTAGACCTCTCCTTGATCAGCCCTTCATCAGTCTGACTTCTGACCCTCCAAGGCTGAACACCACCATTCACGCTGTGTTCATGGTGAGCGCATTGGCTCAATATCCTTGATAATTCAACATTACTTTTAAATGAAACATTTCAACATTTCAACCACAAAGAAAAGTTTAGAGACTTGCCTAAGAAACACCCTTGTCTCCCCACAGAGATTTTTTTAAATGTTAACATTTTGCTTCCTGTGTGTGATTAACAGTTGAAGCCCCTTTTGCATGCTTCCCAGATCTCATTCCCCACCCTGCTTGCCTAGAGGCAACCACTATCGTGAAATTAGTGTGTAGCCCACTAATCCACTTTTTATGCTTACTGTATATACATGGTTGACCTCATAAACAATACGTCGGTTTTAGAGAGCTATCATAATTTACATATCTTGTAGTTTGGTTTTTCCACTCAGTGTTCTATTTCTGAGATGTGATCATGTTGCTACATTCGGTGATAATTTCTACATCATTCCCACCTCCCGGTGTGAACCAAGATATGTTCTATGCCTGACAGCTTCAATGTGTCCGTGTGTAAATTGCATAAAAAATGTGCTAGCAGCACATCTCCAGAAGATCTGGAGGTACAAGGGATCTGGAAGTACATGAAGCAGGTCCACACAGATTTTCACAAATGCTCTTAGCTGCTTCACTCACTCTCGGTAGAGGCAGTGTTGGCTCCACAGGACACAATGACTTGCTAAGAATCAGCCTAAGGATCAATAGTATTTTTTTTTTTTTCAAATGTTACTGCACGAGTAGTTATTTATTAACGAAATTGAAAATGTCTCTTCAGATCTCTTTTATGATGCGCTTTCCCATAGCTCATCTTCTGACGTTCAACTGTATTTATGGCTGCCTCAGCTCAACATTTATCATTTAGGGAATACCTTTAAAAAAATTATGTTAAAATATACGAACCAAAATTTACCAACTTAACCAAGTGTACAGTTAAGTACATTCATATTGTGCGACAAGATCAAAATATTACTTTGTCCTGTGTGCTACCACAGATCAAAATGATGCCTGTGAAGTCTCGGTTGAAAACGGACGAAAAGGAAGAGAAAGGTAGGTAAAATAATGTAGGCAAAAAGAACAGTTTTGGCTTGAAATGAATCCAAACTCAGCCATTCAAACGCTGTGTGACTTTGGGTAAGTCATTTAACCTTTCTGGACCGTTCTTTTCCGCGTCTGAAAAATGAGAGGTTGGGTTTAGATGACTTCTGAGAAATCTTTCAGTTCTAAAATTACTTATGTAGAAAAAGCGAGGAGAAACGTTTCCTAAGGAGCAAAAGATGGGGGAATGCCACCGATCAACCACAAGCTCCACCTGCTAAGGTGCTGGTAAAGAAGATATAAACTGTTCACGGGCAGGTATCCTGTCTGCTCTGTTGTTTCAGCCTGGAGCTGTGCAACAGGCCAGTTGACTACCTCCACCTGAACCCAGTGCCACCCTCAGCAGCTGGTGACCCGCCTCTTAACCATCTCCAATTCCCGGGTCCCCGGGGGCACACTGGTTCTCAAAACAGGTCCGGGTAGTCTCGCAATACTAGCATCCCAGGCTTGAGAGATGAGAGTCGGCGCGCTGTCTCAGCAGCTTTGCAAAGCGGTTTATTTAAGAAAAACGCTTCCAGAGCTCGGAACGACTCCGTGGGGGATAGGAAGCGCCAGGCATCACCCGCGGCTCGAAGCCGGGAAAAACGAGGCGAGCGGAGCGGGTTTCAGGCAGCTGAGCTCAAAATGGGAACGCTCGGCCGCGCGTGCGCAGCGCGCCTGCGCCGTGCGTGCGCGCGCGCGCTCGCTCCGCTGGCCGCGCGCCCCGGCGCTCGCGAAAGCTCGCGGTCGCTCCGAGGCGCGCGCAGGCGGTCCTCCTTCGCTCCGTTTACCTGAGGGACCCGCGGCCACCCACGGCCGGCGCCGCAGCCCCCCAGGAGCCCGGCCCCGAGGTGTGAGGTGAGCCCCGGAGCGTGCGGCTCCCCCGTCCGGCTCAGCGGGAAGAGGGCTCGGGGAGTGTGGGGACTGAGGAGGTGCCGCCGCGGCTGCCCGCTCCTCTGTCTAACCCTATGCCGAGGAGCCACCAGCAGCCCCGGCAGCTCCTCCTCAGGGATCGTTATTCTCGTCGCGGCCAAAACAAAAGCCTTGGGTGCCGGGCTGTGGCGGGGTGTCTCGGGGCTTCTCGGGGTGGGCGGCGGGCCGGCGGGGCGCGGGGGAGCGGGGTTTGGGGCTGGGGGTTGAGGCGGACAGATGCTCGCGGACAGGATTAACCCTCTCGGTCCCGAGCTCGCGCTGGGCAACCTGTGCGAGTGTGGCCCGCGTTCCCTCCGCGCCGCCCCCGGCCCAGCCCTCCGCCTCGGTGGGCGCCGCGGGGGCGTGTGGCGCTCCGGGGCCGCCCGGGGCGTGGGTGGAGGACGCGGCCGCCGGCGGGGAGGACAATGCACCGAGGGCTGCGCGTCAGGGCGCGGGGGTCCGCCCGAGACCCGCGTCGAGGCTTCCCCGGGCCCGGGCGGCGTCTCAGCATCTGACCGGCCTCCTGTTTCCAGTCCTAAAAGTTGTTCCCTCCCCTCCCTCCCGTCAGTTCGCAAAGTCTGCTGCTCCCTCCCCGAGGCTTCCCCCGCTGCCCGCTTTGATGCTCCGTGTGTTTGCCCTGGGGTACCGCGGGGCAGCTCATCCATAGCCTCTGAAATAAAGCTGCTGTTAAAATACTTCAAGACGTTTTAGCAGCTTCCTAGAGGCTTTTGAAGAGTTAGGTGCCTCCTCAATAAGAGAAAGACGGCTGCTTCTTTTTTTTTCTTTTCTTTCTTTCTTTTTTTTTTTTCGAACAAAAGCACATGCCACTAATTCAGGCATAGGAGTCAACTTAAAGTTGCAAAATATCTGCTGTAGGAAAGAGGTCCGGTTTTTGGCCCAGAATTAAAATGAGAATTTGAATTTTGGTTTCCTTCTAAATTTAATCGGTTGGAGCAGCAGAGCAGACTAGCAGCTATGGAAATGAATAACTGCTATATAGAAACAGCCAAGCAAGATCTTATTTTATAGAAGTAGTTCTCATAGACCTGTCATGTTTATTTACAGGAATTTGGTTACTTGGCAAAGCCAGTACCGCAAGAGCAAGGAAACAAAGACCTGACATTGGGGATGTTACCTCCCTCTTCAGCCTTCTTTTAGCCTTTAGTGGTGTGCTGACAGTCAAAGGAATAGATCAATCAGTAGTTTGGTTATTAAGAAGCATTTACTCCTCAAGATAACGCTTTCCATCCGTACTTTTAAGCAAATCAATACCATCTTTTTCCTCCAGGGGAAAAAAAAAAAAGCATTTACTTGAACTACCTACCAAACCACAACATAGAGGTAATAAGACAGGAAAGTGGTGTAAAAGCTTAAGGGGGCAGGCTTGCAAGGATAGAGCTGAAGATAAAAGATAATTGAGATGCAGCCCTTCTCTTACCGGGTTGCCTTTTATTTAGTGGAATAACGTGTTCCTCCTCTACCCCCCAAGGGCTTTGAAACTATCAGGAAAATAAGGTAATTAGTAAAGCCTACCATCCTACCTTCTCTTTCCTCCTACTTCTTTTTTTTTTTCTTTTTCTTTTTCTCATCCACTAATATTCTCTACCTCCATATCTCTCTTGAATCTACCAGTGTCCCATTAATAAAAGAAGAAAGGACCGTAGGCTCTTTCATTCCTTTTTTCATCTTAGCTACTGTATTTCTCTGAGCTTTATTCTGTGCTGTGAACATTTAGGTGGCTTTTTCTTGGGAGTCCCATAATTGAGATATTTGAAGTAGGGAGGGTTGAGGGGAATATAATAGTAAAGTGCACATTCTTTCTTTGTATAGTACAATGTGAAAGCTTCATCATTGGGCAAAGAGAGGGGAGTTTTTAACTCACAATAAGTCCTCTGTTTCCCACTTGACAGGACAAAATGTCTCTCCCCAACTTAAATTTCATATTTGTTAGTAAAACTATGAGATTTTATACTGAAAACTTATTCTGAGCATATTAGTTTGTTGATGTTAGGCTGCTATTGACTTTATTTTCTTTAAGAGACAGGTGGTAGGAAACAGTTCTTACCACATCTTTACCTTCTTTCGCAGGGGAGAGCAGTGTTGGCCTCAGGTTTGTTTTTTTTTTAACCCCTAAAACTCTAGAATTAGGGCTGCTTAAAGCTGCAGCTGCCCACATAAAGAGCAATAGTGCAAATGAAAAGCAAGACTTTGAAATATGTACGAGAGATTGTTCAGTGTAGGTTTGCCTAAAGATGTGTAGCAGGGTCTTGAGGAAAGAAATGAAGGTTTTTAATAGTGGCATTTCCATAAGGCTAGGAATAAATGTTTGAAGAGTAACAACTCTTCATTGGCTAGGAAGCAGTTTTAACTGACTATTGCATCAAAAATGATGGATCTCTCTTTGAATTCCAATTTGTTATACTGAGAACTAGCGACAGTTTTGGTGGATCCAAGGAATTCACTGCAAATGAAGGTTGAGATAAATATAACTAGGCTAGTCGGCTAAAAAAAAATCCTGGTCCCCAAATTTTATCTCACTGAACTAATTTTATAGTCAAAGCATACAACCATGCTAAAGGGGAAAAAAAAAAATCAGGGGCTTGATATTAGAGCATTTTCTGAACAAATTTTAATTGAAAAGGGAAGCCAGGCTGGAATGTCACCTGATTTTTTTTTTTTTTTTTAGTCCAGAATCTGGCCATCTTTTAACTTTCCAGTTTTGTTTTTAGATTAGTTTTAAAAGATCTTCTGCTTTCTTTAGTCTTAAAAGTAATGTATAATTTGTAAAATGGACTGGATTTTGATGCCTACCATTCATTTTAATTTTGAACTTAGATGTATTTGTTTTTCCTGTGTTTGTTTTTCTTTCTAAGCCCTATCGCTGAGCACACTGGAAGATTAGATTATCTGTTGTAATCAGTAGATGACAAGATGAACTTTAAAAATTACAGAGATGAAGTAGGACGGAGATACTCTGAGATTAATAGGAATCTAGGACCTATGAATTAAGTATGGAGGTGTATAAATTTTCTTTTTACAACCAGGAAACAGTATTTCGAGAATGAATTTATTTTTTAAGTAATAAGATATGGAAAACAAAAGGCCAAAAACTACATGGGTTTTAGGAAAAGGAACCTAACACTTAGAGCAGTGAGTATGCTCTGAATGTATATTTTGCTCTCCAACAAGACAGTAATTTACTTGAGAGAAGAAACTCTTTAGAGGTAGTCATTGCTAATCCTTGTAATGCATTCTTGGAAAACTCCTCTGAAAGAAGACAAGGAATATTTCTCCTGTTCCCATTGCAGCCACTGTATTTGAGGCAACCTTTAGATGGTATTTCTGAATTGGAAATGCAAAATGTTATCTACATTTATAGAGTGTCAAGAAAATTAAATCTAAGCTGAGAATGATGAACCAGATCACTTTCTGTACAGAAAGTGTGAATTGGAATAGAATTGCTGAACATAATCTTTTGTTGCAGGACCCTCTTGACAAGCCCTCAGGGCCCACTGTTGTCATTGTTTCTTTGGGGATTCAGCCTGCTTTCCTCTTCACAGTTGCCATCTCCTGCTTTTCCCACTTGAGTTCTTTGGGTCTGGCTTTGTAGCCAGCCTGGGAAGACAGTCTTCCAAGATTGCATCCCCTTTATTGCTGTTCTTCAGGACAAATACTCAGCTTATTTTAAGGGCTTTTACTTTCTATCATCAAAAGAAAACTGGTAAATTGGGTAATACCAGATTCCTGATGTTACACATTGATAAAAATTGAAGTGTATGTTTAAATGTATCTATTCCATTTTGTTTTGTGATGAAATGATAATCAAGTAGCTTAATCTGAAATCAGTTTTCCATGTTATCTTATATTGCTCTGTAGAGAAGGGAATGTGCCTCTTTTCTCAGGGTTAGGGCATGAACAACTGTTGCCATATCGCTCACTTTTTACTGGGCCCTGCCTCCTGAGGCTGTTCACTCCAGTTATGCTAATCCAACAGTTCCCTTTATTCAGCGGAGATTCTGCAGATTCTTATAGTAAAAAAATATAATATCAGTAAGAATGCCAGAAGGACTTTTAACCTTTATTTAATGAGTTGCTATATTTTGGCAGTATCTCTTGGGGTCCCGAATCTTCTCTGTGTCCTGCTGTCTGGAACTTCAACTTACAGCTTTTCCAAGGATGATTCTACCTTAGGAAGAATGACTGTTGCTAGCCATACTCACATGATCCTGATTAGAAGCAGGTATTTCATTATGTTATTTAAAAGCAGTTTAGAATACATATCAAAAGTTTTTTTTAAAACTGTGTATAACAACATTTGATTCAGCTGATAAGTGATCTGATTTTTTTCAATATTGAAAATCAGTTTTTGACTCATACTATGTTGATCATCAGTTTTTTTGCTTTTCTTACTACCTACAGTAGGACAGTTTTGTGTCCCTTGGCTTGTTGCTGAATTAGCAGCCAATAAATCAGTGATTCGGCTAGTATTCTTGTCAGCTAGTCAGCACACATTTATAGATTTAGCAGAGTTAAATTATCCCATACACAAATAATATACGACAGATTTTTAAATAAAATTTTAGCATTTATAATATTTTATTTATTTATTTTTTGTTTTCGTTTTTTGGCCACACAGCATGCGAGATCTTAGTTCCCCAACTAGGGATGGAACCCTGTGCCCCCTGCAGTGGAAGCGCGGACTCCTAACCACTGGAGTGCCAGGGAATTCCCTATAATATTTTATTTTTAAACAACTGAAATAGTTTTATTCTGTTCTGTGTATGTATCTTTTTGACAAAAGTGGGATATATATATATATATATATATATATATGCTGTTTTGCAAACCATTTTTAAATTTTATTTTGTACTTATTGTTACTGTCTTACCATGTCAACATATACAGATCCTGCTCATCATTTTTAGTGAGTATATCATGTATTGGTTGTACCATAGTTTAACCAGTTACTTATTGGTAGACTTATAGGTTGCCTCTGGTTTTTATTTTATAAACAATGTTGCACTAACATTTTGGTTATACATCATGTGTACTTGTGTTTACTTTTTTTTTTTTTTTGATTTATTTTTGGCTCCATGGGTCTTCGTTGCTGTGTGCGGGCTTTCTCTAGTTGTGGCGAGCTGGGGGCTGCTCTTTTTTGCGGTGCGCGGGCTTCTCATTGTGGTGGCTTCTCTTGTTGCGGAGCACAGGCTCTAGGGCGCGCAGGCTCAGTAGTTGTGATGCACGGGCTTAGTTGCTCTGCAGCATGTGGGTTCTTCCCAGACCAGGGATCGAACCCATGTCCCCTGCACTGACAGGCAGATTCTTAACCACTGCGCCACCAGGGAAGTCCCTGTGTTTACTTTCTTAGAATAAATTATAGACTAGGTTTGCTTTATCAGATTGTACACATTTTAAGGGCTTTTGATGTACGTAGCTGTTTTTTTTGAAATACCAACTAGTTTACATTCCCACCAGTAGTATTTGAAAGTGGGGAATTCCCTGGCAGTCCAGAGGTTAGGCACTTTCACTGCCATGGCCTGGACTCAATCCCTGGTGGGGGAACTAAGATCCCACAAGCCACACGGCCAAAAAAAAAACCATAGTGTTTGAAAGTGTTGGAATGTTGAAAATGTTCTTTTCCCTGCACCCTCTCCTATACTGTGTTCTATTATTCTTATTTTGCCTATCTGATTGGCAAAAATGTTATATATCATGTTCACGTTTTTAGTAGTAAAGTTGAATATCTTTTCATGTGTTTGTTGGCTATTTGTATTTCTTTTGTAAATTTATGTCTTTTTCCCATTTTTCTATTAAAGTATTCTTTATCTGCTTTTTAAAAAATTCATTGTATGTATTACTTTTGCTAAGTACACAATTACGTACAAATATCCTATACTCTTAAATTTCTCTATTTTAGGATAGCATTTCTCAAAATATGACTTATAGATCACCTGTAACAGAACCTGAGATAATCATTAGAATGCATATCATTTTCCAGAGGTTCAGATTTCTTAGACTTATGGGGGAATCTGTGAATCTGCTACACATTAAGATTAGGGCACCTCTGATTTGGGGGAAATATAAATTCTTTAAGATTTTTACTATTCCTATTTTTCTTTTTGTCTCACGGCATTCCACTGTTTTTTTTTTCTTATTTATTTTAATAATCATAAACTACTCTTGATGTGTTAAGATTATACCCCAGCCTAACATAATAATTTTACAAAAATGTTTTGATATGTGGAAATATTTTTTTTATTTTTTGGCTGCGTTGGGTCTTTGTTGCTGTGCGCGGGCTTTCTCTGGTTGTAGCGAGTAGGGGCTACTCTTCGTTGTGGTACGCAGGCTTCTCATTGTGGTGGCTTCTCTTGTTGCAGAGCACGGGCTCTAGGTGCATGGGTTTCAGTAGTTGCAGCATGTGGGCTCAATAGTTGGGGCACACAGGCCTTAGAGTGCAGGCTCAGTAGTTGTGGCGCACGGGATAGTTGCTCAGTGGCATGTGGAATCTTCCCGGACCAGGGATCAAACCTGGTGTCCCCTGCATTGGCGGGTGGATTCTTAACCACTGTGCCACCAGGGAAGTCCTGATATATGGAAATTTGAATGTCGTAGTACATAAAGGAAAGCACTTTTGTAAGGTGGTGGGAAGCCTTGCTTGTAAATGAGGCAAAAGGATTAATTGAGAGAAAAACAAGTAAATAGAGTAGGCAGAAGTATAAGGGGGTTTCTCATCTAGTTTCAAAAACCCAATGAGCTATTGCTTAGTTTCTCCCTCAAGTTTTATGTGGTAGTCTTCTTTGAACCATATATTTGAAACCCATACTGCTTGAAAAATAGATTAGTCTAAATGAAATTTTTGAAATTCTTATTGTTATATACATATTCAGTAGGGAGCAATGTTCCCTTTAATTTTTTTTTTTTTAGATGCAAGCAGATGAACATGCTGCATAAGCAGCAAACTACAAAGATGGAACTTACATGGATGTTTTAATACTGTAACCAAATAAAGCTTTCAGTGGTTATTTGACACATTTAATGATATGCATAATTGTTACTGTGCTGCATGGTAATTAAGCTTAAATATGAATGACTGTGTTTATTATCAGTTTTCTATAGCCAGACATCACATTTTTGGGACCAGCTTGAAGGAGGAAAATATATGGCAGGCCAAGAAGCTTTTGCAAATATTTCTGGTTTAGAGATTTCAGTATTAGAGAGATTAGATGTTTGGGGCCGGGATTGCTTGTATCTTTAGTGTTCCTAATTCTGGAGGCCACAGACTTTCCTTTTCCCTTCCACTACTCAAGACCATATACTAGGGGGAGAAATTGGGACGATTCAGCCATGGCTTTACTTTCTCCAAATAGTTTTTTCTGCCTAGTAATTAAAGCTTGGGTTGCAGATGTCCCAGTCATCGATAGTCAGTGCACAAAGGACAGTTTCCTTCCCTGCTTAAGCCAAACCAGTTCCAGGTCTCAAGGTCTAAGCTGTCACGGGCCGTAGTATATATTTAAGTTGTCTGTTAACCCGGGTCTCTGAGAATTTCTGAACCTTTCTTTTTCATGTTTTCCCAATCTAGGCTGTCTACTGCAAACAGAAATATCTAATATCTATGAAACAAAATGAAATAAAAGCAAATTTAACATCATTATGAAACCAAATGAAAGTATGATAGCTTAGAATATGCTTTTTTCCTGCCAGACCTGCCTTCCACTCCACCTATACCCTTCCAGCCCCAAATGAGATGCATAGTTTTGCCCCTGGAAAAGTAGTGTCAGGTCAAAGATTCTAAAACTTGGAAGAAACTATAACTGGGAATCATTCCTGTTCCTGCTATAACTTTCTAGGGATGATTTCTATTCTCTGAAACTTGGCTGTGTGTAATGAAGCATTTGTTGGTCAAATGTTTCTACATCTATGGTACTAAATTTTTGTACTGTCTAAAAGGATGAAGTAATGTTGGGAAAATGTCCTGATACTACTTTTAGAATCTTTGCCAGTTCAGTATTGGTTGGTAGTAGTCTTTGTATCAGCTGTTATTCAGCAATAAAACTACCTAATGTTTGATGTTGCTTTACCTTTTATAGAGTACTTTTACATTCATTACTTCGTAATTCACTCATAAATCATCTTTGGGAGGTGCTATTTTCAGGAAGGAAAGTTCTGAGCTCAGAGAAGTTAAGCAACTCAAAGAGCTATAAAGAGGCTTGAATCCATATCTTTCTATTTATTTATATTTTACATCTTTCACAGATACCATCTGCCAAATCATTTAATGTAAAAACTGCACTATTAATGATTAAAACACATATAATAAAATTTAAATTAAATAACTTAGGTTATAAGTGTGGCAGATATTTAAATAAAATTTAGGACAACAACATACAGATTTTTCAAAATGGATCAATTATGTCTTGTGACAAATGAAAAATTGCCATCATAGATGGGAAATTTCCCATCATAGATGGGAAATTAAACTATATGTTATATAGGCAACTGAGGGAAGAAAATTTGCCTTGGTTATGTATTACGTTAGTATATCTATACCATAAATTATAAAGTAGAAAAACTATACTATATCTTTATGAAATACCCATGTATTTTATCTGTTAGGTCAGTATTATATCTCTCATCAAAGATTTTTTTTTTTTTAATTTCTCTTTCTGGTAGTTCATTGTTAGTGTATAGAAACGCAACTGATTTTTGTGTACTGATCTTGTATCCTGCAACTTTACTGAGCTAATCAAAGATTTTACTATCAAGTCCATAATATTTTGAGAGGAAATGACTAATTTCTCCCATTTTTAAAAAATTTCTTTTCAGATATTTCAATCAAAGGAAGAAATAGCTCTTCTCCTAAGATGGAATCTGTTGTTTGGGAATGTGGTTGATCAACTTGATATGTTGGCCAAGTGGTGCCCTGTGTAATAAAATGAAAAGAAGAGGCAAGATGATGTCATTTTCCCATATTGTGAAACCAAAAACAAATGCCTTTTGTGAGACCAAGTTAACAAACCTCTGACGGTGCAAAGAGTATTTCTGTTTGAAGAACTTAACAGAAAGATAGAAGAAGTACTTTCAAGTTGAGACCTGCAAGTGTACAAAGATCCAAAATACATATTGAGAAGGCCTGATCATCTGAGTCTCATTCAGTCGAGGAAGCATGGCTATGAGTTGGATCGTCTTCATTCTGTGGCCCTTGACTATGTTTGTGGGGCATATAGGTGGGCACAGTTTGTTTTCTTGTGAACCTATTACCTTGAGGATGTGCCAAGATTTGCCTTATAATACTACCTTCATGCCTAATCTTCTGAATCATTATGACCAACAGACAGCAGCTTTGGCAATGGAGGTAAGACTTGATCTATTATTTGACATGTCGTAGAAAATGATTCTTGTATTGCCCTGTTAAACCAATCTAATGAATGTGTCTGATAGACAACAGGAAAATAATGTTGTTTTTAACTACATCTTGTACATTACAAAGTTATGTATTTAGGTTCAAACTCTAATGGATTGAAAATTTCATGTTTGGGGAATGTTACTCATCTTAGTTTTCAGACATTATTCTTTTATAAAGAAATTTGAAACACTGGAACTTGGGCGATAATAGCCATTCAGAAGTTTAAAATTGTCCAAGTTATGATATGATTACATCTTTTCTATTATTTGATAATAAAACTTTAAAGAACAGACTATACTAACAGTACTCATAATTCAGTTACTAAACATTGAAGGTAACATGATTTTGAAAATGGGTTCTTTTGTTCAGCCTTAAGGCTGGTGGTTTACAGTATCTGAATTTTCTTAAATACTTAAAATGATTTCCTGGTCTTACCATGTTCACATCAATTTAAGAAAAGTAATTTCCGAGTAACGGAAAAGGTTTTCTTGTGTGAATTATCTGTTCTTGACCCGTCAGGACTTTATGAAAATTGGTTGCCTTACTTGAATTTTTCTAATGATAATTCTTTAGGCACTATTTAATTATTTTACCTTAGAAACTATGACAAATTAATGGATATAGTTAATAATAGGTTTAAGTAAGTACATACATGTTTCAGTAGTGGTTTTAGAATTATGGACAAAGATACGTTTACCAGATAAGAACTAGGAGGCAGTAAACTGTGGCAATAAGAGGTGAAGGCTTTGGTGTTGTACAAACCTGGGTCTGAATTCTAACTCTGCCACTTTCTATCTGTATTACTTTGGGCAGGTTATGTGAACTTCCTTACCGTAGTTACTTTGCTTGTAAAATAGAGTTAACACTTTGTAAGGTACAAAATGAAGCATGTATAACGTACTTGGCACAGTACTTTTGGAGTAAGTTCTCTTAAAAGTGATAACTTTTACCATTTTCCCATATTCTAATATTAATGTGGATACATAATACATAGAATTTACAGAGAATGTTTTTTGTACTTTAGTCTTTAATCCATTGTTACAGTGCTTTTAACAAATTGAAGACTACGTGTTTTGGAATTCTTCATTTTATAGTAAAATTCAAAGGTTCATTACATCCAAGTAGACTAACATAAATCTGTCTGGGAAATTTTGTAGAAAGATTATTATTCATAGATTTTGAAATGTGGAGGGCATCTTATATATTCCAAATATTTGAAAATATTATAGAGGTTGAATAAAACATTTCTGCTCTTCCTCTGACCACACAAAGTCTAACTGGTAAAGAGAGGTTTGGTATAGACTGTCCGAATAGGATATATGAAAATGGATATTGGTTTAATATAGTAATTCGGTTCCAGGCATGGTAGTCCCTGTTGGGTATTAAAGCTATCAGTTCTCTCACAAAAAAACTGAAGTAGGAATACCTTTGTTTCTAGTATCATTATCAGTCAGTAGAACTCCTTTGGAAGGCAAATAGAATTGTAAGAAATAAGTCATAAAGATATATGTACTGATTGGGTTTAACTTTTGGCTCTGCCATATAGTAGCTTTCAGCCTTTGGGCTTAAGTCACCTAACATCCCTGTGAAAATCATTTGTGAAAAGGCACTAATAACAGAAATACTTTCAAGGGCTGTTAGGATTAAATGAGAGATTTAAGTAGCTAGCACAATGCATGACACACAATAGGTGATCCACAAATGTTAATTCTATTCCAAATTTCATTTCTAAGTGACCCTAGAGAGAAAGTACTAGAAAGATGATGTGTATTTGTTTCACATGAACTTGCATCTCTAGTTGTGGGCTCCTGGGGCACTCATAATGATGGCATGGTGAGCTGTCTCTGCTCTCTTCTCAAACATGCCCATATAGTCTAGATATTTTACTGGCAGTGAGATTGCATCTGTTTGAATTCCTCACATTCTAGGGAGAGAACCTAAATGAGTAATAATTTGTAAGAGAAGGCTCTAGTGATATGAAGTAATTAATGTCGGGGATAGTTGCTTGGTTGTCACATCAGGACAGTGATGCCACTGACAGAATCATCTGACAGTTTGAGAGTGTAAAGTTTCTGTAACTGCAAAGGATGTGGAAATTCAGTCAACACAGCATACTTCCAAATGGAAGGAAGGATTCTTGCGTCCTTACAAGGACGTATATCTGCTGATGACACCCTCCATCTCTGATCCAGGAAATTGGATCAGCTTGCCAACTTTTAGTGAGAGTGAGTAATTGGAACAAGTAATCCCAGCACATTCTTGAGTGTTTACTGTGGGAGTGGATGAATTGAAAGACAGTTTCCTAGGTGTAGCATCTTTCAGCAGACCCAGGCTTCAAGCCTGCCTAGCGTCCATTCCTTTACTGATGCTTGGTGAGTCAGAATGAGTGCTTGGAATGAAACAGCATATGGTATTGAGCTAGGGATGCCACAGATGAGAGAAACAGCATAATTTGGGTTATTTCAAATTTGCTTATTATTTTTCACAATCAACAGGTTAGATGTTCTTTCATTGTATATAGAGAATTCCTAGTCTGTACTTTCATTGAAATTGGGGCATGTTCAAATAAATGGGTTTATTAAGTTGTAAAAGAAGATCCTTGTTAGTATGTTTATTTCTCTACCCTACCTTACAAAACATGTACATCTGTACACAAACACACACATTAAATTTTTGTAAGTTCTTAACTTGATATCTCTCTTTTCCCTCTGAGTATTGTGGCTTTTGATAGAAAAAATATTTTCGCATTCCTGAGTTTCCCAAACCATTTTGAACTGTCCAAATGGCTAAGTAAATTTTTGGGAGCTGTCCAGCATGGACAACGAATTGTCAGCAGATTGTCAGTAACTATCTTTACGAACCTACACGTTATCAGGTATTTATGACTTTAGTGGTAATAAAAGAGATCTGAGCAGCTGTTTCTCCTATATTGAATAATTAAACCCAGTTGAATGGGAAAGAACAGTTTAGTGAAAGAAGCACTAAAACAGGGATAGAAGACTTGTATTCTGCCACTAATTAGTTTTGTAACTCCTTTGTGTTAGTTTCTTCTAGGAAGTGAATATTTTCCCTATCCATTTTTCAAAGTTGTTTTAAGATCAGATGGTACAAGTGATGTGTATATTAAAGAACTTTGAAAAGTTAAAGTGCTGTGTGAATGCAGAGCATTTTTCTTTGTTGCTTGTCACCCTGTTTAGTTTCAGTTAGACTGTGGAATAAGCAATCTTTAATTTCTTTGGGAGGGGTTGATTGCTTGTCCTTTTTTTTTTTTAATTGAAACTAAACCACTGTAGGATAATCAGAGGTAAAACTCCTGGATGGTTCTTGCTTGCCTCCATTTCCTGTTTTCTTTTGTAATTCTCATTAAAGATTTTCTTATAGCATGGGAAACTGGCAGGGGCGTAGAGCCTAGTGGGAACATACAGCCTAAAAGCCTGAACATTCTTGGTATCCTTTATGGCTCATTAAGAACAAAGCATGTTTGAACCATTCTCCCAGTTATCCAAGCTCAAATTTTAGCCTTTTGTTTCCCCCTAACACTTTTTTAAAAATATGTATTTATTTATTTTATTTTTGGCTGCATCAGGTCTTAGTTGCGGCATGCGGGATCTTCGTTGTGGCACGTGGGATCCTCCGCTTTGGCACGCAGGCTCCTCCTTGTGGTGCGCGGGCTCTGTAGTTGTGGTGCGTGGGCTCCAAAGTGCTTGGGCTCTCTAGTTGTGGCCCGTGTGCTCAGTAGTTGTGGCGCACGGGCTTAGTTGCCCCTCTGCATGCAGGATCTTAGTTCCCCTACCAGGGATCAAACCCGTGTCCCCTGCGTTGGAAGGCGGATTCTTAACCACTGGGCTGACCACCAGGGAAGTCCCTCCCCATAACTTTTTATTATGGAAAATTTCAGTTATATATTGATAGAAATGTATGGAGTGATATAATGAACACCACATACCCATCATCCAGCTTCAAAAATTATCAACACATAGCTAGTCTTGTTTCATTTATGACTGCACACCCACCTGGGTTACTTTAAAGCAAATCCCAAACACCATAATTTCATCCTTAAATATTTCCATATATATCTCTATAAAGTAAGGACTCTTTCAAAATATGTAAACATCATACCTGTATCACTTCCTTGGTATCATCAAATATACAATTAATGTTTAAATTACTCTTAGAATTTCACAATTTTTTTTATAGTTGACTTTTCAAATCAGAGTTCATGCAGTGCATTCAATTGATGTCTCAGTTTATAGTTTCTCCTTCCCTTACCCCTCTCCCTTTTTTCTTGTAATATGTTTGCCCTATTTTTCATAGTTTTTATTTTGCAGATTGCATCCCTGTGATGTTATTTACCATGTTCCTCTGTCTCTGTTTTTGTTTTTGTTTTTGTTTTGGAAGAATACTTCATAGGCACATAATGTCTGCTTGTTACTCTTTGTAATTTTAGCAGCCATCGATCATTTCTTAGGTCAATAATTTTATTACGGGTTTGCAAGATGGTGATATTCTAATTCTGTCATTCTTTATTTCTCAGCCAGACTACTTTATAAACAGAAACTTCCGCTTTTTGACTATTGGACTATTAAGTTACTCTTGTGTTCAGTTTTTATAAGAAAGACAGGATAAATATTTGATTGTTTTCCTTTGTTTATTAGTTTTTAGGATAATAAATTGATTCACAAGAATCTTTCAAAAGTGACTAATGAGGTCTTTTTTTTCTTTTTAAGTATCATTATGAACTCATGGATTTTTACCATATTTGATGTGTTTCAGTCCATTGCAATTATTATTTTATTAGGGCTCAAGTTGTTCTGTCTTTGGTAGTGGGAGCCGCTTCAAGGTAGCTCCTAAGTGTATTTGACACTACCCTAGTGGTTTCTAATAGCTTCCTTGCTTTCTGGTATGATCCAACCTCATTTCATAAAATTCTGCCTTAGACCTTGAATTATCAGTTTTTTTAGGGAGCACTGGTTCCTTTTAGTTGGAAAGGATTTTCACGGACTGCTATCTGGGTGTTACGCTGATAGATACTAGGTTAGTCATTTTTAGGCCTTTTCATGGACAGAGCTAGGAAATACTTTTTTTAAAAAGAAAGTACAGGGCTTCCCTGGTGGCGCAGTGGTTGAGAATCTGCCTGCTAATGCAGGGGACATGGGTTCGAGCCCTGGTCTGGGAAGATCCCACACGCCGCGGAGCAACTAGGCCCGTGAGCCACAACTACTGAGCCTGCGCATCTGGAGCCTGTGCTCCGCAACAAGAGAGGCCATGATAGTGAGAGGCCCGTGCACCGCGATGAAGAGTGGCCCCTGCTTGCCGCAACTAGAGAAAGCCCTCGCACAGAAAATGAAGACCCAACACAGCCATAAATAAATAAATTAATTAAAAAAAAAAAAAAGAAAGTACATCATGAGTTTATACTGATACTTGCAATTAAATACTATTGCAGAGTTTTTATTTAACAGTTTTAAATTTTATTTTTGTTTCTTCTCTTATACTGAAACCTTATTATATAGAGACATTGTATAATTTCAGAATAATAGCAATATTATTACTAACAATGTAATTACTGAAAGCAGTTTTAGATTTCTTTCTACTTCTTTTAGTCCTTAGGGATGTATTTCACCAAGGATGTACAGTCAAATTACTGTGTTTTAAGTTACTTTAGTACTTCTCTGTTTGGTTTAATTCAATGCACAATTTAGGTTTGTGTTTCATTTTGATTTTAAAGAATGACTTAAAAATTTTTTTTTTGCTTAAGTTTGTTTTATAATTATGTTTCAGAACTTTATATATAGGACAAGGTACAATCAGAGAAGTCTAGTTTCTGGCCCTCTCCCCTCTACCTTATTCTTTCCTTCCCTTAGGGAGTAGTCTTTTTTTTAAAGATTTTTTGTTTATCCTTCCATTAAAAATTATAAATATAACAATTATATAAAATGTTTATACACTATCTGTCTATATTTATATATTCTTTCACTTTCCTTTGATATAGTGTCATACTGTTTGTTTTCTCTACCTTGCTTTTTTCACTTAACAGTATATCCTGGATATTCCATAGTAGCGTTAATAGATATTCCTCAAAAAGATTTCTTTAATTATGACAAAATATACATAACATAAAATTTACCATTCCGATCTTTTTTGGGTTTTTTTGGCCGCACCGTGTGGCCTGCGGGATCTTAGTTCCTGACCAGGGATTGAACCCCTGCCCTTGGCAGTGAAAGCACAGAGTCCTAACCACTGGACAGCCAGGGAATTCCCCCATCCCAACAATTTTTAAGTGTACAGTTCAGTGGCATTAAGTACAGTTGCCTTGGTATGGCATCACACTATCCTTGTCCAGCACTTTTTCAGCTTCCAAAACTAAAATTCTGTACCCATTAAACAATAATTTCCCATCCTCCCGTTCCCCAGTCCCTGGCAACCACCATTCTTTCTTTCTTTTTTTCTTTCTCTCTGAATTTGACTACTCCAGGGAACTCCCCAGGGGTCCAGTGGTTAGGACTTTGTGCTTTTACTGCTGCGAGCCCAGGTTCAGTCCCTGGTCGCGGAACTAAGATCCCACAAGCTGGGCCGCTTGGCCAAAAACAAAAAAAAATTGACTACTCCAGTACCTCATTTAAGTGGAATCATACAATATTCGTCCTTTTGTGATTGGCTTATTTCACTTAGCATAATGTCTTCAAGATTCATCCATGTTGTAGCATGTGTCAGAATTTCCTTCCCTTTTAAGGCTGAATAATATTTCATTGTATGTATATACAAAACATTTAGTTTAACCATTAATTCATCAGACACTTGGGTTGCTTCCACTTTTTTGGCTGTTGTGAATATAGCTGCTATGAATATGGATGTATAAATATCTGTTTCTGTGCTTTGAACTTTTTCTGGGTATACACCCAGAAGTGAAATTTCAGGATAATATGATAATTCTATGTTTAATTTTTTGAGGAACCACCACAGTTTTGCATAGCAGCTGCTCCATTTTACATTTCTACCAACAGTGCACGAGGGTTCCAATATCTCTATATCCTTACCAATGCTAGTTATTTTCTGGGTTTTTTGTTTGTTTGTTTTGTTTTGGAATAATAGCCATTCTAATGGGTACGAGATTGTCCTCATTTTTTTTTTATAAATGTATTTTATTTATTTATTTTATTTTTGGCTGCATTGGGTCTTCGTTGCTGCACATGGGCTTTCTTTAGTTGTGGCGAGCGGGGGCTACTCTTCATTGCGGTGTGTGGGCTTCTCATTGCAGTGGCTTCTTTTGTTGCCGAGCATGGGGCTCTAGGTGCGTGGGCTCAGTAGTTGTGGCTCGCGGGCTCTAGCGCATAGGCTTAGTTAGTGTGGTGCATGGGCTTAGTTACTTTGCAGCATGTGGGATCTTGCCGGACCAGGAATCGAACTCGTGTCCCCTGCATTGGCAGGCGGATTCTTAACCACTGCGCCACCAGGGAAGCCCCTGTCCTCATTTTTTAAGTTCAGTTCTTACTGAAGGACATTTGCTTTTGAAAGCAGAGCTTGCTGTTGATGTCCTTATTTATCTTTGTAGGGCCAGCAGCTAACATAGCGCCTAACACATAATAATTGCTAAAAAAATGTTTGAGTGAGTTAATGAACTTTATAAACTGTGTCTTCTGTAAGAGGTGTTGGTAGTCATGGTTGTGGTTATAGTGCTGTACCTAAGCACTTAATCTCTTGGAGTTGTAACTGATAAATAGTGATGGGCTTTTTGGTGATGGTAATGGTAATCCTCATACCAGTACCAAAGATACCACTTTCCTGTGAACACTAGTATTTTACTTTGCCCTTCTTTGGTGCGGGGGGGCGGGGGGGGGAGTGGAGATCAAAATGACTTGAAGCTTTCAACATTGTGTTTACACTTATAAGTGGGGTAATTAAGAAAAAAATAAAGCAAACCAACTCTCTCATCTCTAGACCTCTCATGTTCTTTCTGCCTTAATAGTCTCATCTCCATCTTTGCCTGTCATATTCTAATGGTTGTACTTGATGCATTAATAAGTAGGAAAAAAAGGAGTGGATAACAAAACATTTCGTGTAGTATCATCCTGTTTTGTTGAAGAAAAACATGTTCATGTAGAGTAAGTGATCTGGAGAGATTTTTGCCAAGGCCAACAGTGATTATTTCTGAATTAGCACAATTTATTTGTGTTTTCTATGTTTTTCATTTAATGTTTGTGTCAGTATTTTCTGATTTTTCTGTAAGAAACACATTGTGTTTTCAAAATAGTAAAATTAGTACAGAAACTTTATTTTTAAAAATCTCAGCTGTCCTTTTTTGTCTAGCTCCCAGTTGCAGTGTCTAAGACTTAGTATTTATTAAGTGTATTTTGATTGAATGACTGAAACTTAAGGAAGAACTTGGCAAATGCCATAAATAGGCATAAAGTGCTAAGAGGATTCAAAAGAGAGAAGGATCATATGTGGAAGAGATTAGCTGCAGATCATATTTGAATTGACCATGAAAGACAGGTGGATTTTTTGTTTTTAAGAGAATAATATACCCCTTTGTACCAATAATTAACATTTTGTGGATAGGCTTCTTAGGAAATGAAATTTCTTTGATTATGTTTATTCTTGAAATTCATTGCTTATATCTTTAGAATATATGCATTATCCAGCAGATTTACCTCTCTTATTATCTTTTGTTTAGGTTAATATTAATAAGGTGGTTTTCCCTAAGCAAACAACAATCTAGTGAAGTGGATTGAGAAGCCTATTGTGTGACAGGGAAACCAACCAGGAATTAAGAAACTTCTAAATTGAAAAATGTACACACAAGTAGTGGAGAGTTAATTGCATTTAGTTATTTCTGACTATAGGAAAAAAATAGCTTTTAAAATTTTAATTGATTTTCTTGTGTGACAAATCACTTTAAAGGAATGCCTTAAAAATACTTATTTTAAATTAAATTACTAAGTGTGATGGAATTTGGTTTGTAAAGTTTTATCTTTTAAGACAGACCATAATTCACAACTGTTCATGATATTTGAAAAAAGTTTACTTCCTGAAGAAAAGTCAAATTTTATGGGCTGCTCTGGAAACTCCCCTTTGACTTAAGATAAATATACGCCTGTGATAATGTCATCTTTCTGCAAACCAACGCACTGAAAGAGTATTGGAAGGTATTTAATATGCTGTCATAAGACATTTTAAAAAAGTAAGATTTGTAAAAGAAAAGCAAATCTGTGGGATTAAAGGTATTTTATTGCAAACCTAGAATTTTTTTAATATGTATATATAAAGTATAATTCTTAAAGTTTTAGACCTTTTCTCATTAGGAATTTTATTGTTACAAAAAAGTTTTTAAAAGGTCTTATTTTTAATCACTTAAAATTATTCTAAAAAGTTGTTTTTTAATAATTTCTCACTCTAATTTGGATCTGAAATAGAATGAATACCATTTTTGAATTTTCAATGCCATTCCACATTTGGTTTCACATTTAGTGAATTTAGTCATAATATTCCCAAACCTAGTAGGATACAGTTTCTATGGTTATCAGACCCTTTGTAGAGTGACAAAGATTGGAATTCTGATTCTCTTGAGTCAAATTTTGGCCTTTGACTCTGTCCCCTTTTCACACTCTTTGCTAAGCTTAGGCTGTTGCTATGCTTGAGGGCTTGTCAGCCAGCAGGTTCCTATGGTAACAGGAATGGAAATTTCAAAGAAGAAAGAGAATGAGAGCACAAAGGCTTGGTTGATTTGAATCTGAACAAAGAATAGAAGGTTCCATGTCTTGCACCTTTGTTGAAGAAAGCAGAAATTTAATTTTAGAAAGTTACTTTTCAGTTTGTAAACTTTGTATACCCTGGTCTTAATTTAGTGAATAAAAGTATTACTGCTTAGGAAAGTACTCAGTAAGAATCTTTTAAAAATTTAATCAGCTGAAGTTCCTTTTTTCTCCTTTATAGAGCTTTGATAGTATTCCTTATCATAACATATTCTCAACTTTGCAGTATTCAGGCTAGCTCATTTAGTCTTGATTTTGCTGAGGTTAAAAATTGTTAGGGTTAAAATCAAGGCAGTTTGCTTATTTGAAAAATATTAATTTTTTTTTGTTTTTATGTAACAGCTTTATTGAAGTATAATTTGTGTACAATAAATTGCACCCATTTAAAGTGTTCAATTTGATGAGTTTTGACAGATGTATATATCCATGAAACCATCACCACTATCAAGATATAAAACGTTTCCATCACCTCAAAAGCTTCCTTGTGTCCCTTTGTAGTCCACCTCCTTGAGTTGGCTCCCTGCTCCAGGCAACCACTGATCTGCTTTCTGTCATTATGGATTAGTTTTCATTTTCTGAGTTTTATATAAATGTAATTAATATAGTATCTACTTTTTTATGTCTGGTTTCTTTTCACCCAGCATAGTGATTTAGAGATTCATGCGTGTTTTGTTTTGCTTTTTAAAAACACCATTCCAATTGACAATTGACTTTCTCACTTGGGAGTTGAGAATGGGAAATCAGCAGGGTTCCTCATGCCCATCAAATAGGCCTTCTGCAGCTTTATTAATTTGCAACTCTTTCCTAATCTCCTTTTAAAATGTCATTTACTGGGTTCTGTACTCTATTTTATATGTATATTTTAAAATTTAATTTAATTTTTAAAACATTAAAAAATTTTTTGGCTGCATTGGGTCTTTATTGCTGCACGTGGGCTTCCTCTAGTTGTGGCGAGCGGGGGCTACTCTTCGTTGTGGTGCACGGGCTTCTCATTGCGGTGGCTTCTCTTTGTTGCAGAGCACGGGCTCTACGCACGCAGGCTTCAGTAGTTTTGGCACTGAGGCTCCATAGTTGTGGTTTGCGGGCTCTAGAGCGCAGGCTTAGTGGCGCACGGGCTTAGTTGCTCCACGGCATGTGGGATCTTCCCAGACCAGGGCTCGAACTGGTGTCCCCTGCATTGGCAGGCGGATTCTTAACCACTGCACCACCAAGGAAGTCCCTATTCTTATTTGTATGTAATAAGACCATTTTACAGAGGAAAAACCTGAAACTTACAGAAGTTACATAGAACAAATTTGTTAAGCTCAAGGGTTCTGGATAAGAATGCAGAGGTTTAACTCTTGGGACTGTCTTTGTAGTTATGTCATCTTGGGCAAGCTACTTAACTTTCTGTGTCTCATTGTTTTTCACGTGTATTATAAAATGGGGTGACTAATGATAGTACCTACCTTATGGGATTGTTGAGAAGATTAAATAAGATGTGTGAGGCACTTACAACACTGCCTAGCCTGTAGTAAGTGTCAGTAAATGCTAGCTGAGATACAGCACAAGGTACTTATAGCTAACAAATGGCAGAAGCATAAACTTACAGCTTTAGACTCAGTACAAGCAGCACAAAATAGTCACTCAAGTCAATTTTATAATTCATGATGGGGCTCACAAATGGAGGTTTTACTAACATAGTAACATCAGATATTGGATTAGTTGGTATTGTATGCATTGCTGAAGACCAGGCAAGTTTGAGACTTACTTAAGGCATACATATGCATATATGTGTGATATATGTACATACATCAAAATAGTGCAGAGAGATTCTTTGTACTGTACCTAGTTTTCCTCCAGTCTTCCTATCTTATATAACTGTTATACAGTATCAAAACCTGGAAGTTAACATTGGTACAATCTATAGCCCTTACCATATTTCACCAGTTTTTTTTTTTTTTTAAATCTTCTGCCTATTTTTTTTTTTAATTTTTATTTATTTATTTATTTATTTATTTATTTATTTATTTATTTATTTATGGCTGTGTTGGGTCTTCGTTTCTGCGCGAGGGCTTTCTCTAGTTGCGGCAAGTGGGGGCCACTCCTCATTGTGGTGCGCGGGCCTCTCAATATCGCGGCCTCTCTTGTTGCGGAGCACAGGCTCCAGGCGCGCTGGCTTAGCAATTGTGGCTCACGGGCCTAGTTGCTCCGCGGCATGTGGGATCTTCCCAGACCAGGGCTCGAACCCGTGTCCCCTGCATTGGCAGGCAGACTCTCAACCACTGCACCACCAGGGAAGCCCCGTATTTCACCAGTTTTTACATGTAGTCATTTTTGTGTCTGTGAATGCATATGTACTTGTGTGTATATTGTCTTTGCAGTTTCATCACACGTATAAATTCGTGTAGCCATCACTTTGGTTAAGATACAGAACTGTTTTAGCGCCACCGAGGAACTCCCTTGTGCTTCCTTTCTCCCTCCCCCCTTTCCTATTTCCAAGTAACCACTAACTTGTTCTCTAGCCCTATAATTTTGTCAGTTCAAGAATTTATATAAATAGAATCATACAGTGTATATAATCTTTTGAGATTGGCTATTTTTCATTTAGCATAATACCCTTGAGGTCCATCCAAGTTGTTGCATGTATCAGTAGTCATTGTTTTGTTTTTTAAATTATTTATTTATTTATTTATTTATGGCTGTGTTGGGTCTTAGTTTCTGTGCGAGGGCTTTCTCTAGTTGCGGCAAGTGGGGGCCACTCTTCATCGCGGTGCGCGGGCCTCTCATTATCGCGGCCTCTCTTGTTGCGGAGCACAGGCTCCAGACGCGCAGGCTCAGTAGTTGTGGCTCACGGGCCTAGTTGCTCCGCGGCATGTGGGATCCTCCCAGACCAGGGCTCGAACCCGTGTCCCCTGCAGTGGCAGGCAGATTCTCAACCACTGCGCCACCAGGGAAGCCCCAGTAGTCATTGTTTTTAATTGCTGAGTAGTATTCCATTATATAGATGTTCTGCAATTTGTTTAATCATCCATTGATGGATACTGAGTTGTTTCCAGCTCTTTGCTATTACAAATAAAGCTGCTATGAACATTCCTGTACAGGTTTTTGTGCAGACATAAGTTTTCCTTTTGGGGGGATAAATGCCCAGGAGTGTGATTGCTGGATCATATGATAAGCATATGTTTGGATTTTTTTTTTTGTAATTAATTAATTAATTTATTTATTTTTGGCTGTGTTGGGTCTTCGTTTCTGTGTGAGGGCTTTCTCTAGTTGCGGCAAGCGGGGGCCACTCTTCATCGCCGTGCGCGGGCCTCTCACTATCGCGGCCTCTCTTGTTGCGGAGCACAGGCTCCAGACGCGCAGGCTCAGTAGTTGTGGCTCATGGGCCTAGTTGCTCCGTGGCATGTGGGATCCTCCCAGACCAGGGCTTGAACCCGTGTCCCCTGCAGTGGCAGGCAGATTCTCAACCACTGCGCCACCAGGGAAACCCTGATATGTTTGGATTTTTAAGAAACTGCTCAGCTATTTTCCATAACGGGTGTACCATTGTACATTCCCACTAGCAGTGTCTGAGAGATCTACTTTCTCAGCATTCTTACCACCATTTGCTATTTTCACTATTTTTCATTCAGCTTTTATAATGTGATGTATCTCATGTGGTTTTAATTTGTATTTCCTTCATGGCTAATGATATTGAACATCTTTTCATGTGCCATTCATATATTCTCTTTGATAAAATGTTCATGTCTTTAGTTCATTTTTCAATTGATTTGTTTTTTACTTTTGAGTTTTGAGAGTTCTTTATAAATTCTAGATACAAATCCTTTGTTGGATATATGGTTTGTAAATAGTTTCTTCTAGTCTATAGCTTGCCTTTTCATCCTTTTAACAAGGTCTTTAGGAAAACAGAAGTCTTAAATTTTAATGAAGTCCTATTTACCAATTTCTTTTTCCTCTTATGGACTGTGCTTTTGGTGTCATTTCTAAGAACTCTTCAGCTTAGGTCTGGAAGATTCTCTCTGTCTTTTAAGTTTTATAGCTTTATGTCTTACGTTTAAATCCATGATCAATTTTGAGTTAATTTGTGTAAAGTAAGTTTCATTTTTTTGGCTGTGAATATTCACTAGCTTTAGCACTATTTGTTGAAAAGACTATCCTTCCACCATTGAATTGCTTTTGCTTCTTTGTGAAAAATGAGTTGGCTATTCTTGTGTGGATTTATATCTGTGTTCTCTATTCTGTCCTGTTTTATCTTTTTGTCTATTTTACCACCAATACCACAGTGTCTTTATTACTGTTAGCTATATAGTAAGCCTTAAAATTGGAGAGCATGATTTTTCCCATTTTCTTTTTCAAAATTGTTTCAGTTATTCTACTTCTTTTGTTTTTTTAATATATATTTTAGAATAAGCTTGTCTTTAGCTACTAAAAACATGCTGGCTTTTGACAGTAATTTCATTAAGTCTAGGGATCATTTGGGGGAAGATTGACACCCTTACATGTTGAATCTCCAGTCCATGAACAGTGTTGTTATGGATTGACTTGAGTCCCCCTAATAAGCCCTAACCCCCAGTACCTCAGAATGTGACCTTGTTTGGAAATAGGGTCTGGAGTAGTGGAGTACTGAGGGAATCCTATTCCAGTATGACTGGTGTCCTTATAAAAGGAAATTTCGGACACAGGCACACATAGAGGGAAGATATGTGAAGAGGCACAGGGGGAATGCTGTGTGAAGATCGGATTTATGCTGCCACAAGCCAAGGAACTACTAGAAGCTAGGAGAGATACCTGGAACAGATCCTTCCCTAGCATCTTTAGAGGGAGCATGGCTCTGCCAACACCTTGATCTCAGACTTTTAGCTTCCAGAAATGTGACAATGAATTTCTGTTGTTTAAGCCACACAGTTTGTGGGACTTTGTTGCAGCAGCCCTAGCAAACCAGTATAACTGTGTATCTGTCCATTTATTTGTATCTTCCTTGATTTCATCAGCATTTTATAGTTTTCAGCATACAAGCCCTATATATGTCTTGTTGGATATATACCCAGGTGTTTCTTTTTTTTTAAATAAATGTGATTATAAATATATTGTTTTAGTTTCTACATGCTCATTATATATAAAAATGCAATTGTATATAGAAATACAATTTTTTGGTATGTTTTTCTTGTATTCTGCAACCTTGTTGAACTTATTAATTCTAGGACGAATACATTTTTTATTCTTTTTTTTTTTTTTTACTAATTTAAAAGTGTTTTTTGAGATTTCTTGGGATGTTCTATGTAGACAGTAATGTCATCTGCAAATAGGGACAGTTTTCTTTTTCCAATCTCTCTACTTTTTATTTCGTTTTCTTGTTTTATTGTGCTGATAGGACTTCCAGTACTATGCTGAGTAAGAGTGGTGAGAGCAGGCATTCTTCCCTTGTTTCCAATCTTAAAGGTAGGAATCCAGTGTTTCACCACAAAGTATGATGTTAACTGTAGGGTTTTTGTATATGTACTTTATCAAGTTGAGGCAGTTACTTTCTGTATGTAGTTTGCTGGAAACTTTTAAAAATCATGAATGCTTTTTCTGCATCATTTGGTATGATCATGTGATTTTTTTCTTTGTTATTAGCCTGTTGATTTGGTGGATTACATTGATTGATTTTTGAATATGGAACCAGCTTTGGATTTCTGGAACAAACCCTACTAGGTTGTGGTATATAATGCTTTTAATATATTTTTGGACTTGATTTGCTACTATTTTGTTAAGGATTTTTGCGTTTTGTTCACTGAGGGTATTGGTCTGTAGTTTTCTTCCTTTGTATTATCTTTGGCTTTAATATTAAGTAATCCTGACTTCATAGAATTTGTTGGGATTAGTTCTCTGCTATTTTCTGGAAGAGATTGTGTAGAATTGGTATTCTTTTAAAATTGTTAGTTAGATTTTACCAGTGAAACCATCTGGCCTGGATATCTTTTTTAGGAGGTTTTAAACTACAGATTCAATTTCTTGAATAGTTAAAAGACTATTCAGATTATCAGTTTCATCTTGGGTGAGTTTTGGTAGTCTGGCTTCTGAGGAATTGGTCCACTTCATCTAAATTGTCTAGTTTACATGCATAGAGTTGTTTGTAATATTCCTTATTGTATTTTTAATGTCAGCAGTCTCTAGTGATATCCTCTTTCATTCTTGATATTGGTAAGTTGTGTTCCTTTCTCTCATTCTTTTTTTTAATCATTGTTACTAGAAGCCTATCAATTTTACTGATATTTTCAAAGAACCAGCTCTTGGGTTGAGTGATTTTATTTATTTTTTTCCTATTGCCCTTCTTTGTTTTCAGTGTCATTGATTTCTCTTCTTTATTATTTCCTTCCCTTTGCTGACTTTTGGTTTATTTTGCTCTTTTTGGTTATTATGAATAATGTTACTCTGATATGAACATTCATATACAAATTTTTGCTTGAACATGATTTTAAATTATTTTGGGTATATTCCTAGGAGTGGAATTGCTGGATCATGTGGTAATTTTATGTTTAACTTCTTGAGGAATCGCCAAACTGTTTTCTCTAGTGGTTGCCTTATTTTACATTCCTATCAGCAAATGTATGGGGGTTCTGATTTTTTACCAACACTTGCTATTTTCTGTTTTTTAGATGGGGTTGTGGGTGTGATGTTGTATCTCATTGTGGTTTTGATTTGCATTTCCTAATGACTAATGACATTGATCATCTTTTCATGTGCTTATTTGGTCATTGCATGACTTCTTTGGAGAAATGTTTGTTCAAGTGTTTTTGCCCATCTAAAAAATTGGGTTGTTTTTGTTGAGTTACAGGAATTCTTTATGTATTCTGGATACTAGACCCTTATCAGATATATGATTTGCAAATATTTTTCACTGTGTGGATTGTCTTGTTCACTCTCCTTCTGATAGTGTCCTTTAATGCACAAGAGCTTTTAATTTTGATGAAGTCCAATTTGTCTGTTTTTTCTTTTGTGCTTGTGTTTTTGGTGTTTAAGAAACCATTGACAAATCAAGGTCATAAAGATTTACCCTTATGCTTTCTTCTACAGGTTTCATAGATTTTGCTTTTACATTTAGGCCTTTGATCCATTTTGAGTTAATTTGGATATGATGTGAGGCAATCAGCCAATTTTATTCTTCTGCATGTGAATACTCAGTTGTCTCAGCACCATTTGTTGAAGAGACTATTTTCCCCCCATTGAGTGGTCTTGGTACCTTTGTGAAAATTAATTGACACACATGTGAAGGTTTATTTCTGGATTCCCAGTTGTATTCCATTGGTCTGTATGTCTAGCATTATGCCAGTACCATACTGTTTTGGTTACTATATCTTTGTAATAAGTTTTAAAATGGGAACATTTTGTTCTTTATTTTCAAGGTTGTTTTGGCTGTTCGGAGTTTCTTGCATTCCATATGAATTTCAGGATCAGCTTCTCCATTTTGGCAAAAAAAGACCATTGGGAGTTTTGAAGGGATTACATTGAATCTGTAGATCAGTTTATGGAGTATTGCCATTTTAACAACATTAAGTCTTCCAATCCATGAATATGGGAAGTTTTTATGTTTATTAGGTCTTCTTTGATTTCTTTCAACAGTATTTTGTAGTTTTCTGTTTTGTATCACATTGGTTAAATTTTTTCCTAAGTATTTATTCTTTTTAATGCTCTTATAAATGGAACTGTTTTTTAATTTCCTCTTCTTTTGGCTTTTTTTGAAGTTTATTTTTAATATATTTACTCCTGGACTGTAGAAATACAGTTGATTTTTCTTTTTCTATATTGACTTTGTATCCAGTGACTCTAAATTTATTTATTTGGTGGTTTATAGATTACTTTAGATTTTCTTTGTAACAACCATGTTTTGTTAGTCTGGTTCAATTAGGAGACAGAACCACTCAGTGATTTGAACAAGGGAAGTGTAATATGAAGAATTAATAAACTATTAAAGAAGAATAATTATAAGATATATAGAGAGCTCTACAGGGTTCTCTAGGGCTGAGGGACAATCTTAGAAGGGGCCCCCACCCCAAGGCTAAGACCTTAGTTGTACAAGATATACTTAACAGCTCACTAGGTAGCAGAGAACATCACAGAGTTGCTTGGGCCAGAGCTGGTCCACAGTTACCAGGCAAGCAGGACGCAACCCTTCAGGGCATAGGCAAGTATTGGGTAAATAGAGAGAGTCAGGGCACTGCTGCAGGCAGGAGGCCTTGAGCCTACAGTGTCTATTTTCCGGGGGCTACAGGAAGGTGTTTACTAGGCTGGACTGGGACTGTGAGGTTGCTGAAGGATCATTCTAGGCACATGGGCATAGATTTCCTCACATTTACGCTGCCGGCTATGCAGCAGCCCCAACCAACAAGAGAAGCCCCCTTCATCCTGCAGTATTTCTCGAACACTATTGAAAAAGTTTAAAATCATGCTCACTGTAAAGAAGAAA
The DNA here is from genome assembly GCF_965194825.1 of Balaenoptera physalus. Taxonomy (NCBI): domain Eukaryota; kingdom Metazoa; phylum Chordata; class Mammalia; order Artiodactyla; family Balaenopteridae; genus Balaenoptera; species Balaenoptera physalus. The sequence goes on from NC_138886.1 coordinate 113,250,115, forward strand.
TGGTGAAAGGAATCCCATCCATTATCACAGAGCATGTGTTGAAGGGTGAGTTTGGAACTGAGAGATACAAATTTGGTAACTGGAGCACATGTCATCTGTGAATAATGACAGTTTCTTTCCAGTTCAAATACCTTTTATTTCTTCTTTCTTTTTTTTTTTTCCCCTGACAAAGCAAGAGACTTTATTAGGAAGGGGCTCCCGGGTGGAGAACAGCAGGGTAAGGGAACCCGGGAGAACTGCTCTCTGTAGTTCTTTCCTTCTAATCCTTTACCTTTTATTTCTTCTTGATGCCCTAGCGAGGACTTCCAATACAGTGTTTAATAGGGTGGTGATAGCAGGTACTTTTTGCCTCATCTTTGACCTCAGGGGACGCTTTCAGTCACTTACTACAAAGTATGAGGTTTGCTGTGGTTTGATATATATGCTTTCTATAGGATTGAGGAAATTCCCTTCTTAGTCTGTTAAGAGTTTTCATAATAAATGGGTGTTGTATTTCATCACATGCTTTTATTGCCTCTGTTGAATAGATTGTGTGATTTCCCGCCCTTTTTCTGTGAATGCCATTAATTTCATTAACTGATTTTTCAAATGTTAACCAGCATTGTATCCTTGGAACAAAACTTTATTTGGTGTGGTATATTATTCTTTTTTATATTGTTCTGGATTAATTTACTAATTTGGGATATGATTTTTACATCTATGGTCATGAAATGTGATTTTCCTTTCTTATATAGTCCCTGTTGGGTTTTGTTATAAAAATTATGCTGGTTTTGTGAGGTGTGAGGTGAGTTGAGAAAGTTTCCTTTTTTGGGGAAGAGTTTGTATATAATTGCTGTAACTTCTTCCTTAAACGTTTGATAAATTTTTTCTAGTGAAACCATCTTGGCTTGGAGATTTTTTGGGGGGATAGTTTCTAAATGGTGGCTTAAATTTCTTCATAAATGTTGATAGAAAACTAGATTTTATATTTCTTCTTTTATGATTTTTGGTAAATTGTGATCTTTTTCCAAGGAATTAGGTCATTTCATCCTAACATGTCGAATTTATTATTTATAGTATCCTCATTATATTTCTAGTAATTTTCTGTCCTTCATTCCTGATATTGGTAATTTGTGGGTTTTTTCCTCTTTTACTTGTTATTGCCTTTTTTCTACTTTCTCTAGGTTTGATTGGCCATTCTTTTTCCAGCTTCTTGAGATGGAGCTTACCATTGATTGTTTTTCAGGCTTTCTTATTTTCTGACATATGCATATCAGGTTATAAATTTCCTCTGAGTATAGCTTTTGCTGACATTTTGTTTATTGTCTTTACTACTTAATTCTATATGTAGATTATACATATATATATAAACATTAAAATGTAATACATATGGTATATAATTATATACAATTTAAATTTCAGTTATGATTTCCTTTGTTGATTATGGGTTATTTAGAAGTTTTTTTGTCTAATTTCCAAACAGCCAAACAGTTGGGGATTTTCTAGGGTTCTTTTTGTAATTGATACCTACCTTAATTCCATTTTAGTCATAGAACAGTCTGGTTTTAGTACTAAGAAGTTTTTTGTGGCTTATTTTAGGACTTACAATATGGCCAGTTTTGGTAAAGATTCCACGTGTATGTTAAATAGGTTCCACTCATTGTTGGGTGCCATGATTATAAATATGTTGTTTAGGTCAAGTTTGTAATTGACTTGTTTAGATTTTTTGTATTCTCATAGAATTTTTGTCTCACTCTTCTTATTGAGAGAAGTGTATCAAACTCACTCTGATTGTGGATTTGTGTATTTCCCCTTTTACTTCTGTTTTTTATTAAAATAATTTAAAGCTGTGTTAAGTGGTACATACATGTTTAGATTTACTTTTTAGTCATGGTGAATTGATTCTTTTATTTTGTCTTTAAGAAATGACCTTCTTTATCTCTGGGAACACTCCTTGTCATAAAGTGTAATCTTGTTTTTGGTTGGTTCTTTCATTGTTTATTTGCCATCTTTTTAGTTTTAACCTATCTCTGTCCTTATATTGAAAAACGTGTCTTTGTAAACAGCATAGGGTTTTTTTGTTTTGTTTTGTTTTTATTTGTACCTAGTCCAACAACCTTACTCTTTTACATAGTCTTTAGGCCATTTATATATAATGCAATTAGTGATGTACTTGGGTTAATATCTACTATCTTATTACTTGATTTCAATTTTTCCAAACTGTTTTGCATTCTTTTTTCTCTCCTATCTTGACTTCTTTTGTATTATTCTATTTCTCTCTTTATTACCTTGTTAGTTGTGCATTCTTTTATTGCTTACCCTAGAAATTATATGTACCCTTGACTTACAATATTCTAGTAAAATAATAACTTTGATCACTCTCCCATTAGTGTTCCTCTGACCCCCATCTTTATCATTTTATTATTACACATATTAATTTACATGTATTTTGTATGTGTTTTAAGACATTATTTTTGTTTGTTTTTTAAACTTTTCATATTTTTGTCTCTGCATAGGGTTTTTAAAAAATTTATTTATTTTTGGCTGTGTTGGGTCTTTGTTGCTGCACGCGGGCTTTCTCTAGTTGCGGTGAGCAGGGACCATTCTTCGTTGCGGTGCACGGGCTTCTCATTGCAGTGTGCGGGCTTCTCATTGCAGTGGCTTCTCTTGTTGCAGAGCACGGGTTCTAGGTGCATGGGCTTCAGTAGTTGTGGCTTGCAGGCTCTAGAGCGCAGGCTCAGTAGTTGTGACGCATGGGCTTAGTTGCTCCGCGGCATGTGGGATCTTCCTGGGCCAGGGCTTGGACCCATGTCCCCTGCATTGGCAGGCGGATTCTTAACCACTGCGCCACCAGGGAAGCCCCCGTTATTTTTTGTTTATACAGAGAATATTTATTTATATTTTCCCACATATTCACCTCTTTTCTTGCTTTTAATTCCTTTTGAATTTTCGTCTTAGATTATTTTTCTTTTGTCTTCTAGTGCTGGTTTGCTAGTGACTAGTTTTCTCAGTTTTTTGTCTGTCTGAAAATGTTTTTGCTGGCCATAGAATTATGGTGAGCAGTTGTTTTCTCTCAGCTCTTTAAGTAAGTCATTCTATTGTTTTATAGTATTCAAAAGTCCAACAACAGTTGTTCTGTTGAAGGTAAGGTGTCTCTTTTTCCACTGGCTGCTTTTAAGAAGTTTTTCTTTGGTTTTCAGCAATTTAAATGAGATATGCTTAGGTGTGTTTTTTTAATTGTATTTATTCTTCTGGGGATTTGCAGAACTTTTTGAATCTGTGGGTTGTTGTCTTTAATCAGTTTTGACAAATCCTTGGCCATCATCTTTTTATATATTGCCTCTTTTCATTCCCTCTTTCCTCTTTTGAGGTTCCAGTTATGCATATTTTAGATTTTTTTCATGTGTTTTACATGTCTGTTATGCTCTTTTCTGTATTTTTCAGTATTTTTTGATCTGTGTGCTTCTGTTTGGATATTTCCTATTGCCTTGTTTTCCATTCTGCCAGTTCTATCTTCTGACATATCTAATAAGTTCTTAATTTCAGCATTTATGTATTTCACTTATAGAATTTCTCTTTGGTTCCTCTTATGATAGATTCCAATTTTCTGGAATTCTTCATCTTTTATTTTCTTGAACATATTTCTTATATACAGTCTTGTCTACTAAGTCCAATAGCTGGGATTACCAAAACACTGTAATTTTTTCTTTTGTTTTTCAGTCATATGGTCCTGTCTCTTGGAATGCCTTGTATTTTTTATTGAGTAGTAGACATTACAAAATATTGGTGACGTTCTACATGATGTTATATTATTACTCCAGAGAAAGCTCACCCTTTCTTCTGCTTAGCAGATAAATGGGGGCTGATCACCTTAATTCACTGAGGGACTGAGCTGAGTTGAGGCTGGGTTTCATTTTTCATAGGTCTCTGCCTCCCTGTCATTTGCCCCTGCTACTGAAGTGTAGTCACTCAGGGGCTTCCAGCTGAGAGTGTGGTATGTTCATTTCCCATTTCCCCTGGCAAGACTTCACGTTTCCTCATACTGATAAAACTTCCAAAATCTCCACTCTGCTTTTCAGAGGCTTTCTTCTTAGCTTTCTAGCCTCCTTCCCTGTGTAGCTTCAGAATTTTCAAATATCTTGAAGGGAAAACTGGCTGTTTGTCAGGCCCAGTTCTAGGTACTTCCCCTTTCACCCATCTGTTCCTTTTGTTTCTAATTTTGTCTGTAGTGTTTTTTTTTTTTTAATTGGAGCATAGTTGATTAACAATGTTGTGTTAGTTTCAGGTGTATAGCAAAGTGATTCAGTTACACATGTACATGTATTGTCTCTAGTCTTGCAGGACTACCAGAGCTCTGCTGGTTTCTTGGTTCTCTAGCACCAGCCTAGGCAAAGCTTGATTCTCAGCCTCTTGCCTTATACCCAGATTCAACAGATACCTCCTTGGAAAAGTGGCTGCACTTATCAGGGCACCACTCCATGCTTCCGAGCTCTCTAGATTCTTGGTCTCTCTAGTTCTTTTCCTTCACTACTTCTTTAATAGCTTTAAATAGGTATTTTTAAAACTTTCTTTCTTGTATTTTGAAGTTGTTCTTGATGGAAACATTGATCTAACACAAATTACCTCTTCATACTTGGAAGTGATAGTCACATATAGTTTATTGTTATATATCAGTTATCACATGCATTATAGTTAACTTCTTTGACACCAGTTTCTTTAAGAGACTTGGTTTTCTGACTGTGTTGTGTATAGAAGGACTCTGGAAAATGTTTTATATCGATGTAGAAATAAGTTGATTGAGTCTTAATGGAAAGGCCTGGTGGTGAGAACATCTGTTATCAGTTCAAAGTCAGCAGTGACTCTGAAACTGTTATATAAACAAGTGGAAAAAATATTTGGTAGTCAAAAGCCCAAATGCACATTTCTTGGAATAACTGATCTATTCCTATGGTTATAATGATGATTTTAGTATGGTTTTATGTTTGGGGCCACTGTTTTTTCTTTTTGTTTCCTTAATATCAGCTTAATATTGTGAGCTCTGTTTACATCATGTGATTTCAGAGTTGAAAGAACTCCGTTTTTTTAAAAAAAAATTTTTAATGTAAAAAGAAAAAGAAAATGTAAGACCAAAGTGAGATCTCTTCCCTACCTCCCACCCTCAAAATATGTACTACTGTGCATAACTACTTCTCTTCCTCCTCCACCCTTTCCTTTCACTTCTTGTCCTCTCTCTCCTATTGATACACGTTAATTGAAGAAAATATAGAAATTGAAATACATAAAAAGAAGAAAATTTAAATCTCTTGTAATCCCATCACCAAGCACTAATCACACTTCTGAGCGTTTGACACATATCTTTTGTGGATTTTTCTATGTAAAATGGATCATATTGTTGTTAATGGTTCTCAGCCAGGCCTTTTCGTTAATATCACCTGTAACAATTAAAATATACGTGTAGATTCTGGGATACACCTCATACTTAACCAAATCAGAATCTCCAGGGATAGGGCTAAGAGGGTTTTGTTGAAAAAAACAAAAACTCCCCTTTAGAAAATTTTAATTGCCTTCAGAAATCTTTTAAAACAGATTTAAAAAAAAAAGAATATTGCTGTATTATATGTAGAAAACTTTAACTTGTATGCAACTCTTTATCTAATGATTTGATTTTAACTTCCTCCTAGCCATTCCACCCTATGGTGAATTTGGATTGTTCTCGGGATTTCCGGCCATTTCTTTGTGCACTCTACGCTCCTATTTGTATGGAATACGGACGTGTCACACTTCCCTGCCGTAGGCTCTGTCAGCGGGCTTACAGTGAGTGTTCGAAGCTCATGGAGATGTTTGGTGTTCCTTGGCCTGAAGATATGGAATGCAGTAGGTGCGAAAATCATAGATTTTCATGGACCATTACTTATGTTGCAGTATATTTAAAATTATTTGCCTTCTGGTGCATCAGTTTTTAAGAACTTTTTTGAAGTGTGTATATTAGTCATAATTGTGAACAGCAGTTTCATGGCCTCAGAGCTGTTCATTTCCTTAGGAATTTGGAAGCACTAAATGAAAAAAGTGGGAAAAGAAAAACGTTCTATGAAGAAATTTTTTAAATAATCAAATTAAGAAAAACATAATCAAGATATTGATTGTTGATTTCTCTCCCTTACAGATTTTTTCTGGTTATAAAAGTAATGCCATTTATAAAAAAGTTAGAAAATATAGAGAACATAATCATTTGTTACCTCATTATTAAATATGTTTAATGATTTTAATGGGACTCAAATATCTTTATGATTTAAATGTGTTAATGAATACAGTAGTCCTGTCAGTTCCGTTTTTGTCATGTATTCAAATCACTTCCAATATATAGATTGTAAGCATTTCCTAAAGGTTTGAGGATATTTACCAGACAGTGTTACAGATTTGTATGAGAGAACATTATTATTAGTAATAACATATACAGTAGTAATACTGCATTTCTTATATAATAATGTTGTGCCTTTTGTATTCTTAATGTTTCAAGGATAAAGAATTAGATGAACACTTATATAACTCTTATTACCTAGCTTTGTCCAATCTTAATATTTTGCAATGTTTGCTTCAGATTTTCTTTCTTTCTTTTTTTTTTTTGGGCTGTGCCACATGGCTTTTGGGATCTTAGTTCCCCAACCAGGGATTGAACCCAGGGCCCTGTCAGTGAGAGCACCGAGTTCTAACCACTGGACTGCCAGGGAAATCCCCAGATTTCTTTTTTTAAGAAATAAAACAATCCAGATAGAGTTGAAGGTTCCTTTCTTAGTACCCATCTTGATTTCATTTCCTCTTTTTCTCCCTAGAGATGAGATAATCATTATGTTGAATTTTTTGTTAATCATTCCTATCTTTGTTTTTATACTCTTACTACATATATACATATCCATAAACAACATTAAATTTTTTTTACATGTGTCTGTGTTTATATCTGTAACTCTGGTTCATTCCTCTTAATTGCTATATAATGGCCAATTGTATTACCATCCTATAGATATTTAGCCATCTCCTACTGATGGTCATTTAAGTTACTTCCAGGTTTTTGCTATTATGGGCAGTGCTGCACAGAACACTTTTTTCTCCTTCATGTTTAAAATTAAGTTGTTTATCATATGACAGTAGCCCTTGGAGACAGGTGAAAGGCAGGTGTTGTTACTCTCATTTGACGGATGGAAGAGCTTAATAAAACATGTATTAGTTACTTGTAGTCAGTTCACTGGCATTATGGCTTTCTCATATTTGTCTCCTCTATTTCCTACCTATTTAACATACTCTCTTATCTAGCCCCATCAAACCATTCATCCACTTTCTCCCCAAAACCTGGTAATATTTATAGTCCCTCTTTCAGAAGTTTGTAAATTTCTTGGTCTTTATAACAACAGTTATGAATTACCTGGGCAGGAACCCTATTTTATGTTTTTTGTATCTAACTCCTATTGTTTAGTGGTCTTTTTATTTTAATAGGTTATATACAAGTATAGAAGTGTCATTATGATCTATCTTTGCTTGTTTTGATAGGGTTAAATCTGTTTTATGTCCTCAGTATTGCCTGGGATTGTCTAACTCTTAAATCTTAAATTCTGGCAAACAGATCTTTCATAATCTTTCATTCTTCCACATCTCTCATATCCTTGTTCCTACTGTACCTGTTTTTCAACTTCATGGACACCCACAGACTTTTGGGGGTTTTTCCGCCCCCTCTCCTAATAGCTCCCTTCTTGATCTTATTTATTTTCTTACTTAGGTTAAGCTTTGTGGTCCATCACATAAAATAATACTTTTGCTAGCAGTTTCAACTCATTCCTTCCACTGTACTTGTTCAGATCTCCAGCTCAACTAATTTCTTACAAATTAATTATGCTGCATATTTAATGATTTAAACCATAGCAACTTTTTTTTTTTTAACTACCACCCAGATTTCTACCATTGTTTTATGTTTGCTTTTCACATTTGTCCATCCCTCTATTGATCCATTAATCTACCTTATTCTTTGTGTGTATTTCAAAGTAAATTAGAGACAACAGTTATTGCCCTTACAAATACTTTATCAGGTCTTTCACTAACTAGAATTCAACCTTTGTCTACAGTTTTTTCTTTCAGTTTAAAACTTTACAAGGAAATGCACAAATCTAAAGATATCTGAGTTTTGACAAGTGCCTGCACCTGAGTAAACCAAATCCTCAGAAAGATGTAGAACATCATCATTCCCATTACCTCATGCTCTCATGCTCCTTGCTGGTCAGTCCTTGTCTATACCATCCTCTGGAAGGAACATCCTCTGGAAGGATGTTTAACATCCTTCCAAAGTATCAGTAATTACTTTGTCTATTCTAGAACTTCATACAAATGGAGTCATACAATATGTACTTGTTGTGTAACTCTTCTTTTGCTCAGGTTGAGATTGCCCTTCTTTGCTCTATTTTCAAGACTCATTAATGTTTTTGTGTTCATCAGTAGTGCTTTTTCTTGCTGAGTAGTCTTCCATTGTATAAATATACTGTATTTTGCTTATCCATTCTCCTATTGATAGACATTTTAAACCATAGCAACTCTATTTGCTCTTTGTCTTTCATCAGTTTCCAATTTGGTCAACAGGAAAATTTCTGCTCATTCTCCTCAGCACTTATGCCAAATCTATGTCACTCATTTCAAACCCATATTTCACCTTTATTCTGTATTTGACCCTTATTCCCCTCAACCTTAGCCTGTCCTCCTTTCCTGAAAATCCGTTAGGCCATTTTGTGCGAACTGTTGTGGTCTGCTACATCTCAGACCAGTCCTTCTCAATTTCTTTTCTTGCATCCTCTTCCTCTTTCGGGTGTTTCTTAGAGTTCTGTTCCTGTTTTTTTTTTGATTCTGCATGCTTTCCCTGGATAATCCCATGTCACTGATTTTAGTTCTTATTCATATGCTGATGGCTCCTAAATCTAAATCTGTAGCCTTGGCATCTTTCTGCTAAATTCCAAATCTGCATATCCAGCAGCCATTGGTAACCTGAATTTGTCTCAAATACCTCAATTTTAACATGTCTAAAATTGATTTTACTCCTTGCTCATTTTTTTATTCCTGGAAGGCATAGTCCTCCTTCATTGACCTAAGCTCCCACATCCAGTCAGTTATAAATTCTGTTGCTTTTATCTAAATAATTTCATAGCTGTTTCATTCTCACTGCCTTATCTGGTTTTAGTTATGGCTCAGCTGATATCTCTGCTCTCATTTTTGCCCAGCTCAAGTGTCTTCCACACTCCTTCTAGTCATCTTTCTAATTAGTTAGGTGAGGGCTATATGAATATTTATTCAACTACATGAGGGCTATATGATAAATGTATTCAATTTATCATCAATTCAGTAAATATTAATTGGATGTGTTCTGTGTGCTAGACACTATTGTAGATAGTGAAGGTGAGTAGTGAACAAAACGTAGTCTCTGTTCTTATGGAGTTAAAATTCTAGTTGTGGTGGTAGTGGTAGGAGATAAATAAATAGATAATGTCAGATGGTAATGAATGCTAATAAGAAAGAATAGAGTTAGGTGATAGTGATACAATATGGGGAAGCAGAAGGACTCTATTTTCTATGAGGAAGTCCTTTTTAATAAGGAGGCAGTGGGACAGGAATCTGAATGAAATGAGAGAACAGATTATATAGATATCTAGGGAAGAACAGTCCAGGCAGAAGAAGCAGAGCAACAAGTGCAAAGGCTGTGTAGTGGAAGCATGCTGGTATATTCACAAGACACCCGAGAGGCTGGAGCCAAGTGAGTAAGGGAGAAGGGAAGGAAATAAGATCAGAAAAGGACTGGGGGTGGGGCTTTAGAGCTCTCTTACGGAATTTGGATTTGACTGAGTGAGAAGGGAAGCCATTAGAGGATTTTGAGCAGAAGAGACATGATCATGAACACAGGAGTGGCATGTCTTTAAAGGATCACTCTGGCTCTTGTGTGGAGATGGAGATAAACTGGAAGCCACTCCAGAAGTCCAGGGATGAGGTACTAATGGCTCAGACTGGGTGGCCGCAGTAGAGGAAATGGAAAGTGGTCAGATTCTGGATACATCACAAAGTAGAATGACAGGAAGTACTGGTAGGTTGTGAGGTGGATATGAGGGAGAAGGGATTTCAAGGAGAACCCTAAGGGTTTTGGCCTGAGCAACTAGAAGAATGGGATTACCATTTGTGGAAATGGAGAAACTAAGGAGTGGAAATCAAGAGTTTGGTTTTGGGAAGGTTAAAGAGTGAGGGGTGTGTATATGGTGAATTGGCAGTTGGATATACAGATACAGCCATTGATATATTTATATCAATGTTTATACATACATACATACACACACATGCACATATATTTCTGGAATGTGCTTACCTCTCCAAACCTTATCTCCTGTCACAATTCATGCACTCTTCATGCCCCAGCAATGCTAAACACACCCTGTTCAAACCTCCTTGCCTTTGTTCCCATTTCTTGCTTAGAATACTGATTGCCATACTGCCAATACTGGCCAATACTGATTCAGAGATCCTGTGTTGAGGGACTTACTCTATGAAGCCTTTCATAACCTCTTCCCCTGAAATAATTAATCCTTCTTTATATCATTTTTATATTTTATATAGGTTTTGATTGCTTCATATATCACACTGCTGTATTTTGTGTTGTGTTTACAAGTTTTTGCCTCCTTTTGGACTCAAGGATGGAGATCCTGGTTTTTTGGGTCTTTTTCTGTTAAAGCCCTGGCATGCTGTAGAATTCCAGTAAATGCCTGCATGCAATAAGTTTCTGTCATTTGGCTTTATAATCCAAGCCCTGTGAAGAAAATGGTTTGTATTAGAAAATAAAAGATTAATCAGCTTCAGTGTAAGGTTATACATATATATGGCAAACTTAATATCAGTGATAGTTTCTTGGAAACTATTTGATGCATATAACTGCTAAATATCTAGTTGGTGGGAGTCTGAAGGCTTAGAAACTGATGCTGGCAAGAAAACTGAAGCTGCAGGGAGTTCATGAGACTAGTGCTCTCAATCGTGTACGTCTGCAGCACAGCCCTGTTTTTTCTGTACTATGGTTATGATGCTTTCCCAAGTCTGGAAAACTGTCAAAATGCAGATTTCTTTGGCCCTAACACAGGCATACTGAAATAGGATTTGAGGTGGTGAGGACCAAGAATTTGTATTTGAAAATGACCTTAAGTTTTTCTCATGCACCTCAGTGTTTGAGAGTAACTGGAATAGAGAATGCAGTGGATTGGAGAGACATTAGTAATGGTAGGAAAGAACTAGTTGACATTAGAGACCTTAGGAGGACTTTAATTAACCAATATGGTAAGCAGAGAGTGAATTTAAAATGGGAGGAAAAGATCTAAAACTAAGCCACTTGTAAGGATTTTTAGTGCTAATCTAACTCAAAACACTTAGGGCCATGCAATTAGGGAAGATTTTTAACTCTTATTTTTAAGAAAGTTCTATTTGAGTCTAGGGTAAATTGAGGACTATATTGTAATTAAACTTTAGAAGGAAGTAACTTTTAGCTACTATTCTGTTGGAGCTTTTTTTTTAATGTATATTTATTATATATATATATATTTTTTAATTTATATTTTGAAATCTTACTCTAAACTGTGTGTCCTAAATAAATAGTATATAAATACACTACTTATTGATGGCTATGCCTGACTACTTTAATAAAGAGTAATCTTTTTGAAGCCAAAACAAAATTAAGTATAAATTTTTCATTTTTTTGGTCAGCTGTGGAAAATCTAGTTTTATGACCCGCAAACAAAATATCACCATTTGCATTATTTCTTCCACTTAATTGTAATGTGCTCCAAGGACATAAGAATAAACCACAGGTGCTAAATTTGGAAATCCAAGTCATTAGGTTCCCAGTAAGTAAAAATGGTTCTCATCTTGTATTTTTAGGTTCCCAGATTGTGATGAGCCGTATCCTCGACTTGTGGATCTGAATTTAGCTGGAGATCCTACTGAAGGAGCCCCAGTGGCAGTGCAGAGGGACTATGGTTTTTGGTGTCCCCGAGAGTTGAAAATTGATCCTGATCTTGGCTATTCTTTTTTGCACGTGCGTGATTGTTCACCTCCTTGTCCAAATATGTACTTTAGGAGAGAAGAACTTTCATTTGCTCGATATTTCATAGGATTGATTTCAATCATTTGCCTCTCTGCCACATTATTTACTTTTTTAACTTTTTTGATTGATGTCACAAGATTCCGTTATCCTGAAAGACCTATTATATTTTATGCAGTCTGCTACATGATGGTATCGTTAATTTTCTTTATTGGGTTTTTGCTTGAGGACCGAGTAGCCTGCAATGCATCTAGCCCTGCACAGTATAAGGCTTCCACAGTGACCCAAGGATCTCATAATAAAGCCTGTACCATGCTTTTTATGGTACTCTATTTTTTTACTATGGCTGGCAGCGTTTGGTGGGTAATTCTTACCATCACGTGGTTCTTGGCAGCTGTGCCAAAGTGGGGTAGTGAAGCTATTGAGAAGAAGGCATTGCTATTTCACGCCAGCGCGTGGGGCATCCCTGGAACTCTAACTATCATCCTTTTAGCGATGAATAAAATTGAAGGTGACAATATCAGTGGCGTGTGTTTTGTTGGCCTCTACGATGTTGATTCATTGAGGTATTTTGTTCTTGCACCCCTCTGCCTGTATGTGGTAGTTGGGGTTTCACTTCTCTTAGCCGGCATCATATCCCTAAACAGAGTTCGAATTGAGATTCCATTAGAAAAGGAGAACCAAGATAAACTGGTGAAGTTTATGATCCGGATTGGTGTTTTCAGCATTCTTTATCTTGTACCACTCTTGGTTGTAATTGGATGCTACTTTTATGAGCAAGCTTACCGTGGCATCTGGGAAACAACGTGGATACAAGAACGCTGCAGAGAATATCACATTCCATGTCCATATCAGGTAAGGGAAACCTTGTTCTAAATTTCAGAATATGTGACAGTGAAAAGAGCTAATCTTAGCTGATTGTTTTTTTGTTGTTGTTATTTTGTTTTTTTTTTAACTCTTCATGAACGACCTGTACATTAAAATTTTAAAGTGAAGATAATGAACAAATTTATTGTAGTAAGAATGTCATACACATGTTTCTATAAACATTTTCCTTTTAAAAGATGACTTTTACAAGTCCAAGCTGTGGGCTTTTAAGCACTTTACTTCTATTATCGCAAAATAGTTGCTTGTTGATTATTTAGAAGTCTGCAGGTTTATGGGGAAGTTGTTGATTAAAAGGCAGTGTCTTTCTGTGGAAATTTTACTGATATTCAGAGTAAGGATTGTTTTAACAGTTTTGCCAAAAAAAAAAAAAAGGACACAGTTATACAAACAAGTTCATCTCTTAGTTAGTCTTGGTTTTTCTTTTTTGCATACTGAAGTGTTCTACCTTTGAGTTTAAAGAGATCAGATAATCATAGAATCATAGAATTTTAGATCTAGAGAGGACTTTAGAGATCATTTATTCAGGTTCCCTCTATAATTTAGAGTTCTTAAACATCTATCTCATTTGAGGCTTAGAATTACTAAGTGACGTGTTCACACTCTGCTTGGATTTAGTTCTAGGAGAGGAGTGGAACAAGGAAAGCAGTTTAGAGGGATTGATGCTAAGTATTTCTCTCTCTCATCTTAAAACCTCTCTAGAACCTATGCTCCTAGCTATTACCCTCTCTTCTTTCTTTTAAGACAAGTTTTCTTGAAAGAATTGCCTCCACTTGGTGTCTCATGTTCGTTGTGCTCCAGCTTCCCTGTTCTCGAAGTGCACCAGCCACCCTTTCATCTCCCCCAACCCTTATGTTTCTCTAATACCTTTTAAACACCTTTATTAAAGTACTTATGCATTATAGATAACTTTTGTTTACTTGTCTCTTTTCCCTACTAGACAGTGAACTCTTTGAAAGCAAGAACTTTTTCATATTTTTTGAAATCATGTTCTGTAGGTTAGTAGATGATGGCATTGAGAATGTGAATGTGTAGATTGAGAAGCAAAGACTTTTTTAAAATAAATTTATTTATTTCATTTATTTATTTTTGGCTGTGTTGGGTCTTTGTTGCTGCACGCGGGCTTTCTCTAGTTGCGGCGAGCGGGGGCTACTCTTCGTTGCGATGCGCGGGCTTCTCATTGCGGTGGCTTCTCTTGTTGCGGAGCACGGGCTCTAGGCTCGCGGGCTCAGTACTTGTGGCTTGCGGGCTGTAGACCCGCAGGCTCAGTAGTCGTGGTGCATGGGCTTAGTTGCTCCACGGCACGTGGGATCTCCCTGGACCAGGGTTCAAACCCGTGTTCCCTGCATTGTCGGGCAGATTCTTAACCACTGCGCCACCAGGGAAGTTCGAAAAGACATTTTTTAAAAAATACATATATTATTTTTATAAATTTACTTATTTATTTGTTTTCATTTTTGGCTGTGTTGGGTCTTCGTTGCTGTGCGTGGGCTTTCTCTAGTTGCGGTGAGTGGGGGCCACTCTTCGTTTTGGTGCGTGGGCTTCTCATTGTCATGGCTTCTCTTGTCACGGAGAGCATGGGCTCTAGACATGCGGGCTTCAGTAGTTGTGGCACGTGGGCTCAGTAGTTGTGGCTCGTAGGCTCTACAGCACAAGCTCAGTAGTTGTGGCACATGGGCTTAGTTGCTCTGTGGCATGTGGGATCTTCCCGGACCAGGGATCGAACCTGTGTGCCCTGCATTGGCAGGCAGATTCTTAACCACTGTGCCACCGGGGAAGCCCCGAAAAGACATTTTTAAGAAATGGTAACAGTGGTACTGCAGACAAGGAGTGTGTGATTAACACATAGTCAATGCTCATAAATATTTGATGACTGAGAATGCCAATTCCCCCTTTTTTATTCTGTGGTATAAATAGTCCAATACAAAATTATATTTTTATTGTATAAATATTAGCTACTGGCTTTTAAAAAAACCAACTTATAATTGAAAGACCATAAAAAATGAATAATTGAAATTGTATTACACTTCTTGACAGAATTACTTATTAAAAACTCTTAATGTGAGGTTTCAGACCTGAAGCTAAGTAATCAAATTTTGCCTCTAACAAGAGAGAAAGAGATGGTTGAATTACATTGTGCCCTTCTCCATATAAGGTTTCTAGGATTCCAAATATATATTGTCTTAGGGCTATTGAAGAAATAATGTTTGGCTCTGAAATAATGATATGAAACATACCAAACCTCAAACATGTGAATTAGTAAATTAGAGTAGTTGGGCTGCTGCTATTTTCAAGACATTCCTAGAATTCTTTTAGCATCTTTAGAACCAGTTTGAGTTGCACAAAAACGTGTGTGATTGTGTGTATGCATCTCTTTATAGTCAGGTTAAAAGAGTTTTTTATTTCCAACTTACAGAATTAATGTTGGATTTCCAACATCCTAAAAAGAATAGAGAATGGTATAATAACAGTAGCATAGTTATTAAGCTGTAAAGTCTGGGTTAGGAATCCTGGCTTCATATCTAACTCTCATTGTTTACTAGTTTTATAACCTTAGATCAACTTCATCTCTCTCTACTTCACTTCCTCATCTGTAAAATGAGTAATAGAATCTAATAGTAATAAAAGAGTAATCGTATTAGATACAAATAGTAGTAGAATCTGTCTCCTAGGGTTGTATTTAGGAGTCTACATGCAAACACTAGAAGAGTGCCTTCTACATAATAAGGGCTCAAATGTTAGCTCTATTATTCATTTTTTTCGTTTATTGTTGCTGCTGTTATTGTTATGTATACACACACAGATACATACATATATAAATTTTTTTTAAACCATCCAATACCAAACTTTAGGAAATGCTATATTTGTTTTAAGTTTTTGAGAATATACATGCCGATATGTGCACCACTAACTTGTCCATTTTAACTGCGGTAATCTAATGTATAAATATACTGCTGTTTGTTCACTCATTATTTTTTTTTTTAATAAATTTATTTATTTATTTATTTTTGGCTGTGTTGGGTCTTCGTTTCTGTGCGAGGGCTTTCTTTGGTTGTGGCGAGCGGGGGCCACTCTTCATCGCGGTGCGCGGGCCTCTCACTGTCATGGCCTCTCTTGTTGGGGAGCACAGGCTCCAGACGTGCAGGCTCAGTAGTTGTGGCTCACGGGCCCGGTTGCTCCGCGGCATGTGGGATCTTCCCAGACCAGGGCTCGAACCCGTGTCCCCTGCATTGGCAGGCAGATTCTCAACCACTGCGCCACCAGGGAAGCCCGTTCACTCATTATTTTGTTCATGGACAGACATATAGTTTTCAAGTTTTTTTGCTGTTGTAATACCTGTCTTCCTTGTACATGACCAAGAGTTTCCATGGGCTGTATACCCAAAAGTGTAATTGTGGAATTGTAACATATAGGCATCTTCAACTCAAGTGGTTATTTTAATTTACACTCCCAGTATAGAGTATGAATTCCCCATTTCTCCCCATCTTGGTGTTCTCAGGCTTTTAGGTTTTTGCCAACCTTTGAAACAATATCTCAAGTCTATCATGATTTTTATTTCCCTTATTCCTCATAAGGTTCAGTATGTTTTCATATGTTTATTGGCTATTTGGGGTTTCTCTTCTGTGATTTGCCAATTTGCTACTGTTGTCCATTGCTCTGTTAGGTTATTTGCCTTTTGTTGTCATTGTTGTTTTAATTCTTTGTCAGTTGTTCGCATTGCAGGTATCTTATTGTGCTCTGTACCTTGTCTTTTCACTTTGTGTTTTCTTTGCCTTTTGTCTTTTAAGAAGTCCTTCCCTGCCTCTCAAAGTCATAAAAATGGTCTGCCATATTTTTTCTAGCAGATTTTAAAATTTGATGTTTTGATTCATAGCTCTAATCTAAATCTAATTTATTTTTATGTATGTTATGAGTAACATAATTTTATTTTTTCATATGAATAAGCAGTATGCTTTTTGTACCATTTATCAAATAGCCCATCTGAACTGTAAGGCAACAGCTATAATATACAAGTTCCATTTTTAGGCTCTCTCTTTTGTGCACTGGTCTGTTTGTATAACCTTGTAACAATTCCACATTTCCTCTACCTTATTCTTCTTCAAAATTATTTTAACCATCTTGGCACTTTTCTATATGAATTTTAGAATAATTTATGCATGAAAAACACTGGATTTTTATTGAAATTGTTTTAGGTTTTAAATGAATCTGGGAGAAATTGCTATCTTTGTAATACTGAATTTTAGTATCTTTTAGTTTCTTTCTTTATGTATGTATTCATTCATTTGTTCATAGGTACCGTACAGTTTTTGTTGCAGTTGTGAATGAGGTCTTTTCTGTATTACACTTTTCATTTGGTTATTGCTGGTGTACAAGAATGCCACTGATTTTTGCATATTGACCTTATATTGAGCATCCCTGCTACACTCTTCTATTAGTTCTAACTGCATATTGGTTCTCTTAGATATTCTTTATAGAAATCCTGTTGTCTTCAAGTAAGGACAAATTCGTATCTTGCTTGCTTTCCAATTCTTATGTTTTATTTAAGATTTTTCCATCTATACTCATGAGTGAGATAGATTGTGATCATTTTTCCTTTCTTGCCCTGTCCTTTTCCTTTTTGGTGTCAAGGTTATAATAGCTTCATAAAATGAGATTTTTTTCTTCTGTTCATTGAAACAGTTTTTACAATAAATAGGGTCTGTCTGCTCTTTGAAAGGGCTGGTATATCCTCCTGTAAAAACCCTCTGTCATGGTATCTTTGAAGTAAGGAGAGAGAAGTTTCATCTTTCTGAACTGAAATTCTGCACCCATTAATCAGTAACTCCCCATTCCTCCCTGCCTCCCAGCCTTTGGCAACCATTATTCTACTTTATGTCTCTATGAATTTGACTACTCTGGGTACCTCATATAAGTGGAACTCAAATACTAGAATTTTTTTTTAATAAAGTAATTTATTTATTTGTTTTTATTTTTGGCTGTATTGGGTCTTCGTTGCTGTGCGCGGGCTTTCTCTAGTTGTGGCAAGCGGCAGCTACTCTTCGTTGAGGTGCACGGGCTTCTCATTGTCGTGGCTTCTCTTGTTGTAGAGCACGGGATCTAGGAGTGTGGGCTTCCGTAGTTGTGGCACATGGGCTCAGTAGTTGTGGCTCGTGGGCTCTAGAGCGCAGGCTCAGTAGTTGTGGCACACGGGCTTAGTTGCTCTGCAGCATGTGGAATCTTGCCAGGCCAGGGGTTGAACCCGTGTCTCCTGCATTGGCAGGCGGATTCTTAACCACTGCGCCACCAGGGAAGCCCTCAAATACTAGAATTTTAATACTAACTTTCATTCAGAATTTTACTTTAGGGGAATCTTATGTAGACTTGTGAATTGAGCATTAGAGATGTTAAATTTCTATTTGAAGTAATATCCACACATAATTGAACAAGATTTGCTATTTCTGAGCATACCTAAAAGAATGCTTAGCAGGTTCTGATGATAATTCCTAATGAGAAGTTTTTAAAATGTGTTAAGCAATGATGTTATACTTGAGGTAGCCTCCTCAGATTACTTAGAGAACGTAATATTTGAATATATATTCACTTGAAAATCAGTGAGGTTGCTTTATAGTCATTTCTTATATTACTGAAGCTTTAAAACATTTGAAAAATCAGCTTGTGAGGTAGCTGATCACATTGTTTCAAAATACCAATTGGGTTTAATGTAAATTGCATGTATTTAAGTCCATAATTTGAAGAAAAATGGACTTGTGTGAATTATTTTAAAATATTTAAAATGAGTGTCCTTGCTGAAAACAGAAATTTGCTGTTTGGATTTTAAAATACTTTATACCAACTGTTTTTTCAAGAACAGTCTATTTAAAAAGTGCATATTAAATGAAACTTGAGAAAGTAATATTTAATGCCTGAATCAAGAATTAATTGTGAAATATAGCTTGAGTTTTCAGAATAATGTATATTTTACAGTTTAAAATCAGTAAAGTTTATTCCTAGACTATGTTTCATCTTATGTGTTAATCATTTATTTATGTATTTATTTATTTATTTTTATGTATTATTTAAATAACACATTAGTAATTTAACAGGTACTTAGCGTTTTTTTTTTGTTTTTTGTTTTCTTTAAAAGTAATTCCCTTTATTTATTTCAGGGGCTTCTAAGAGGCTCAAAGCATTTTATGAAAGAGTTTACAAGTTTCAAAGTTTGTTGATATTTCTGGAAAACCATTCACATGTAAAATACTGGTTAAAAACATGGGCTTTAAAGTCCTGTCTCTAACATTCTGAGCCTCAGTTTCCTCGTGTAAAATGTAGGAAATAATATGTTAAATATAGTAATATCTACCTCATGGGTGGCAGAGAAGATTAAATGAGAAAATAAACTTAAACCTCCTACTAGAGTGCCTTGCACAAAGAAAAATTTCAGTATTCTCTTGTTACATGTACATAATTCCTGAGGTTTAAAAAAGGATTGTTCTTAAATTCTGTACTAGAATATCATTTTTTTCTTTAAACATTGATTTTCAAACACTAGAACCTGTGTTTCAAAATATAAATAAATGCGTTAGCATAATAGAAGCAGCCGAGCTAAGACTGTCAAATTCACATTAGAGCCATTTGTAGAATTTTAAAAAAATTATTTGTGTAGAAAACAAAAAAACATTATTTGTATTCTTTCAGCCACACAAGGCAACCCATCTGTTGTTTATCTAATCTTGATTCAGAAACATACAAAAATAGCAGAATAACATCAAATCTAACTTAACGATTTTAGCTTCATTTTCTGATAAGAGTGTTTCCTTTTGCCAGACAATTCCAAAAGGAATCAGCATTGTTTATGAAAGGACCATAAGGAAATGGGTATGTTTTGCAGTTCCAACATTACTGGCAACAAATAATTCTGTATAAAATATATAGTACATACTACTAATCTTTGTTTTCTGCTACTTATCTTTAAAGTGGTAAATATCCTGCCTGTGACTTCCTAGCACCAAATTGATTTTTCCTCAAAATTTTTTAGTGTCTGTAATAGAGGGAAAGAGTGAGAATTCCTGAAAAAATATTCTAAGTCTCTTGTAGGAAAATATTTTAAAATATTATATTTTAGAAATATAGAATATTAAATTTATTTTTAAAACTATTCATACTATTATGTACAGGTTGTAAAATGCTGTCAAATGGCACTTTTGGATAAATACTAATATTTTCAAATATACAGGTTGCTATTATTTTGGCATCTGCTAAACAATTAATAGCCTAAGCCATGAGTTCAGTTTAAGTCTTAACTGCAGATATATCTGGTATAAAATGGTTTACACATGTTTAGGAAAGAATTCAATGTACATTCCACAGTCTACAGCAGGGCACAGCAGACTCCCTTTGTAAGTTCATATAGTAAATATTTTAGGCTTTGCCAGCCATGTGGTTTTTTTTGGAACTACTCAGCTCTGCTGGTGTAATGCACAAGCAGCCATAGACAATATGTAAACAAATGGAAGTATTCCAATAAAGCTTTGTGTACAGTAACGTAATTGGGGCAAATTTGGTCTGTAGGTTGTAGTTTGCCAACCCGTGAACTACAGCAAGCATTATTCTCTATCACCTTTGAGAATTCCTTCATACCAGTGGTTCTCTATCACTTTTGAGAATTCTTTCGTAACCTCTGGCACTTTTCTGTCACATGGAAATTGTCACTGTTTCATTCTCATTACGGCGTTCTGAAGATCATCATTTTACTCTATCACATAATGGTATTAAAAATATTCAATAAAATCTGGTATTATATCATGATAATAAAATAAATTCTAGTACATCACTGTAATAAAGACATGCCAATAAATCTTATTTCCAGTTGTCTTTGAAGTCATCACCACACCAGTTTAAAGAAATAATTTGACTAGTTTATGGGAATAGTAAAACAGAAGCAATAATCCGAGAAGCTTCTAGTTATTAAGTATATACTATGTATCAGGTCCTGTACTTAGCAAATTTATACACATTATTTCCTTTAATCCTAACAATAACCCACTAAGTTAGATTGTATTCAGTTTTATAAATGAGGAACTGAGTCTCATAATTATATACAACCTATCCAAATTCGTTTTTTTTTTTTTGGCTGTGTTGGGTCTTCGTTGGTGCACGCAGGCTTTCTCTAGTTGCAGCGAGCGGGGGCTCCTCTTCATTGCAGTTTGAGGGCTTCTCATTGCAGTGGCTTCTCTTGTGGAGCACAGGCTCTAGGTGCACGGGCTCAATAGTTGTGGCATGTGGGCTCAGTAGTTGTGGCCCATGGGCTCTAGAACGCAGGCTCAGTATTTGTGGCGCACAGGCTTAGTTGCTCCACGGCATGTGGGATCTTCCTGGACCAGGGCTCGAACTGGTGTCCCCTGCATTGGCAGGCGGATTCTTAACCACTGCACCACCAGGGAAGCCCCAACCTATCCAAATTCTTACAGTAAGTGCTAGAGCTGGGGTGTGAATTGTATTTCTGATTCCAGAGACTACTAACCACCTACCTGATCATGTCAAATGTGAAATCTTCCATTTTATTTCCTCTACTGAATCACAAACATTCTATCAGTGACTTTTTAAGCTGTGTTAAGGTCATTGAGTTCATTAATATTGTAAGTTTGCTAAAGAAAGAGCTAAGAAGTTTGTCTTAACGTAGAACATTAGGAAAATAATAAAATACACTCAGGTTTCTTCAGACAATATGACTTCTGACAATATGTCTAAATAGGAGCATCAGCAATTAAAGTCTGAACCAGTAAAATCTGGAAAGAACACACTCTTTGAGACATCACAGGCCTTACATATTTGGGGAGATCTCCAAAGAGTCCCCCAGTTCAAAAATTATTATGAATTGGAACCAGCACAATAAGGGGCTAGGGCTCGTCAAACAGAGTCAATTAGGTGGATGAGATGGGAAAGGTAACCTAAGTGTGGTTGCTGTTGGCGGAAGTTGAGACTTGGGCCAGCTGGGAAGTTGAGAAAGGGAGCCAGAACTCCCTTGCTAGCCTAAATCATCAGGGTCATAGGCTGAAGTGTTTGCAGGTTAGTTGTACCTCCTGGCAATCAGCTGGAACAAATTCTTTCTCCAGGATTCCCACTGACTGATTAACCAAATAGCTCACAATATAAAGACACCAAACACATGAGAAAACAAGCCACTATGACTGAGAGTCATTGGATATAGCAACATCAAACTTAGAACTGTCGATACTGAAATTGTCAAAACTGAATAATAGAATAGATAAGTGTTTAACATTTATGGAAATAACAGATACAGTCACAAAGATTACAAATCTACAAGAAATTACTTGGAATAGAAGATTTTTTAAAAATTAAGCATCCAGAAAGATAATTTTTGAAATAGAAACTCAATTGATGAATTTCTGAAATATAAAACAGCAGTTTAGACTGCTGTTTGAAGAGAAATTTAATGAACTAGTAGTAGGTGAAAATAAAGGTATCCAGAATGCAGTAAGAGAGACAAGGAAAATATGAAAGTGATGTTAAGAGAAATGGAGGACAGAATGAGAAGGCCTAATAGGAATATAGAGTCCCAGGAGGGAGTTCCAGGAGGGAATTGAGAAAACATAGGAGAGACAATATTTCAAGAGATAATGGCTGCAAATATTCCACAACTGCTAAACATGCGCATTCACAGACCAAGGAGGTTCTATATACCACTAGCAGGATAAATAAAAAGAAATCCACACTTTAGTGAAACTGTAGAACACCAAAGACAGGACTCTTGAAAACAGTCTCAAAAAAGGACATCATCTAAAAAAGACCAACAGGTAGAATGACAGCAGAGTCCTTAACAATAACAGTGAAAGCCAGAAGACGATATATTATCTTTTAAATGTTGAGAGAAAAAAAACTTTTCAGGGACTTCCCTGGTGGCTCAGTGGATAAGACTCCGCGCTCCCAATGCAGGGGGTCTGGGTTCGATCCATGGTCAGGGAACTAGATCCCACATGCATGCCGCAACTAAGAGTTCGCATGCCACAATTAAGGAACCTGCCTGCTGCAACTAAGACCTGGTGCAACCAAATAAATAAATATTTAAACAAAAACAAAAACAAACTTTTCAACCAGAATTTTGTACCTTGTAAAACTGTTGTGGTAGACCTGGGGATGCATTGCCAGATGCCCTTTAAAGAAAGGCATGCTGCTCAGCTGCAGGGAGTGGGGTCAGCAGACACCCTTCAGGTGCAGAGAGCTGCTTTATCTGAGGTCAGGCCGTATCTGGGGTGGCCTGCAACCAGCGATTGTTAGGTGGGCTAAGAAGGCCTGGCCATTGGCCCAGCATGGGACCCTCTGAAGGTCCTTATTCACTCCACAGCTCCCTACCAGTTTGGCAAAAGGCTTTTCTGAGAATGCACAGCAGGTCATTTTCTTCTGCCCAATCCTGCTTCCACTCTTTCCTTCACAGATACTGTTCCCTAATAAAGATCTTGCACTGCAAACTTCATCTTTGCATGTTCTGGAAAATTCAAATTTGTTCTCAAAAACAGAGATGTAATAAAGCCATTTCCATAGAAACAAAAACTGTGAGTTTACCACCAAAAGACTTGTACTAAAAGAACTTCTAAAAGTTATATTTCAAGAAAAATGAAAATGACCTCATAGATAGTAGGAAATGCAAGAAGGAATGATGAGGAAATAAAGTTGTGAACATATATATACAACTAAACAAATATTATTTCTATAAAATACCAATAACAATGTGTAATTTGGAAAGACATCTAAAATCCTGTAGAAAAAAAAATACAGCAAAATGTATATATAGACCAGAATTGGGTTAATGCTATAATCAGCTGCATCAGATATCAATTGATGATTTAGAACTCCTGACAGATGCCCTCCCCACCCCCCTTTTATTGCTCTTCTCATAGGCCTCTTGTTCTTTAGGGTTTTTTAAAATTCTGATTCTGTTTTTTAATTTAATTTTTTGAATAGGTGACTTGTAATGTTTATAATGTTAAAAATATATATTGTGAAGCATTATTCCTACTCCTGTTCCTCGTATTCTCAATTTTCGCCCCCTCTCCATCTCTACCAGTAACTGCCATATATGGTTTCTTGTATGTATTTCCAGAGTTTGTTTTTCCATAAGGTTGTTTTGAGAAGTAAGTCACAATATACTTAAAAGAGCCCAGCACACACTAGGAGGTCACTAAATTTAATTCCCTTCTCTCCATAACCATCTTATGACCTTAAGACCCAGAAAGGATAGTTGTGCAGTTATTTTGCTGCTGAATGTCATATTTTTTGCTTTATGTCCATAAACGTAAATTAGAACCATAAAACCATGTTTTCATACATGTCATATCCTTAATGAAAAGTTCATAGAGCTTTCCTAGCCTTGGGCTAAACTGAAACTGAAAAGGCAAAATATTTTTTAAAGTGAATATGATTAATAGAACCTTGTGTGTTTTCTGAAAAGTGATTCTGGTGTTTCAGAATATGATATTCATAAAATTAGAAAGTTTGGTTGTGCCTATATTTCCTAAGATGCAAATTGTTTTATTATTTCAAGTATTGTAGAATGTGAGATTAGTTTTTTCTTTTTTTTTGATTGAGGTATAATTGACATATAACATATTAGTTGCAGGTATACAACATAATGATTCAATATTTGTATATTTTGCAAAGTGATCACCACAATAAATCTAGTTAACATCCATCACCATACATAGTTAAAAAAATTTTTTTCCTTGTGATGAGAACTTTTAAAATCTACTCTCTTAGAAACTTTCAGAAATGCGATATAGTATTGTTAACTACAGACACCAAGCTGTACATTAAATTCCCATGACTTATTTATTTTATAACTAGAAATTTGTACCTTTTGACCACCTTCACCCATTTCATCTATCACCCACCATTTGCCTCTGGCAACCACCAATCTGTTCTAAGTTTGGTGGGTTTTTTGGGGGGGGGGCAGTTAAGATTCCACATATAAATGAGATTGTAAGGTATTTGTTTTTCTGTGTCTGACTTAATTTCCCTTAGCATAAGCCCTCAAGGTCCATCCATGTTGTCACAAATGGCAAAATGTCATCCTTTTTTATGGCTGAATAGTATTCCATTGTATATGTATACCACATATTCTTTATCTATTCAACCATCAGTGGGCACTTAGCTTGTTTCCATGTCTTGGCTATTGCGACTAATGCTGCAGTGAACATGAGGTGCATGTATCTTTTCAAGTTAGTGTTTTTGTTTTCTTCGAATAAATTCCCGGAAGTGGAATTGCTGGATCATATGGTGGTTCTGTTTTTTATTATTTGAGGAATCTCCATACTCTTTTCCATAGTTACTGCACCACTCTTCACTCCCACCAACAGTGCACAAGGGTTCCCTTTTCTCCACATCCAACACTTATTTTTTGATAATAGCCATTCTGACAGTTGTGAGGTAATATTGTGGTTTTGATTTGCATTTCCCTGATGATTAGAGATGTTGAGCATCTTTTCAAGTACCTGTTGGCCATCTGTATGTCTTCTTTGGAAAAATGTCTATTCAGATCTTCTGCCCATTTTTTTTTTTTTTTTTTTTTAATTTTATAGCTACTTTTTATTTTTATTTATTTATTTATTTTTGGCTGTGCTGGGTCTTCGGTTCGTGCGAGGGCTTTCTCTAGTTGCGGCAAGTGGGGGCCACTCTTCATCGCGGTGCGGGGACCGCTCTTCATTGCGGTGCGCGGGCCTTTCACTATCGCGGCCCCTCCCGTTGCGGGGCACAGGCTCCAGACGCGCAGGCTCAGTAGTTGTGGCTCACGGGCCCAGCTGCTCCGTGGCATGTGGGATCTTCCCAGACCAGGGCTCGAACCCGTGTCCCCTGCATTAGCAGGCAGATTCTCAACCACTGCGCCACCAGGGAAGCCCTGCCCATTTTTTAATTGGATTGTTTGGGGTTTTTTATTGAACTGTTTGAGTTCTTTATATATTTTGGATAGTAACCCCTTAACAGATGTAAGATTTGCAAATATTTTCTCCCATTCAGGAGGTTGCCTTTTCATTTTGTTGGTGGTTTCCTTTGCTGTGCAGAAGCTTTTTAGTCTGATGTAATCCCACTTGTTTATTTTTGCTTTTGTTACCTTTGCTTTTCGTGTCAGATCCAAAAAATCATTACTGAGACTGATGTCAAGGAGCTTGCCACCTGTGTTTTCTTCTGGGAGTTTTATGGTTTCAGCTCATATGTTCAAGTCTTTAATCCATTTTGAGTTTATTTTTGTGTGTGGTGTAAGATAGGGGTCCAGTTTCATTCTTTTGCATGTGGTTGTCCAGTTTTCCCAACACCATTTATTAAAGAGACTGTTCTTTCCCTATTGTGTACTCTTGGCTCCTTTATCAGAAATTAATTGACCATATATGCACTGGTTTATTTTTGGAGTCTATTCTGTTCCATTGATCTATGTGTCTTGTTTTTGTTCCAGTACCATATTGTTTGATTAGTGTAGCTTGTAATATAGTTTGAAATCAGACAGCATGAATGATGCCTCCAGCTTTGTTCTTCTTTCTCAGGATTGCTTTGGCTATTTGGGTCTTTCGTGGTCCCATACACATCTTAGGATTTGTTCTATTTCTGTGAAAAATGCCATTGGAATTTTGATAGGACTGCTCTGAATCTGTAGATTGCTTTGGGCAATATGGATATTTTAACAGTATTAGTTTTTCCAGTCTATAAGAATGGAATATCTTTCCATTTATTTGTCTTCAGATTTTTTGTATTTAATATCTTATTTTCTTGTTGTAAATCATGAGATTACAGGACAATTTTGTGGAGTTTCAAAGAACTCATTTCTGAACATGGTCTATCTCCTAAATAGTTTTTCCAGGCTGAGGAAGTTGATCTTTTGTTGTAATGCTTAGGAAAGTCTAAGCCATGTTTTCTGTTTCATTATTCTATACTTAATAACAAACTAATTTTTAAAATTTTTACTGGTTATTCTTCAGTTCATATATAGAAGAAAGAATGGAACTTTTCAATATGGTTTACCTTTAATTTGATTTGGTTTGAGAAAAAAAAATACTTTATTACTTTAATCCAAAAAAAAAAGGTTATGCTTTTCACAGATGAATGAGCATCATTATCCTGTGAATTCTGATTAAGAGTTTTCTGTGTGCATCAAGATTAAGCATAAATTCTACGGAGTTTTAAATTATTTGTTTCCCAGTTATTGCATCCATTATTGTAAAGTATGTGTGTGCAGAATACTGTTGCATTTTCTAGCTATTTCTAGTTCTTAAGATTAAAGTGACATAAGAGTAATGATCATTTTTTCCCTCAGTATAATGGATGAAAGTTCAAGATGTTGTCCTTTGCTTAATCAAATGTAACTTCTGAAGAAGTAGAATTTTCTGTTTCATAATGTCATCAAAGCAAAGGAATAGAATTGAGATAACTTATTTCTGTGTTCATTTTAAGTTCTTGAGTGAATTTTGGCTTTAAGCCTTTTCTTAACCTAATTTGTGAGTTTTCCATGAGGTTAATTAAATAATAGGCACAATATATCCAGATGTCATGATAAATCTTTGAGATGTTAATATTCTGTGGTTATTCTTCTGAGTATATGTGCTCTGTACCAATTCCTTTCTAACCAGACATGCTCTCCTTTATTTCCTGTCAGTTTACTGAAGCCATTTTCTCATCTTTTTCCCTGACCAGTCTGTCACTTGGAAAGTTGTGTGTCCCTTAAATAATGGGATAAAAATTTGTTCTTTGATCATTAAATTTTATTTTTTATTTATCTAAAAGTTGACATCACCCAGAGTTTTACAGCAGTCATTGGTAAAGTTAATTAGGATCTAAATTGTTTACCTTTCCTCATTGCCATTAGCCATTCTTGAATTTAGAAGAAAGCATTCTTTTAAGGTAGTCTTTGTGTTTGGAAAAGAAAATGAGATTATTTGCAAAATATTTGAAATGTGGAGTTTGTTTTATCATTTCCTCTATTGATTGAAGGAAAGCTTGGGAATTGAAATACCAGCTTACTATACATATTTTTCACAGGGTTACAAATAAATCAGTGGGCCACGGATGGCAGAAGATAAACTTAGAAGTAAAAGGAAGATAGCTTGATAAAGATCTAGTTAAAGGGGTGAATTACTAATTAGTTCTCTACCCTACCTAGTGCCTCTTTAATTTCAAAATTATTGCCTCTCTGAAAGGAACAAAGTATTTTGAAATTATAGGAGCCTTGACTTCCTTTTTGTCCTTTATTTTTAAAAGGTATTATAACTGTTTCTGACATACAGGTATTTATATGTATTTTTGTATGTCATATACATGTATATTATAAAGAATAATACATTGAACAACAATAGATTTATCACTCATTTAATAAATAAAACAATAACAAAACACCAGGTCCCCCTCCCTGATTGAATCTCCCTTCTAAACTATCATTATCCAGGATTCGGTGTTATTGCGTATTTACTTATATATTTACTCATATATATATTTACCTAAACAATATATTAGTTGAAGTATTTAAAAACTTTACAGTGTCAAAACTGTATGTATTTTTGCAGCTTGCTTTTGTCATTCATTCTTTTTGTGAGATTTATCTATGGTAATATGTACAGTATGTGTTGATTTGCTGTCTTTGCTGTTCAGTATTCTATTGTATGAATATATCACATTTGTTTATTTTACTCTTAATGTATATTTAGGTTGCACGTTGTTTTTACTCTATTATAAATAATACTGCTGTGAGTATTGTGCATCCATGTGAGTTTCTCTAGAATGTATAACTAAAAATGGAACTGTTGGATCTTGTGAATCTTCAGCATTACCAGATGTTGCTAAATTGTTTCCCAAAGTCGTCCCAATTTAGAACCTCATATGAAAGTACAGTGAGTTCTCATTGTTCTACATCCTCACCATCACACTGATACCAATTGTCAGACTTTTAAATTTTTGTCAGTCTTATTGGCAATCCTCTTTGCTATTTTAATTTGTATTTCCCTGATTACTAGTGAGATTGAACTTCTTTTCTTATATAACTTACAATAAGTTAAATAACTTATTAGCTATTTAGATTTCCTCTTCTGTGAATTGCTTGTATATACACACATATATTCTGGATTATAATTTCTTAGCTTTATGCATTACAGATACCATATAACTTTGGTTTTTCATTGTTTTAATGGTGTCCTTTGATGTGCAGAAGTTTAAAATTTTAATATATGTATTATTTATTCTTTTTCTTTTTTTTTTTTTAATTGTATCTTATTTAAGAAATCTCTACCCAAAGGTTGTAAATAATATTCTCCTCTGGGACTTCCCTGGTGGCACAGTGGTTAAGAATCCGCCTGCCAATGCAGGGGACACAGGTTTGATCCCTGGTCTGGGAAGATCCCACATGCCACGGAGCAACTAAGCCCATGCGCCACAACTACTGAGCCCACGTACTGCAGCTACTGAAGCCCCCACCCCTAGAGCCCATGCTCCACAACAAGAGAAGCCACCGCAATGAGAAGCCCACGCACGGCAACGAAGAGTAGCCCCAGCTCACTGCAACTAGAGAAAGCCGGCATGCAGCAATGAAGACCCAACACAGCCAAATAAATAAATAAAAATAAATAAATAAATTTTTAAAAATAGATGGTGAGTTAGCTTACCTTGTTAAAAAAAAATTCTCCTTTGTTTTCTTTTAACAGTTTTAAAGTTTTGCTTCTTCTCAGATTTGGATTTTTAGTCTATAGAATTTATTTTCAGATCTGGAGTGAGGAGGCAATGTCATTTTTAAAATATGTAGATGTGTAGTTAGCACTATTTATTGACTAGTCCATCCTTTCTCCTCTGATCTGTAATGCTGCCTCTGTCAGACAGTATCAAGTTTCCATCTGTGAAACTTATTTTGCTGTTCTACAGTCTGTTTTCTATCCTTGTCTTGATCTTCTATCATTGTCTTAATTACTGTAGGTCTTAATTCTGATAGGTCTTTATATCTGATAGGGTGAGTATGTGAGTTTTCAAAGCAGAATAACAGTAAAGGCAGATAAAGCCTATATAGTGTAATAAGGGCACAAAATTTGGAATCCAAAAACCTCCATTCCAGAACTGTTGTCACTTATCAACATGACAGACTCTGCATGAGCCCGATCAATAGTTTATTTTTATGTGGGCTTTAGATGACCACAGCCTCAATATAAGACAACATTTTGTAATGAAAAATTTTTTTAATGAAAACAAATCTAATACAATATGTGTCTCCATTAGTAAAGGATAGATTCCACTTGATAGGGAAAGAAGCCAGGGACTCTGCTGACCTGATTCAAAGCCAGAATCTCAGAAACAATAATTGGGGCACCACAATAACCATAAATATGCCCTTGGTGGTTTTCTTCTTCTGGAAGACTTTTTTTTTAATTAAAAAGAATTTAAGCCCCAGGGTCTTTGGTGGATTATGGATCTAAACTGGGAAAACAAAAGTCAGGAAAATATTTTCCATGTTGTGACAGAATAAAGTCATATTGCAAAATTCTGTTGATTAAAATTAGAGTGGTGTTAGTGAAGATCCGTTGTTCAGAAGATAGTGAATATAGGCTGTTCACAGCTAGCCAGGCTGTTGTAGAAAAAGGACAGTGATCAAGTATAGGGCTTGCGGTGGATGCTGATTGTCTCCTTTCTCTGCCTGGGATTCTCCTTCAGTTCCCAGTAAATAGAGCAAAAAAATATATCAGATGAGTTTTTTCAATTGTTAAGGTGGTATTTTTTTAATTTAATTTTTATTTTATATTGGAGTATAGTTGATTTATAATGTTGTGTTAGTTTCAGGTGTACAGCAAAGTGATTCATTTACGCATATACATATATCCATTCTTTTTCAGATTCTTTTCCCATATAGGTTATCACAGAATATTGAGTAGAGTTCCCTGTGCTATACAGTAGGTCCTTGTTGATTATTTTTTATATAGTAGTGTGTATATGTTAATCCCAAGCTCCCAATTTATCCCTCTTTCCCACCTTTCCCCTTTGGTAACCATAAGTTTATTTTCAAAGTCTATGAATCTGTTTTGTAAATAAGTTCATTTGTATCATATTTTTAGATTCCACATATAAGTGATATCATGTGATACTTGTCTTTCTCTGACTTACTTCAGTTAGTATAATAATCTCTAGGTTCATCCATGTTGCTACAAATGGCATTATTTCTCTCTTTTTTATGGCTGAATAATATTCCATTGTATATATGTACCACTTCTTCTTTATCCATTCCTCTGTCGATGGACATTTAGGTTGCTTCCATGTCTTGGCTATTTTAAACAGTGCTGCAATGAACATTAGGGTGCATGTATCTTTTTGAATTTTGGTATTCCCCAGATATATGCTCAGGAGTGGAGTTGCTGGATCATATGGTAGTTCTATTTTTAGTTTTTTAAGGAACTTCCATACTGTTCTCCATAGTGGCTGTACCAATTTACATTCCCACCAGGAGTGTAGGAGGGTTCCCTTTTCTGCACACCCTCTCCAGCATTTGTTGTCTGTAGACTTTTTGATGATGGCCATTCTCACTGGTGTGAGGTGATACCTCATTGTAGTTTTGATTTGCATTTCTATAATAATTAGTGATGTTGAGCATCTTTTCATGTGCAAGGTGGTATATTTTAACATCAATAGGAATATAGTATTTTCAAAGGACAGTTACAAAAGAATACTTTGAAGTTTTTCATTTGTCCATATTAATTATATAAGGAACTAAGATATTTAGTGGATTCCGCCCCCTCCCCCCCCCAAAAAAGGTCTATAGGCATTCAGTTCATTATAGGGATATTTTAAAATAAAAACTGAATGTTGTATTCCTTTTCCTTTATTTAAATATTTTTCTTTAGTGGGTTTTGCCTTTCTAGCTAGTACATGTTGTGTTTTACATACCAACTGCCTGCATTTTTGTGTGTTCCTTGTGTGACTTACAACCAGATAATAATGCATTCTCCTTCCTCTTTCTTTTTCCTTATTTATAAGGCAAAACTCCTTTCCTTATAGCAATAACTTGCATTCTTCCCCAGTATCTTGGCCTTCTGGCTCCAACACTCTTTACCAATAGCACATTCACAAAATAGGTGTTGCTTGAGTTGCTTTCTCACTGTATCCTTATCATGGCAGGTACTGACTTGTCTTCCCTAGGAGTTTGACTTTAACCAGAACCTTATAATACAAAATGTTCCATGTTGCAACCCTGTGTCCTCCAATTCTCCTCTGTACTATCTTGTCTAATTGATGGTTTTGGTTGTTGCTGTTATTACTGATTTTGTTTTTAGCACTCCTTCCCTGTAATTCAAGCATTTCTGTTATGTGGACAGTATTTCTAATCTATGAAAGACAATACAGTGCAGTTTAAAAGCACTGTAGAAGTTACAAGATGTGGTTTTTCCCTAGGCTCTCTTTTTCTCCCCTCCTCCTTTTCTGGGTAAACTTATCCAGTCCCATATTTTAGATTATATAGCTCAACTTTGTTTCTGAGCTCCAGACATATATCTATTTATGTGACATTTCCAACTTAACATGTCTAAAATAGAATTCTTAATTTTTCTCCTTAAACCTGCTTCCTGCATCCTATCCCCAGTTCTTTGCATTCAGTAAATGGTATTACCATTCATGAGTTGCTCAGACTCATATTTGGAGCCATCTTTGAGCCTCCCTTTCTCACATACCTCATCACACTCAATCCATCAATTTATCACCACCTCCACTTCTACCTTAGTCCAAGCTATCTGATACTTCCACAGTGGCCTTCCAATTCATCTTCTTGCTTCTTTTCTTGTTCCTTTACAATTTATTTCCAACACAGTAGCCAGGGCGATCTTTTAAAAACATAAATGAGATTTTGTTGCACCTTTAAACAAAACTCTGCAATATTGGGCTTCCTATTAGTCTTAGAATAAAACCCAAAATTCTTAATGTTGCCTGCAGGGCCATATGTAATTTGGCCCCTTCCTACTTCCTTGACTTATGTTGTACTGTTCTCCTCCTTGCATCCTCAGCTCTAGTCACGCTGGTTTCCATGTTATTGTTCTTCAGAGACAACAAATTTGTTCTCTCAGGATTATTGTTATTGCTGTTCCTTCTTGAAATACTCTTACTGCACAATATAGTTCAAATCCCTGCTTAATTGTTAAGTCCTTGGAGAAGCCTTTCTAACCACTTTGATACATGCCCCATCTACTATACTGCATCCTAAATGCTATTCCCTACCCTGCTTTAGTTCTGAGTTTATTACTACCTGAAATTAAAAGATTCCTTTATTTCCTTGTTGACAACATTCCATCGTCACCCTGCCCCCATCCCTCCCTAGAATGTAAACTCTAAAGGACAGGGAATTTTCTGACTCATTTATAGTTATCTCTTTACCAGGACATTGTAGGCACTCAGTATTTAAGTGACTGAATTAATTAGCTACGTGACCTTGAGCAAATCAATTCACTTCCCTAGACTTTGATTCCACATATATAAAACAAAGGGATTTGACTGTATCTATAAGATCTCTGAAGAAGAGTGTTTTAGACTACAGATGATCAATCATCTGGAATTGAAGGCAACCCCGAAGTCTTTAAGTTCAGACCCCCTATTTAATATATAGAGGTCACATTGCTCTGGACAGTGCTCCTTTCACATCACACAGTACCTCTAATTCAGTGCTCAACTCTGATTAAATCTCCCTCTATACTTCTTTGATTACAACTTTACTAGCTTTAATTTTTAGATTCTTGACGTTCCTTTTCATTATATTGTTTCTGTAAGCCGCATCTTTACATTTACAAATAATTGTTTTTCTTCATTCATTCATTGTTTTATCACTGTTCATTGAATATAAGCAGATGTGATTTGAAGAATGCTTCTCAATGGTCACATTCTTCCCCTTACCTCCCTCCACTTTTTTTTTTTAGTATATATTTGTTTATTTATTTGGCTGCGCTGGGTCTTTAGTTGGCGGCGTGCGGGATCTAGTTCCCTGACCAGGGATCGAACCCCAGCCCCCTGCTTTGGGAGCCTGGAGTCTTAACCGCTAGACCACTGGGGAATTCCCCCTCCCTCAACTTTTATGGGAACTTTTTCTTTTTTGTGAGTCAAAAAAATGTTTACAATAAAAAAAAATGTATATAATCATGTTCACATGTACATCTTAGCTAGTACTGTAGGTTTTTAAATCATGGAAAAGGAAAATAACTTTTGGAGTAAAATCGGACATAATAAAAACTAGTCTTTAATTCCCCTAGAAACTTTTTAAAGATTAATAGGATGAATGACTTTGCCTATTCCAACCCCTTAATTTTCAGATGGGGAAATTTAAGTGCATAGCGGCATAGGAAACACTAGGATAAACAAAGATAAACAGTTCCTTCAGCACTTCTCAGAGCCTTTAATATTATATGAATGTACATGTGAATCTCCAAGAGGGGGTTATAATATCCAAATTTTATTTTACCACAGACTATCTTATTATGGATTACCTTTTAGTATCTTCTGGGACAGTAGTGCTTCATGTAGTACCACATGTTTGAGCATTTATGAGGTGTCAAGCATAGTTCTAAGTACTTTACATGTTTTAACCCATTTTACATACTATATGTATTTGTTCTTTCTTAACACTATGTGAAAATCTATCTTTAAGAAGCAGTGTGCCAAAGCAGAGAATGCAAGAAATCGCAAGAAGGGGTGTGTGTGTGTCAATGCAGAATATAAGTCCTGTGCGTTGATTCATTTACAGTTAATTCATCATGTTTTCCATCTAGTTGATCATTGATCTGTTTATATAGCTTACTTTAAATATTTGTGATACTCACTGTATACTATGTATTAAATATCAATATAATTTTTTGATAGTTTTAGGGTGATTCATCTGCAGAACATTTATTGATATCGGCTAATCCAAATTTACATTGTATCATAAGCTTTTGGCATTCTGTTAATATGATAAAAGTTTTCCTGGTTAAATATGTTTTATAAATGTTGATTATATATATATGGTTTTCTCCACTTTAAGAAATTTCAAAATATCAGGAAAAATTATTGTAAGAACATGCTCAGAGAAAAAACACACTTCCCCATCACTATTTACATTTTCCTGTATATTTTGGTATCATTTTGGTGGCTACTGTTTACATATGCACCCCACCCCTTGCCTCTAGCCAGTGAACCACACTTCTTGCTCTTGTGTGGTCCCTTTCCTTGAATTGGGCTGGCCCTGTGACTTGCTTTTGATTAGTAGAATGCAGCAGAAGTGATTCTGCATGACCTTGAGACTAAGTCATAAAAAGACTTCGGCTTTTGCCAGGTCTGTTGGAATGCTTGCTCTGGGAGAAACCAGCCTCTAGTAAGAAGTCAGACTGCTCTTAAACCACAAGATGTATGGACTCCCAATGTAGTCATATATGGAAAGGCTGCATGAAGGGAAGGAGGGATGGAGAGAGATCCCTAGCCAGCTCCCACCTTTCCAGCAGTGCTAGTTAAGATGCCAGACATTTGAGTGAAGAAGTCATCTTTATATGTATGTCCAGCTCTGTCTTACATTCAGATGATTCTAGCCCCAGCTGTCATCTGACTGCAACTACATGTGAGAACCCAAGTGAAAGTCACCCAGCTGAGCCTAGTCAACTCACAGAACTGTTAGAGATAATAAATTTTTGTTTTAAGCCATTAAAACCATTTTGGTGTGGTTTCTTACACAGCAATAGATGACCAGAACAATGCATGGTGGTATGTAACAAAACACACCAAAAAGTCATATTTGATATATGTATAAATAATATGTTGTGTTATGGATATTACGTATAATCTTAAAACAAAAATGTGATTATATTTGATACAGTAGTCGACACCTAGTAGCATACTAGGGCTGGCTCACAAGAGACAGTTGTGCACATTTCTACATGACTTCACGTTCAGTGATATCACTTTGGTAGCTTGAAATAGCCATGGTTGGTGTATTTATACCACAGAAAGTGGCAGATGCTACAAACCAGGGCTTCCCTTCATCTAGAAAGCCAGTTAAACATTTACCAGCACACCACTGTCTGTTACTTCCTTTTTTCACTTTACATTATCATTTCTGAATGGCTACTTATTTGGTTATTTGGATGCACCATATTTAAGTAATCCCCTATTATTAATCTATTATTTCTTTAGGGTGTATTTCTTGAAATAGAATTTCTGGATTAAATGGTGTACACATTTAAATTTTTGATAAGTATTACAAGATTATGTGCCAGAAAGATTATACCAATTTGTATTCCCCCTCCCCAACAATGAAGATATTTCCTCATACGCCACCCAACTCTTATTTTTGTATTTGGAATGCTCATACTTAAAAAAAAAAATTAAGTTCTCTGTACTGCTTTTATTCTTAAAATTTTTAAAAACATAATATATTCATGTGGTTTAAAACCCCAAAGTTACATAAGTATATGGGAAAAGGTCTCCCCTCTGTTTATACCTGTATTTCCCAGTTTCCCAGTACCCTTTTCAAGGGTAACTTGAATGTTACAAAGAATCTGTGTATCATTTCAGAGATGTTTATGTATATAAAAGCAAGTAGGTTCTTTTTTTTCTTATTTATTTATTTATTATACAGCAGGTTCTTATTCTGTTTTATACATATTAGTGTGTATATGTCAATCCCAATCTCCCAATTCATCCCACCACCATCATTGCCGCCCCCCCGCTTTCCCCCTTTGGTGTCCATATGTTTGCTCTCTACATCTGTGTCTCTTTCTTTTTTTTTCTCTTTTTTATTTAACATCTTTATTGGAGTATAATTGCTTTACAATGTTGTGTTAGTTTCTGCTATATAACAAAGTGAATCAGCTATATGCATACATATATCCCCATATCCCCATATCCCCTCCCTCTCGTGTCTCCCTCCCAACTTTATCCCACCCCTCTAGGTGGTCACAAAGCACCGAGCTGATCTCCTTGCGTGATGCAGCTGCTTCCCACTAGCTTTGTATTTTACATTTGGTAGTGTATATATGTCAGTGCTACTCTCTCACTTCGTCTCAGCTTACCCTTCCCCCTCCCCACGTCCTCAAGTCCATTCTCTATGTCTGCGTTTTTATTCCTGTCCTGCCCCTGGGTTTGTCAGAACCATTTTTTTCTCTAGATTCCATATATATGTGTTAGCATACAATATTTGATTTTCTCTTTCTGACTTACTTCACTCTGTATGACAGACTTTAGGTCCGTCCACCTCACTACAAATAGTTCAATTTCATTTCTTTTTATGGCTGAGTAATATTCCATTGTATATATGTGCCACTTCTCCTTTATCCATTCATCTGTCGATGGACACTTAGGTTGCTTCCATGTCCTGGCTATTGTAAATAGTGCTGCAGTGAGCATTGTGGTACATGACTCTCTTTGAATTATGGTTTTCTCAGGGTATATGCCCAGTAGTGGGATTGCTGGGTCATATGGTAGTTCTATTTTTAGTTTTTTAAGGAACCTCCATACTGTTCTCCATAGTGGCTGTATCAGTTTACATTCCCACCAACAGTGCAAGAGGGTTCCCTTTTCTCCACACCCTCTCCAGCATTTATTGTTTGTAGATTTTTTGATGATGGCCATTCTGACCAGTGTGAGGTGATACCTTATTGTAGTTTTGTTTTGCATTTCTCCAATGATTAGTGATGTTGAGCATCCTTTCATGTGTTTGTTGGCAATCTGTATATCTTCTTTGGAGAAATATTTATTTAGGTCTTCTGCCCATTTTTGGATTGGGTTGTTTGGTTTTTTGATATTGAGCTGCTTGTATATTTTGGAGATTAATCCTTTGTCTGTTGCTTCATTTGCAAATATTTTCTCCCATTCTGAGGGTTGTCTTTTCATCTTGTTTATGGTTTCCTTTGCTGTGTAAAAGCTTTTAAGTTTTATTAAATCCCATTTGTTTATTTTTTTTTCCATTTCTCTAGGAGGTGAGTCAAAAAGGATGTTGCTGTGATTTATGTCATAGAGTGTTCTCTATGTTTTCCTCTAAGAGTTTTATAGTGTCTGGCCTTACATTTAGGTCTCTAATCCATTTTGAGTTTATTTTTGTATATGGTGTTAGGGAGTGTTCTAATTTCATTCTTTTACATGTAGCTGTCCAGTTTTCCCAGCACTACTTATTGAAGAGGCTGTCTTTTCTCCATTGTATATTCTTGCCTCCTTTATCAAAGATAAGGTGACCATATGTGCGTGGGTTTATCTCTGGGCTTTCTATTGTGTTCCATTGATCTATATTTCTGTGTTTGAAAAGCAAGTATATTCTTTGTCTCCCTCTTTTTTACTCAGTAGTAACTACTTTACACACTTCATCTTGCTTTTGTCATTTAACAGTATATGTTAGAGATCAATACCTAAAGAGAAAAGGCTTCCTTAGTGTTTTTTATGACCTCATAATATGCCACTGACTGAATAAACCACATTGTTTCTAGTATTTTGCTATTGCAAACAATCTGTTTATGTATGAACAGATTTACATATATGTGATATAGTTGTATCATAAATTTTTAAAAGGATTGCTTTATCAATGATTGTAGTATTTTATTGAGATATAATTGACATGTATTAGTTTCATAAAAGGTATAATTTTGATAAACATTACTAAATTGTTTTTTATAGAGGTTGTATGAATTTCTGTTACCATCTCCAATATATGAGACTACAGCTGAACCTTGAACAATGCAAGGGTTAGGGATGCTGACCCCCCCACGTAGTGGAAAATCTCTGTATAACTTTTTAGTGCTGTAGTATGTATTTATTGAAAAAAATCTGTGTATAAGTGGTCTGTGCAGTTCAAACCCGTGTTGTTCAAGGGTCAACTGTATTTTTACCACACATTTGCTAATAAAATGGCCTATGAGACTTATCTGATAGGCTAAAAAATAGAATTAGCATGTAATTTTAATTTTTTTAAACTATGAGTGAGACTGAGCTCTTATATTTAGATTTCATTTTCTGCAAGCTATCAATATCTTTTGCCTATTTTTCTTTAGGTGGTGGACTTATATTTACAGTCGGCCCTCCATATCCATGGGTTCTGCATCCGTGGATTCATCCAACCCCAGATTAAAAATATCTGGGAAAAAAAATTCCAGGAAGTTTCAAAAAGCAAAACTTAAATTTGCCGTGCACCAGCAACTATTTATCAATACATTGTATTTACAACTATTTACATGACATTTATATTGTATTAGGTATTATAAGTAATCTAGAAATTATTTAACGCACACAGGAGGATGTGTGTAGGTTAAATGAGAATACTGTGCCATTTTATATGAGGGATTTGAGCATCTGGGGAATTTGGTATCCATGAGAGGTCCTGAAACCAGTCCCCCAAAGATACCAAGGGAGGGGACTGTATTTGTAGTTCTTTATTTATTAACAAAATTAGCCCTTTTATCTACCATAATTTAACAATATATCTTTTGCAACAATTTTTCACAGCAATTTTATGTGAGCTTTTAAATTGTCTTTTGAGAGTTGTGGCCATGCAGAAATGTCGGGACTTTATGTAGACAGATTTGTCTATGATTACTTTTACAGCTTCTAGATTTTGTGTCATACCTAGAAAGTCATTCTCCACCCCAAGTATATAAGTGCTTTCATCTTGAACTTAATGGCTTCTTTTTTGTTGTTAATTTTTTTTTTACATTTGAATTTTTGATCTACTTGGAATTCATCTTGGTATGAGATATGGTATGGCTTCAGTGTTATTTTTTTCTAGATGCTTATCTAGAATCCGTTTGTTGAATAATTCATCTTTTTCTG
This sequence comes from Balaenoptera physalus, assembly GCF_965194825.1. Taxonomy (NCBI): domain Eukaryota; kingdom Metazoa; phylum Chordata; class Mammalia; order Artiodactyla; family Balaenopteridae; genus Balaenoptera; species Balaenoptera physalus. The sequence goes on from NC_138886.1 coordinate 113,289,836, forward strand.
AATGGTTTGAAATATCACATAAAATAAATACTAAAACTGTTTGCCTATGCCCCAGTGTAACACAATTTTATTAAAGCTTAATCTATTTCTCTTCTCTTTCAGCATTTTCCTGTTAAGTCTTGCTTGTTTGTTTTTCTGTATGAAATTTAATATCATCCTGTTTAATTCAGATAACTATGTTGGTATTTTTATTGGAATTGTGTTCAAATTTATGACTAAATCAAGGAGATTTTGCATTTTTATGATAGTGATTCTTTCTAGCAAAGAACATTTTAGAGGAAATATGTTTTAAAGCTTCTTCAAATACATCACTCATTTTTCTTATTAAATGTATTCCTAGGTGTTTTATCTCTTTTGTTACTATGGTTGTATTCGTTTGCTAGGGCTACCATAACAAGGTACCACAGACTGGGTGGCTTAAACAACAGAAATTTATTTTCTCACAGTTTTGGAGACTGGAAGTCTAAGATCAAGGTGCCAGCATAGTCCATTTCCTCTGAGGCCTTTCTTCTTGGCTTGTGGGGGGCCACTCTCTTAGTATTTCCTCACATGGTTTTTTCTGGTGGTCTTTTTCCTCATATGATCTTTTCTCACATGGTGCATCCCTGGTATCTATGGGTCCAAATTTCCTCTTCTTATAAGGACGTCAATCAGATTGGCTTAGGGCTCACCCATATAACCTCATTTAACCTTAATTACCTCTTTAAAGGCTCTATCTCTAACAAATCACATTCTGAGGTACTGGGAGGTAGGGTTTCAACATGTGAATTTTAGGAGGACCCATAACAATGGCAGATGAAGACTTTTCTTTCTTCCCTACTGACTGATACACATATGATCGTATATATGTATACATGATTTCTGTAGTTTACTTTTTGCCTAGTGACCTTGCTTATGATATATAGTAGTTTTTACTTTATTCTCAGCTTTTCCAGGGATAAAATTATTATTATTTATAAACAGGAATAATTGTATCTCCCTCTTCGTAGTTTTTATACCCTTAATTTATTTCTTTTGTTTAATTGCAGTCTGTTAGAACTGTTGAAACAAGGTTAAGAGTGGTGGTGGTGACCTAAATGGGAAGGAAATCCAAAAAAGAGGGGACATGTGTATACATATGGCTGATTGACTCTGCTGTGCAGTAGAAACTAACACAACATTGTAAAGCAACTATGCTCCAACAAAAATTTTAAAAAGGAAAAAAAAAATAAGCTCACCAGAAAAAAACGAAAGAGTGGTAGTGGTAAATACTCTTCTTGTATTCCTGACTTTAATGCAAATATTTAGTGCCTTTGGTGTTCCCGTTAAGCATGATAGAATTATTTTGTCACCTTAAGAGCTTATTCATCATCTGTATGTATTTTATTACAGTATTTAAAAGCCAAGAATAGATTCTTAATTTTATCAAACACCTTTTTGGCATACGTGAAAATGATTGTATATATCTTCCTGTTGATCCAACAGTGTGTTGAATTTATAAATCAGTTTCCTAATATTGAACTGTCCTTGCATTTCTATCTTTGGTCATGACTTATTCTTTGAACTTGCTGTTGAATTCTGTTTGCAAACAAGTTCATAAATGAGACATATATAGTTTTATTGTTTTATAGAGTTATGTTGCGTTAGGTGCAGTGTTCTTGCTTCTGGAATCAGTTTTTTAAATATTTTTCTGTCATTTGTTTTCATTAATTTTTAAGTTTATTGAAATGGAATTGAGCAAAGTAATCTCTTAAGATTATTTTAGTTTTGTTCTCTTTGTAATTTTTTACGTATTATCATTTCTCTGCGTGTGTGTGCGTGTATATGTGTGTGCATGTGTGTGTGTGTATTTGCTGTTTTTGTCCCTTTGTTGTTTTGATCAGGCTAGAGAATTTTTTTTTCAAATATTGAAGTTTGGGGTTTATTAATTTGTTTTTTGGTCTTGAAATTACTTAATTTCTTCTTTTATCTTCATTAATTCCTTCCATTTCTTTTTACTTTATTGATGGATAACACAGTTAATATTCTTAGTTAACTATTAGTCTATTAATTTGACTTATGGTTTCTTGTTCTGCAGAAGTTTTAAGTTTTTAATAATCAAAACTGTCCATCTTTTCCTTTTTTAACTTCTTTATTTCATATTACTCTTTAAAAAGGACCTTCTGCACCCATTATAAAAATATTCTTAATTCTTTTCATACTTTTATAATTTGCTTTTATCTGTCTAGATTTTATTTTTCTTTATTGTGTGAGGTGGCTTCTAAATTGTTTTGTTTCCAGGTAGACTGCCAACCATTTCAACGTCACTTATTAAATAGTCTATCTTTTCCCCATTTATTTGAAATACTTTTATCATATACTTAACTTTCCATGTTCTGTGAAAAATCCTACTGATCTTTTTGGATTGCATCAACTTTATAGGATTAATTTGGGGGATAATTGAATTGACATCTTTAAATCATTGAATATTTCCATATAGAAATATGGAGTATTTATCCATTTACTTCAGTTTTTTTCTATGTCCTTTGATAGCGTTTTATTATTTTCTTTTTCTTTATTGTTAGGTTTATTCCTAGGTGTTTTATAGTTTCTGTTGATATTATAAATGAAATTGTTTTCATTATGTTTCTTTTCTGGTTATTGGTGGTATATAGGAAAACATTCAATTTTTGCATATTAATCTTGTCCAACTTAGTTACTGAATCCTTTGATTGTTTCTTTTTGTTTTTCAGTTTCTCTTGGATTTTCTGGATAGTCTTTTTGTCTCTTTGTTCCCAGTTATTATACTAGTGTTTTGTTTTTTTTTTTAATTTTCTTTCTTTTAAGGGTATCTTATTAAATTGACTAATCTTATTCTCTATAGCTCCAGAGGACAGAACTAGGACAGATGGGCAGAATGGCTAGAGCTGTTTGAACATGGAAGAGACAACTTTGTATTTTATCATAACCACTGTACTGATTATATTCATAGAACAACTAAATTAAAAGCAAATTAATTTGTTAGGTAAAGAGTAAGACTAGATGACTTCTAAGTCTAAATGATAAGTTGAAAGTATAAAGAGAGAGAATCAAGGAGTGACTTTAAGAACACCTATATAGAGGGTAGTGGGGGACAAAAGGATAGTAGAGCAGGAGTAAGAGATCAAGAAGAAAGGGTAATGCCTGGTTAGGAGATTAAACCCGACTATGCAGTATCATAGAAGCTGGGAAGATGAAAGTTTTGTAAAGTATGAGATGGTCATCAATAACTGATACTATGTAGAAGTGTTTAAAAAAAAAGCAAGCCAACAAGAAGCCATTGTATTTGTTAATGAGAAGGTTATTTGTGATCTACTTTAGTGATTCTTTTTTTTAAATTTTTAATTATTTTTTTTATAGAAGTATAGTTGATTTACAATGTTGTGTTAGTTTCTGCTGTACAGCAAAGTGAGTCAGTTAAACATATACATATATCCAACTCTTTTTCATTTTCTATTCCCATATAGGTCATTACAGAGTGTTGAATAGAGTTCCCTGTGCTATACAGTAGGTTCTTATTAGTTATCTATTTTACATATAGTAGTGTGTAGATGTTGATCCCAGTCTCCCAATTTATCCTCCCCCCCCTTTCCCCCTTGGTAACCATAAGTTTGTTTTCTACATCTGTGACTCAGTTTCTGTTTTGTAAATAGGTTCCTTTGTACCATTTTTTTAGATTCCACATATAAGCGGTATCACATATTTGTCTTTCTCTGTCTGACTTGCTTCACTCAGTATGACAATCTCTAGGTCCATCCATGTCACTGCAAATGGCTTTATTTCGCTCTTTTTTATGGCTGAGTAATATTCCACTGTATGTATGTACCACATCTTTATCCATTCCTCCGTCGATGGACATTTAGGTTGCTTCCATGTCCTGGGTATTGTAAATAGTGCTTCAATGAACATTGGGGTGCATATATCCTTTTGAATTATGGTTTTCTCCAGATATATCCCCAGGAGTGAGATTGCTGGATCATATGATAGCACTGTTTTTAGTTTTTTAAGGAATCTCCATACTGTTGTCCATAGTGGCTGTACCAGTTTACTTTCCCACCAACAGTGTAGGAGGGTTCCCTTTTCTCCACACCCTCTCCAGCATTTATTGTTTGTAGATTTTTTGATGATGGCCATTCTAACTGGTGTGAGGTGATACTTCTTTGTAGTTTTGATTTTCATTTCTTTAATAATTAGTGATGTTGAGCATGTCTTCATGTGCCTCTTGGCCATCTGTATGTCTTATTTGGAGAAATGTCTATTTAGATCTTCTGCCCAGTTTTTGATTGGGTTGTTTGTTTTTTTTGATATTGAGCTGCATGAGCTGTTTGTATATTTTGGAGATTAATCCCTTGTTGGTCACGTTGTCTGCAAATATTTTCTCCCATTCTGTGGGTTTTCTTTTCATTCTGTTAATGGTTTCCTTTGCTGTGCAAAAGCTTTTAAGTTTAATTAGGTCCCATTTGTTTATTTTTGTTTTTATTTTCATTACTCTCGGAGGTGGATCAAAAAAGATCTTGCTGCTATTTATGTCAGAGAGTGTTCTGCCTGTGTTTTCCTCTAAGAGTTTTATAGTATCCAGTCTTACATTTAGGTCTCTAATCCATTTTGATTTATTTTTGTGTATGGTGTTAGAGAATGTTCTAATTTCATTCTTTTACATGTAGTTGTCCAGTTTTCCCAGCACCACTTATTGAAGAGACTATCTTTTCTCCATTGTATATTCTTGCCTCCTTTGTCATAGATTAGGTGATCATTCTTTTAGTGACTCTTCTTAATTTTAGTTCTTAACTATTCTATGGTTTCTTTAATTTGTATTTTCATCTAGATTATCAGCTTGGTGTGAACACTTGTCAAACCTTACTTCTGTTTATAAGTCTCATGGGGCTTTCTGAATAGCATTATTCTTAGAGTAGTAGATAGTCCATAAATATTTGTTGTTTGACTTTTATGTAAATCCTAGAGGAATTACACCTTAGCTGCTGGTTATGACTGTGGTTTAAGTTCCATGTTTTGAACTTACCAGTCCAACTATAATCATGTGCCAGTTAGAGATAAAATGTAATAAGAAAAAATTTTAAACAGAGTCAGGCTAAAAGGCAAAATAAACTAATTTGTAGAGTAGAAATGCAAAATGATGACTAGAGATAAAAACAGGGGCTACTAGAATCTAGGTCTGAAGTGGCTGGAGGTGGCTAGGGCATTATTTTTATGGGATATAGGGAGGTAAAAGTGTCACATGGGAGTCAGGACCAGAACTAGGTGCACTGGTTAAAAGTAGGAATTGGAAATGGGACTCTCCTGCTCATGAAAGGAAGTTGTTTAAAAGGTAAAACTGTTCCCTGAAGCTGTATTTAGTATAAAAATACTTAAAACACTTATCTAGAGATGTGGGAGGGCCAAACTGCAATGACTCAGTACCTGAACCTGCAGTACCTGATAATGTCTGGAGTGTGCAGTCAAGAATATTAGACTTGGTTTTTAAGTAGGGCCTCATGGGTACTGGTGAAGACGAAAAGGAATGAAACAGGTGAGATATATGGAGGGAGTGAGAGAGAGAGAAAGACAGAGGGAGAACTCTCTCATGCAAGATCTGTAAACTAAAATTCCAAAGCACAATGAAACAAAAAAGCAAAACCTAGAAAGACGTCCAATAAAAACAATCAGAAGATGGATTCACTCCCAGATGAAATAAAAATAATACAAAAAATTTTTAAAGACTTATTTTTAAAGTAAGTATGTTTAGGATTCTTCAAAAGATAAATAATAAAAACCACTTTAAAGGAATAAGAAATTATGGTAAATTAGCAGAAATGAAATAAGAATAGACAAATATAAAAACCAATTAGCTTAGAAATGAAGTTATGGGAATTAAGTCAAGAGATGGAATGAATTCTAAAGTAGACATGACTGAAGAGCGAATTAGTGAAATGGAAAATTGTTCTGAAGAGATCACCCAGAATGCAGAATGTAGAGAGACATAAAATACTCAAAATTATCTAATTATGCCATTAAAAGATATTTTAAAAATTAGGTTGAGGGACTTCAATATACATCTTATGGGAGTTCTAGAACAGGAGGCCATAAGAATGACTAAGAAGTGATAACTAAAGCGCTAATGTCTGAATTTTTCAGAATTGAAAACTTGAGTTCTCAGATTAAAAGTACAGTCTGCATACTAAGCAGGACAAATAAAAACCAATCACAATGAGAAACATTCATTGCAACTATAAGACAGAAGGATAGAGACAAACTTAAAAGCTACCAGAGAGAACAAATAAATCTCCAAAAGATTATCAATTACACAAGCTTTTCAACAGCAACCATAGAAGCTAGAAGATAATGAACTAATGTCTTTAAAATGCTGAGAGATGATGACTTTATCCATCTAAACCACCATTCAAGATTGAGGACAAAATAAAGACATTTTTGGGCAAAGACTAAAATAATTTATCTCTGGCATACCCTATCTGTAAGAATTTCTAAAGGGCATCCTTTAGCAAGAAGAAAAGAGAACCCCAAAGACAGGAGTGGAGTGTACTTTTTGGCAAAGTTAATTAACAATAATAACAGAACCAGTTCTTTTTGTAAAGGTTGTTGTGAATGTCTGGAACATAATAGCAAGGAGTATAGGTAGCTAAAGTGTGCTAGGAGCATAATCTTGTTCAAGGAGATGGAGGTGCTGAATAATTTTTTTTTTATACTACTCCACCTTGATTTTTATTTATAGCACAAACAAAATAGTACATTAGAGCAAACTTTAAAAAGAAATGAAAGCCTCAAAATCTCACTTTCTAACCATATTGTTTTTAGTTTTCCTTTTGTCTCATTTTGAAAACATAATTTAAAATAGTTGAATCATGGTGTATGCATACATATGTATCCTGGTTACTTCAAGTAACATTACCCTATAAACTATTTTCCAAGTTGCTACATAGTTTCCATATTTACGATCTTTAGCGGTTGCAAAATAATCCGTATTTACTTGTCCCCTTTGCTGTTGTTGCTCATTTAGACTGGTTTTTTTTGAATTTTAGAATTTTATTTATTTTTTTATACAGAAGGTTCTTATTAGTTTTCCATTATATACATATTAGTATATGCCAATCCCAGTCTCCCAATTCATCACACCACCACCACCACCCCCGCCGCTTTACCCCCTTGGTGTCCATACATTTGTTCTCTATATCTGTGTCTCTATTTCTGCCTTGCAAACCGGTTCATCTGTACCATTTGTCTAGGTTCCACATATATGCGTTAATATATGATATTTGTTTTTCTCTTTCTGACTTACTTCACTCTGTATGACAGTCTCTAGATCCATCCACGTCTCTACAAATGATGCAATTTCGTTCCTTTTAATGGCTGAGTAATATTCTATTGTATATATGTACCACATCTTCTTTATCCATTCGTCTGTTGATGAGCATTTAAGTTGCTTCCATGACCTGGCTATTGTAAATAGTGCTGCAGTGAACATTGGGTGCATGTGTCTTTTTGAATTATGGTTTTCTCTGGGTATATACCCAGTAGTGGGATTGCTGGGTCATATGGTAATTCTGTTTTTAGTTTTTTAAGGAACCTCCATACTGTTCTCCATAGTGGCTGTATCAATTTACCTTCCCACCAACAAACAGTGCAAGAGGGGTTCCCTTTTCTCCACACCCTCTCCAGCATTTGTTGTTTGTACATTTTCTGATGATGCCCATTGTAACTGGTGTGAGGTGATACCTCATTGTAGTTTTGATTTGCATTTCTCTAATAATTAGTGATGTTGAGCAGCTTTTCATGTGCTCCTTGGCCATCTGTATGTCTTCTTTGGAGAAATGTCTATTTAGGTCTTCTGCCCATTTTTTGATTGGGTTGTTTGTTTTTTTAATATTGAGCTGCATGAGCTATTTATATATTTTGGAGATTAATCCATTGTCTGTTGATTCATTTGCAAATATTTTCTCCCATTCTGAGGGTTGTCTTTTCATCTTGTTTGTAGTTTCCTTTGCTTTGCAAAAGCTTTTAAGTTTCATTAGGTCCCATTTGTTTATTTTTGTTTTTATTTCCATTCCATTTTGTTTTAATTTCCATTAGGAGGTGAATCAAAAAAGATCTTGCTGTGATTTATGTCGAAGAGTGTTCTTCCTATGTTTTCCTCTAAGAGTTTTATAGTGTCCGGTCTTACATTTAGGTCTCTAATCCATTTTGAGTTTATTTTTGTGTATAGTGTTAGGGAGTGTTCTAATTTCATTCTTTTACATGTAGCTGTCCAGTTTTCCCAGCACCACTTATTGAAGAGACTGTCTTTTCTCCATTGTATATCCTTGCCTCCTTTGTCATAGATTAGTTGACCATAGGTGCGTGGGTTTATCTCTGAGCTTTCTATCTTGGTCCATTGATCTATGTTTCTGTTTTTGTGCTAGTACCATATTGTCTTGATTACTGTAGCTTTGTAGTATAGTCTGAAGTCAGGGAGTCTGATTCCTCCAGCTCCATTTTTTTCCCCTCAAGACTGCTTTGGCTATTCAGGGTCTTATGTGTCTCCCTACAAATTTTAAGATTATTTGTTCTAGTTCCATAAAAAATGCCATTGCTAATTTGATAGGGATTGCATTGAATCTGTAGATTGCTTTGGGTAGTATAGTCATTTTCACAATGTTGATTCTTCCAATCCAAGAACATGGTATATCTCTCCATCTGTTTGTATCATCTTTAATTTCTTTCATCAGTGTCTTATAGTTTTCTCCATACAGGTCTTTTGTCTCCCTAGGTAGGTTTATTCCTAGGTATTTCATTCTTTGTTGCAGTGGTAAATGGGAGTGTTTCCTTAATTTCTCTTTCAGATTTTTCATCGTTAGTGTATAGGAATGCAAGAGATTTCTGTGCATTAATTTTGTATCCTGCAACTTTACCAAATTCATTGATTAGCTGTAGTAGTTTTCTGGTGGCATCTTTAGGATTCTCTATGTATAGTATCATGTCATCTGCAAACAGTGACAGTTTTACTTCTTCTCTTCCAATTTGTATTCCTTTTATTTCTTTTTCTTCTCTGATTGCCCGGGCTAGGACTTCCAAAAGTATGTTGAATAATAGTGGTGAGAGTGGACATCCTTGTCTTGTTCCTGATCTTAGAGGAAATGCTTTCAGTTTTTCACCATTGAGAATGATGTTTGCTATGGGTTTGTCGTACATGGCCCTTATTATGTTGAGGTAGGTTCCCTCTATGCCCCCTTTCTGGAGAGTTTTTATCAGAAATGGGTGTTGAATTTTGTCAAAAGCTTTTTCTGCATCTGTTGAGATGATCATATGGTTTTTATTCTTCAATTTGTTAATATGGTGTATCACATTGATTGATTTGTGTATACTGAAGAATCCTTGCATCCCTGGGATAAATCCCACTTGATCATGGTATATGATCCTTTTAATGTGTTGTTGGATTCTGTTTGCTAGTATTTTGTTGAGGATTTTTGCATCTATATTCATCAGTGATATTGGTCTGTAATTTTCTTCTTTTTTAGTATCTTTGTCTGGTTTTGGTATCAGGGTGATGGTGGCCTCATAGAATGAGTTTGGGAGTGTTCCTTCCCCTGCAGTTTTTTGGAAGAGTTTGAGAAGGATAGGTGTTAGCTGTTCTCTAAATGTTTGGTAGAATTCACCTGTGAAGCCATCTGGTCCTGGACTTTTGTTTGTTGGAAGATTTTTAATCACAGTTTCAATTTCATTACTTGTGATTGGTCTGCTCACAGTGTCTATTTCTTCCTGGTTCAGTCTTGGAAGTTTATACCTTTCTAAAAATTTGTCCATTTCTTCCAGGTTGTCCATTTTATTGGCATAGAGTTGCTTGTAGTAGTCTCTTATGATGCTTTGTATTTCTGCGGTGTCTGTTGTAACTTTTTCTTTTTCATTTCTAATTTTATTGATTTGAGTCTTCTCCCTTTTTTTCTTGATGAGTCTGGCTAATGGTTTATCAATTTTGTTTATCTTCTCAAAGGAGCAGCTTTTAGTTTTATTGATCTTTGCTATTGTTTTCTTTGTTTCTATTTCATTTATTTCTGCTCTCATCTTTATGATTTCTTTCCTTCTGGTAACTTCGGGTTTTGTTTGTTCTTCTTTCTCTAGTTTCTTTAGGTGTAAGGTTAGATTGTTTATTTGAGATTTTTCTTGTTTCTTGAGGTAGGCTTGTACTGCTATAACCTTCCCGCTTAGAACTGCTTTTGCTGCATCCCATAGGTTTTGGATCGTTGTGTTTTCGTTGTAATTTGTCTCTAGGTATTTTTTGACTTCCTCTTTGATTTCTTCAGTGATCTCTTGGTTATTTAGTAACGTATTGTTTAGCCTCCATGTGTTTGTGTTTTTTACGTTTTTTTCCCTGTAATTCATTTCTAATCTCATAGTGTTGTGGTCAGAAAAGATGCTTGATATGATTTCAATTTTCTTAAATTTACTGATGCTTGATTTATGACCCAGGATGTGATCTATCCTGGAGAATGTTCCGTTTGCACTTGAGAAGAAAGTGTAATCTGCTGTTTTTGGATGGAATGTCCTATAAATATCAATTATGTCTATCTGGTCTATTGTGTCATTTAAAGCTTGTGTTTCCTTATTAATTTTCTGTCTGGATGATCTGTCCATTGGTGTAAGTGAGGTGTTAAAGTCCCCACTATTTTTGTGTTACTGTTGATTTCCTCTTTTATAGCTGTTAGCAGTTGCCTTATGTATTGAGGTGCTCCTATGTTGGGTGCATATATATTTATAATTGCTATATCTTCTTCTTGGATTGATCCCTTGATCATTATGTAGTGTCCTTCCTTGTCTCTTGTAACATTCTTTATTTTAAAGTCTATTTTATCTGATAGGAGTATTGCTACTCCAGCTTTCTTTTGATTTCCATTTGCATAGAATATCTTTTTCCCTCCCCTCACTTTCAGTCTGTATGTGTCCCTAGGTCTGAAGTGGGTCTCTTGTAGACAGCATATATACAGGTCTTGATGCTGAATTCTCTTAGCTTTTGCTTGTCTGTAAAGCTTTTGATTTCTCCATCGAATCTGAACAAGATCCTTGCCGGGTAGAGTAATCTTGGTTGTAGGTTCTTTCCTTTCGTCACTTTAAGTATATCATGCTACTCCCTTCTTGATTGTAGAGTTTCTGCTGAGAAATCAGCTGTTAACCTTATGGGAGTTCCCTTGTATGTTTTTTGTTGTTTTTCCCTTGTTGCTTTCAATAATCTTTCTTTGTCTTTAATTTTTACCAATTTGATTACTGTGTGTCTCGGCGTGTTTCTCCTTGGGTTTATCCTGCCTGTGACTCCCTGCGCTTCCTGGACTTGGGTGGCTATTTCTTTCCCATGTTAGGGAAATTTTCGACTATAATCTCTTCAAATATTTTCTCGGGTCCTTTCTCTCTCTCTTCTCCTTCTGGGACCCCTATAATGCGAATGTGGTTGCATTTAATGTTGTCCCAGAAGTCTCTTAGGCTGTCTTCATTTCTTTTCATTCTTTTTTCTTTATTCTGTTCCACAGCAGTGAATTCCACCATTCTGTCTTCCAGGTCACTTAATCCGTTCTTCTGCCTCAGTTATTCTGCTATTGTTTCCTTGTAGTGTATTTTTAATTTCAGTTATTGTGTTGTTCATCTCTGTTTGTTTGTTCTTTAATTCTTCGAGGTGTTTGTTCTTTAATTCTTCTAGGTCTTTGTTAAACATTTCTTGCATCTTCTCGATCTTTGCCTCCATTCTTTTTCCGAGGTCCTGGATCATCTTCAGCATCATTATTCTGAATTCTTTTTTCTGGAAGGTTTCGTATCTCCATTTAGTTGTTTTTCTGGGGTTTTATCTTGTTCCTTCATCTTGTACATAGACCTCTGCCTTTTCATCTTGTTTTTCTTTCTGTGAATGTGATTTTTGTTCCACAGGCTGCAGGATTGTAGTTCTTCTTGCTTCTGCTGTCTACCCTCTGGTGGATGAGGCTATCTAAGAGGCTTATGCAAGTTTCCTGATGGAAGGGACTGGTGGTGGGTAGATCTAGGTGTTGCTCTGGTGGGCAGAGCTCAGTAAAACATTAATCCTCTTGTCTCCTGATGGGTGGAGCTGGGTTCCCTCCCTGTTGGTTGTTTGGCCTGAGGCGACCCAACACTGGAGCCTACCTGGCTCTTTGGTGGGGCTAATGGCGGACTCTGGGAGGGCTTACACCAAGGAGCACTTCCCAGAACTTCTGCTGCCAGTGTCCTTGTCCTCATGGTGAGACACAGCCACCCCCTGCCTCTGCAGGAGACCCTCCAACACTAGCAGTTAGGTCTGGTTCAGTCTCCCCTGGGGTCACTGCTCCTTCCCCTGGGTCCTGAAGTGCACACTACTTTGTGTGTGCTCTCCAAGAGTGGAGTCTCTGTTTTCTGCAGTCCTGTTGAAGTCCTACAATCAAATCCAGCTAGCCTTCAAAGTCTGATTCTCTAGGAATTCCTCCTCCCGTTGCCAGTCCCCCAGGTTGGGAAGCCTGATGTGGGGCTCAGAGCCTTCACTCCAGTGAGTGGACTTCTGTGGTATAAGTGTTCTCCAGTTTGAATCACCCACCCAGCAGTTATGGGATTCGATTTTATTGTGATTGCGCCCCTCCTACCGTCTCATTGTGGCTTCTCCTCTGTCTTTGGACGTGGGGTATCTTTTTTGGCGATTTCCAGTGTCTTCCTGTCGATGATTGTTCAGCAGTTAGTTGTGATTCCAGTGCTCTCGCAAGAGGGAGTGAGTGCACGTCCTTCTACTCTGCCATCTTGAACCAGTCTCTAGCAGTGCTGAATAATTTTCAGTGTAATTTTTTTCTCATAAAACGAAGTATAAGTATATATTGTAATGTATGTGAGTATTTATTGGGCACTTAACTATGTGCCAGACACTGGTCCAGGCTCTGGGGATAAAACCATTGGGGAAAAAAACTCCTCATGGAGTTTATACTTTAGAAGGAGTAAACTATATATTGTTTAAAAGCAGCAGTATAACCCAAACAGACTTGAAAGAAATACATTGGTAAATAGGAAAAGATACACCTTAAAGATGTGCTGGTATGATGAAGTAAAAAGCTGACGTGGCAATATTAACATCACATAAAATACTGTTAAAGGTGAAGAGCACTAAAAAAGTATATTGGGCAGCTAGAGCATTTATATAACGCCTAATATAGGCTTAAGAGAGAAACATGACAGAATTAGAAGGAAAACTGATGAGCCCACAGTTTAGCATACCTCTATTAAAATGAATAGGTAAACAGAAAATTAGTCAAGAAAACATGTGTACCTTGTTTCATTAAACTTCGCTTTATTGTGCTTTGCAGATACTGCATTTTTTACAAATTGAAGGTTTGTGGCAGCCCTATGTTGAGCAAGTCTACTGGTACCATTTTTCCAACAGCATTTGTTCACTTCCTGTCTCTATGTCACATTTTGGTAATTCTCACATTACAGACATACCTCAGAGATATTGCAGGTTTGGTTCTGGACCACTGCAATAAAGCAAATATCACAATAAAGCAAGTCACACAAATTTTTTGGTTTCCATATGCATATAAAAGGCTCTCCTTGGACCTCCCTATTAGCTTAGACACAACAATATTGAAATCAGGCCAGCTAACCTTACAATGGTCTGTAAGGGTTCAAGTGAAAGGGAGAGTTGCACATCTCTCACTTGAAATGAAAAGCTAGAAATGATTAAGCTTAGTGAGGAAGGCATGTTGAAAGTCGAAACAGGGGAAAAGTTAGGCCTCTTGAACCAAACAGTTAGCCAAGTTGTGAATGCAAAGGGAAAGTTCTTGAAGGAAATTAAAAGTGCTATTCCAGTGAATACACTAATGATAAGAAAGTGGAACAGCCTTATTGCCAATATAAAGAAAGTTTTAGTGGTCTGGATAGAAGGTCAAACCAGCCACAACATTCCCTTAAACCAAAGCCTAATCCAGAGCAAGGCCTTAACTCTCTTCAATTCTATGAAGGCCAAGAGATGAGGAAGCTGCAGAAGAAAAGTTTGAAGCTAGCGGACGTTGATTCATGAGATTTAAGGAAAGAGGCCATCTCTATAACATAAAAGTGCAAGGTGAAGCAGCAAGTGCTGATGTGGAAGCTGCAGCAAGTTATCCAAAAGATCTAGCTAAGATAATTCATGAAGGTGGCTGCACTGAACAACAGATTTTCAATGTAGATGAAAGTCTTATATTGGAAGAGGGTGCCACCAGGACTTTCATAGCTAGAGGGGAGAAGTCAGTGCCTGGCTTGAGAGCTTCAAAGGACAGGGTGACTCTCGTTAGGGGCTAATGTAGCTGGTGAGTTTTAAGTTGAAGCTAATGTTCATTTACCATTCTGAATTATGCTAAATCTACTCTGCCTGTGCTCTCTAAATGGAAAAACAAAGTCTGGATGACAGCACAACTGTTTACAACATGGTTTACTGAAGCCCACTGTTGAGATCTACTGCTCAGAAAAGAAAAGATTCCTTTGAAAATGTTACTGCTTATTGACAATGCATCTGGTCACCCAAGTGCTCTGATGGAGATGTACAAGATTAATGTTGTTTTCATGCCTGCCTACACAACATCCACTCTGCAGCCCACAGATCAAGGAGTAATTTCAACTTTCAAGTCTTTATTATTTAAGAAATACACTTTTTTTTTTTTTTTTTTTTGCCACACGCTGCTCAGCTTGTGGGATCTTAGTTCCCCTACCAGGGATTGAACCCAGGCCACTGCAGTGAAAGCGCCAAGTTCTAAGCACTGGACCACCAGGGAATTCCCATAAGAAATTACACTGTTTGAGGCTATAGCTGCCATAGATAGTGATTCCTCTGATGGACCTGGGCAAAGTCAATTGAAAACCTTCTGGAAAGGATTCACCATTCTGGATGCCATTAAGAACATTCATGATTCATGGGAAGAGGTCAAAATATCAACATTAACAGGAGTTTGAAAGAAGTTGATTTCAACCCTCATGGATGACTTGGAGGGCTTTAAGACTTCAGTGGAGGAAGTAACTGCAGATGTAGTGGAAGTAGCAAGAGAACTAGAATTAGAAGTGCAGCCTTAAAGATGTGACTAAATTGCTACAATCTCATGATAAAACCTTAATGGATGAGGAGTTGCTTTTTATGGGTGACCATGAACAAACTGATTTCTCAGGGTGGAATCTACTCCTGGTGAAGATGCTGTGAAGATTGTTGAAATGACAACAGAGGATTTAGAATATTATATAAACTTAGTTGATAAAGCAGTGGCAGGGTTTGAGAGGATTAGCTCCAGTTTTGAAAGAAGTTCTACTTTGGGCAAAATGCTGTCAAACAGCATTGCCTTCTACAGAGAAATTGTCCATGAAAGGAAGAGTCAATGGATGAGGCACACTTCACTGTGGTCTTATTTTAAGAAATTGTCATGGCCACCCAGCCTTCAGCAGCCACCCACCCTGATCAGCCAGCAGCCTTCAACACCGAGGCGAGACCCTCCACACAAAAAGAGTACAACTCACTGAAGGCTCAAGTGATGGTTGGCATTTTTTAGCAATAAAGTATTTTTTAATTAAGGTACGAACATTGTTATTTAGACACTTATGAGTAAATATCGCATACTTATTCAACTACATTATAGTGTAAACATAACTTTTATATGCACTGGGAAACAAAATTATCCCCGTGACTCACATTATTGTGGTATTTGCTTTATTGTGGTGGTCTGGAACTAGACTTACAATATCTCTGAGGATGCCTATATAGAAGATTTGAACAACACAACTAATAAAGTTGATCTAATACATATAGAAAATTTTGTACCCAACAAATAGAGAGTAAGCATTATTTTTGAGCACACAAGGAATACTTTAAAAAATGGACTGTGTCCTAAATCACAAAAGAAGTCCCCAAAATTTAAGGTAACCAGAATCAAATAGACCACATTCTATGACCACAGTAACTAAACTTGAAATCAACAATAAAGAGAAGTTTTAAAAAAACTCATCTGAATAGAAACTAAAAAACTCACTCATAGGTTAACAAGGAAGCTTGAAAACAGCCAGCAAAGTAAACATGAAAGTAGGTAGAAGGAAGAGCATATTAAATATAAAAACAGAAATTAATAAAATGGGGGGGAAAGATTAACACTTTCCTAATTGTATATTGTGATGACCAATGATAGGATGAGCGAAATTGGCCAAGAAGAATATAGGTATTATTTGAGCCTCTATTCCTACTCATGGTTTATTTTCTATATTAGTAATCTTTTTCTTTAGAAGGTATCCAATATGAGCTAATAAGACTATAGAACTCAAAGTATAGAACATAAATTTGTTGTCAGATTTTCAGTAGTGTGTCTTTTCCATACAGCAAGAAAATTAACTATAGAACTGTGTAAGTGAAAATATCAGACTTGTAGAATTATTTTACTATTTATTTTGTTTAAAAGATTTTATAATGGCCTTTAATAGAAAATTCTATTTATATATGTAAGATATTTTTCTTTCTCTTCTTGTAGGTTACTCAAATGAGTCGTCCAGACCTGATTGTCTTTCTGATGAAATACCTGATGGCTCTCATAGTTGGTATTCCTTCCATCTTTTGGGTTGGAAGCAAAAAGACATGCTTTGAATGGGCCAGTTTTTTTCATGGTCGTAGGAAAAAAGAGTAAGTTGAAGTAACTTATCATGGTGTTCACAAACTTCACATTTACGCAATTTTTTTGTGTTTCCTGTGTTAAAATAATTTGGATTTGAAGGAAGTATTCCAAAAAGATTGTAACCTCAGCTTCCAACAGTTATGATTAAACCTTAAATCACAGTTAAAAACTTATTCAGAAAAGATAGCCGAGTAGAACCAGGCTTAAGGCCTATTCCTTACTAATTCAGAATATTTGAGGGAAGACCAATCTTTATTTTAAAAAATCCAAATTATAATCTTCTTAAAATTAAAAACAAATTAATGATTCTATATATATTCTTATTTGATCTTCTTGACATTCCTCTGAGGACTGGTGTGTATTATCATCTCAGTGTTACAGATGAGAAAACTGAGGCACAGAGAGGTTAAGTGCCTTGGCTGAAGTCACATAGGTATTAGGTTAGACTTCCATTTCCAACTGTCCATCGTTTTTCCAGGTTATACCATAAATTATTTAAAGAGACAGCATGTTATTCCATTCTCATGTGGTACACGTTAAAGCCAAAATAGTAAAATGCTATTAGTAGATAAAATGGAATATGTTAAAGAAATTATTTTAATTCATAGTTGGCCACATTGCATATTAGAGTGTCATGGTAAAATATAAGATTTGCCAAAGCAGTCTTCTCAGGGCATATTTGAGGAATCTTGAATTATTTGACCCCATAATTAAGAAAACAAAACAAAACAAAATAAGACCCTGCAGTATTCACAAAGGAACAAATGACTTCAAAGTTTTTACTAAGTATAAGTATTATATGTATACTGTATTTGAATTATCACAAATTCTAAGTTAGTGGAGTCTATATTCTTATGATTTTACTTAACCTAAGTTCCATGGAAAATGGATTTGGTGGGATAGTCTGTAAAACTCTTAAGATTATATTTAAAATGTTATTGTGTCTTGTATGGGTTAATGTACTTTTTTTATACAACTTAAAGTACTGCATTAGCAGGATCTGTATTTTCTAAAATACCAGTAATTAGCAGCTTCTGTTACACGGATTAGATTGAGATTTTTAAAAATCACAGTTTTAAAATGTACAGTTCTTATTACCATATCTGAGACTACTGCTAGTAATATCAGATAATGCATCACCCCTTTAAATACAGTTTCATAGGGCAGAGAAGGAAAGAAGGGGAAAGATGAATTCAGCAACAAAAATGTATTTCCTAAGAATTCATCCTTTGAGAAGGTCTTTAATGAATGTTTACTGTGTGCATTGAACTATATTGGGATGCCAAGGATTCAGTAGCATACGAAACAGGCCAAGTCCTTGCTTTTTGTGGAACATCCTTCCTTGGGGGATTTATCTGTATATTTTTTGAAATTTTTAAATATATTTTAATCACAGTAAAACATAATTCTGAGGGTTTGAATTAAACATTCCTGGTCACCTCCGGACCATACACAAACAATTCTGTAATACAACAATTCTGTTGTACTAGAAACTCCAGATAGAGCTAAGCCCAAGCTACCCTTTTGGGGAATTTTCCTAGTTATTTGGGGGATCCTGGTTGGTTCAGAATCCTTCTGAAACTGGTTAGAACTCCCAAGAACCCTTCTATTTGGTTTTCTGGAGCCATGGACCACCCCGCAACCCAACAAAGTCATTGTGACCCTCCAAGCTGGGACTGTGCTCTGGGCTAGAGTGCCACTCTTCAAGAGTGCAAGCACCCTACAGCCATTTCTAGCATCTGTCTGGTTGAGCCTTTGAGGAGTGACTATAGAGCAATCGTAATAATTTAGGTTACCAGTTAATTGAGCACTCTTAATCCTCCAAGCACTGTCCTAAGCAGTTTACGTATTATTAGATCATTTAATCCTCTAAACAGCCTTGTGCGGGAGATCGTCATTTTACAGATAAGAAACTGAGGCATAGGACCAAGGTTTAATAGCTAGTGAATGGCAGAATTGAGATTCACACCCAAGCAGTCTGACTCTAGCCTCTAGTCTGCTCTTAACCCCTGTGTTATACTGTGTGTCAAAAGACTGGCTTCTAAAATTATGCCAATCAAATTAGTGTTCTTCCTCTGAGTGAGGCCACATTTAAGACTGTGCTTATGCTAATATTTCTGACACTGATTGAAATATTTTTAGAAATCTTTTGGAATTATCTGGGTGACAGCACTTAATTTCTCTGGACCTCTGTTTTCTTATTTGTAAAATGAGGGGACAGACCTTCACCATTTGAAGGTGGATTAAATTTTTGGAATGACCAGAAGTCAGTTTGTACCAATTTTTAAAAATAAGTTTAGAAAACAAATTCAGCAATCCAGAGTGACTTGGAATGTATGTATATATGAATAGGACCATTGATAACACAAGAACAAATGTTGTTTTAACTATCTTTGAGTTGTTCTTTTTTCTGTTTAGTTTTTGACATTTTGTTTTTATCATATACGTAAACATTATGTTTTATCATTACTTTATGATTGTCTTGGAAGCCATTTAAACTTAGATTTGATCCCCAACTGCTGTTTTTTTTTTTTAAACATCTTTATTAGAGTATAATTGCTTTACAGTGGTGTGTCAAAGTTTCTGCTTTATAACAAAGTGAATCAGTTATACATATACATATGTCCCCGTATCTCTTCCCTCTTGCATCTCCCTCCCTCCCACCCCCAACTGCTGTTTTGTTGTATGACTTTTGGAAAGTCCTTTAATCCCTTAGAACCTCAGTTTCTTCATCTATAAAATGGGGATCACAATATTTATTCTTAATGGATATCTAATATCTTTTTAGGACTTAATCTCTATAATAAAAACATTATTAAGAAAGATTAAAGGAGAGTATATGTAAAATACCTGTCACAATGCAGGTACTCAACAAATATTAGTCTTCTTTCAGACCTTCTACCCCAGAACTAAAATCAACAACGGCAGTAACAACAATGATCTTTTTCTAATTCGAAAACTTAGAATATATGCACTTTCTCAATTTATGATCCAATCTTTACATGTTGGAGGGTTTTTTTTAAATGAAATTGTCTAATTTTAACTTTATGTATGATTCTCATAGTCATTATTTACACAAACTGATACACTGACCTTTGTAACTATTTAATTGGCTTTTTTATTAATTACCACTTTGTTCATCATCATGAACATCTGTCTGCTTTTAACCCTTTCATAGCAGTTAAAAACTTTTGCTCTGGACATAATTCATCCCCTTAATTCTTTTTTCCTAAGCCTTTAGTGTGTCTGGGACTTAATTGTATGCTTGCTTAAATTAATTTTTCATATGTTTTGTTCTAGTTATGATCATTCATGTTTATTCCAGCACTAGACAAATGCTCTGTCATAAAGTCAACTTGTTACCTTAAAACAACTGCTCTTACAAATTAAAAAATGTGTCTATGCCATGATGAGGCCTCTACTACTTCCATAAACCATGCAAGAAAATAGTATTTCTACTTTATAGTAGTACCTTTGTAATATTTCAGTGTCCTTGAGAATGATAAATTTCTTTAGCTGAAAGGGACTTTTTAGAAATGATGAAATTGTATATCTTCATTTTATAGATGAGGAAAATTAAGAAAAGGGGATAGTGACTTGCCTAAGATTACATATTTATTGACAGAGTTGGAACTAAAATCCTGATTTCCTTATTCTAATACGAACCTCTTTCTATCATACCACTTTTGGGAACAGACTGACACAGATTTTTGTTATATTCTCTCTTCGGTCAACAGTGTTACCTTATATCTGTCCTAAAGACATTATTTGGGAAGAAATTAATTTCAAGAATAACATCAGTTTGTCAAAAAAGTAGAGATGTTAGTCTGTATCTTAAACTTAGTATTTTGTTGTCTAGGATAGTGAATGAGAGTCGACAGGTACTCCAGGAACCTGATTTTGCTCAGTCCCTCCTGAGGGATCCAAATACTTCTATTATAAGAAAATCAAGAGGAACTTCCACTCAAGGAACATCCACACATGCTTCTTCAACTCAGCTGGCCATGGTGGATGATCAGAGAAGCAAAGCAGGGAGTGTCCACAGCAAAGTGAGCAGCTACCATGGCAGCCTCCACAGATCCCGTGATGGCAGGTGAGTTTTATTGGTAGCTTAGTTTATTTTGTGTGCTGAATTAGAGTCACATGGCGAGTAGCCAATGTGACTACTACTATTGGAGGAGTAGCCAATTCTGAAAAAGAAGTTGATCATTATTAACATTTTTGAACTTTCCTAGGAACAGTTGTCCCAGATTATGGTCAGACTTAATGCCAGTCAGAGGAGTTTAGAGTTCAGACTCGATGCAGCAGGCAATATGGAGTCATTGATGGGTATTACTGATCAGGGAGAAGGCAGGGTAAAAATGGTTATTTTAGTAAGATTAATTTGGCAGACAGTTATGGAATACCTACCATGTCAGGCATTGTGCTAGGCTCTGGGAATACAAAGATGATTTAGGCATGATCTTTGTTCTTAATAAGTTCAAGAAAGATAGTGTAGTCATTACTCGTGTTGTGGTTAAAAGCATGGAGTCTGGAATGATAAGCCTCAGTTTCCTCATCTGTAAAATGGAAATAGTAATAATATTTGCCCCTTTAGCAATGTTGTAAAAAATAAATGAGATAATGTACCTAATTGTTTGGAACAGTGCCCTTCTCAGTAAGTGCCTGATATCAACTTTTATTATCATTATTATAAGTTAATAATTAAAGTAAAATGCAAATATAATGGTATAGTCCAGAGGTTGGCAAACTTTTTCTATAAAGAGCCACATAATAAATAACTTTAGTTTTTGTGGGTCATATGGTCTTTGTTGGCAACTATCCATTTCTGCTGTTGTAACATGAAAGCAGCCGTGGACAATATGTAGTCAAAATGGGAATGGCTGTGTTCCAGTAAAACTATTTACAAAAATAGCAAGGGGCCTCATTTGACTGGCAGACCATAGTTGGCCAACCCCTGTTTAGTAGCTTGGACGAGGGGGTGATTAATTCTGGTGGGGAAGGGGATGGGAAAAAGCTTCACAGGGAATGTTTGAGAGTGGGCTGGATATGCTTTCCTGTTAAATTTGATGGTGGAGACACTAGAATTAGAAACTTCTTAGGAGCTTTGCATTAATTCAGCTGAGAGATGATGAAGGCTTATGGAAGAACAGTGGCAGTGGCAAGAGAGGAAGAGCTGATCTGAAGGATATTTGAAAAGAAGAAATGAAGTGATAGGAATTGGAGATGGACTAAAAGCAATTGGGGAGAAGGAATGTGCCAAAGATTTTTTTTTTTAAGATTTCTAGTTTGGGAAACTGAAAGAATGAAAATTATAATGCCTGAAATTCTTTGTTCACTTTGAAACATCTCTGTTTCTACAGCTGTCCTGTATCCTTCCAGTCTCATTCCAGCCTTTCTCTCAGTGTTCCCTGTCCTCCTAGTATAGGATATGATTCCTATACTTACTGTCGTTTTAGTCCTTCTGGTTTGTCCTCTCAACTTGCTTTCTTTCACCTTCTAACTTGGTCAGCTACCCTATGTTTTAAAAAGGAGCAGCCTTTCTTTGACTATCATATATTTTCTATCTTTATCCATTTCTTTTTCTTTTCCTTGCCAGATTTTTGAAATGAATATTCTGAATATTTCCGTTCTGCCAATTGCATCCTTCATTCCTTGTATTTCTAGTCTTTTTCACCTTCTTGCCCACTTCTAACATCACCAATGACCTGTTTTTTAATCACATTCAAAGATCTTCTCTTTCCTGCCTTTTCCTTCCATTCAGCACTCCTAAATAAAAAGCATTCTTCTAAGTGCTAGGGACACAGAGATGGAAGACAGAAGAGTAAACAGTCAGTTATAATATACTTTAATGGGTATGATAAAATCATGTACAAGGTGCTTTGGGATTCCAGAGAAGAAAACCATTTAAGTCACCATGGAAAGTCTTGTTCACAAACAGGATAGCACTTTAATTTGAATAGGATTCAGAGGAGGCAGTTGGAAATTTCAGACAAGGAAACAGCATATGAGGAGGGAAGGAGGACAAACTTGGGCAGTTAAGTACCAGGGCAACTGTAGGAGATGAAACATGCTGGGAAGTTTGGGGTTTTTTCCCTTTCAGCAATGAGAAACTATTAGAAGACTTTGAGCATTGGGGTGATAAAATCAGATTTGTATTTTAGGAAGATCACTTTGACAACAGCATAGGAGAGGAGATTGTAAGTAAGCCCAGTTGGGAAGTTTCTAGAGTAATTTAGAGGTCTTAACTTAAGACACTCATAAAGAGGGAGGAAATCAGAGAATCTTTCAGAGTATGTTTTGTCAACACCACCCTCCATGAACTGACTCTCAGCATTATGTGATGTTTGACATTATTAGCCTCATCCTTTTCAATAAGGAATGAACAGTTAGAATACAGCTCTTATGCATGTGGCATTCTGTGTATAAAGAGATATATAGAAGAAAGCTAAAGTATAATTTCTGCGCTCTAGGAGAATATAACCTTATGAGAAAGATAGGACATATACATAAGAACCACTAAAAAACAGTGCAAGCCAGCATACAATTAAAACAGTGAGTATTAGAGATGATCAGTGTTATAGAACTTCAGAAAAGGGGAAGATCAGATTGGCCCATGAAAACATCTCAGAGGAGATAAGTAGGGTGATGAATGGTAATACAAGATAAGTTCATATTGAGTAGAGAATTTCTGAAGGCAATTAAATATAGGGGGATTTCAGCATCAGTAGTCTGAATGGAATGGGAGTTTAGATAAGAAAGTTTATAATCTTTAATATAAGGTAGTTGGTAATTAAAATTGTGAGATAGAATTCCTTGAATCTTAATAAAAAAAAAGAACAGACCAAGAACAAGACCTTGGTAAATACAGTAATGATAATAATACAATAAGAGGGACTTCCCTGGTGGCACACTGGTTAAGAATCCGCCTGCCAATGCAGGGGACACGGGTTCGATCCCTGGTCCTGAAAGATCCCACATGCCGCAGAGCAACTAAGCCCATGCACCACAACTACTGAGCCTGCGCTCTAGAGCCTGCGAGCCACAACTTCTGAGCTTGCGTGCCGCAACTCCTGAAACCCATGTGCCTAGAGCCTGTGCTCCGCAACAAGAGAAGCCACTGCAATGAGAAGCCTGCACACAGCAACAAAGAGTAGCCCCCGCTCGCCGCAACTAGAGAAAGCCTGCGCGTAGCAGCGAAGACCAAGTGCAGCCAAAAATTTTAAAAATTAAAAAAAAAATAAAGTGCCTTTTAAAAAAAAGTAATAATAATACAATAAGAATAACCTAGCATGTGATTCAGAGAAAGTGCTTATAGACATGAAGGAATCTATGGAAGTATAGTGTCATGGAAACTAGGGGATAGACTATGACCTCCTGTAATGGCCTTTCTTATCTCTGATTAATTAAAATCATACTCATCCTTTAAGGCCTGCTTGATTCCCATATCCATGGCAGTTACTTAATTGCTTTTTAATCATTCTTTCAGTGTGACCTATTTTCAATACAGTCGTTTTTCCTTGGCTAAGTTTGCAGTTTCTGGAGGATGTGAACTTGGTGACAGACATTTGTATATTCCCCCACAGTATCTAGCCCGGTGCATATTAGGAGACAAATAAATCTATCAAACAACTTTAGAAATAATGTGGGCATGCCATCTCATGGCGATTTCTTTCGGCATCAGTTTTTAAGTTTACACGTGAACACTATATTTTGGCCATGGTTTTCTCATCATTTCGTGGTATCTTGGCTATGAGATCACACGTATACACACATTCCTGCTTCTCAGTACTCACTCTAGTCCAGACTCCTTGATGGATAATTACTGATCTCAGTGCTACGTAAAATAAAATAGACTTGGGTAAATATACCTTCACATGTATGTCAACTTCAAAGAATAAGTAATTGGTAGTTAGATGAGAGGATATAAAAAAGGAAGTGGATGAGTAGGTAAGGGGAAGTTTGAAAAAGAGTGGTTAGTTTGGTAAGTAGGTGACATTTTACTATGTAGTTGAGTCCTAATTATCCATGGGCAGGTGGTTCATATTCTAGAATTTTGTGGATAGCCATATATTTCACTTAAATAATTAGACATAAAAACTCAATTTTTTCTATGAAAAAAAAGTATTCTTTTAGTCTTATTCATTAAATTAAACTCAAAGACAGATTTCATTTTAGAAAATACTCAATTCATATTTTTAATTACCTTGATATCATTCCTAGAACACTGCATCATATTTTGCTCTTTTTCATTTGCCATATTTGTTTGAAATAGATACTTATGAAGTCATTGAGAGGTGAAAGTTCTCCAAATTGGCTGGCAAATCATATTTGGAGAAATCTTTCACTCAGTTTAGGGCAATGATTATTATGTAAAATAATTAACTAGAATAACAGGCTTATTATGAAATATTTTCATTTGCAAACATTGTAATTATTTTACCAAAACTTGCAAACCAAAGTTAAAACCTTTGTGTTCTGAATGTGAATTCTTTTAATAAATAAGAATTAAATGCTCTTTTATCCATTCTGTTAACATGAGGAATTTTAAAAATATTTTAAATGTAGCTTTTTATTCTTAAATGTTCTTTTTTGCTTTATGCAAACTGGAAAAAAAGACATGCTTTCTTTTATAATTTTAAAGGACTTAATTTTTAATCTCTGTGATCTAATGAAAACATTATTTGACAAGCACTGCTATAATACTAGATCATCTCAGTAGTATATGAATAATCTTTAAAATCTTTAAATTTTACAAATGATTCATATTGAGTCATGAAATTTGTTATAATCATTAAATGAGGGAAATGATAAATTAATGCTTTTGACAGCCAGTAGGTCTTCAGCTGCTTGTGATTAGTTTTGATGACTATTTGAAAAAGGAATGGCCTGCTACCTTTTTATTTTTAGAAATACTACTTAAAATTTAATGTATTAATTAAAATTATAAATTATTTTCAGTTGTTTTCTTTGATCTTTGTTATTCTAAATTAAATATTCTTTACAAAAAGTGTATAGTATGTTTGAATGTTAGTTTTCTTACCTCTGATGGGGGCTCAGTGAGTCAGAATTGCAACAAAAGAAAATTTAACAGCTCCCACTGCTGCCTTTCAAGGTAAGTAGAATGACAGAGAAGACAGCCTGCAATAAGCAATGTAGCCCAGTTCACATACTCAAAAGCTGTGTCTTGGGCTAGGGATAAGGAGAGAATTTGCTTTTGCAGGAGTATGGGTTACAAAGTGTTAGGCATTTGTTACTTGTGTATTTAAGTTGATGTAGCTTTTACAAAATAGCATTCTCACAGCCTGAAGCCCTAATGAAAAGTAATTAAGACTATTTACAGGTAGTTAATTCAGCTGTTAGCTGGGCTCTCTGGAAAGAAGCTGTCGGCACTTAGCTGTCATCATTGCTTGCCAATTCCCTCACTTTTTTTTTTTTTTTTTAAGGTCACGGTAATTTCTCCTCTAATTTCATTTGCTTGCTTTTCCAATGCTACTCTTTTAGTAAAATTGGAGTTTGCTGTCCTACTGATTATAACCATTCTTCTAAACTCCCTGGGACAATGGCATATTTCTTCTATTGCTGTTCTTCCTCTCCTGGAACCCACCTCATAACCCAAAACTTATTTGAATGAGAAAAGTATCCTTACTTAGCATAGCTCCAGATCAGTCAGCTCTGCTTAACTTCAGCTTCTGTCCTTTTGCAAAGCATACCTTAATTCTGAGCCTAATTAGTAGATTTTCTCTCCCTTCTGTTTGGCCACTTGAATAATTCAAGAGTGTAAATCATCAAAAGTTGGTTGTTACTTTTTCACTTGTTAGTTTCCTAATTATTTCACTTGATGAGGTATTTTCATGAAAATTTTTAGTGTTATTTTCTGGTGTGTTCTGTTACCTACTTCAAAATAAACTCTCCTATATTAGGTACACTCCCTGCAGTTACAGAGGAATGGAGGAGAGACTACCTCATGGCAGCATGTCACGACTCACGGATCACTCCAGGCACAGTAGTTCTCATCGGCTCAATGAACAGTCACGACATAGCAGCATCAGAGATCTCAGTAATAATCCTATGACTCACATCACACATGGCACCAGCATGAATCGGGTTATTGAAGAAGATGGAACCAGTGCTTAAATTGTCCTAAGATGGAAAACTTGTGTTGTTTGAAAAGCAGATTTTCTTCTTTGCCTTTGCATGACTGATTGCCATAACTCACTGTTATGACGCTTTCAGTCAGGTGCAGATTGTGTCCATTGAAAAGTAAATTTTTGCTTTTTATAATGCAACAAACTTGGAACATCAAGGCATCCACAATGCTAAGAATTATATCATCGCATAAATAATTCTTATTTCTAGGTTATGAAGAAATAATTATTTGTCTGGTAAGCATTTTTATAAACCCACTTGTTTTATATTTAGAAAAATCCTAAATGTGTGGTGACTGCTTTATAGTGAACTTTCATATAATATCAACTAGTTGTGAGATAACATTCTGGTAGTTCTGTTAATAAAACAAAATTTCAGAATTAAAGAAATTTTCTATGCAAGGTTTATTTCTCAGATGAATAGTAGGACTTTGTAGTTTCCTTTCCACTAAGTGAAAAAGAACTGTGTTTTTAAACTGTAGGAGAATTTAATAAATCAGCAAGGGTATTTTAGCTAATAGAATATAAAATCAACAGAAGAATCTGATTAGTCTATTGAAGGCTCTTTTGAAATTCTATCAAAATAATCTTTATTCAGAGAAATACAGGAGCAGGATTAGCGATGGAGTAAAAGCGGAGATGGGCATTTTTCCCAGTAATTGTACTGTTTTTATTACTTTTGTAAATATTACTTTTACTGGCTGTGTTTTTATAACTTATCCGTATGCATGATGGAAAATTTTTACTTTGTAGCCATGTTTTCCCATGTAGTAGTATTGATTCATAGAGAACTTCATGTTCAGATATGTTCTGTGAAAGCATGTAATAGAATAAGCATCACACATTATAAGGTTTTTTGTGGTAACCATAATTACAAAATGGCAAAATGTTTCCTCTGTATTTGTTGTTGTATTTTTCTACAGTGAGATGTGATCTTACCAAAGCCACCAGATCTTGGTATCCAGGCCCCTCCTATCAGTGAGTTGATTGTCTGCACTTGCATTGCCCAGTAGCCAATAGGCTACAGCTTTTGCCCCACACCCTTATTTTCAGATTCTGGATCATTCTTGTTTATAGCTGAAATATATATAACCTAAGTCCAAAGAGGTGATTAATTTGGGGTATTTGAAAATCATTGTAGCTAAATGGAGCATGATTAGTCCTGCTGTGAAGTATCTTTTAATCTTAAAAATATCAACTCAAAAATGTTTGACATTTTGTCTTGTAAAATTTAAATAATTTATAATAAAAACTGTGAACTTTATTAGGCATGAAATTGATCGGAAAGGAAAGAAAAATGCTGGAAAATGCTGGATGTGTTTTATAGAAAAGTATATTTAAACAAGGGATCCTCAACCCTGACTACAGATAAGAATCACTCGGGGAACCTCTGATACCCGACACCTTCCTCTCATTCAGATGAGAACTGGTAGTTTTTTAAAAAGCTTTCCAGGTGATTCTAATCTGCAAGCTGGCTGCAAGGTGTTTTAAGCTGACTTGCCCCTGATGATGATGTGATGGCATCATGTTGTATCACGTGAAAATCTAGCTGGATTCAGTGTTATGCTTTTATATCATTACCTGATATACAACTGGAATTCTGGACCCCACTTCTAAGGATTCTTACTCATTAAGTCAAAGGTGATGGTAGGCCTTTAAAATCTGTAGTTGTAAAAAAAAATACCACAGGTGATTGTTATGCTAGTATCCAAGAATCACACTTCAAAAAATATTCTAGACTCTAAAGAGGCCTGGCTTTGCCATATGCTAATTTTTGACCTTTAACAGGTCAGTTTCTCTGAGCCTCAGTTCCCTTGTTTGTAAATGAAGACAGACGATAAATACCTACCTCACAAAGTTGTCAAATAGGTATCAGATGAAAAATCATATGAAAGCTCTTTGAAAATTTTAAAGTGTTATGAACTATAAGGGATTAAGATTACTGAGGATTTAAGAGATTTGTTTGAGGGCTACCATAGTACATTCCTTGACATGTGTTTAATTCATGTGTACTTTTTCTTCTCCTTCTTTAAAACAAAAAGTACCAAGAAATTAGGTGTTGACAGAAGCTTTCATCAGGCACAGAAGTCAGTTTTCTGATAATAATAATTTGTGTATCATGTTTTTTCTTTCAAGGTATGTATTTCTTAATATTTATTATTAATTCTTCTTAAGATATAGTTGAACATTTGGCTCAAATGCTTTACTTTTTCCTCCATCTTCATTGCCTTTTCCCTTGAAACTGGAGTTAATACTCAAGACAAGTAGAGTCTGAATTCCCTCACATCTGACAGTTAGTAAACCTTTACTCTGAAAGCCAAACTTAAAACAACTCATTTATAAATAAATCAGTAATTCTTGAGGCTTCTGTCTGAGGATTTCCCCTGAGAACAGCATGAGAGACCAAAACAAACATTCAGACAGAAAAATAAGAAGTTAATATAGAAGGTACCAGTTTCAGCTCAAAGATGTTGTTATCCATCGCCATCTACATTATATTATCAATTGCCAAAATGTTAATTGATTTCTTTGTGGGCCAAGTATAGACAGTTAAGTGAACATCATTATGAAAATCTTAACTTTGTGCTTCCTGATTTTTATATATTCATTTGTATCTTCTCTACTAAACTGTTGATGTATTTGTAAAGGCTGTATTGGCCTTTCAGTTACTTTCAGTGTCTTAGTTTCGCTCCACAAAATTTACTTAATATTGTTAATCTATTGTTTTAAATAACCGTATTTCGTTTGGGTTGTGTTATTTATCAAACTAGTGCTCCAAATTAAGATTTTTTTCTTTAAAGAAACAGTTGAAGAACTATAGCAAAACAACAATTTCAAGTCTCAACTAGCTTAAACCAACATGAGCAAGTCTGGACAGCTTTCTTACCATATGTTTAATTTGTGTTGTGATTGGCATATGATAATGTTTAGTATTTTATTTGTTCAGTTGACAACTGAGAAAATAATAGTTCTCTCTAAAATGTTAATATATAACTGAAAGGTTTTCGAGAAGTACTCTGATTTCAGCAATATTGTATTGAATTTTTTCAGCGATTAAAGCAAACAATTCAAGACAATATTAAGCTCGAAACAGTAGCTAGTTTCAAAGAACAATTGATTAATAACTCAACAACTAGCAAAGGGCATAGTACATAGTAGGTTTTCAATAAATATTTAAATGAATGAATAACTCATGTTATGCAACTCACTTTCACTCTAGCAGTGAAGTCTCACTTCAAAGAAATTTGAAGAGTCTAAATTTAAACTAAGTGAAATGAAGTCTCTGCTTTACCAGAATAATATGCGGCAATTAGTAATATGTGAATTGCACCAAATAAAGTGTACTTCTCCTAGAGTAACAGTCCATATTACTATTTGAATTAAAGAAATATATATACAAACTTGTACCAACACTTTATATTAATTTTAAAAGGTGATGAGCAATTCTTAGAAGTAAGTATTTAGGTTCTTGTTGGTTTTATGTGAAGTTAGATCTTTGTGTAGTAGTTGGGTAAATGAATATTCAAGTAAACCTTGATTAATGATGATTTTCTAAAAGCTGTTTCTTAGAGCAGATTTATGAAAATTCTAAGAATCTCTTCAAATTAGAAAAATTTACTACATTTTAACCTACCTCATTAGTTTCTTTGTGATAATAGCTGGCAATAACTGAAGTTGTAACTGTATTGGTTTAGGCTATATCCCCATGAAATAAAAGGAACTACTTAAAATTTTTTGATAAAATAGTGGATCATTGGCTTGAGCTTAGAAAACATTAATATACCAAAATTTCACTATGATGATATTTATATTCCTTTTGACATGCCAAAGGTATATTTACATATTATCATACTTGGAATCAAAAGACCCATAATTATGATGTAAACTAGACAGCTCATTTAATTTCTCTTGGTCTCAATTTCTTTTATGTAAAATAAGGATAAGGTAATTTGGGGCCCCGAAACTTACCTCACTGGACATTGTGAGGATCAAATGAGGTAACAGGAATTATAGTGCTCTTTAACCTGTAAGTTCCCCTACTGATAGTATTTGTTTTTGTTAGAATTTTGGGGTTACAGAAAGCAAGGATAATGGTCTTCAGTGGTATTTAGCAGTAACAACAGAATAGGCAATTAGATCAGTATTCGTTTGGTATAACCTTTAAATCAGCAATCCAATTAATCCTTTAAAAATGAGGTTCTTTTTCAAGAGTGGCTATGCCCTTAGATTGTATTGGTTCTTTATTATATGTTATACCAGAATATGCTTTCAAATTTTATATAGCTGAATTTGTAGGTCACTTTCATCAGAAATTTGGGGATCTCCATTATATGTTTTCTTTGATACAGAATGATATAACTACATTAGCTTGGTTTCAATGAAATTTATAAGAAAAATATAAAGAGAAGTGTAAGCCTTATTTTTCTTTCTTTGAGGACTTTCATGTGCCCAGTTCCTTCCAATTAAGAACAATTTTTAAAATGTGATTACTGTAACTTGTTGGTTTTCATCGTAGCAAAACTTTACATTTTAAGTGATAATATTATCTTGTTTGTATATTTGCATATATAATTTTTAAACCTGCATAAAGTAAGGATTTTTCCATTCTTTTCCACACATAAGCACACAAAAGAGCATTTTTATAGAACCTAGATTTACAAAGGAACTCATGATTCTTTTAAACTTCTTTTATGCCTTTTTTACAACTGATTAAAATAAGAAAAATTGTTTATATTTAATTCAGCTATGTTTCTTGGTAGCTGTATGATTTTATACATTATTCTTATATCATTTTTATCTATTTTATATGAAAAAATTATGTTGACATCTCTTAATATTTTAATTCTCTTCCCTTCTTTTTTGTTCCAATTATATGAGTTTTGAGAAAGGAGTAGGAAGACTAAGCAACCTTTGCCTTCCATCTGACTATAATTAGTCTCCTGGGTTTTTTTCTAATGTAAATTCTATATTTCTTTAGTAGCCAAATTGATATAGGATTATAATTTTCTCTCAGGATCCAAAGTATTCTGAGAAAGAAAATGTTAAGCTCTATCCAAAACCAGCCATCTTTTCAGACATTCCTATTTGGTTGATTCATAAAGATTTAATATAATAAGTTAATAAGCATCTTTCTTATTCTGTGATCTCTAATTAGAAAGTAAAAATTTTGTTGCCATACAGATAAAAGAAGGTAAATTTTCACTTATAGTTTAGTCAAATCCCATACCAGTACAACATTATTCCTATAAGTGAGAGTCGTTCAGTCTATTTAAATGTATTGAAGGTTGGTTTCCTTCAGGGTATTTTTTTTTAATAATCACTTTTCTCAGAAAATCTGTTATGTCCTTTCTTGGACATTTTCATTGGTATGATAGCATTGTTCATAATTTTTTTCTCATGTTATTGGCCACTGTCACCAGTTTTCCCCGATCAAGAGAAACAAGTTTTTTACCTTGTAGTAATTCGGGTTTTGAAAATTGTGTTCCATTATTTTGGTAATTACCATTCACTAGTAACATTAGTATTTATAAGACAGTGATATTTTTCAAGCTTGTTATTTTATCATATTTCCTGAAGTAGGGTGAACTACAACATTATTATTATTGTTGTTGTTATTATTATTATTATTGCCCTGGGGTTTTTGTTATATAAGTCAGCTTGTTTGTATTGCTAACTTGCAAGTATTTCTTTACCTGTGTTGACATGCTTACTGACATAAAAGAA
Source organism: Balaenoptera physalus (assembly GCF_965194825.1). Taxonomy (NCBI): domain Eukaryota; kingdom Metazoa; phylum Chordata; class Mammalia; order Artiodactyla; family Balaenopteridae; genus Balaenoptera; species Balaenoptera physalus. The sequence goes on from NC_138886.1 coordinate 113,322,324, forward strand.
GAAACTTTAGAGCTTAATAATTTCTTTTTTCTAAATTGGCAGATTTTTTTAATGCTTAGTAAAAATGCATTATGTTATTTTTAAATACCACAAAACTTTGTGTCAGAAGACCTGATTTCTAGTGTTGCCTCTGTTTTCAATGAGCTGTGTAACTTTGGAATTTTACCTCTTGGGACCTCAGTTTTCTCATCTGTAAATGAAAGGAACAAGGGGATTAGATCAGGTAGTGTCTCAGATTCCACCTGTCTCTGATTTGGTTATCCCTTGACTATTTTATAATCATTATCTAGGCTTATTTTTATTCTTGTTATTCTTCCCATGAACTATATTTACAAGATCAGCCTGTACTGTTAATGCAAGTTATACTCAAATTAATAGGATTCAGATATGTTGCTAATTTTGTTTCCCATTCATGATTCTAAGTAATTTTATTTTATTTTATGTTTTTCGGCCACACTGTGCGGCTTGTGGGATCTTAGTTCCCCGATCAGGGATTGAACCCGGGCCATGGCAGTGAAAGCGCCAAGTCCTAACCACTGGACCGCCAGGGAATTCCTGCTTTTAAGTAATTTTAAAGGAGGAAAATTATATTACAGATAATAAAAGTAAAAGGAAGGTTACAAATAATTGACATGACCTTTTTTTCTCCCAAGGGAAAAGTCTCCTAAAGAACCAGCATAAGCACCTTAAAATTGACGTTGGGAAAAAAATAACATGTAAAATTCTGTGATCTTTGTTCTCTTAAATATGAATGTAGCTATTTAGGCTAAACTTTTAACAAAATGTATTCAAGGTAAAATTAGTAAACAAAGCAGTGATAGCACTGGCCCATATAGCTAATTAAAAAGCTATTAGGTTTTACTGACATTAAAATGATTATAAAATGTAAAAGGAATTTAAGAGGAATGGATTGAAATTTTTCTGTTCAATAATTATTCTTAAGCTGTATTCTTAGATTTCATTGCATAAATATAGTTGCAAGATTGCCATGGGCAAGTGAATGTCCTGCTTTAAAATATTGTTAGAGATAAATGTGGTGTGTTATTTTTTATTTTTTTCTGGCTCTGCAGAAGATGTTTCTCTAAAGCCTCCTTCTGTAATAAAATGTGGAGATTCCATTAGTTCCATCTCTCAGCAGAGTTCTCTTGTAGATTTAATTACATTCTCTGAGAACCAGGCCAAGGAGGTTCCTGTTACTTTTAAAGATCATTGTCTTTCTTCTAATTGTCTTCATTAGCTCATATCAATCTCTTGAACCCTTGGTCTATAGATTTACAGTCTAGGTATTGGGTTTGGTGTCTGATGGGTAGAGAAGAATAATGGAAAGTTGATATAGGAAGGTGTACTGGTTTCTGGTGTGATTTCTTTGGCTGTACTTGATTCCTTGTCTTTGGTCAGTTCACTGGATCAGACAACTCTCCTGACTTCCAGAAATTAAATTAGATGCCCAGCTTCTCTCATTCAGACGTGCCTGTATTACAATGTTATTTTAACTGCCTGTTAAAAACAACAACTTTATTTTCAGTTCTCTGTCTCTGCATGTTTTGATATTACATTTGTTAAGCTTGAGTCTGAGGTCTAAACATTTCATTGAGTATTTTCTGGGTTTTGATAATGGGATATTCTATAAGATAAAACAGATAATCCTAGGGTGATTTAATTTATATTTAAACATCCACTATTTTTCTATTTCTCTACCTACTTATCCCCTCCCCCAGTCTTGAAAAGGAAGTTTATGTCTTCCCTGTCTCCCTCCCTTAGTCCTGCCTCAGATAATTTTTCTTTGAACTACTCTTGTTGGCAGAAATATTTAATATGAAATAATTCTATATATCTGAGACAAGATCAACACAGTAGTTCTTTACACTGAGCTGAGGTGTTTATGTACTTGAAAATATTGTGTTTTCTTTATATGTGAACTTAAAATTATTTTTTTAATCATGAAAAGGACTCTGATTTGAAAATATTAGTCTGGAAATTCTTGTCATCAGGTGCTATTTTTACCTTAGCTTGTGAATTATCATAGTAAATCTGAATTCTTTATCATTCATCTTTTTAAAAAGTTAATTTCTCTAAAATTATCCCATTTCACAGATCTTTAATACCAACTTAAAACAACTTTTCTGCTTTTATTTTGAGAAATGCCAAATTCTGTTTTCAAGAGTTTTATTTTTTCATTGCAGTTTAAATGTATTGCATATGTGAAGGAGTGACTGCAGTTTAGAAATTTACTTTGGCATGATAAAGATAGCAACACCACAATCCCTTACTCCCAGTCCCAAAAAGAAAAGTTCATTTGACACTCAAAAGCTATTAAATTGTCTTGTTTTTATTTGAAAGAGCTATGGAAACTGTTTCTTCTAATTTAAACTTTTTAAATTAGGAAAATACCAACTTCGCTGTATTTTAATCTGTTAGTGAATTGGGGATATTATTTATGTAAGTATATATGTCTACAATTTATTATAGTTAATAGTTATTTCACTTTCTGTAATATATGATACCTGAAGCTCACATTTATTTAATGTGAGCTTTTTTTTTTTGAGACTTTTTTCGTTTTGTCTTATTTTCTTAATGTTGTACAGTATTGTATATATTAGGTTATCACAGTCATCTCAGCAGAAAAGTCTTCCATAGATGGACTGTTCTTTCTGAGAATCAGCCCAAGGAGATTCATATTACATGGTCATAGTTGGATAGTATTATTCTGAGCTGTGTGAAGTTGCTGGTTTTGTTGATCAAATGTTAACAATTTCATAATATATATTCAAGAAACAACCAAACAAAGATCCTTTAGAACAGATGTAATGACTTCCCATTTCAACTCTTTTAATCAACCTACCAGAGGCTTTATGAAGGAGACTCAAACTACAGATAACCATAGGTCTATCAAGAAAATTCTGCTTTGTTTTGCTGTTAAATTGCCCAGTTTTCAAAGATGTTTAATCAAAATGACTTCAGTAATTGAAGCAAATATCTTTTGGGAATACATAAGTTACATACGCCTTTCATTAAATCTGTATGTAGTTTTTAAGCTTTCATTACTGAAATATTGTTATACATCTAAATATCATTTAGAGGCAAAATAACTCCCCTCCCCACCCAATATCTAATATGGACTCAAATTTTGCCAGCTATAGAATTTTATCTTCTTGATAGGCATTCTAAAATAATGAATACTATTATGTTATGTAGTCAACAAATTTGCCTTAAAGTGCCATTTAAAGATTTTCTTTATGCATATGTTTCAGGTTGTAAGAATTAAAATATATGAGTATAAAAAAGCATATAAAATTAAGAAGCTCCTACGCAGGAAATCCCCAATTTTAAATAGAGCTATGTTCTAAAAGGTTGCAGATTGCGTTGTTCCAAAGTCATACTACATCTCCTCATGTAAATAATATTTTTGTGAATAATAAGGGTAACAGATAGCCAACAAGAGCTGACCTAGTGCACTCCAGTATTAATCTGGGGGTCTTGGTTTGGAATAAAGTGTTAGTAACTATAGCCCTTTCACCTCTCTTAAAAACAAACAAATACATTGTTGTTAGCACAGATTACTATCAGTTAGTAGAATATTAAGCTTTAAAAGTGGAAATAATTTAGTGTTGGTGGAACTATTTTGAGACAGGAGATATCATTTAAATGACCTAACTTGGGAATCTGCGCCTCTTTCCCTGAACCCATGTGATGACTGAAAGTGCTGTATATTTTCAGTGACCTTGAAGAAAGGAGCTAGTCATTTCTTTTTTATGCGTCATATGAAGTCAGGGCCTTGCTGATCTCATGTTTTTCAGTTCAAAGGCTGTGTCTGGAACATCCTAGATATCCTTCACCCGTGCTCTTCTAAGGCTGTCTGTGTTTCAGGCTCTGTCTACCCTACCTTCAGCTAGGCCTGTCTTCCAGCTCTGCTCCTTGATGTTAAATTTACAGATGGGCACTGTCCATTCTTGTTTTAAAAAAAAGTCTTTCCTCATTTTACTGTTATCAGCAATGACCACCACCTTCTCTTTTTTTCAAGAGATATAAAGGTAGAAAGGATATTCCTTTTTCATTATTTTCAAAAACTATTATTCTTAAACAGCTGGCACTTAGCAATTTAGTTTTCAAACCCTAATCTGAATTAAGTTGATGAGGTGATTCTAAAATTGATTCTAAAATTTTAATCTTGCTTTATCATATAAACATCTAGTTAGAAACTGTTTATGCTAATAAAGACTTGTATTTTGTGGCATTAGTTCTTCATGTTTCTTTTTTATGTATTTAAAATCGTTCATTCTTTTCCAGATGAGTGGAGAAGTTACTGTTGAGCTCTGTATAGGACAAGTGCGCTTGATTAGAGCATGAAATGTACTTTCACATTAGCTGGATGTGCTTTGCACTCTGCTCTTGTAGATTTATTTTGTTTACAGTAGACTGATGTCAGTTTTTGTAAATGTTTTTACTTAGCACTTTAACTGTGAGTGTATAAACTGATTTTAAATGTAGTGGTTGTATATTTTGGTTATAAATTGGAAATTTGTAATAAAATTAAATGATTTGTTCTGTATTTTGTCATTAGTACCTGACTGAGTATAGTTTTCTACCTCATCTTCTAGACTCTATTTAACATATTACACTGCTATTTTTATTTTTTATTTTTCTTTATTATATCACCAAATTTACTTAAGAAAAATAGATTTGAACACTTTTTTTCCTCCAGTTGACAACCTTTGAGAGATGTTGCTGTTCAATGTGGCACACAAATTAATAAGGAAGCATTGTGATGACGGGGCATTATATTGAAATACCCTCGCATACCTCCACCTCCATGTATAAAAATACTCCTTTGGAATTAATGCTGTTGTTGCCTTTTGAATTTAGATTCAATTGTCAGTAAACCTAAATTAAATGTAGCCACAATCTTTAAAATGATTGCGTAAAGAAGAGAAGTAGTTAAAGCTCTCAGAAACATGATATGTTACAATTATAGATATGTGTAATCAGGCTATAGGAAATGCAATACTATTTTAAACATTACATTTAAACTAAATAGCAGTTTCATTTTGCCATTAAAATTAATAATGGTGCTTCACATCCAAAATAGGTGTGGAGGTTTGATTATTTCTCATTTGAGAACAACGTAAATGCCTTCTTGCCTCTACTTTTCCATCTCATGGATTCTCAGGGGTTCAGAGGTCATGTGGTAGCCCCCTTCTCACTTACGGAACCAGCTTTGAAAAGGCTCCAAATTAAATATAATCCTTGGCAGCTTTATTCCAGTCCTAGTACAGAAGAATCAGGTTATCTCACCAAATTTTTCGTCCTCTGATAAAATCTGCAGATGCTTCTTAATTTGCCTCTTTGCTAGGAAAGATGAGAGAGGAAAATTCTCATCCATCACAACTGTAGGTAACAGTGAACTATGGAAAGCACTAAAGTATAAGGCAACGTATCATCATTTGGTCTCACTGCCGATGTTTAATTGATGTCAGTAAATCTTTCACACTAGCAAATTATAAGTTGAAATTTTTTCTAAAAGATTGAAGGTAGCCACAGTTCTCCCAGGCACAGATAGAATGGGTTTTCCTTACACCCTTCCTGCAAACTGGGGGAGAAGAGATAATTACTTTATTATCCTACAGTGGGAACAGCTGTACTTGATTCTGTGCATTCCCTGGCCTTGTATCCACGCATTTGGGGGTACAGTTAGCTCTGAAAAGTTCTAAACAGAGTAGGTAGATCAATGAAGGTATTACATAATAGTGACCTTCTAAGCCTGGATGTGAAACAGCTTCATTATATAGACATTTCAAAATACCTGTGCAGCAAGAGGAAAATAGACTTTTCAACCAAGTATCAGTTGGAAGTCAGAGATCTGAATGCACTGACTAAATTATTGCCTAGTGTTCCAGAAAGGTGCCTGCCACCAATGTGCTGGAAGGCACCAAAATTTAGTGTGAATGTAAATAAGGAGCTCAACATATGGGGATAGGGAAAGCAATACTGAAACACAGTTTGCTGGTCTCTACTCCTTTATGGCTAAATATTAATTGAACAAGGAATTAAGACCAGAAAAGAAGCGAACCTCAAGTACTGCTCCTTTCAGCTTCCATTTTAAAAAGCTCAAGTTTTATAACTGTTATTGATGATTTCCAGAAATTTGATTTATTTTTTAAGAATTCTGTATTTACAGGTGCTTGGTGTGCTGTTCTTCATGAATACAGTGTTCTATTCACAGTCCAAATCATTTACAGCCATTAGATAGTTGTTGGGTATTTTTAAATAAATGGTTATCTATTTCTCAACTGCCTCTCGAATTAGAAACTGTAATTACATGAGTCTCAAAGCCTGGCTCTTTATGTTTTATTAATTATTTTTGTTGGTCTCCATCACAGATGGAATTTTTCACTTGTAATTCCTCAGAACTAAATCCATTCATATGGAATTCAGAGCAGTGAAAATAAATTTCACACCGTAGAGTAGGAAATGATAACGACAGCAATAAAAAGGAGCAGGAGGGATCTGGGGACAGCCAACAGGACCAGTTCAGTTCTCAACTGGTGTTGGGTTTTGCAAAGGTTGGCTCATTATAACCTGTACAACATAGTCCTTTGCGATCTTCAGGTCTTGCAACTTCATTTTGTCAGTGAGAGGTCTGCCAGAAAAGAACCACCGCTGACTACCCGGTTCCACTCCTTCTGCTTGCACGTACCCGCCTCTTCATGGGGTACAGTGTGTCTGTGCCGTGGACCACAGGGTTGAGTCCCTGCTGGTGGAATGGCGCAGACGGAGCTGAGATTCATACCCAGAATTGGGTGGTGGCTCAGGAATATCCCGAGTCTCTATGTTGCTCTTTACCTCTATCATGTTGATTGGTGGTGCCACGCAATAGACTGGAAGCTGATGCCTAGTCCCCAGTTCATCGTAGCGCTCTGTAAGCGCACCATGTGGTAACGTTATGTTCGCACCGTCAGTGATTGCCTGTGCCAGGTCATGATCGTTGCTTTCAAAAGCATGTGCTGCAGCCTTCAAGGCATCCCAAATCTCTTTACAGCCTTCAAAAGCTGGTGCAGTATCCCAAAATTCATCTCTCTTGCTGAGCAGTTGTCCATCTGTCATGGATAATCGCTTTTCCATTTGGGTTTCTCCTTTTTCAAAGGCTGGTCACAACCTGAAGCAACTCAGTCCCAGGGCCGCCCGCCCGACAGGCCTGGCCCCCGCGCCGCCCTCGCCTCTGGCTAGGCCCCGCCAGACCAGGGCTGGCACATCCCCAGCGGGTCGCAGCGCCCGCTTCACCCCCTCACAGCCCAGCACACCCGCGTCCAGGCGTCGCAGCCTGTCTGCCAGGCCCCATCAGCCCCCGCCCCTACGCTGCTATTTTTAAATTAGGTTTCATATTTTATGTTCTTCTAATTACTAATTTTTTCATTCATAATAACAGGACCCACACTAATCTGGAATATAGAAATATATAAACATACCATTCTGTATTATATCTCTTTCACACTTATCTTGTTGATATAGATGAGTCCCATCTCTGTTCATTATTATATCCTCAATATATACCGCCACTAGGCACATAATAGGGGAAAAAATGAATACATTAAAGTATCTGTATCAATTTCCCAATAGAAAATCCTACCCACGTAAGCAAATTAGTTGATTTTTTTTTTTTTTTCACACACAGGACAGCAGATCAGGATTTAAACTGCTATTAGAGTTTTTTGCCTAGATCGTACTGTCTTTAGTTGGAAGGGACCTTAGAAATCATAAGGTCCAACTTCCAACCCAGTACAAAAATCCTTCAGAACCATCTTTTATAAGCCTCGGCTTGAATGATTTCAGTAACAGGCCTTACTACTCTGTAAGGCCTTCCATGTCATTCTGAAGTCGGCCAACAACCAAAATGATCAAGGAAATTAACACTCCCCAAAAGTCTTACTAAAGGAACTGCTGACATCTTCATTTTAGCCCTGTGAGATCCATGTCAGACTTACAGAAGATAATAAGTTTGCGTTGCTTAAGCCCCTAAATTTAGGGTAATTTGTTAGAGCAGCAACAGAAGACTAATATATTCAGCCTCACACTTGCACATCTGCAAAGTGTAAGCAATGAACAAGTGAGTAATGGAAAATGGCCCAAGGAGTCCATTAGGGACCAGAAACGTTTCAGAGAGCTGGCCAGTTGCCATGGAACAGACAGCTGAGGTGGCTGGGATAGGTTGGAGGTACTGAGATTAATAAAAGCAATCAGTCCCTGGTGCCCTTCTTCCAATTTTATTCTTCATTTATTGTCACCATTATTTTCCAGTTTTCTTTTTATTCCCATTTCTCCTTTTATCCTCTCTTCCATCCTACTTTCCTCCTCTTTTAAACACTGCTCTTCATTTTTCTCTGCTAATCTAGCATATGTTTTTATCAACCCCACACTCCCACCAGCGTACCCACCCATTTGTCAGAAGGAGATAAGGAGCAGAAGATGAGAGGAGCCTCGGGAGAATGTCGAGATTTTCAGGTGTGCCGAGAACTAAAAAGGTAAGGAACGCAGCTTTACCACCTGGTCTCTGGGTACTCCGGAGCACCACATGCATTCACAAAAGAGCGTTATATACAAATCCATTTATTTAAAAAAAGAAATCAACACAAAACTAAGCAGGCACTCAAAAGTATTTTGAAAATAGCAAAAGGTTTTTGCTAAGGTACTGATTAGTCACTGTCTTCTATTTTGCTGTTGAAAAATTATGTTGAGCCCTTTTCACTATCTCTTAGCACAAAACTAAAGGCCCTAAGGGGCTAATGGAAAGTCTTCATCAACTTCAAATAATATTAGGTGAGCTACTGAACAATAATAAATACAATAGAAGCATTTAAACACTTCACATGAAGTGAATCAATGAAGCATGTACAGTTTTATTTTAAGAATATTTTGGCACCGGATTTGCTAGAAAAGTGTTTGCTGAATACGGGGATTAGATCCATGACTAATATCTATATGCAAGCTTCCGGTTTCCCACAAGTCCTGGTGGCTGCAAGGGCAGACGAAGGGACATTGTTCTCTGGCAACAGGTTGGGCTTTGGTTGAACCAGTTTAAGGGAACTGTTGGTAAGAATCCTGAGGACAGGGGTAATACCTGTGCCCTTAGCCATCAATATAATAGATTCCAAATGAACCCTTACCACAAAGCAAGGAGAGATTCCCTTAATGATAAGCATTTCTGAAAATTCCAAAGATTATGTGGGCCATGTGGCTGCCAGAAATTGGCTTGTTTCTGGAGCCATTGCTGCAGCACTAAAATTGGTCAGCAAATTCAGAGGAGAACAAACTACACCTTTAATCCAGAAGTCCTTTTCTTCCTCTCTTTTGTCCTATCCATTGGTAGGAGTTCTTTGGCAGAGACATGGCATATTTAACTATAAACTTGTTTTAGCTGTCACAGTTTTAGTTGTTTTTCCAGAGCCGAGGGTTATATTCATATTGTTTTTCTTGTCTGTTGATGAAAGTAATTTTAGAAAATGGTCTTTCAAGTCTCTGTGACCATTCATTAGCATGAATTAATTCATTCATTTATTCAGTAAACACTCATTTGTCTACCTACTCCTTACCAGGTAGTGAGTAAGACCCTAGGAATTCAAAGAAGAAAATGTCATGATTTATACTCCTGTAAAGTTCACACTCTAGTAAGGAGATAAGCTTTTCAACACATGAGGACCGTAATACTGATGTGGTCAAAGAGTTATTTGAGAACAAATGTGGAAGAAGTTACTTCTGCCACAAAGACTGGGCATTCAGAGAACTTTATAGAGTATGAAAGATCCAATCGATAGGAATTTATTAATCACCTATTAATTGCTGAGGTTATGGCAGGGAACAAAACAGGCAGTTCTGTTTTAGTTCTGTAATCAGATTTTTGAATCTAAAGGGGGGAGGCAGACAATAAATAAGTAAAGACATTAACGGATTAATTTCAGATAGTAATAAGTGTTGCAAGACTAAGACTGTCCTGGAGGGAGAGGCTTAAAGGTCTTGGTAAAGAATATGGATTTTGTTCAAAGTGCAAAAGAGTGCCATTGAAGCATTTTAATTAAGTGATTAACATGACCTAATTTTCCTTTTTAAAAAATTATTCTGGTAGCTCTATGAAGATGGATTATGAAAATCAAGAATGCACACAGGGAAACCAATAAACAAGCAATTGCACTAGTACAGGTTAGAGATAATGATGACTAGGACTCAGATGGTAGTCGTAGAGATGGACAGAAAAGGGAAGATTCAGGCTGTCTTACACATTGGATGTGATAGTTGAGGAAAAGGGGACGATGAAAGATGACTCTTAGTTCTTTGGCTATAGCAGTGAGGTGGAGTAGGGGCCACTTCCTAAGGTGGAGAAAATTGGAGGAAGAATACATGCTGAAGGGGAAAATCAAGAGCTCTGTTTTGGACAGGTTAGGTTTAAAGTGACTATTAGTTATCCAAGTGAAGATGCCAAGTTAAGCAGTTGGATTTAAGTCTAGAGCTCAGGTTGAGATTTTGGCCTGAGATAGAAATGTGAGAGTCATCAAGATATAGGTAGGATTTAAAGCCATCAGTTTATATGAGATCACCTTGGAGAAGACTGGATAGAGAGGAGAAGTTGTGTGGAAGACAAAAGGTCAGGAAAGGAGACTGAGAAGGAGAAGCCAGTGAGATAAGAATATCCAGGGAACGTGTTAGAGAAGCCAGGAGAGAAGTGCTTTATAAAGGAGGGAGTCGTTAAACCAGTCAAATGATGCTTAAAGATCAAATAAGATGATGACGGAGGAAGATCATTTGACTTGACAACGTGGAGGTTATTGAAAAGAACAACTTAAATAGAGTGGGAGGGGGGCCAGCATGGAGTGGATTGGAGAGGAAATGGAGAACTTACATTTCCAGCAGTTGGGAGATTGGGTACTTTCAATGACCCTCCCAATGTAAGCAGTTAAAATGCTGGATTATATATAAAAATCACCTTTGTGTTTGTATTGCTGAACTGGCATGATCTTACCAACAAAAGTCAAAAACAAAGTGAAAGCAAGAAACATTGGCGATAAAGCAGCACCAATACCAGCTTCTGCTCTAAGAGGTTTTTTTGCTGAGCCCTGGAGACAACACCATATTTGGGGGACAAGAGACTAACCCTAAGGTCAACAACAGTTGGAGAATGTAATAGATCTCTGCATAAAGCTGGGACTTCAATGGGTTATACCTTCAATGTAAAGGAGAAGGAAGAAAAGAAAGTCACCCAGAACAGGACATCAAAGAAATTTGAATTCAAATTTAGCATTGGTTGGCAGGAGTATGGTGGAATTTCCTCCTGAGAATGTGTAAAGGCCCTCGTGCACAATTTTTGGTCCAAATGTACACTGTGTGTGATCTGAATCTTAAGCCAAGAATATAACTCAAAGGGTTCTGGATTGCTTGTTACTTCAGGCAGTTGTCAGAAGCAAATGCACATCTTCTTTAGAGGAAAGCAATTTTAATTTAGGTGCCAAGGAATTTCCACAGAGAAATTTCCAAGGGGAAGGAGCAGTTCATAGTCAAAACTAGCAAAACACACAAAAAAGAACAAGACATCACAAGTGACAGCCTATTCTCCAAAGGCTTAAGATGTTAGAGTCAACACACAATATAAAATAACAATTTAACATGTTTAAAGAAATTAAAGAAGGTGTTGGGTATATAACACGATACTATGAAAAGTGACTAGGCAGATTTGAAAAAAGAGACCTAGTTGAATTTCTAGATATGGATGATTTAATAATCAAAATTAGAAACAACAGAAAAAGCACAACTGATGAAAGACTACTGAACTAAAATATATGTGGTGATTTTTTTTTTAACTTTATTTTTTATTTTTAAAATTATTATTTTTGGCCGCACCGTGTGGCATGCGGGATCTTAGTTCCCCGACCAGGGATGGAACCTGTGCCACCCTGCATTGGAAGCGCAGAGTCTTAACCACTGGACCGCCAGGGAAGCCCTGTGGTGATTTTTAAATGTCCAGAATTCTTTGATATTCTTCCTTTCAAGAGATGGAGTTTAATTCTCCTTTCAAGTATAGATCGGACTTAGTGATATGCTTCTAACAAATTGAATAAAGCAGAAGTGAAGGTGTGTGATTTGGGGACGGGGTCCTAAAAGACACTGTGCCTTCCTGCTGCTGCTTTCCCTCCCTCTTAGACCCCTGGCTTGGGGAAGCCAGCTGCTGTGTCACGAGAACACTCTGGCAGCCTGCTGGGAGGCCCTGTGGGGCGGGACAGAGGCCTCCTGAGTGAGCCGTCTTGGAAGCAGCTCCCCGGCCCTAGTCCTGCCCTCATTTGATTACAGCCCCAGGGGCAGCTTGACTGCCACCTTGTGAGAGACACTGAGCGAAAACCACCCAACTAAGTCACTCCTGGATTCCTGACCCCCAGAAACTGTGTGAAGCAATAAATGTTTGTTGCTTTAAGCTGCTAGGTTTTGGGCTAATTTGTTATGCAGCAATAAATAATACAAGATTAATTTGAAGAAATTACCCTAAAGGCAGCACAGAGGAAGAAAGAGATAGAAAATATGAAATGAGATTAATCAACACTCCGGAAAGAATAATGGGAACAAAGAAATATTTGAAGTGTTAATTGCTAGGAAATTTCTAGAATTGTTGAAAGACAATAATCATTAGGTCCATGGAGCCCAGCGAATCCTAAGATGAATACTTTTTTTTTTTTTTTAACAGCACTTAGACATCTCGTAGGAAAACTGATGAATACCAAAGGGGAAAAAATCTTAAAGCAGCCAGAGAGGGGAAAGATCGATCTCAAAGGAATGGCGATTACGCTGAAAGCTGATTTCTCTATAGCAATAATGGAAGTCAGAAGCCAGAAATATATCTTAATTTACTGAGAGCAAAATAACTGTAAACCAAGAATTATCAACCAGCAAAACTATCTCTCAAGAATGAGGTTAAAGTAGAAGCTTCTGGGTTGGTGAACACATAGAGATTTGGGGAGAGTTGATCTCGGGTGGTCTCAGCCTGCGGCAGCTTGAAGCAGAATTCCCCTGCCAGAGATTGAAGTCAGGCCGTGGCAGTGAGAGCTCTGAATCCTAGCCACTAGATCACGAGGGCCAGTAGCCAGTGACAAGGCCCTGGCCTGTCGGCTTTTTAGAAATGAAATTCCACAAAGAGACGGAAAGTAGTGAAACAAGTGTTTATTAGGAGGAAAAAGAGTACGTGTGAATAGACTCACGTGGGTGGGCTCAGAGAGAGAATCGCGCCCTCGTGATAGCTTGAATCACTTACATGGGGCATTTCTTCCGGGTTTCCTCTGGCCAATCATCTTGCTTTGCCTGGCTCTGAGCCCACATTTGGTACATCTCAGGGTCCTCCCATGTGTGCACGTGCATCTCTGAGCCAAGATGGATTCTAGTGCAGAGGCCTATGGGTAGGTTGACATCACCTACTGTGGGGTGGCGCCCCCTCCCTTTTTGACCCCCAAGGAGCCTTTCTGCGCATGTGTAGTCAGGAAGTTCTCCTTGACCTCGAGAATGAGAAATATGTGGTCTCTTGATCTCTTATCTGGGCAGGATTCAGCTCCTCCTCCCTCCTGCTATTGTCTTCATCTTGGAGTATCTGTTCACAGGGGACAGACTCCAACGGCTCAGTCTGGGGCCCATCTGTTTCCTCCCTCAGAGCGGCGTGCTTGGAGGAGCATGGAAGCTCTGCACTGTCTCCCCATACTTTGCCCTGTGTATCTCTTCCATCTGGCTGCTCCTGAGTTATATCTTTTATAAAAAGCCAGGAATCTAGAGGCTACATATGAAGATGGTGACATCAAATAATGGAAGGAGACACTTGATTTGCATTTTCCTGATGATTAGCGATGTTGAGTATCTTTTCATGTACCTGTTGGCCATTTGAATATCTTCTTTGGAAATCCGTCAATTCAGATCCCAGACCAACCAGCACTATAGGATGTGCTCTGCCCCTGCCCAGGTTCTCTGGCCAGGTTTCCCGGATGGGCAGGAACCGAGGCCGTGTATTTGATTTCCTGCTGAAGTGAGGCGGTAGAATGAGCTGGTGGGGGCCCTTGACTGGTGACTCAAATCAGGCAGAACTGCCAAACAACCGTATTCCCTGGCCAGACAGGACCACAAGCAGAGCCACGGGCTGGGATCTCTGCACCGGCGCACGGCAAGTAGTAATGCGGTCTGCGGAGGTCTGAGTGCTGGCTGCTGCAAGCCTGGCGCTCCGTCTCCAGTGGTGGAGCCCAGCCAGTTCCCCAAGTGATCTCTTTGAGGTGAGACCCGAATGGGCCTCCCTGGAAGCACGTTCCGCGATACTGGGAAAGCTGGGTGTCCACTTTGGGTTCTCTTTTTCCCACTGGAGAAACTGTAGGCGAGGGGCCCTCTTCAGGTAGTGCTGTGCCGGCCTGGGGGAGGGGCAACGTGGTCAGAGTGTAGCCGCTCCTCCTGCTTTCTAATGTGGTCCTTCTCAGTCTCTGTGGTCCAGGGGGGTGCTTCAGCGTCACCCCTACTTTCTGGGATTTTCTCAGTGGTGTCTTGTCTATGGACAGATGCTAATTGATCTTCTTTTGAGGGGGACTGAAGTGGATTGAGGCTGGGGCACAGGTGGCAAGCTCTCGCTGGCCCAGAAAGCTAGGTTGGAGATGGCAGGATCTGCTAGTATTGGAGGGTCTAGTGCGGAGGCGGGGGTGGCGATGGCTGTGGCTCACTGCGGGGACGAGGACACTGGGGACGGTAGTTCTGGGGAGGACTCACTGGTGCGAGCCCTCCTGGAGCCCGCCGTTTCCTCCCCAAGCCCTGGCCCTACCCAACAGCCTGTAGCCCCTCAGAGATTTAGAGACAGTAGGTCCGAGGTAGGGCCCAGGAATCTGAATCTAGAAGCACATATGATTCCGATGCCTGTGGCCTGAGGACCACACTTTGAAAAACACTCCCCCGCATCATGGATTCTTGAATCCCTTAGGCAACAAGTAAATCCCCTTTATCACCGAAGGACAAATAAGCAGGGGATGGTGAGTTGTTCTGAATACTTCCTGAGATTTTCCCCTTCCCTTTGTCCCCGAATTCTTCTCTCTGCAGCAGCTTGCCTGTGCCGTGAGGTGGGCATGTGTGAAGTAGGCAGACACCTGCCAGCCAGCCTAGTGGGCGCAGTACAGCTCCAGGGAGTGACAGGGCACTTCTGAGTCAGCTTTCCTAATGAGCATCGCTTGTTGACTGACTGGAGGGGAGGAGCTCATTATTCACGTTTGGCGCAGAGCCTCCTCTTGTAGGACTGCAAATGAATGGAGGCCATATGGCTCCCACCACATTCACCTCCATGGAAAAAAGTGGAACGATCATCAAAGCAACACTTTAGTTCACCCTTCTCATTGAAAAGGGTCAGATTAGCTGGAAGGAAGCTCATGAGGCTGTTTGGCACAGACTTTTCACACTTGATCTATTCCTTTCTTCCTCCATCCATTACCCCTGCCCAGCCCACCTTGATCCCTTGAATAGGGACATTGTCTGCTCCAAGTCATCCAAAACAAAGCCTCTGTTCTTTTGAGCAATTCCTGCCTCCAGCCTCCTAGATACTTCGGAAATATAACCCCTAAGAAAACAACGTGAGGTTAAGAATATCATGTCAGTATCCCTATTCCTGTAAAACGGCTGGCCTAATCCAGAAACTTCATTTCTTATGTTATCCCTGCTTCAAACCCCCTACAGTACCTTTTTCTTGGAGCTCTTTATCTCTTGGTAGAACTCTAGAATAAAAACCCTAGAGCAGGGGCTTCCCTGGTGGCGCAGTGGTTGAGAATCTGCCTGCTAATGCAGGGGACACGGGTTCGAGCCCTGGTCTGGGAGGATCCCACATGCCACGGAGCAACTGGGTCCGTGAGCCACAGCTGCTGAGCCTGCGCATCTGGAGCCTGTGCTCTGCAGCGGGAGAGGCCGCGATAGTGAGAGGCCCGCGCACCGCGATGAAGAGTGGCCCCCACTTGCCGCAACTGGAGAGAGCCCTCGCACAGAAACGAAGACCCAACACAGCCAAAAATAAATAAGTAAATTTAAAAAATAAATTAAAAAAAAAAAACCCTAGAGCCAAAAATATCTATTTGGAGTTAAAAATTAAGTTGGAAGACAAGGTGGAATTTGTGGCTTTCCTGGGTCAGCCCCAGCCAACACTCCACGGAAAGGGAAGAAGCCTGGGGCAAAGGTCAGCTTTAGACACTTCAGGTTGATGGTTTCAACACAGACAGCCACCTTTAACCATGAGCCCACTCTATACAGAAGTGCAAAGGGAGGCTCCTCCCCCCCCCAGAAAAGGGAGGTTCCCTTCATTCCTGCCCCCATTTCTGTAGCCCACGGGTGCTGAAAGGGAGGGAAGCCTTAGCTCGTCTTTCTGCAGGCTTTGCTTCTGCTGCCTATCCATGGATGGCATCCAGGACTCCTACTGGCCCCTGGACAGCTTCTGAGCTGACCTTGTATTGAGTCAAAAATGTCCGTTACACCTATGTGAGTCCCTTCACTGGGTCTTGAGGGTGAATAATTTGCTAAGATAACACTGCTCAGGAGGGTGGCTCCCTTTTGATGTTACTCTAGAATGACTCCTATCAATAAGTTTTAAGACCACGGTGCTCCCTTTTAACGTGGGGAGTAAGTTTAGATGAGAGAGAAGATGGGATGGGGAGAAGAATGCTCATCTTCCTTCCTTTCCTTGGGGCTCTTTCTACCCATCTCTTCATCTTTCTGCCTTGCTGGATCTTTCTCTTTGCTTTTGCCACTCTGTAGCCCTGTTTAAACCAGGAGTTGGGTTTTTTTTTTTTTTTTTTTTTTTTTTGGCTGCACCGCTCGGCTTGTGGGATCTTAATTCCCCGACCAGAGATTGCACCCGGGCCACGGCAGTGAAAGCCCAGAATCCTAACCACTAGTTCACCAGGGAACTCCCTTAAACCAGGAATTCTTAACCTATGGTTCATAGATCCCTTGAATATACAAGAATAAGTCTATTGTATGGGAAAAGGCCCATAGTTTTTCATATTGTCAATGTGGACTGTAATGAGAAAAAACATAAGATTATTCTAGACTTTTTCTCCCTTTTCCTTTCTCTGACCCTCTCGCTGCCCCCTTAGAATTCTGACTACTGTACTGTTAACACCCTTCCTCCTGGCCAATGTCTCTCCTGTCCCTTCTCTCATACCTTCTCTCTTTCTCCATCTATCTTTGGTTTATTGCCCCATGCCATCTTTCTTTTTTTTTTTTTTTCTGAAAATTGGCCATAATACAAAAGTGAATACTAATAATTGTCACATATTGAACAGTGTTCAGTAAATAAAGGTTTAGTTTCCCTAGTTATGTTCCTAATTTTAAAAGCCACTGAGTTGGATCTTTCATATTTTTCTCTAAAAAAAATTCAGGAGGTGTAGTTGTTGGCTACTTTTTTTTTTAAGTTCTTTTAAAAAAAATTTTAATTTACTTTTGGCTGCGTTGAGTCTTTGCTGCTGCGCGCGGGCTTTCTCTAGTTGCGGCGAGAGGGGTCTACTCTTCATTGCAGCGCGCAGGCTTCTCATTGCGGTGGCTTCTCGTTGCGGAGCACGGGCTCTAGGCACGCAGGCTTCAGTAGCTGTGGCTTGAGGGCTTTGTTGCTCCGAGGCACGTGGGATCCTCCCGGAACAGGGATTGAACCCGTATCCCCTGCATTGGCAGGCGGACTTCCAACCATTGTGTCACCAGGGAAGACCCTGTTGGCTACTTTTTTGCTCATCTGTGACAATTAATTTTACCCCCTATGAACCTTCAGCTGTGAATGAGAACGAAGCTTCCTGCCCTTGGTCTAATCAGATGTCGGGAGCACAATCGCTCCCCCTAGTGTCACATTTTTACATTGCATGGTATGTTAGATGAAGGTACGTCAAAAGGCAAGAAACCTAATAGAATTTGAATCCATGAACAAGATTGGTTTTCAGCAGCTTGCTGGTCTGTCTGAACAGGTGGCTACAGATAGAAAGAGGCAGAGGAAGCAGGGAAGGGTCAGACTCTATGTCATCTGAGCAATACGAGACTCTCCTCAACCGTTGGATAGAGCAGATCTTTGATCTTCAATAGTACAGACTGCAATCCCACCTTTAATCGTGAGCCCACTCTATACAGAAGTGCAAAGGGAGGTTCCCTTCATTCCTGCTCCCATTTCTGGAGCACCCGTAGCCCACGGGTGCTGGAAGGGAGGGAATTCTTAGCTCGTCTTTCTGCAGCCTTTGCTGCCCCTGGACAGCTTCTGAGCTCACCTTGTATTGATTCAAAAATGTCCGTTTTCACCTCTACGAGTCCCTTCCTTGTACCTTGAGAGGTGAATGATTTGCTGAGGAAACACTGCTCAGGAGGGTGCCTCCCTTTTGATGTTGGTCTCTAGGGAAGCATTTTTCCTACTTCACCTTTAGCAATTGGCAACATGCTGCTTTGACATGCAGAGACTGAGGGATAGCCCAGGTAGGGCACCTCTCATTTGTTTGTCTGAGGCCCATCTTTATGGGTAGATAGGATTTCCCTGCATTAACACATGTTTTCTCCTCCAATTCTCTGCCCCAAACGCTCTCCCCGTTCCTCCACTCTAAGTCACATCCACCGTCCTTGGGTTTCTCTGAACCTTCCCGTCTTCCCTACATGGCTCCCAGCCTCTCTATCCCACAGACGCTCTTCGCCCCTCACACGTTTCATCCAGCCTCCGTCCCAACCCTCCGCTCCTCTCCCCAGATTGGAGGTCCCAAGTCTACTGACCACAGTCTGCCCTTCTCTTCTCCCGGCCTCTCCCTCCCACCTTCCCTCAGCCTGGCTCTAACGTCTCTCCTCTTGGGTTCTTTCTGGGGTATGAAACTGCTCCTGAGAACTTGGGATTTGGGATTTTTGGTCTAAAAATCCTGGCATAACCCTGCCCTTAAGATCCAAGTCACTGGGACTTCCCTGGTGGCTCAGTGGTTGAGAATACGCCTGCTAATGCAGGGGACACAGGTTCGAGCCCTGGTCCGAGAAGATACCACATGCCGTGGAGCAACTAAGCTCGTGCACCACAACTACTGAGCCCACGTTCTAGAGCCCACGAGCCACAACTACTGAGCCCATGTACCACAACTACTGAAGCCTGTGCGCCTAGAGCCTATGCTCCGCAACAAGAGAAGCCACCGCACTGAGAAGCCCGCGCACTGCAACGAAGAGTAGCCCCCGCTCGCCACAACTAGAGAAAGCCCGCGCGCAACAACAAAGGCCCAACGCAGCCAAAAATAAATAAAAATTTTTAAAAAGATCCAAGTCGCATTGGTTTGAATGCCTACTGCAAAGCTAGGGGGAGTCCAGAAGTTTGCCTGCATTTCTGTGATTTCCTGACTCTGATCCCTGCCTCCACCATTAGTGCAGCTCATGAATCTCATCCTCACCCCATAAGTGCTGTCTGTGTTCTGCACTATTATCTACCCAGAAATGACATTGAGCCTCACCTCCAATCCCACCTAAAACTGACGTACAGGAGGCATCTGTGTGAGGAACAGACTTAACTGAATGTTCAGGAGTAGGTAGTGGTCACAATGCTCCAAGGCAAACAGCTTCAAAATGGCCATCGGAAATTTCTGGTTTTGAGAGCAGATGGGTGGTTGCCAGGGGTGGGAGGAAGATGGGTGAAGGTGGCCGAAGGACACAAACTTGCGGTTATAAGATGAATAATGTCAGCATGGTGACTGTACTTAACGATAGTGTATGTGTATTTGAAAGTTGCTGAGAGTAGATCTTAAAAGTTCTCACCACATACACACACACAAAAAGGTAACTCTGTGAGGTGAAGGATGTGCTAACTAACCTTACTGTGGTGATCATTTCACAGTATACACATATGTCACATCATCATGGCAGACACCTTAAACTTCACGTTATATATCAATTATATCTCAGTAAAGCTGGAAAGAAAAAAAATCTGTTGTTAAAAGTTCCTTAGCCAGGTTGCCTGCCAGTGACTCTTGGTCATTTTGTCCCCTCATTGTTCTGGTCTCACGACATCTTCATACCTCTTTTCATGTCCCTTTCTTCTCTCTCTCCCTCACATGCTTTTTCCCAGTTACTGGTGGGAACTACACACTTATTCTTCTCTATTTGACAGAGTAGTTCAGCATCCTAGCCCACTGTTTTTCAATCTATGTCAAAACCCATTCATGGTAATAGAATCAATACAGAGGGTCACCACCAGGCTTTCTTTGAAATGAAATAGAATAGAAAATATGAATGTGTGCATGGTAAGAATAAATACTGTTTTTTGAAATGTTTCAGTCATAATATAAACAATAAGGGTTGTGATTTTTTAATGGATGTTTTTAAAAATTTTATTTATTTATTTATTTTTGGCTGTGTTGGGTCTTCGTTTCTGTGTGAGGGCTTTCTCTAGTTGCGGCGAGCGGGGGACACTCTTCATCACGATGCGCGGGCCTCTCTTGTTGCGGAGCACAGGCTCCAGACGCGCAGGCTCAGTAGTTGTGGCTCACGGGCCTAGTTGCTCTGTGGCATGTGGGATCTTCCCAGACCAGGGCTCAAACCCGTGTCCCCTGCACTGGCAGGCAGATTTTTTTAAAAAAAGAAAAGAAAAGAAAGTCTGTAAAACACTTTCTGGCCCTAATGGGTGAACTTAGCCCTGGGCCCCCCTTTGCATGACCAAAACCATCAAAGATCTCAGCAGAATCAAAGGACCTGTCTTTGAACATGACCCACTGTTCCTGAAGGCTGTTTGTAATATGATTTTATTTTATTTATTTGTTTTCATTTAATTTTATTTTTTAAATTTTACTGAAGTATAGTTGATTTACAATGTTATGTTAATTTCTGTTGTACAGCAAAGTGACTCAGTTATACGTACGTATACATATATATATTCTTTTTCATATTCTTCTCCATGATGGTTTATCACAGCATATTGAATACTGTTCCCTGTGCTATACAATAGCACCTTGTTGTTTATCCGTCCTATATATAATAGTTTGCATGTAAGATGATTTTAAAATACACCCTACACAGGACTCACATTTTCCGAAGTAGTGACCGCTCAGCCGGTTTCTGAATATGACCGTCATAATGCAGAACACTTTGGTTGCTACCTATTTTAGCAACTGGTTTGATGCTGCTGTTTGACTTAGGAACTTTGTGACGTAATTGTTTCATTCAGTAGTGTCCAAATGTAAAAGTGTTGTTTGCTGTTTGTTTTGTTCCTATGTCACGTGCAAAATTGACATCCATCCGGGGATGGGAGATGGACGGCATCCACGGGAGTCTCGGGGACCGAGGGAGGATATGTTTCTGAAGGTGAAAAGCAACGATGGCATTAGAGGCCGAATCAAAATGCTCCTACACCAAAGCAGCTGCCCCAAACCCTCACAAACCTAATAACATATGCAGTTACCAAGAGGCGGGGAGGCGGGAACCAAGTCGGCCCTGCCCATATGGGGGCGGTTTATCTTGATTGCAGGCCAAGAAGGAGGAGGAAATGAACTTACCAACTCACCTTTTTTTTTTTTTTTTTTTTTGGCTGTGTTGGGTCTTTGTTGCTGTTGCTGCCCGCGGGCTTTCTCTAGTTGCGGCGAGCAGGGGCTACTCTTCGTTGCGGTGCGAGGGCTTCTCATTGCGGTGGCTTCTCTTGTTGCAGAGCACAGGCTCTAGGCTCACGGGCTTCAGTAGTTGTAGCACGTGGTCTCAGTAGTTGTGGCTCATGGGCTCTAGAGTGCAGGCTCAGTAGTTGTGTCCCACAGGCTCAATTGCTCCACAGCATGTGGGATCTTCCCGGACCAGGGCTCGAACCCGTGTCCCCTGCATTGGCAGGCGGATTTTCTTAACCACTGCACCACCAGGGAAGTCCCCACCTTTTTTTTTTTTAAAGAAATTCACGTTCTTTTATTTATTTATTTATTTATTTATGGCTGTGTTGGGTCTTCGTTTCTGTGCGAGGGCTTTCTCTAGTTGCGGCAAGTGGGGACCACTCTTCATCGCGGTGCGTGGGCCTCTCACCATCGCGGCCTCTCTTGTTGCGGAGCACAGGCTCCAGACACGCAGGCTCAGTAATTGTGGCTCACGGGCCCAGTTGCTCCGTGGCATGTGGGATCTTCCCAGACCAGGGCTCGAACCCGTGTCCCCTGCATTGGCAGGCAGATTCTCAACCACTGCGCCACCAGGGAAGCCCCCCACCTTTTTTTAAGGGCTGTGGGATGAGGTGGAGTGGGATGGGAGTGGAAAGGAACCAACATTTACTGAGCACCTACTATATGCCAGCTACTGCTGCTCATTTAACCCTGAAAAAAGCCCTGGGTGGCAGGTATTATCACCCCTAAGATTCAGGAGCTGAGAAGCAGGTTAAACGGCATGTGTTTTCCATGTTCCTACCGCGGATTTTCTAAAGGGTTCCTCAATAACTCCTTGCAGAGCTGAGCCAAAGGTGGGTCGAGTTATAGTTGCCCAGACGTCCATCTCTAAAGAGTGCCCATACCTTGCTGGAAATGTAGTGAGGTGGAGAATGCTTTATTTCCAGCACTTTCTCTTGGGGAGAGTCGCGTAAGAAGCGTTAAGAAATAGTCGATGGGCTTCTGGGGGTGGGGTGGAGTTATAACCCCTGGCTCCTAGTCGGCCTTCTGGAGCGCGGAGGAGGCGCTGGCTAACTCAGGGTTCTGGTTTGCCGAGGTGGTGTGCAAGGTTAGAGGGCTGAGTGCTTCGGGACCGTGGGGGGAAAGGCGGAGCGGCTGCCCGCAGAGGGCGCCCTTCGCTCCTACCCGGCACCGCAAAGTGTCCGCACCCACCGTGCAGCTCTTGTCGCCCTTCCCAATACTGAGCGGGCAGCTAAAGACGACGGCGGGTTGAAAGGCGAGGCTACTGGTTGGTCCAGCCCTGGCTCCGTCTGTGCCTTCCCTGCCTGGCCTCCAGCCGCATCCGTTTCATTTCTCCAGTCTTTTCCTTTCTCCCCACTCTCCACCCTCCATGCACACCCCCTCCCACTCTTTTCTCTGAGGATCATAAGGTAGCAATGAAGCAAATCTCCCGTAACTGCTTTTCCACCGTGAGGCACTTTGTCAATTATCGTGTCTCTAAACTGAGGTCATGTAGAAATTCTATGTGACTTCCACTTTGAGTAAATATTTTCGGTCCTTAATAACAATGTTGCTGGAAATTGTTTTCCTCAGGGGAAAACAGCAAGCCCCTCATACTACAATTCCAACAGGCTTTGTTTTTTAACTTTTAGAGTAACAGCTACTTTATTTTTATTTATTTATTTATTTATTTATTTTTGGCTGCGTTGGGTCTTTGCTGTGTGGGCTTTCTTTAGTTGTGGCGAGCAGGGGCTACTCTTGTTGCGGAGCACGGGCTGTAGGCATGCGGGCTTCAGTTGTTGTGGCATGTGCGCTCAGTAGTTGTGGCTCGTGGGCTCTAGAGTGCAGGCTCAGTAGTTGTGGCACACGGGCTTAGTTGCTCCGCGACACGTGGGATCTTCCCGGACCAGGGCTTGAACCCATGTCCCCTGCATTGGCAGGTGGATTCGTAACCACTGCGCCACCAGGGAAGTCCATGAAAACTACTTTAAAAAGCAGATTTCTATGTGATCATGTACACGTGTGTCTAACAGGAAAGATGTTTCATAAAACAAAATCTAGCCTTTTCCAAATTCCTTTTTAAAATTAAATAATCCGAAATGCTGTAGAAAATTGTTAGATCTTCGAAAAGAAAAGAAAATTGTTAGATCTTTCTCCCACATTATAGAGGAAAGACATGAGTGGGAAGATTGGGAAGAGAGAGGGAATCACACAGAGGGATGGGGTAGAAAAAGAAGTAGGGGGCTTCCCTGGTGGCGCAGTGGTTAAGAATCCATCTGCCAAGGCAGGGAACACGGGTTCGAACCCTGATCCGGGAAGATCCCACATGCTGCAGAACAACTAAGCCCGTGTGCCACAACTACTAAGCCTGAGTGCCACAACTACTGAAGCCCACGTGCCTAGAGCCTGTGCTCCACAACAAGAGAATCCACTGCAATGAGAAGCCCGTGCACCACAACTAACACCAGCCCCCACTCATTGCAACTAGAGAAAACCGCACGCAGCACGAAGACCCAATACATCCAAAAATAAATAATAAATAAAATTTTTTTAAAAAAGAAAAAAGTAGGAAGATAAAGAAGCCATATGGGAGGAGGGCACAGAGAATGATGTGATGAAAAGGATGAAATAGGTGATGAAGAGGAAAGGGAAAGAAGAGAGGCACGATGGGTCCTGTACCACGTGTCCAGAGTAAATTAAATGGGCAGAAATTAAAGCCCGGGTGTTAGCACTTTGAGTTTTCCTTGACTATGAGGTGGAGCGTGAGGGTGAAATTCGGGGAAAAGAGTCATAGAGAAACTGCTAATTCCACCATCTTTCTCGGGGCATATGCTCATCTTCTCTATCCACAGCTGAGGAAACTGCAGAAGGAAGGTCCAGATCTGTTCCCCTCACAAGGTGTGTATGCTTCCATCTGCCAGGCTGTCTGCTTGCTTTGCACATCTCCCTCACATCATATGCTAACAGCATCCGTCGTATGCCATCCTGGCACAAACACAAGAGGATGCAGCTAAATTAAAATGTGGGGGAGAGGGATAGAGCACAGCTTGTTTTCTGTTCTGAAATTTGTGGTAATTCACGGGTTACTTTATTATTTTTTTATTTTAATGTATTTTCTTACTTTTTAATTGAGGTATAACTTATATAGAGTAAATTGCATTAATCAGGACAACTTTTTACATGTATTGGGTTGGCCAAAAAGTTTGTTTGGGTTTTTCCATATCTTACAGATAAACCTGAACAAACTTTTTGGCTAACCCAGTATGTTAGGATTAGGTAGCCACAAACCAGATTAAGATATAGGATGTTTCTGGACTCCAGTAGGATCCCCATGCCCCCTCCGAGTCAGCATCCCCCCAGAGGTAAGCACTTTTCCAGTCTCTATCACTATACATTAGCTTTGTCTGTTTGATGTGTACATATGGAGAGATAGATAGATAGATAGATAGATAGATAGATAGATAGATAGATATTTGTGTGTTTGGCTTCTTTCTCTCATCATCGTCTTTGAGATTTATCCATGTATGGTGTTGTATGTCATAATAATTCATTCTTTTTCTTTGCTGTGAGTCATTCCACTGTGTGAATATATCACAATTTATCCATTTTGCTGTTGATGGGCATTTAGTTATTTCTAACTTTTGAAGAAAGCTGCTGTGAACATCCTTGTATATGTCTTTGGTAGCCATAGACACTCATGTCCCTGCTGTAAACCCAGGGGTGGGATTACTGAGTCAGAAGGATAACATATCCTTTAGCAAAGCATCTAGCTTTAACAGGTACCGAACGTTGGTTACTTTAATCAAAGTGCTCGAAAAGAGAAGAATCCTCCATGGAGATTTGTATCTGTGGTTTTCAGAAGACCCAGTAAGTCGCCAGAGAGTGAGAAGTAGCGAGGGATGTAAGGAGTAAACTGACAGGAGATTGTAAAAGAAAAGAAACAGAGAAGGGAAGAAAAGAGAGGGAGGAGACGGGGCTCTAGCACGAGGAATGAACTTGGCCATGGGATGTTGAGGTCAAGACAAGTGAGGGTGGCAGAGAGAACACTGTAGCTGTTTTGGGGTGGCTCTTCAGCATTGAATATTCTTTGGCTGATCACAAAAGAGAAACAAATGGAAAGGACAAAGCTTTTTAAACAGGTTAAAATCGTTCAGAATGATGTCATTTGCCTGTAAAGACGAGTGAATTCATTTTCCTGAAGACAAAATTAAAAACAAATACCCCTGGAGTCCCATTGCCTGGCTGTCCGGTGGGTGTGATGCGGGCCTTGGTCATGTAGATCAAATCTGACATCCGTGACAGTCACATGACATGAACTGTCAGTGTCTTATTTACTGAAAAATGTGTGTTTATGAAAACAGTTTAACTTCATTATTTTAGAGATTGCATCGTAGAACAACTTTAGAAGCACATACGCAAGTAAAATCAGACATTTTCTTCATTAGCCTAAAATTTTCATCCGTTAACTCTGTTAACTCACTCCTGTCTTAGCAGTTAATCTTCACCCGTCAGGATGACTCGGCATCACATGTCGCATATATTGGGGGTGCCTGTTTGGGGAGGTCTCTTCCTCTTTTCTGGGTCACTCGAGCAAAGCACAGCGAAGCCTGGGTTTGTGCTGGGAGGTGAGAAGGTAGCTGTGAATATATGTTAATGCTGTCGGAAGTTTAAGATCCACACCCTGCCCCTCCCCCACCCCCCCTCACTCTTCTGAGCCATAAATTGGTTTAGCCACCTGAGTAGGAATCACACTGCCCTCTCTTATTTCCTTTGTTCATTTCACTCATTTATTGAACACTGCCTCTGTATAAATAACTGTGATCATTGCTAAGAGGAGATTTAAAAAATGAATGACATGATTCTTCTTTCAGGGAACTTATAATCTTCTAGGGTAACTCTAGGTGTAAAAAGTAATTATAAGATAAAATAAAATAAGTAATATAATGGATTTATGTACAAAAGGGTAATAGAATCTGGGAAAGCCTTTGCTCATCTCAACGGGAGGAGATCACGGAGTTTCTGAGCAGCTGTAGCACCGTAGCTGTGCCTTAAAGATGAAGAAATAGGATTTCAGGAGGTGTGGGATGGGAAGGAGCCGAAGAAAAGGCAAAAGGCATGAAAGTGCGTGGCATGAGGTGAAAATAAGGAAACTTCACATTTGCTTTAAGAAACTGGCTCTTCTTAACAACATCTGAGCCCTGGCTTAAGATAACCTCTCCCTTCCAAAATGGGTTTGCCTCCCATGAAAGAGGCTGTAGGACTCACGTAGCAGAGCATTTGTAACAAAATTCATCTGTCTGAAAACAAACATTTGGGCTGGTCTCATTACAGAAACACATAGAACTCCATTTCCAGAGGTCTCCTGGTGGAGAGGCCTTTAGATGTCCAGACAGTTGGGATCCTCTAGAAAAGGATTCAGGGTTTTGTGCTGAATTTGCCCACTCTCTTCTCATTTCCATTAACCTGGTGAGCTTCTGAACATCACTAGATTTCTGTGAGACAATCTTGGGATTCAGTTAAAACGAACACTCCCCCAAGATAAGGCTCTTTAGTTCACTTTTGGTGGTTTGGAGTTCTTTCCTTTTTCTATTCAAACAATAAGGATCTGTTGCGTGCCTTTCCTGTGCCAGAACAGGAAACAGCGTGGATTGAAAGATTCCTATCTCACAGAGCTTCCCTTCTCACAGAGTAAGACAGACAGTAACGAAAGAAATAAACAAGAAAACTATCAGCAAGTGATATGAGCTACGCAGAGAAATAAAATAGGGTGCCAGAATAGTGAGTGAATGGGTGGCTTCTGGCACAGATTGTCTGAGACGGTGACATCATGCTGAGTTCTAGAGGAGACCACCAGGCAAAGGTATGAGGGAAACACATTCCAGGCAGAGGCACGGCTGGTGCAAAGGCCTTAGCACAGGACCAAGCTTGGCACATTTGAGGAACAGAGACAAGGCCAACTTGTCCTGAGCCCAGTGACTGAACAGAGAGACCAGGCATGAGATGAGTTAGAAAGCCAGTAGGGGGTGGGGGTAGCTCACTGAGGATTTTGTGACTCAGAAGAAGGAATTTAGAATTTTTTTCCAAGTGCAATGGGAAATCATTGGAAAGCTTTTAAGCTTTGGGATAATTTGATCTGGTCTATATTTTTAGAAGGTCACTCCGGTGGGTTTATGAAGAGGGGGCAAGTCTGGAATCAGGGAGATCGGTTGGGTGGATACTGCAATGCTAAAACAAAAACTGATGGTGGCCCGGACTTGACGGTGGTGGAGTCAGAGCAGGAGAAACGGAGAGAAGAGAATGGATTCGGGTGCATTGCGAACGAAGGGCCTACGGCGCTGAGAAAGATGAAAGAGAGAGACCCAGGAAAATCCCTAGATTTTTGGCTTAAGCAACTGAGTGGATTGTGTTGCCTTTTTCTGAGACAGGGATGGTTGACAGAGGAGCTGGTTTGAATGTGGGAGGGTAGAATCAAGAGTTCTCTTCTGAGCAAGCTCATTCTAATGCCTGTGAAACCATTCCAGTGTTCGTCTAGAGTTCTGGGCAGAGGTCAGGGCTGAAAATGTAGATCTGGGGAGCCATGAGGCTATAGGAAGAATCCCCTAGTGCTCTTTGTTAAATTGCTATTGCGTTTGTCTTCCTGTGCCAACATTCTCTTCTCTTTCCACATCCCTAGAACCTCACTCTCCCAAGACCATGCAGCCTCCTTTTCTTGGCCTACTGGCTCTTTCTCTTTGTATGTATGAGGACCTTGGCTGACCAAAGTCCTTACTGACTCCGATCATTTTTCCATTTAGAATAGGACCACCTTTCCATCTATTCCCATCACCCTCTACCATCCCCAGTCATACACACACACACTCACACACACTTCTGGCTCTTGCAGCAAATACAGATGTAAATACAGATTAAGAAAAGCTCATTGAATTGAGCAGTTGGGAAGGCTGCCAAAATATCAGATAATATCAATTTTTAATGACCTTTGTCCTGTTTCTCAGATGGAAAAATTGAACTGCCGGTGGATCTAGGTTTTCATATATAGCTTATCAGGGACAGAGGCAGAAACTAAGCCCCATTCAGTATCTTATTTGCTGGAGAGCAGAGCTACAGAGCCACTGGAACACACCCCGGGATCCCTTTCATCCCCATCTCGACCTGATACCTGCAAATACTCTACCTGTTGCTGTCATTTGGACCAGAGGAAAGAGGAATGAACTGTGATTCCAGAGCCCAGGCATTGAGTTCTGGCCCTGACCCTGGGAACCAAAAGAAAGGAAAATAATTATTGAGGACTTTTATGTGGCAAAAACTATGCCAGTGCTCTGCAGGTTTCTATCTTTAATTTTCACACCAATCCTGTGAAATGATTCCTGTTATGCCCATTTTACAGTTGAAGAAACAGGGGCTCAGATGGGTGCAATGACTTCGCATTTGGGAATCAAGCCCAGATCTGTTGGAGGCTATTGTCCTATATTGCTTCTCCTTGTCATGTGTCCAAGGGCCAGACTTTTAACCTCTCTTGACTGGGGTTTCTTCATTTATTAAATGGGACATTAAAATTTTAATTTATGTGGTCTCATCCAGCTGTAATATTCTGGATTTTAAATACATTTCAATGTTTACTTTTTCAGTTTTCTCAGCAAGAGTTTTGAATCATACCATAACTGAAATGCTTTAGCCAGAGTATGATTTCCACCCTTTCATTGCAAGAAGGGGTAATTGACCTCGCCTTTGGAGTGAATTTGTTACCCTGACACCCAGGAGTGAAAGGCCACTTAGACACATAAAGGATACTGACATAGCTTCTTTGTTGCCCTTGTTTACAGCTCTTGGTTTCTTCTTTTCTTTCTTTATGTCTGGAAAATACTTCTCATTTTCTAAATCCTTGTGCTTTGAAGACCAAGATTGCCAGAGAAATGTCAAAGGAGACACGGGGTTAAATACAGAATTGATTCTGTTCACTCCTAGCTGCAGAAGCCCCAGACACACTGTCACCCCAGACCTTGTCATCATTGTGAGAGCAGAGGCTTGGCATTCTGGGATCATCACTTCCTTTGCCAGCAGCAAAGGGCAAAGGGCTCTTCCTTAATTGACGTTTGACTGTCTAGGTCCAGAGGAGCATTCTGATGGGAGAAAGGAAAGACATCACCAGTCTGGCAGCATGATGTTTTGGTCAAAACCTGTCTTCACTGCAAAAGTTATCTTGGCATTTTAATCGCATCCCTTTTGATGGTTGTCCATTTATAACATGTTTTAAAATTCTAGCAAGGCGAGTGTTCTCTCTTAGTGTTCTTGACAATAATTTATTCATTTAAAAATTGTTATTATCTTATTAATTTTGTATAAAACTATTATCATGAATGGGTGTTGAATTTTGTCAAGTACTTTTGCTGCATCTATTGATATGATCATATGATTTTTCTTTTCTAGCCTGATATGCTGGGTTCCATTAATTGATTTTTTTTTTTAATATTTAATTGTATTTATTTTTGGCTGCGTTGGGTCTTCGTTGCTGTACGTGGGCTTTCTCTAGTTGAGGCGAGCGGGGGCTACTCTTCATTGCAGTGCGCGGGATTCTCCTTGTGGTGGCTTCTCTTGTTGTGGAGCACAGGCTCTAGGCGTGCGGGCTTCAGTAGTTGTGCCTCGCGGGCTCTAGAGCACAGGTTCAGTAGTTGTGGCGCACGGACTTAATTGCTCTGTGGCGTGTGGGATCTTCCCGGACCAGGGATTGAACTCATGTCCCCTGCATTGGCAGGCGGATTCTTATCCACTGTGCCACCAGGGAAGTCCCTCATTAATTGATTTTTAAATGTTGAACTAGCCTTGCATACCCAGGATAAATTCCACCTGGTCATGGTATAAAATTCTTTTTATATAATGTTGGATTCAATTTGCTTATAATTTGTTAAGGTTCTTTGCACCTATGTTCATGAGAGATATTAGTTTGTAGTTTTCTTTTCTTGTAATGTCTTTGTCTGGTTTTGGTATTAAGATAATGCTGTCGTCATAGAATGAGTTAGGAAATGTTCCCTGTGCCTCTATTTTCTGGAAGAGATGGTAGGAAATCGATATAATTTCTTCCTTAAATGTTTGTTAAAAGTCATTGGTGAAACCATCTGGGCCTGGTGCTTTCAGTTTTAGAAGTTTATTAATTATCAGTCCACTCTCTTTAATAGAGAAAAGCCTATTCAGATTATGTATTTCTCTTTGTGTGAGTTTTGGTAGAAGAGAGTTTGGAAAAATCCCTGCATCTTCAAGGAATTGACCCATTTCATCTAAGTTAGCAAATTTGTAGGCATAGATTTGTTCATAATATTACTTTATTATCCTTTTAATGTCCATGGGATCTGTTATGAAAGCCTCTCTTTCATTTCTGATATCAGTCATTTTTATTTTCTCTCTTTTTCTCTTGATTAGCTTGGCCAGAGGTTTATCCATTTTATTGGTCTTTTCAAAGAATCAGCTTTTGGTTTTGCTGATTTTCTCTATTGATTTCCTGTTTTCGACTTCATTAGTTTCTATTCTAATGTCTGTTATTTCTTTTCTTCTGCTTACTTCGGATTTAATTTGATCTTCTTTATGAGTTTCCTATAGTATAAGCTTAGATTACTGGTTTTAGATATTTTTTCTTTTGTAATAAATGTATTCAATGCTATAAATTTCCCTTTAGGCACTGCTTTCACTGTATCTGACAAATTTTGATAGTTGTACTTTCATTTAGTTTACATTTTTAAAAACTTCTCTTGAGACTTCTTTGACCATGTGTCATTTTGAAGTGTGTTGTTTAACCTCCAAATATTTTAGAATTTTTCAATGATCTTTTTGTTATTGATTTCTAGTTTAATTCCACTGTGGTTTGAGGGCATACTTTGTATGTAGTTTTTTTTTTTTTTTAATTTGTTGCGGTGTGATATGGAAGCAACCTAAGTGTCCATCAACAGATGAATGGATAAAGAAGATGTGGTATATATACACAATGGAATATTACTCAGCCATAAACAAGAATAAAATAATGCCATTTGCAACAACATAGATGGACCTAGAGATTATCATACTAAGTGCAGTAAGTCAGACAGAGAAAGACAAATATAATACGATACTGCTTATATATGGACTCTAAAAAAATGATACAAATGAACTTATTTACAAAACAGAAATAGACTCACAGGCATAGAAAACAAACTTATGGTACCAAAGGGGAAAAGAGGAGGAGGAATAAATTAGGAGTTTGGAATGAACATATACAAACTACTGTATATAAAATAGATAACCAACAAGGACCTACTGTTCAGCACAGGGAACTAACTATGCTCAATATCTTGTAATAACCTATAAGGGAAAAGAATCTAAAAAAGAATATATATGTATATATATGTGTATATGTATAGAACTGAATCACTTTGCTGTATACCTGAAACTAACACAACATTGTAAATCAACTATATTTCAATTTTAAAAAAAGGAAAAAAAAATTTTAAGGTGTGTTTTTGGCCCAGAATGTGGTCTGTCTTGGTGAATGTTCCATGTACACTTGAGAAGAATGGGTATTCTATTGTTGTTAAGTGAATTGACAGTAGATGTCAATTATATCCAGTTGATTGGTGGTGTTGAGTTCAACTATATCCTTACTGATTCTCTGCCTGCTGGATGTGTCCATTTCTTATAGAGAGCTGTTGAAGTGTCCAACTATAATAGTGGATTCATCTATTTCTCCTTGCAGTTCTATCAGTTTCTGCCTCATGTATTTTGATGTTCTGTTGTTAGGTGCATACATGTTAGGTATTATTATGTCTTCTTGAAGAATTGACCCCTTTATCACTAGATAATGCCCTTCTTTATCCCTGGTAATTTTCCTTGCTCTGAAGCCCACTTTGTCTGAAAGTAATATAGCTACTCTAGTGTTCTTTTGATTAGTGTTAGCATGGTATATCTTCATTTCTTGGATTAAAAAAAAATTATATCCAATCTATCACTGATGAAATTATTACTTTGAAAAATGTGACTACTCTTGCAAAAGGCGGTATAGTAGGCTATTTTCAGTCATTCATACCTTAGTATGAATTAGTATATAAGATCCTTTCAATAAACAGGTCAAGATAATTTTATGTGAAAGGAAATGGGGAAGCTGTAAGAGATGAAGTGTCAGTAATGGAGACAGCGAGATGGAAGCCCCACAGAGAGAGAGATAGTGAGATGTAAAAGGCAAATCTTGTGCTCCTTAAGCTTTTTGCACAAGGCTGATATTGCTTGAATGCTTAGGAGCTTTCCTTTCTAAGTGAATTCATTAGCAGTTGTGTACTGAGTGTGGACTTGGATATGGAGCAGGAGCTAGGAACACACGAGGGCTCCCAGGAACACCCTGGTGACCACAATACCTAGTGGCTCTGCACAGTCTGTCTTAGAACTTGCTGTGGTTTCTGTCTCTAGGCTCAGGAAGTGGAAGGGAAACAAAATTGATTTACAGGGCTTATTCCCCAAGGTTCTTTTTGCTTCCTTCTTTCAGTCACATCCTCTTTTATCATCTCAAGCCCTTTTTACTCAGACTACATCAAGGTAGCCTAGTGTTCCCGGTTATGCTCAACTCCAGGAAGCAGCATGTTCTTTCAAAGCCTACTTCCTGTCAGAGTGTCTCAGTCTTGAGAGGATCTGTCCAGGTAGGACTGGCCTTTCAACCAAGCTGAGTATGTGGTGTGTGCGATGGTGTGATTTGAGGAGTGCCTGCAGGGTTGTCACATCTGAAAAATTTCTTTCCCACTCATGCCTAAAATTCTGCCCTTAATGATTCATACCAGTTATCAACACCTGGTGCCTGGAAGGGAAAGACACAAAAAGAAGATGCTGGCTGTTTACTTCCTCATTTTGCCTGGCAGTGGCCCATGATTAGGGTCATAAAGCGACTTCTTTTTTATTTTTATTTTTTAATTTTTATTGGAGTATAGTTGATTTACAATGTTGTTAGTTTCTGCTGTACGGCAAAGTGAATCAGTTATACCTACACATATATCAACTCTTTTTTTTAGATTCTTTCCCCATATAGGTCATTAGAGAGCACTGAGTAGAGTTCCCTGTGCTATACAGTAGGTCCTTATTAATTATCTATTTTATTTTTTTTTAACATCTTTATTGGAGTATAATTGCTTTACAATGTTGTGTTAGTTTCTGCTATATAACAAAGTGAATCAGCTATATGTATACATATATCCCCATATCCCCTCCCTCTTGTGTCTCCCTCCCACCCTCCCTATCCCACCCCTCTAGGTGGTCACTGAGCTGATCTCCCTGTGCAATGCAGCTGCTTCCCACTAGCTATCTATTTTATATTTGGTAGTGTATATATGTCAGTGCTACTCTCTCACTTCATCCCAGCTTACCCTTCCCCCTCCCTGTGTCCTCAAGTCCATTCTCTATGTCTGCGT
This sequence comes from Balaenoptera physalus, assembly GCF_965194825.1. Taxonomy (NCBI): domain Eukaryota; kingdom Metazoa; phylum Chordata; class Mammalia; order Artiodactyla; family Balaenopteridae; genus Balaenoptera; species Balaenoptera physalus. The sequence continues at coordinate 113,356,318 of NC_138886.1, forward strand.
CTTTATTCCTGTCCTACCCCTAGGCTCATCAGAACCATGTTTTTTTCTTTTTTAGATTCCATATATGTGTGTCAGCATACGGTATTTGTTTTTCTCTTTCTGACTTACTTCACTCTGTATGACAGACTCTAGGTCCATCCACCTCACTACAAATAGTTCAATTTCGTTTCTTTTTATGGCTGAGTAACATTCCATTGTATATATGTGCCACATCTTCTTTATCCATTCATCTGTCGATGGACACTTAGGTTGCTTCCATGTCCTGGGTATTGTAAATAATGCTGCAGTGAACATTGTGGTACATGTCTCTTTTTGAATTATGGTTTTCTCAGGGTATATGCCCAGTAGTGGGATTGCTGGGTCATATGATAGTTCTATTTTTAGTTTTTTAAGGAACCTCCATACTGTTCTCCATAGTGGCTGTATCAATTTACATTCCCACCAACAGTGCAAGAGGGTTCCCTTTTCTCCACACCCTCTCCAGCATTTATTGTTTGTAGATTTTTTGATGATGGCCATCTGACTGGTGTGAGGTAATACCTCATTGTAGTTTTGATTTGCATTTCTCTAATGATTAGTGATGTTGAGCATCCTTTCATGTGTTTGTTGGCAATCTGTATATCTTCTTTGGAGAAATGTCTATTTAGGTCTTCTGCCCATTTTTGGATTGGGTTGTTTGTTTCTTTGATATTGAGCTGCATGAGCTGCTTGTAAATTTTGGAGATTAATCCTTTGTCAGTTGCTTCATTTGCAAATATGTTCTCCCATTCTGAGGGTTGTCTTTTCATCTTGTTTATGGTTTCCTTTGCTGTGCAAAAGCTTTTAAATTTCATTAGGTCCCATTTGTTTATTTTTGTTTTTATTTCCATTTCTCTAGGAGGTGAGTCAAAAAGGATCTTGCTGTGATTTATGTCAGAGAGTGTTCTGCCTATGTTTTCCTCTAAGAATTTCATAGTGTCTGGCCTTACATTTAGGTCTTTAATCCATTTTGAGTTTATTTTTGTATATGGTGTTAGGGAGTGTTCTAATTTCATTCTTTTTTTCTTTAACATCTTTATTGGAGTATAATTGCTTTACAATGGTGAGTTAGTTTCTGCTTCATAACAAAGTGAATCAGTTATACATATACATATATCCCCATATCTCTTCCCTCTTGCATCTCCGCCCCTCCCACCCTCCCTATCCCATATCTCTGGGCTTTGTACCATACTGTCTTGATTACTGTAGCTTTGTAGTATAGTCTGGAGTCAGGGAACCTGATTCCTCCAGCTCTGTTTTTCTTTTTCAAGATTGCATAAAGCGACTTCTGAGTGTACAAATTGGAGTGTCCTGCAACTTTGCATGAATGCTGACAAAATTCAGTACAAGGTCTCAAGGCTTTGGAGCAAGGAGAGAAAATCAAAGAGGGTTTCCGTGACTATTTCTTAGGAAACAGGTTAACAGCAATGGGCTGGGGTTGACCAAATTTAGGCTAGATTGTGGCATTCAACACATGCCCAATTGAATATCCTTGTTGTATTCAGGTCATGTAAAAGCATGTGAAATAAAGTTGCATGATGGCATCTGACTATTCCACTCTGTCTTTATTGGACCAAATTTATTATTATGGTAGTGATTTGGTAGCTTGACTAAAGTTCTGCTGAGTATTCAAATGACCACTTTCTCTAATCTCCCTTCTTTCCATTTGTCTCCCATTCTTTTCCACTCTTCTCCTCTCAACCCATTCATATATACACACCCACAGCGATCTCCACACCATGTTACTTTCTGAGAATGGCTGCATGTGGACATTTATGGGTATCAAATGTGGACGCATTTTTATCTCCCTTGGGCCAGGCCCTACCTCTAACGCCAGGGTTACTGGAGCCTCCTAACTAGTCTCTTCAGGCTCTGCTACTTTCAGTCCTCCCGCTTTCATTATGATAGTCCATCTGGGAAAGCCTGTAATTCAGTGGGGCACAGTGGAAACATCCCTGGACACAGGCAGGAAGTTTGGGCTTGGGCTCCTGTTCCACCATTTTCTGCTTGCAAAGGATTCTGTAAGATAAATAGAAGTCAGCCAGTTCTACAGTAGAAATAAGATCAGAGGTCAGGTCCCCTCTGACCATATGGAGGGGAAAATACGTGAAGTGTATGCCAATGTTCAGAACAGAATTATTCACGATAACCTAAAGGTTGAAACAAACCAAATGTCTATCAACAGATGAATGGTTAAACAAAATGTGTTATATCCATACAATGGAATATTATTCAGCCATGAAAATGAATGGAATTCTGACACGTGCCACATCATGGTTGAACCTTGAAAATAGGCGAAGTGGAAGAAGCCAGATACAAAAGGACAATTATTGCATGATTGCATTTATAGAAAATACCTAGAATAGGCAAATTCTTAGAGACAAAGTAGATTAGAAGTTAGATGTCAGTGGAGGTTGGGTGAAGGAGGGAGTGGGGAGTTATTGCTTAATAGGCTCAGAGTTTCTGTTTAGGGTGATGAAAGATTATGGAAATAGTGGTGATGGTTGTATAACATTGTGACTATAATTAATGCCACCAAATTCTACACTTAAAAATGGTTCAAATGGCAAATTTTATGTTACATATATTTTACCACAATAAAAGATAGTAAAAAAGAAAACCCTGGGGGTTTAATAATAAAACTATAGATGTGACGCAAGATTCCTGGCATGGGAAGAGACCCATAGAGCTAGGAAAAGAGTCAAAACACAGGAAAAACAAGTATGAAGGCCTAGAATCAAGCAAACATAGCTTGTTTGGGAATCGTGACTTAGATAAAGTGAAGTTACCAGGAGCAGGGCAGCAGATAAAACTGATGAGTAGATGTCAGATCATGAAAAGCCTATATCTTGTGCAAAAGTGAGTGAACGTGACTCAGGGAAGGGTTTTTAAGCAGAAAGGAGCGTACATGTATGAGCTTTGCTCGTGGGATAAATCACCCCAGCAGGGGTGGAACATTATTTGTACATGAACAACACTGAAAGCAGAGTCAACTGCTGGGTTAGGCTGTAGCCCAGGTGCACCACTAGTTTGCACCATATACAGGGCCCCTAAGATCCAGTTTAAGTGACAGGAGACCCAGCAGTTTCTCTTGGTTGTGTTACCTGCCTTCACATACGCTTTTACCGGCTCTAACAGGAGCCCACAGGTGTCTTGCACTGGGCTCAACTGTGAAAAAGCCCTTGTGGGATTTAGCCCAGTGACAAGACATCTGTGTGAGCCCTGGAAGCTCTCTTCCTGGAAGGTCATCTCAGGGAGAATGCCCTAATAAGGGAAATGAAAGAGGAGTGTTTCCCTTCAGCCTGAGACATTCTGATTGCTTCACTTGTGCCCTGAAGCTGCCTGTCTATTTCTCTTACCCAGACTGGGTGAGCCTCTCTCAGCTCTGAAAGAATGCACTTCCTCCTGCTGTGTTTGGTCTCCTCACCCGATCCCCATCCCCGCTGCCCTGGAGGCTGTGTGTGGTCCCCGATTCTCACTGGGCCTCCCCACTGCCCATGGCTCCCTGCTAGCATGGCTGCCCAGCTGGAGGCTCTGCTCCACACCCACAAGAGCTGCCCTTCTCTCTGCTCCTCACTGGGGCGCTCCCAGTAAACGGCTCCCTGGCCACCTCCTGGCTTTGAGACTCTGAAGCCAATTACCGGGGCTTGGCGGCATGCTGGCACTCCAACTCTGTGTTCAGTGACCTTATGTTGGTAGCTTGAAATCAGCCACGGTGGAAGTATTTATGATGCTGAAAACTTGGCCTGTCTGGGCCAGAGCCAAATCGAATCTCAGAGACAAGAGTTTTTGGTGAAGTAGAAAAGAATAACTTCATTGTTTGCCAGGCAGAGAGGGACACAGCAGCCTTGTGCCCTGAAAAACTGTGTGTCCCAACCCGGGAGGATTTGGTGAGGAGTTTTATAGCTATGGTTCAAGGGCGGGGTTGCTGATAAGGATCAGGGTGTGTGCAGGGCCTGCATTTCTTTAATTTGGCCTCAGGGGTCTCCTGATGAGCTTTTTGTTGTTCTCAAGCTTTTGTTTTTGTGACCTTCTCTCTTTTTGTGACCTTCCTGAATGCTTCAGGAAGTTAACATCTTGCATTTGTTGGGGGTTTTAGTTCTGCAGAAGAGTTCAAAGATACTGTTATGTGTATCCCTTGAGGTGGAACCAGGACCCTGCCCCAAGGCTGCACTATTGTTTCTTGAGGGCTCCTTCCCTGATTAGCAACTGTTTGAACCTGCCCTTTGGAACGCAGGGAAGGTCATGGAGGCTGAATGAAGCCTATACCCTACAAACAAGAAATGGGGGACACAGAAAGGCTTCCATGCCCAGGAGCCCCACAGGGTTCTGCTCAGTTTTATTTACACCACAGAAATCTGCAAACAGCACGAATCAGAGCTTTTCTTTCTGGAGAGCCAGTTATTTTTATCAGTACACCTCTAATTGGGCTTCTGGTTCTTGCAGAAGAATTAACAAACAAACGGATCTGGAAGTATTAGGCAGGGCTTCCTTCTCTCAAGAGATCTTCTGGGTCCCCATCACCTCAGAAGGCAGGGCTCAGGGATGATTTAAAGCTTCTCGTCCCACCCATGTGGTGAGGTTACTTGGGAGAGGCTGGCTCGGCTCAGGAAGACTGGGTTCCACCTTCGCAGGGCACCCTCCCCAAGCTGAGGTTCTTATCGGCTTCTTGAACTAAAGCTGAGTTCTTCACGGGAGGGTCTGTGTGTGCTCTCCAATGACGGGATCCTGCTTCCTATAATTCTCCACCCGTGGCCTCTCTGCCTTGTTCTCCAGGCTCAAATGTAAGAGATGCCGCCCTTCTTCTGGGCACTTGGACACACCCTTCTCCAAGCCCTTCCTGCAGGAGGCCAGACACATCACTATCTGTGAAACTAGAGGCTACCTTATTCCATTAACATCTCTGGTTCCACTGGAAAGGCCTGAAATGTGTTAGAGGACAGAAAGAAGAATGTTGTAATCAGTTTGGTTTTACTCTAAGTTGTCAGGGTTTTGATACATTTGAGACTGTATACATTATTACTATTATTTTTGTCATTGGGTGAGCGCCCTTTTCCTAAGATTACACTTTGAATCTCAAGCTCCTGGTCCCTGTTATGGGCTGAATTGTGTCCCGTCCCCCCATATTCATAGATTGAAGTCCTAGTCCCCAGCACCTCAGAATGGGACCTTATTTGGAAATAGGGTTGTTGCAGGTATAATTAGTTAAGATGAAGTCATCCTGGGGTAGGGTGGGCCCCTAATCCAATATGACTGGCATCCTCATAAGAGGGGGGGCATTTGGACACAGGCATGCGCACAGGATGAACAGCATGTGAATGTGAAGACAGCTATCTATAAAACCAAGACAGCGGCCTGGAGCAGATTCTCCCTCACAGCCCTCAAAAGGAACCAATCCTGCCAACACCTTGATCTCAGACTTTGAGCCTCCAGAACGGTGAGACAATATATTTCTGTGGCTTAAACCACGCAGTCTGTGGTGGTTTGTAGCTCTAGCAAACTAATACACTCCCCAGGAAGCTTACTTTTCTTTTGTGCCCCATCAGGGTTTGCAGATAAGCAAAACTCTTTAATGTCTTATCTTTGTTAAAACCTCAGAATTTTTTCTTTATCATGTAGAATGAGGGGAAACTGAAATATTGCAAAGCCATCCAAAATTAGAACTAGTACCTACAAGTTAGAAACGTTTAAAAAGTTATTTAATAAAACTAAAACAACCTTAAGACATATAAAACTATTTACATTGCTCCAAAGTTTCTTTTTACATTTGTCAACACATATTTTCACACAGAATCATTGGCCATTGTGCTTTCCTGGGTTCTGTGTTTAACATTATTTGATAGAAATATTTCTACTGAGTGATAATGTTCATATTCTTATGTAAACAGCGACATTTTATCTCTGTGCCTTTCACGTATTTTAGTTGTTTGTTACTCTAATTTTTCACTGTGAATATTTTTGTGTAATTTATTTTTACTCCACTTGAACTATTTCCTTGAGGAAGAGAAAGTCCTGGATTACACACTTTCATAGTTTCTGTTCCACATTATTTTTATTCTCTAGACAGATTGAGCCGATCTGTGGTTTCACCAGAACTAAAAATTAAGTGTGCAGGTTTTCCCATAATCTTGTTGTCATTTAGTTTTATGATTTTAAAATTACTTTTCCTAGCTTCAAAAGCTTTTCCGAGACTGAAAGTTGCTTGGTTTTTTTACTTATGTCACTACCCGGGAGAGGGGGCCCCCAGGCACTTTGAAAACATCGTTTATTTCTAACTTTGAGATGTGAGCAATACGTAACCCACACTAGCTCGCAGCGGTCCCCGAAGTGCCCGGGCCCACCTCTCCCTCGGCGGGTCCCCGCAGACGCACCCCGCCAGCCCGGGGCTGCTTTTAGGACGCGCCCGCCAGGTGTCAGCGCAGCCTCAGCGGCGGGCTCCGGCGTCCCACAATGCACCAGGCGCTCGGGTCCGGAGGTGACCCAGCTGCAGCTAAGGCGGCAGAGCCCCGAGGGCTTGCGGGCGTCCGAGGGGCGGGGCGGCCTGGGGGCGGGGCGTCCGAGGGGCGGGGCCAGGGCCGCAGATCCAGCAGCCGTCAGTCGCAGCTGCGCCCCTCCTGCGGCCAGCAGCTCGGGCTCAGGTTGTGTCTTCCCCGGCCTCGGAGACCTGTCCACCTGGCGCTGTAGCAAGGTAGGGGGTGCACTCCCGGACCATCCCTTTTGGGGGCTGTGAAGTCTTTTTTTTCCTAGTTGTGCCAACAGGAGAAGTCTTAACGTTGCTAACATTTAGAGATGGAGCTACCAGTTTCGCTCGGGGGAATCTATTTCAAAAGTCTTTTGTTTCCGTCCCATCCTCCCCGTCCCCCCCCCGCGCCCCCCCTTCCCCGACTCTGCTGGGCTTTGGGAAACCTGATTTGGGGAGTCTGTGCCAGGGTAGTTTCAAGCTCTTGGTTCATCCCTCCTGTCTTGTGTAGGGATGCAAAAACTCCGGGGAGGGGTTAGAATGCGTGAAAACTTGTGTGGGTGTGGGCTGCGTGTCTTCGGAATGTGTGCCTTTGTGAAAACTCCTGAAAAATTAGATGTCCATAGGGGTCTAATTCTCGGGGTGGTTGTGGGTCCTGAGTCCCCGCTGTTTCAGGTACTTAGTGAGTGGCGTCTGTCACGTGCCCGCCTCCGCCACCCTATAGCCATCAGGAGGTTGCTGTCCTGTGATCTAAGCCAGTGGGTGCCCTCAAGTTCTACACCCCAGAACTACTCTCCAGGACACTGCTTCCCAACAGTCCCTGAGCGCCACACCCCAGAGCGCCTCAACACAGCTGACCCTAGTTTGGGGATCCCACAGTTCGAGCTTTTCAAAAAATAAACTTAGGCAGATAGAAGGCACTGGAATATGCGGGCACCTGGGATAGCTTAAACTTGTTGGGGTCTGCCCTCCTCAGCCTGTTTTCTGGGTCACACTGCATGGCTCCATCCATTCGGTCTCACTTCCTGTTACCACAGTGCTCCCCTTGGTAAAAATGCCAATCTGAAATAATCCCCATCTGAAACCTACGATTCTAAAGTGACTCCACCTTTGCCCACTTCTAAAGGCTCAGAAAAGCACTTTAGTCCTCTGATCCCTAGCTCCGATGTAAAATAAGTTATAGTTTTAAAGGTTTATTTTTCTTTAAAACCCTCACCCAATAAATATCAGTTGATTGCTTTTATTTGTGAAATCCAAGCAGTTTCATTTGTTGTTTAGTAATAAAGATTATAACTAGGAAGACCATCTAAATGATATATTGTTCAGGTGAACATGATCCTAATTAACAAATTAGCTGATAGTGCAAGGCAGAAGATGGGAAATCAGGGAAGCTTGGTTCTAAAACATTTCTGCCTCTGAGAAGTCTGTACAACTAAATTGCCTTTATTTTTCCTTCAAAATGTAAAATGCTGTGAGCACAGGTTCCTTTTTTGCTAGACACACCTCTTGATTTGAGATAACAATCAGAAACAAGAAAATTCTTTCAAACAGTTATCATCTCACCTATACCCAAGGAAAGAAGGCAAGTCTAGGAGTTGTTAGGATTCTAAATCTTTGTTAAGCAGAAATTCTTAATGATCCTTAAGCCCGTCTCTGGGTACTTTCCCCCAGAAGTGTCAGTTCTCCATCAAATATGAAATTATGAATTTCTCATCATGTATAATACTTTGTATTTGGAAAATATTTGTATTTTCTACATCTAACATTAATATTCATTTAAAAGTATTGTGTATTTGTGCATAAAATGATACAAATCTTTAAAAGATTAAAAGCAAGGAAAAAAATTTTCTTAGCTAGTGTTCATCAGTGATTCCCACCATAAGGTCCTCGGTTAGTGGCAATAAACCCCAAAGATAAAACCAAAATCTGGAAAGTCATTAATAATCACCAGCACGCATGAGAACTAGAGGGCACCGTTTGAAGCTTAAAAGGAGCCGTTTAAGGACATGTTAAAGATAACCTTGTACAGGGCTTCCCTGTTGGCACAGTGGTTGGGAATCCTCCTGCCAATGCAGGGGACATGGGTTCAAGCCCTGGTCCAGGAAGATCCCACATGCCACAGGGCAGCTAGGCCCATGCGCCACAACTACTGAAGCCTGCGCGCCTAGAGCCGGTGCTCTGCAACAAGGGAGGCCACCGCAATGAGAAGCCCATGCACTGCAACGAAGAGGGGCCCCCGCTCGCAACTAGGGAAAGCCCGTGCACAGCCACAGCAGCAAAGACCCAACGTGGCCAAAAAAAAAAAAAAAAAAAAAAAAAAGATAACCTTGCACAGTAGATTGCCTCAGTTAAGGCTTTAGCTTCAAGAGATTCATATGGAAAGACACTGACACCCATATAATGAAACTTAAATACCAATTCATGGGCTCACTAAAAATAAGCAGATCTAGATGATTCCCACATCAACTGTAAATACTGTATATGCACTTTAGGTTAATTTAAATAATTGTCCCATTGCTTTTACAAGCTTCCAATGCCTTGATTACTTCAAAACTGGAACAGCTGGCACGGTTCTTGCTTCTGAAGGAGGTAAATTAAGAAACTGACCTCCAGCCACAGATTGGAGTTCACAGAATTTAGCACAAACAAATAACTCATGAGGAACTCAGTTCTTGGGCAGATATTTATCAGGCACCTACTAAGTGCAAGACTGGACTCATTACTTTAGCCCACTCATGAAAAATAGCTTCAGGGATGATCTCTTATCAGGGGTCATGTCATCAGGGCCATGCATGTAGAGGTCAGGCTATTTCTCAGATGCCAAGGAAGCAAAAGTATCTCTCAGAAGAACCATGAAGACCCGAGGAGCTCAATTTAAAAACATCCCACTTATTTTAGAGGGAGAAGGGGATAGAGAAAGTACCTTGAAATATTCCCCTTTTGGCTTCCATCCTTTGTGGTGCCAGTTTTTCAAAAAAACTCTTCATTATATAATGATACTAATTATTCTAATACTAGTCACGTAATATGAGACTTCCGAAACAGTTATCCTGATGAACTCAGGAGTTAACCTTGTGAACTATTCCAACTTTCCAATAATAAAAACACCACCCTGTTTTTCATATATATATATATTTGTTCAGTAAACATCCTAGCACTGTGCTAAGGCCGGAAATGCAGAGATGAATCATCTAACCCTTGACATTAAGAAGCTGATCGTGTTGGGGAAATCAACCCACAGATGGTTGTAATGAAACGTGTGCTTGGGACCGCGATAGATAATTGCTCCTGGTGCTGTGGGCCTCGAGTCTAGTCTGGTGGAGTCAGGAAAGGCCCGGAAACGTCGGAAATTAGTAATTCTAGGATGACTCACTTTTAGGCAAGACTGGGGGAAGAGTGCTCCAGGTGGAGGGGACAAGCATTAAGAAGATCATGGGGGTAGAGTGGCAAGATCTGAGAAGTAGACTGAACACAGGAAGGCCTGGTGAGGGTGAGGGGAGCCACTGAAAACCTTATGAGGAGGGACAGGGTCCTATCTGCTTTAGGGAGCTCACTCTGAAGCTGGAGTGGAGGATAGACTTAAGGGGCCAGGAGGCAGGAAGAACTCTTAGGAGACCACAGCAGAGATTAGGAAAGAAATGAGGGCTTAGCATTTGTAGAAAGCATGACCCTTTCCAGCTCTCTCATCCGTTACGTGGTTTGGTTTTCATAACCACCCTTTGCAGTCAGTAGGGTGATATTCACAGCTTCATTTTCTAAGTGCTTACCTGGTGCTTTGTGTACATGATCCCTGACCTTTATAAAAACCCTGAAAATTAAGTATGATTGACCTACTTTACAGAAGTGGATCCTGAGGCAGAGTCAGGCGCAGACCCAGGTCCTGTGTCTAAAGCAGGACTTAATCTAAACAGCAGGTGGATCCTGCTTCTCTAGAGAACGAGGCAAGACAACCCTTCTGGGCAAATCTACACCTGGGAAACATCTCTCAGGAGTCAGCATGACAATACGACTGCAGTGGCCAGCTCTTTAAGCAGTTCTGTCTCTGCATTTAAAAGTCCCATGGAACAAAACAGTGTGGCGGTTCCTCAAACTAGCAAACATAGAATTACTGCCTGAGCCCGCAATTCCACTTCTGGGTGTACACCCAAAAGAAGTGAACGCCGGGACTCAGATACTTGTACACTTGTGTTCATAGCATTATTCACAATAGTCAGAAGGTGGAAACAACGCAGGTGTCCGCTGATAGAAGAATGGATAAACAAAATGTGGTCTGCACATACAATGGAGTATTATTCAGCCTTAAAAGGAAGGAAATTCTGACACATGCTACAACATGGATGAACCTTGAGGACATAATGCTCAGTGCAATAGGCCAGTCACAAAAGGGCAGATACTTTATGATTCCACTTATAGTCAAATTGACAGAGACGGAAAGTAGAATGGTGGTTGCCAGGACAGGTGGAGGGGGGTGGGAAGTTGCTGTTTAATGGGTAGAGAGTTTCAGTCTGGGAAGATGAAGAGAGTTCTGGAGATGGATGGTGGTGATGGCTGCACAGCAATGTGAATGTACTTAATGACTCTGAACTGTACATTTTAAAAAGGCTAAAATGGTAAATTTTATGTGTATTTTGCCAAAAAAAAAAAAGTTCCATTGAGCAAGTGACTTACCCAGGGTCACTGAGCAAGTTCAGGCAAAAGGAGAATTCAAAGCAAAAACGTGGCCTCTGTCACACCTGGTAGTGACAAGGAAGCTCTCTGGGTGGACGGAGGTGTGCTCTGGCTTTCTTTTTAAGCAGAAAGAGAAACCAAGTTTTCCATTGTTATCAGCCTTACTGCAGTAAATTCATAGGATTCCAGTCACTGAAGAAGTATGGGTGCTTAGAACCTGGTGTTTGGTTGCTGGCTTTGTCTAGGTAATCAAGGTGGGAAACTGGTGATAAGTTGGATTTTGTTCATTCATTCATTTGTTGATTCATTCAGTATCAAATATTTGAGGGTCTATGTTGTACCAAATATCCTCTCCAGTTTCCAACTTTTCTGTCTAGTCACAGCCATCTGCCAGCTTTATTCTAGATGCTCTGCCAGTTTCCCTTGGACATAAAATCCTAAGTTATATAAACCTTCCTTGATTCCTGGAAAGGTCAATAGGGGAACGGGTAGGGTTGAAGGGAGGTGATATGAGGTGAAGTGGGAGGTGCCAAATGCCTAAGAGAGTTGTGATTCCAATGAAGAAGCTGCTAAGTGCTACAGGAGTCCCATGAGGTGTGTCCAGGGGCTGCAGGTGCAGAAGGATTGAGTCCAGCTCATGTACCTAACCCCTGGCATAGACCAAGTGTGGGCGCTGCCTGGAGTCTTTTTGTTTTTTTTAAATTGAAGTATAGTTGATTTACAATGTTGTGTTAATTTCTGCTGTACAGCAAAGTGACTCAGTTATACACATGTATACATTCTTTTTTCATGTTTTTTTCCATTATGGTTTATCCCAGGAGATTGGACATAGTTCCCTGTGCTATACAGTAGGACCTTGTGGTTTATCCATTCTAAATGTAATAGTTTGCATCTACTAACCCCAAACTCCCAGCCCATCCCTCTCCTGCCCCCCTCCCCACTGGCAACCATAAGTCTGATCTCTATGTCTGTGAGTCTGTTTCTGTTTCATAGATAGGTTCATTTGTGCCATATTTTAGATTCCACATATAAGTGATATCATATGGTATTTGTCTTTCTCTTTCTGACTTAATTCACTTAGTATGATAATCTCTAGGTCCATCCATGTTGCTGCACATGGCATTATTTTATTCTTTTTTATGGCTGAGTAGCATTCCATTGTATATATGTACCACATCTTCTTTATCCATTCATCTGTCTATGGACATTTAGGTTGTTTCCATGTCTTGACTATTGTGAATAGTGCTGCTGTGAACATTGGGGTCCATGTATCTTTTTTTTTTTAGTTTTAAAAAATTTATTTTATTTATTTATTTTTGGCTGCATTGGGTCTTCGTTGCTGCGCGCGGGCTTTCTCTAGTTGTGTTGAGCGGGGGCTACTCTTTGTTGTGGTGCGCGGGCTTCTCATTGTGGTGGCTTCTCTTGTTGCAGAGCACGGGCTCTAGGCACGCGGGCTTCAGTAGTGTGGCACCTGGGCTCAGTAGTTGTGGCTTGCGGGCTCTAGAGCGCAGGCTCAGTAGTTGTGGTGCATGGGCTTAGTTGCTCCATGGCATGGGGGATCTTCCTGGACTAGGGATTGAACCCATGTCCCCTGCATTGGCAGGTGGATTCTTAAGCACTGTGCCACCAGGGAAGCCCCATGTATCTTTTTGAGTTATAATGTTGTCTAGGTATATGCCCAGGAGTGGGATTGCTGGATCATATGGTAATTCTATTATTAGTTTTCTGAGGAACCTCCATACTGTTTTCCATAGTGGCTGCACCAACTTGCATTCCCACCAGCAGTGTAGGAGGATTCCCTTTTCTCCACATCCTCTCCAGCATTTGTTATTTGTAGGCTTTTTAATGATGGCCATTCTGACCAGTGTGAGGTGGTACCTCATGGTAGTTTTGATTTGCATTTCTCTAATAATTAGTGATGTTGAGCATCTTTTCATGTGCCTACTGGCCATCTATATGTCTTCTTTGGAGAAATGTCTGTTAAAGTCTTCTGCCCATTTTTCGATTGGGTTGTTTGTTTTTTTGTTGTTGAGTTGTATGAGCTGTTAGTATATTTTGGAAATTAAGCCCTTGTCGGTCATATTATTTGCAAATATTTTCTCCCATTCTGTAGGTTGTCTTTTTGTGTTTTTTTGTTTTTTGTTTTTTAAAATGTTTTCCTTTACTGTGCAAAAGCTTGTAAGTTTGATTAGGTCCCGTTTGTTTATTTTTGTTTTTATTTCTATTGCCTTGAGAGACTGACCTAAGAAAACATTGGTACTATTTATGTCAGAAAATATTTTGCCTATGTTCTCTTCTAAGAATTTTATGGTGTCATGTCTTATGTTTAAGTCTTTAAGCCATTTTAGTTTATTTCTGTGTATGGTGTGAGGGTGTGTTCTAACATCATTGATTTACATGCAGCTGTCAAACTTTCCTAGCACCACTTGCTGAAGAGACTATCTTTTTCCCATTTTATATTCTTGCCTTCTTTGTCTAAGATTAATTGACTGTAGGTGTGTGGGTTTATTTCTGGGCTCTCTATTCTGTTCCATTGATCCATGTGTCTGTTTTTGTACTAATACCACACTGTTTTGATTACTGTCACTTGTCTGAAGTCTGGGAGAGTTATGCCTCCTGCTTTGTTTTTTTTCCCTCGGGATTGCTTTGGCAATTCTGGGTCTTTTATGGTTCCATATAAATTTTTGGATTATTCTAATTCTGTGAAAAATGTCATGGGTAATTTGATAGGGGTCACATTAAATCTGTAGATTGCTTCGGGTAGTATTGCCATTTTAACAGTATTAATTCTTCCAACCCAAGAGCGTGGTATTTCTTTCCATTTCTTTAAATCCTCTTTAATTTCCTTTATTAATGTTTTATAGTTCTCAGCATATATGTCTTTAACCTCCTTGGTCAGGTTTATTCCTAGGTATTTTTTTTTTTGGTGTGATTTTAAAAGGTATTGTTTTTTTACATTCCCTTTTTGATATTTCATTGTTAGTGTAAAGAAATGCAACCGATTTCTGAATGTTAATCTTGTATCCTGCTACTCTGCTGAATTCACTTATTAGATCTAGTAGTTTTTGTATGGAGTCTTTAGGGTTTTCTATATATAGTATGGTACTGCCTGGAGTCTTAACGCCTGCATGGGGAATCAGGGTGATACCCACAGCAGAAACCCCAAAAGGCAGATGAAAAGAGCAATACACGGAGGCAAGCAGTGGTACAAAAAAAGAGAGTGATGCGGAAGACAGTGCAATCTGGAAAAACCCCAACTTTCATAGAATGACATTCCCATCTTGTGCCTCTAAGGATAAAGCCTGGTTGGCTGTTCACAACTATGTGCATAAATGTTAATAGAGTCTTTTAAAAAATCCACAGTATTTGGACCTGTCTGCTTCTAGGAGATATGAAGTATAGGATATGAGGTAAAGCATAACTTTAAAAATAAGGCACTAGGGTAGTTTAGTAAAACAAGCACTAGATTTGAAATGACGTGAGGAGGAAGGGCACATCGGGAGAAGCAGGGTGCTTGGCGTATAAGAGACACACAGTCTATTCTAGCTATTTGCAAAATATAAAACAAAAATGGTCATAGCAGTGAAGCGGAAGTAGGTCCTACTAGGCATCTGAGATGAGACATTTTGGCATGGGATTTGGTTTTAAGTTTCTTGGAAGCCATGGTATAAAAGGAAACAGGTTGGGTTACATTGTTTTCTTACTCTGGCAAGATAAAGTATACAAATTCAACTCTAGAGGAGACAGTTTTTTTCCTGGAGCTAAACTCAGGGGAGGGTTTACCACACGGGCTCCCTGGAATACAATTTTGAAGCTGTGGACAATATCTTCGATAATGTTTTATAGGTCAGCTCTGAAGACGTCATGCAGATGAATGGGTTTTACCTTTGGTGGAAACCATCTGGAGTCAAAACTGAACGTGTAAAGTATTTTTTGTTAGAATGCTGTAGCGGGGCTTCCCTGGTGGCGCAGTGGTTCAGAATCCGCCTGCCAATGCAGGGGACACAGGTTTGAGCCCTGGTCGGAGAAGATCCCACATGCCACGGAGCAACTAAGCCTGTGCGCCACAACTACTGAGCCTGCACGCCTAGAGCCCGTGCTCCGCAACAGGAGAAGCCACCACGATAAGCCTGAGCACCGCAATGAAGAGTAGCCCCCGCCCGCCACAACTAGAGAAAGCCTGCGCGCAGCAACGAAGACCCAACACAGGCAAAAATAAATAAATAAAATAAATTTATTTAAAAGAAAAAAAAAATGCTGTAGTGGTGGGATTCCGGGACAGTCACTTTCAGGAAGTTACCTAAAGATGAGTCATTAGAAGAACCTGGAGAAGTGGGCTGAATTGGACACCTGAGTGGGAAAACCTCTAACCCTCAGTTGAGCTCGGTCATTTGCATTGTTCTCATCGGGTAGAGGATCCCTTGGCAGGAAACCAGAGCTAAGTGGTCCAACAGGCGTTTAAGCTTTGAAGCAAGAATAGAATAAGGCCTGTGCTGATCTTGACACAAGATGGCAGGCTCCGGGGACGGTAATTCCTGCTGCTGGTTAAGGACCAAATCAGTAGTTTTACTTGACATAAACTAAACAGGAGGTTGTGATGTGGTGGACGGGTGTGGTCTTTGAAGTCAGATAAATCTGCTTCACACCCTAGGTCTGCTTGCTACTTACTAGCTATGTGATTTCACAAGTTAACTTAATTTTTCTGATCTTCAATGGGATATTAATATCTGCCTTGTATGAGTCATTTTAGTGATCAGAGATAAGATGTATAAACAATAATAAGCGATGGTAATAGTAGCTAGCAGTTTTTGGTCAGTTATTAAGTTTATTATGCAAGATATCGGACATCATGTTTATTCCAACTTAAAACAAAAAAAAAAAAATCTCTACTATCACTCAGGTTTTTCCAGTTCATTCAAATAATGGCTGCCACTTCCCCAGCCTTTCAGCAGAGGTGCTGCTTGTCTGTGGTAGCTGACAATTATCATGCTTACCTCAGAGCAAGCTTTATGCTAAGTGCTCTAAAGACGTTATTTATTCTTCAGATCAGCTCTGTGTGGTGCATACCTCCTGGCACGTACTGGGTGCGCACTGAGTGTTATCTATTACTATGATTAGTATCAGTTATAATAGTAAACTGATGACATAAAAGAAAAGAGGCCGTCTTTGCCCTGGGAATCAGTGCGTATAATCCACAGGGCAAATCTGGCCCATCTCCTGTTTTTATGTAGTTGGTGGGTTAAGAATGGTTTTTACCTACCTAAATGGTTGAAAAAAATCAAAATAAGGATATTTCATGATAAATTAAAATGACATAAAAGTCAAATTTCAACGTCCATAAATAAAGTTTTATTGGAACACAGCCATGCCCTTTGGTTTATACATGGTCTACGTCTGCTTTCATGTTGCAGCATCAGAGTTGAGTAGTTGTGACAGAAATACATATGGCCCCCAAAGCCTAAAATATTTACCACGTGGCGCTTTACAGAAAGCACTTGCTGACCCCTGATCTAGAGCAAGACCTCCAGGGGCAACTCCAGGGGAGAAGCTCAGCTAACCTCAGTGTAAGCCAGATGGCCCAGGGGTGAATATTAAGAACTGGGTTCTAAGAAGGAGCAAAAATCCCATCGGCCTCACGTTTGCACCAGGGACAAAGCAAGTGGTAAGCTGTTCCAGTGCCAACATGGATGGGTAGAGGAGAGAAAGAGGGCTTGGGTTGAGCCATCTGTGTACAAGTTCTAATCTGGAGCTAGAACTTTGTGAAGCAGCTAAGAGACCTGGGATCTGTGAGTTGTTCATTTTTATGCTTTTTACTGTTTGCTTTTTGTTTTGTATTTGTTTGCTTTTCCCTTTGTGCTTTAGCGAAAATTCGCTTTCAACAATTCTAATCTTATCTAGGCTAAGCCAAGGGAAAAAATGATTGGTTCGCACCTGAGCCAGGATAAAGTTCAAACTTCTTAACTGCTCTTAAGCCAGGCAATGTCTGGTCTGGTCCCTTCTCACTTGCTGAGACTCATCTTCCGACCTCTCCCTACACGCTGTGCTCTACTTGTGCTATGCAACCTACAGCCCCCGGAAGTAAGCCTGTTCCACGTCTCAAGGGTTTTTTTTTTTTTTTTTTTTAATTTTAGTTTATTTATTTTTGGCTGCATTGGGTCTTCGTCGCTGTGTGCGAGCTTTCTCTTGTTGCGGCGAGCGGGGGCTACTCTTCACTGCGGTGCGCAGGCTTCTCATCGTGGAGTCTTCTCTTGTGGCAGAGCACGGGCTCTAGGCATGCGGGCTCAGTAGTTGTGGCACGTGGGCCCTAGAGCACACGGGCTCAGTAGTTGCGGTGCATGGGCTCTATGGCGGCAGGCTTCAGTAGTTGTGGTGCACGGGCTCAGTAGTTGTGGAGCACGGGCTCTAGAGTGCAGGCTCAGTAGTTGTGGCACATGGGTTTAGTTGCTCCGCGGCATGTGGGATCTTCCTGGACCAGGGCTTGAACCTGTGTCCCCTGCATTGGCAGGCGGATTCTTAACCACTGAGCCACCAGGGAAGCCCCTCATGGGTTTTTATACTCTGCTGTTCCCTCTGCTTCCCACTCTTCCTCACCTTCGCTGCCCAGAGAAATCTTCATCCTCTGCTGAAGTGTCGCCTCGTCCAGGAGGCCCTCCTAACCCTTTCTGCCCATCCTGGAGGAGATGATCACGTTCGCCTTTCCACCCCCTCTGCCTCCTGTCTCAGCTCCTGTCACTCTGTATTGGCATCGTTTACTGAGTCTGTGAATCCTTCAAGGTTAGGGATGAGGTTGTAATCTTAGCTCATCACCTTGCTTCTGGCATGTGGTAACCTAGATGTGTGAAGGCTGAGGAGAATCAGAGTACTCTGAAGGGCCAAGAGGAATGAACTTTCCAGCTTAAGAACCTGGAAATGATAAGTCAGAAGTGGGGCAGATAAATGAAAACCCAGGCAAGGAAGGCCTTGGATAGGAAAGTTCCCACCTGGGTTTTTTTTGTTTGTTTCTGGTTGCTTTTTCTTTATGAAGAATATTGAATAATTCAGTAGTAAATACCCTCAACTTTGAAGGACAAAAAAAAAAAAAAAACCACCGTTCAGAGTGTTTATATAATACCTCTCTGAAGATAGGTATCACAAGACTACATCGTAATTCAGAAAAGACATTTCAGGAGGGGTTGAGACAGTATGGTCCAAAAACTTTGTTGAAGATGAAACTAAATATAGGGATAGAAGTTGAAAACATGGATGACTAATGTGATCAGTAGATGAGGTCTTCAAATACAGTTATCTCACATGAGCTCTTATCACTCTTAACTGAAACTTCAGTCTTGATACTGGAAAGGACCTTATCTAGTGGCCTCTTGGTATTTGGTATTTGTTCAACCCAAGGGTTGTATCTGCTCTTAAGAGCATTGTTCTGGGGACTTCCCAGGTGGTCCACTGGTTAAGACTCTGTGCTCTCAATGCGGGGGTCCTGGGTTTGATACCTGGTTGAGGAACTAGATCCCACATGCATGCTGCAAGTAAGGAGTCCGCATGCTGCAACTAAGGATCCCACATGCCACAACTAAACATGCCTCAGTGAAGATCCTGTGTGCCGCAACTAAGACCCAGCACAGCCAAAATAAATAAATAAATAAATATTAAAAAACAAAAAATATTGTTTAGAAAAAAAGAGCATTGTTTTGGTAACTTTGACCTCTTAATTGGGTGGTCACTGAGATCCCAAGACCTTTATTTTACGAGCACAGTTTGAGTTTTGTTTTGTGTTTTAGACCCAGATTCGTTATCACATTCCGGCCTTCTGAATCTTATCCGCCACTCTGGATTCTGTCACATCATTTTGTGAGATCTTCCTGTGGTTCATCTCCATCAGGTTGGCAGTTTACTAGGCAGAAAAGCTGAGTGTCCTATCAGCAAACTTAAAAGTTCCTCTTTTAGATCAGTAATGAAAACGATCCCAGTACACACTAACGTTTTTTAATTTATGAAAGACATAATTTATAAATCAGTTGCCTCATTGTAATCAAACATTTACTTTCAGATTCCATCCTTTCCTCGACGTACCAGATTTGGGGGAAACTATGGAATGGTTTCTGTCATCCAGTGGGCGCTCGTAGCTTCCAGTCAATTCTTCCGTGTTTCCCTAGTCTCTCTCCTATTCGCCACGGCAAAGTTGCAGATGGCTTCCATTCTCTTTGAGCCTTCCACCCCCAACCCCGCCCCCTCCACCCCTGTTCACCTCATCCTCAACAAAGGGCCCCGCCCGCTACTTTCTGGAGAAGATGGAGGTTGTCAGACGGTCGCATCATCGAGTTCCTGCTGCCACTGCCAGGATGCCTAGTTAATTCCGCCCGCATCCTTCTCTCTGTCGGTTTCCAGTGAAGCGGTGTCCTTCCCTTGAATTGGGGCCGACCTTTAAGTCTGTGCTTTGTCCTGTGCTCTGGACCTTCTTCCTCCTCAGGGACTGCCCCCGCTGACTGTCCCCTGTCCTGTATCCTCCTCGTTAGCCTTTACACATTCTCCCTCCTCATCCATCTGAAAGCATCTCCCTCCACAGCGCTTCCCTTCAAACTCAGTGCCTTGACTTAGAACTGTTTCTGTTCTACTTCCTCACCTCAGCTGCTCACCCTTCCCGTCTGGCTTGTACCACCGCCCCTCCACTGACACTGTCCTCACCAAGGCCACCAACTACTGCCTTGTGGCTGAACCCAGTGCAGACGTCTCGGTCCTTGTCTGCCTTATCTCTCTAGAGCATTTGGCTTTACCGACCACATGCTTCTCTGAAAACTCTTCTGCTGGCACTGCAGTTTCCCGGGCTCCTCCTTTCCTCTCTCTTTCTCATTGGGCTCATCTTCCTGTGTCGCTTCTTCAGTAGTGGTTCTACCCTGGTCTCTCCACTCCCACTGTCCCCTCTCTTCCCAGGATTCTTTTGGTTCCAAGCGACAGACCCCAATTCAAATTGAACTAAACAGGACTTCCCTGGTAGTGCAGTGGTTAAGAATCCGCCTGCCAATGCAGGGGACGCGGGTTCAAGCCTTGGTCCGGGAAGATCCCACATGCTGAGGAGCAACTAAACCCATGCACCACAACTACTGAGCCTGCGCTCTAGAGCCTGCGCGCCACAACTACTGAGCCCGCAAGACACAACTGCTGAAGCCCGCGCGCCTAGAGCCCGTGATCCGCAACAAGAGGAGCCACTGCAATGAGAAGCCCGCGCAGCGCAACTTGGGAAAGCCCACGTGCAGCAACGAAGACCCAATGCAGCCAAAAATAAATAAATAAAAAAGAAAAAACAAATTAAACTAAAAACCAACTGAAACACCACCACCACCAAAAACCACAACAAGGGAAATTCATTGATTCATGTGCCTGCAAAGTCCAGTAGTAGATCTGGGATAGCCGGTCCAGAGATGTAACATAAGGACGTCCGAAACAGCTTCACCCTCTCTGTCTCTTAGCTTTGTTTTCTATTGTGTTGGCTCCATTCTCAGGTGGCCTCTTTCTAAATGATGGCAAGACTCCTGCCAGCAACTCCAGGCTTATAACCAATCCTCTTAGGAAACACAATGGAAGATTTTCTACCCAGTTTCTTAAGCTGGAAGTCTAGGAATCATTTTTGACTTCTGTTCCCACACATCTTAATCACCAAGTCCTGTCCCGTCTTCTAAATATCTCTGCATACCCGTTGCCAGTGTTTTAATTCAGGGTACCATCTTTTGTCTAGATTCCTGCAGCAGCCCCCAGTGATTTTCTTCCTTGGGTCTTGCTGCCCTCCAACCTGTTC
Source organism: Balaenoptera physalus (assembly GCF_965194825.1). Classification (NCBI taxonomy): domain Eukaryota; kingdom Metazoa; phylum Chordata; class Mammalia; order Artiodactyla; family Balaenopteridae; genus Balaenoptera; species Balaenoptera physalus. Next base: position 113,377,248 of record NC_138886.1, read on the forward strand.
TTCACATCACAGCCAGGGTAATCTTTTGAAAATGTTACGTGATGGCCCCCCAATGGATAGGAAGTTCAAGACAAAACTCCTTGTTATGTTCCGGAAGGCCTTGCATGATACAGCTCCTGCCTACTTCTCTTTTCACATCATCCCTTATTCCAGGCAATTCAGCCACAGATGCCAGACTAGCCAAGTCCCTCCTAGGTCTGCCTTTTTCATGCAGTGCTCCTTCTACCTGGACCGTTTTCCTCCTGACCCCCCACCTAATGAGCCTCTTCTTGTCCATTCAGGTCTCACATTAGATATAACCATATTGAGAAAATCCTTCCAGGAATTCCCTGGCGGTCCAGTGGTTAGGACTCTGTGCTTCCACTGTAGGGGGCACAGGTTTGATCCCCGCTCAGGGAACTAAGATCCCACAAGCTGCAAGGTGTGGCCAAAAAAAAAAAGAAAAAGAAAAGAGAAGAAAAGAAAAACTCTTGGCACAGAAAATCCTTACATACTGCATTATGTACACACTCTTCCTACAAGAATATTCTTTTTCCACCTTAGCAATTATCACATTTTGTCGTCATTGCTCGTTAAATCATCTGTATCCCTCAGCAGACTATAAGGTCCACGGAGGCAGATATTTCCCTTGTTTTGTGAAATATCCCCAGTGTCACAGAGTAGGCACTTGATAAATATTTGTTAAATTGTAAAATAAAATGAGATGTGATTGTAGTAGGTGATTTTAGAATCTAGATTTATTCGCTAAGCTACTGGAAAGTCTATAATGTCTACTGCTTTTCTTTTTTATATGCTTATTGGTTCTCTTTTAAAAATAGAGTTATAGAATTAAAGAGGCTCTTAGTAATCATCCTGCACTAATTCACTTCACTTGACAGGTTAGGAAGAGGGAGCTCAGAGGGACTTAAGTAACTTACACAAACCACGGAGCTACTCACGGTGGTCTAATTGGACGGAGCTCAGAGCTCCTGACTTTCAGTGCAGAGCAACCTCCTCTTCACCATGAGAGCAGCACTTCTAACAGACTAGTGTAGTGCGATTTTTATTTTATAATATTTTGCCTTTTTAAAAAATTTATTGATTTATTGATTTATGGCTGCGTTGGGTCTCCGTTGCTGTGCGCAGGCTTTCTCTAGTTGCGGTGAGCGGGGGCTGCTCTTCGTTGTGGTGCACGGGCTTCTCTCATTGTGGTGGCTTCCCTTGTTGCAGGGCACGGGCTCTAGGCTCACGGGCTTCAAGAGTTGCAGCATTTGGGCTCAGTAGTTGTGGCTCTCGGGTTCTAGAGCGCCAGCTCCGTAGTTGTGGCGCACGGGCTTATTTGCTCCGCGGCATGTGGGATCTTCCCGGACTAGGGCTTGAACCCGTGTCCCCTGCACTGGCAGGCAGACTCTTAACCACTGCGCCACCAGGGAGGTCCCTGTAGTGCGATTTTTATTTTAATTCAAAGGAAGCTTATCGCCGATAGCCTCACATGTTTTCCTTCTTAAGATGTACTTGCCGATCCTGTACATCTCAGTGGATTCTGACAGTTTTTCAGGATGCAAATCTCCCTGGTCTGCAGATGCCTAAGTGTCCTGTAGAGTCTGTCCTCTATGCCATTGGCCCACGGAGAACCAGAAGTTACACATTTGATTCCCTTGTTCCACCATTTCTCCTTGGAAGGGTAATTACTGAGTAGATGCCATCTGGACTTGATCTGAGGAACACTCGTGTTGTATAAAAGAAGTAACAGACTTCTGTTTAACTCTTTGTATGAACTACTCTTCTCTCTTCCCTCTGTGAGGCTTACTGACTGATGCCCAGTATGAGATAGGAGCTTAAAAAGATAACTGCTTCTATAAAAACAAGTTGAAGTTTGGAAAAGACTGGGTAGGAGTAACTTTCTAAAAAGAATTATAATAGAATTGGGTATGGGTGAGAAAACAAATACTGGGGAAAATTTTTAGTTAATAGAAAATAGTTTTTAGGGACTTCCCTCATGGCTCAGTGGTTAAGAATCCGCCTGCCAGTGCAGGGGACAGAGGTTCAATCCCTGGTCCAGGAAGATCCCACATGCCACAGAGCAACTAAGCCCATGCGCCACAACTACTGAGCCTGCGCTGTAGAGCCCGCAGTTCACAACTACTGAAGTCTGCACACCTAGAGCCTGTGCACCGCGACAAAGAGAAGCCCACGCTCTCCGCAACTAGAGAAAGCCCGCGCATAGCAACGAAGACCCAACACAGCCAAAAATAAATAAATTTTTTTAAAAAAGTAAAAAAAAGGAGTTTTTATATGAAAAATTTTAATTTATTAAAAAAATTTTTAAATTAAGGAAACCAAAAATGGAACCTGTCGACCAAAGCATTATGAAACTTCAATTAATTGACCTATTCTGCACATAAATGTCTTCAGGTGTTCATTTTAAATAAAACGTTCAGTGTATCTTTTCATTATGGTTCCTGCTTTAAACGAATTATTTCAGTTAACTGAATTACCTACTCTTCTGCCTTTTGTAGGTGGACATGTTATATGCAGCTGAATCTTTCATGTGGTTATAATTTTGCTTTTGAATCGAATTTAAGCTTCTCAAGGGCTAGGAGTGGACCTACGTATTTCATTTCCTGTAGATCTTACCATGGGGCCTAACTCTGCATATGCCTCCGATGATGGGGTTTTATTTCCCTAACCAACTAGTCTTTCTCACTCTGGGTCAACATTATTATTTTGTTTTCATCTTTACTCCTTCCTTCTTCCTAACTCACAAACATTGTTCCTTCTGAAAAGGAGAGAGAGAAAGGGAATATAAGGAGAGCATCCGCCAACCTCCCTCGGGGGTTTGCCAAGTATTTGATACTAAAAAAGAAACTAAAAAGGAAGCGAAAGACAAGTTAAAAATATATTTAAAACAGATGTTTGTGCTTAAATTAAAAAATTCCAAATGCCACCCTTTGACCCAGCAGGTCTACTTCTAGAAGCCTATCCTATGGAAATAATTAAACACATGCCAAAAAAATTTAGCTCTACCATGTTCATCTCAGCCTTGTTTATAATGGGGGAGAATTAGGAACAACTTGAATTTTCAACCTTCAATTTTCAAGGACTTAACATATAAATACAATGGAATTCCATTATTTTTAAAAATGCATTTAGTGACATATAAAGATAGTTATAATTTATTAATTGAAAAACAAGCTATAAAATGTGTACATCCCATTTTTGTAAGAGACAAATATGCAAAAATGACTAGGAGGATATACATAAAGATTATATGATGGTAATGAAATAATTTTTTTCTCACTTATGCTTTAAACTTGTTTACAAAAAACTTCTGTAAAGTTATTTTTAAATTAAAATCTACTCCCAGCGAAATAGTTCCTATTAATGTCATGGTTGGATATGACTTTTTTCTTCAGAAGTAATTGATTGTAAATAAATATGTTAATAGTTGAGGTCTTAGGAAAAGGAAAACATCTCCTCTACTTTTCTGCCTTAATACCACTTTTCTTCCTAGCTGCAGTGGGTTCCAAATCAGTAGTTCTGTTAAGCTGGAGTTTTGTGAGAGGGGAGGAGGTGAGTGGGTTTTATTTCTAGTTTACTAATTCTCTTTATCACCTTGGGACATTTACTTTTCGGCTTTTTGTCCAGTAACCCTCTCTGTAAAATGGGGAGAACTCCCTCCTCGTTACTACCCCAGCAGAGGGATTGAAAACACCAGTGGCTTCCACCCCTGGCCTGGAACATGGCCAGTCTCTGCCACAAAGCCATGATACACATAATAAGTACTAACTTAACAGTAATTCATTGATTATGTAATAAGTAATAATTCACCTGGCCACCCAGGGTAACTCATCACTCTCACCCTAACTACTGTGAACATTTACTAAATTGTCAAGTTGATTCTGAACCATTACTTATTCATTAATTCAACAAATACCTGAAAAATGGCAACTAGGATTCAAATCCCGGCTCTCCCATTTAACTCTGTGAACTTGGGGAAGGAAGTTAATTTCTCTGGGCCTCAGTTTCCTCCTTTATAAAGTGAATAGTATAATACATTGTTGTTGTAAGGATTAAATGAGATACAAAATGTGTAACGCCCAGTACATAGTAAGCTCTCATGTGTGCCAAATGCTGGGATTCACGTTCGTTCATTCAACAAACATTTATTGAGTGTTTAGTACAGGTCAGACAACGTTTCAGGTGCCTGGGTTACATCAGTGAACAAAACAGATTTGCCTGTTATCATGGAGTTTACATTTCAGCAGACTGAAAGATTAATTCAATGTAGTCCAATCCATGGTTATTGATAATAATACACTATTATTACTATTCGTGTATTATGTGCCAGCCACTGTGCAAGTGATTTTCATATATAATCTTATTTTCTCATTAACCCTGTAAGGTAGGGATTTTTATTGTTACTTGAGAGTGTGGAAACTGAGCCTCTGAAAGGTTATGTACATACAACTGGCAAGTGAGTGGAGGGGCTGGTATTTAGACCAGGTTGTCTGGCTTCACCACCACACCTTCCTACCTTCACTTGGTGAGTCATTGGTGGTTGTCATTTTTGCTTACGGTTCTTTCTTTTTTTTTTAATTAATTTTTATTGTAGTATAGTTGCTTTACAATGTTGTGTTAGTTTCTACTGTTCAGCAAAATGAATCAGCTATACGTATACATACATCCCCTCTTTTTTGGGTTTCCTTCCCATTTAGGTCACTGCAGTGCATTAGATTGTCTATTAGTTGTCTATTTTATATATAGTATAGTATCATAGTGTATACTATTTTATTCATAGTATCATAGTGTATACTATTTTATACATAGTATCATAGTGTATATGTGTATATGAGCCAATCTCCCAATTCCTCCCACCCCCTGCCCCGCTTTCCCCCTTGGTATCCATTCATTTGTTCTCAACATCTGTGTCTCTATTTCTGCTTTGCAAATAAGATCATCTGTGCTTACAGTTCTTGCTTGACATCCTTGCCAACACTTTTTGCTCTGCAGTAGGAGCTGTGAGAGAAAGAAATTTGAGTTTTCCTCATTTGTATTAAAATACTTAATTATCTCTGCAGGAAATGATCAGAGAAGGAATATATGACAGCTCTGCTTAGAGTGTTTTTTTCAATCAATTAGAAATCGCAGTTGACTCCCATCCATGTTTAGGAAAGAGGTCTCAGAGGGAGGAGTCGAGGTGCAGCCTTGAGGGAGGAGCATAGCTGGGGATGGGGAGACTCCCAGTGGAATGGCCTTGATGCTGGTCATCCTACCAGGCTAAGGTGAAGGCAACAGAATTGGCGCCTCCTGTGTCTCCTGGTGTTGCATCGTCTTCATCTTCTGGCTCAGAGTCTTCAGGAAAGATACCGCTGCTCCACCTCTAAAGATCCCTCTTCCTTTGCTGTTCTGCAATTGCCCAACGACCTGGAATGTTCATGTCCTCCAAAGTCATGCTGAATAATACTGCTAGAGTTTAAGAAAGTATTGTTATGAAGTATTTCAAGTATTCAGAAAAGCGCAAAGAATATCATGTACTCACGATTTAGTTTTGCCAAATATTAACATTTTGCCTTTCTGCTCCAGTTCCTTTTTTTAAATAAAAATATAGATGTAGCTGAAACTCCCCTGTCTACCTCTTCCCAGTTTCACTCCCCTCCCTCCCTCCCTTCCAGAGGCCACCACTGTCCTGAATTATCATTACAATGCGTGCTTTCATGTGTCACTTGCTGCCTGTAAGTGCATGGATCAGCACCCTTACACACGTGCTCTGAGGCACATTCTTGTACCCGTGTCCTTGTACACGTGTGCCGGAGTGTCTCTAGGCTGTTGCTGGCCATCGTGAATGTGCACTGACATGGCCACATTTCTCTCCAGGATGGTTGTACCAATTGATGGTGTGTATAACAGCTTCTCCTTCTCCACGGCCTTAGTCGTGCTTACTGCTGTCTAACTTTTAAAATGTATTGCTGATCTGATGAATGTGAAATGGTGTCTCACAATTGTTTGTATTTTCCTGATTACTATTGAGATTGAGCATCTTTTCATGTGTTCATTGGCCGTTTGTGTTTCCTCTTTGTTGAATTGTCTGTTCAACATTCTTTGCTTTTGCATCTGTTGTGTTGTTGTTTTTCTCACTGGTTGAAGTAGTTCATTATGTGTTCTGTCTACTCAACCTTTACCAGTCACTCACCATGCAGAGGTCTTCTCCAAGTCCCTTGCTTGTCTCTTACTTTGTTTATGGCGTATTTTGATGTACAGACAAGTTTAATTTTAATGTAGTCAACTATTTTGCAATTTTTATTATTCGTGCTTTCGGGTCTTATTTTTTAAAAAAATTTCCCAACTTCAAAATCATGTGTATATTTTCCTCTATTTTCTTTCTAAAATTTTCTAAAAATTTGATTTTCACATTAAGCATGGGATCCATCTAGAATTAATTCTGTGATTGCTGTAAGGTAGGGATCCATTTTTCTTTTTCTTCCACATAGATAATCAACTGGTCCAGCCCCCTTACTGTATAGTCTTTTCTTTCTCCACTGGTTGGTTATGTCTGTCTGATACCAAGTTTCCATAGAGTCAGGGATTTGCCTGGGGCTTCTTTGGTTGATCTAGTTCTCTATTCCTGGGCTAATATCACACTGTCTAAATACTATAACTTTCATGTATGTCTTGATGTCTCATAGGGAGAGGTGACCTCCCTTGTTTTTCTTTTTTCAAAATTATTTTTTGTTATTCTTAGTTCTTCCATATGGATTTTAGAATCAGCTTATCTAGTACTTTAAAAACACTAATCAATACTTGATCTTGAGCTTTCCTGGGCTTCATCTAGACCACCATGCTTCTGTTTGCTTTAAACACTGTAACAGTATCCCTCCTAGTAAACTTTCACAACAGTTTCTCATTGCTATGTTCACAGGTCAGTTAGCACAGGTTACTTTTTTCTTTTTAAACATAATTGTGAAAAAATATATATAACGAAATTTGCCATCTTAACCGTTTTAAGTGTGTGACTCAGCACTAAATACATAATGTTGTGCATGCATCACCATTATGGCAAAACTCTGTAATCATTAAGCAATAATTTCCTATTCCTCCCTTCCACCAGACCCTGGCAACTACCATTCTACTTTCTGTCTGTATGAATTTGCCTTTTTTAGGTTTCTCATAAAAGTATAATCATACAATGTTGTCCTTTTGTGTCTGGCTTCTTTCACTTAGTATGATGTTTTCAAGGTTCATTCATGTTGTAGCATGTATCAGAACTTCATTCTTTTTTTTTTTTTATAAATTTTTTTAATAAATTTATTTTATTTATTTTTGGCTGTGTTGGGTCTTCGTTTCTGTGTGAGGGCTTTCTCCAGTTGCAGCAAGCGGGGGCCACTCTTCATCGCGGTGCGCGGGCCTCTCACTGTCGTGGCCTCTCCCATTGCGGAGCACAGGCTCCAGACGCGCAGGCTCAGTAGTTGTGGCTCACGGGCCTAGTTGCTCCGCGGCCTGTGGGATCTTCCCAGACCAGGGCTCGAACCCGTGTCCCCTGCATTGGCAGGCAGACTCTTAACCGCCGCGCCACCAGGGAAGCCCCTTCATTCCTTTTTAAGGATGAATCATAGTCCATTATACGGATACTTCACATTTTGTTTATCCATTCATCTCATGTTGGACATTTGGGCTATTTCCCCCTTTTGACTATTTCCCCCTTTTGACTATTGTGAATGATGCTACAATAAACATAGGTGTACAAGTAGTTGTTTAATTCTTGTTTTAATTTCTGTTGGGTATTTATATAGGAGTAGAATTGCTGGGTTATGTGGTAATTCTATGTTTAACTTCTTGAGGAATTGCCAAGCTGTTTTTCACAGCTGATGCACCACTTTATATCCCCACCAGCAATGTCTGAGGGTTCCAATTTCTCTATATCCTCTCCAACACCTGTTATTTCCATATTTTTTATTATAGCCATCCTAGTGGGTGTGAAGTGGCATCTCACTGTGGTTTGATTTGCATTTCCCTAATAATTAATGATGTTGAGCATCTTCTCATGTGCTTATTGGCTATTTTTTAATCTTCTTTAGAGAAATGTCTATCCAAGTCCTTTGCTCCTCTCCTCCTTGCCCCTGCTTTTAGAGCAGTTTTAAGTTTACAGCAAAATTGAGTGGAAAGTACAGAGAATTTCCATATAACCCCCTCCAACAATGCACAACCTCTCCCACAGTCAACAACCCACACCAGAGAGGTACATGTATTACAGTCGATAAACCTATATTGACAAATCATTATCACCCAAAGTCTATAGTTTACATTAGGGTTCATTCTTGGTATACACTCTGTGGGTTTTGACAAATGTCTAATGACATGTATCCACCATTATAGTAGTACATAGAATAGTTCACTGCCCTAAAAATCTTCTGTGCTCCACCTACTTATTCCTCCCTCCCCTTTAATTCCCCCCTTTGCTCATTTTAAAATCATGTTGTTTGTTGTTGTGTTGTTGAGCTTTAGGAGTTCTTTATGTATTCTGTATTTCAGACTCTTATTGTATATATGATTTGCAAATATTTTCTCCCATTTTGTGTGTTGTCTTTTCACTCTCTTGATAGTGTCCTTTGGTGCACAGAAATTTTTAATTTTCATGAAGTCCCTTTTGTCTATTTCTTCTTGTGTTGTCTGTGCTTTTGGTGTCATGTTTAAGAAACCATTGCCAAATCCAAGGCTATGCAAATTTGTCCTTAGATTTTCTTCTAAGAATTTTATAGTATTAGCTCTTAAATTTAGGTCTTTGATTCATTTTGAGTTAATTTTTGTATATGGTATAAGGCAAGGGTCGACTTCATTCTTTTGCATGTGGATATTTAGTTTTCCTAGTACCATTTATTGAAGAGATTGTTCTTTCCCTGTTGATTGGTCTTGGCACCCTTGTCGAAATCAATTGACCATAGATGTGAAGGTTTATTTTTGAACTGTAAATTTTATTCCATTGCACTATATGTCTGTTCTTATGCCAGTACCACAGTTTTGATTACTGTAGCTTTTTAATAAGTTTTGAAATCAGGCAGCGTGAATCCTCCAACTTTGTTCTTCTTTTGCAAGATTATTTTGGCTATTCTGGGTCCCTTGAAATACCGTATGAACTTTAGTATGGATTTTTCATTTCTGCAAAAAACACCTTGGGATTTTTATAGAGATAGCCTTGACTCTGTATGTCAATGTGGGTAGTATTGTCATCTTAACAAGATTAACTCTTTCAATCTGTGAACATGGGATGTATTTTCATTTATTTAGACTTTCTTTAATTTCTTTCAGCAATGTTATATATATTTTTCACTAATCACATTTATGTTGGTTGTTTGCTGATAGTAGGAAGATAGTAGCATATCTCTAGAATACAAATAAGAGGCTTGAGATGTAGAGTCTTATAAATTTTACCTATAAATCGAGAAAGCAACATAGTATTTATTTTTAGTATCAGAATTGGTTTCCCTAGTCATGATCTTTTAGGATCTTTGAATAAGGAAAAAAAAAAGATAGAAATGGCTGGGTTACAGATTCTCCAGAGATTTTGTTGACCTCATCATGCTTAGTAGGTCACAATGAGATTAGTTTACCCTATGTTGAATTTGACTCAAAAAAAAAAAAAAAATTCAGGAAGAGTTTATTGTTGAATCCATGTTCAAAATGGCAATACCTTTTCTAATTCCATCTTCTATCATCATATTCACATTACAGTCTATATCATATAATAATTCAGGGCAGAATACTTTTAAGTGTTTGACTTTCTGAATTCCTCTCTTCTTTCGGACCCTAATTTAGTCATAATCCTTCAAACATTCAAATTTACGGGCACATGCCACATAACCCTCCCCCCCCATCAAGTTCAACAATATGCTGGGAAGATTAATTAAGTTACTCAAATTTTACTAAAAAATTCAGGGAATTAACATTCTCAAATTTTCTGTCTCTTTTTTTTTTACCTTTATTTTTATTTTTATTTTTTTTTAAACATCTTTACTGGAGTATAATTGCTTTACAATGGTGTGTTAGTTTCTGCTTTATAAAAAGTGAATCAGTTATACATATACATATGTTCCCATATCTCTTCCCTCTTGCATCTCCCTCCCTCCCACCCTCCCTATCCCACCCATCTAGGTGGTCACAAAGCACCGAGCTCATCTCCCTGTGCTATGCGGCTGCTTCCCACTAGCTATCTATTTTACATTTGGTAGTGTATATATGTCTATGCCACTCTCTCACCCTGTCACATCTTACCCCTCCCCCTCCCCATATCCTCAAGTCCATTCTCTAGTAGGTCTGTGTCTTTATTCCCGTCTTGCCACTAGATTCTTTATTTTCCCTTAGATTCCATATATATGTGTTAGCATACTGTATTTGCTTTTCTCTTTCTGACTTACTTCACTCTATGACAGACTCTAACTCCATCCACCTCACTACAAATATCTCCATTTCATTTCTTTTTATGGCTGAGTAATATTCCATTGTATATATGTGCCACATCTTCTTTATCCATTCATCTGTTGATGGACACTTAGGTTGCTTCCGTGTCCTGGCTATTGTAAATAGAGCTGCAATGAACATTTTGGTACATGACTCTTTTTGAATTATGGTTTTCTCAGGGTATATGCCCAGTAGTGGGATTGCTGGGTCGTATGGTAATTCTATTTTTAGTTTTTTAAGGAACCTCCGTACTGTTCTCCATAGTGGCTGTATCAATTTACATTCCCACCAACAGTGCAAGAAGGTTCCCTTTTCTCCACACCCTCTCCAGCATTTATTGTTTCTAGATTTTTTGATGATGGCCATTCTGACCGGTGTGAGATGATATCTCATTGTAGTTTTGATTTGCATTTCTCTAATGATTAATGATGTTGAGCATTCTTTCATGTGTCTGTTGGCAATCTGTATATCTTCTTTGGAGAAATGTCTATTTAGATCTTCTGCCCATTTTGGATTGGGTTGTGTTTTTTTTTGTTATTGAGCTGCATGAGCTGCTTGTAAATCTTGGAGATTAATCCTTTGTCAGTTGCTTCATTTGCAAATATTTTCTCCCATTCTGAGGGTTGTCTTTTCATCTTGTTTATGGTTTCCTTTGCTGTGCAAAAGCTTTTAAGTTTCATTAGGTCCCATTTGTTTATTTGTGTTTTTATTTCCATTTCTCTAGGAGCTGGGTCAAAAAGGATCTTGCTGTGATTTATGTCATAGAGTGTTCTGCCTGTGTTTTCCTCTAAGAGTTTGATAGTGTCTGGCCTTACACTTAGGTCTTTAATCCATTTTGAGTTTATTTTTGTGTATGGTGTCAGGGAGTGTTCTAATTTCATACTTTTACATGTACCTGTCCAATTTTCCCAGCACCACTTATTGAAGAGGCTGTCTTTTCTCCACTGTATATGCTTGCCTCCTTTATCAAAGATAAGGTGACCATATGTGCATGGGTTTATCTCTGGGCTTTCTATCCTGTTCCATTGATCTATATTTCTGTTTTTGTGCCAGTACCAAACTGTCTTGATTACTGTAGCTTTGTAATATAGTCTGAAGTCAGGGAGCCTGATTTCTCCAGCTCCATTTTTCGTTCTCAATATTGCTTTGGCTATTCGGGGTCTTTTGTGTTTCCATACAAATTGTGCAATTTTTTGTTCTAGTTCTGTGAAAAATGCCAGTGGTAGTTTGATAGGGATTGCATTGAATCTGTAGATTGCTTTGGGTAGTAGAGTCATTTTCACAATGTTGATTCTTCCAATCCAAGAACATGGTATATCTCTCCATCTATTTGTATCATCTTTAATTTCTTTCATCAGTGTCTTATAATTTTCTGCATACAGGTCTTTTGTCTCCTTAGGTAGGTTTATTCCTAGATATTTTATTCTTTTTGTTGCAATGGTAAATGGGAGTGTTTTCTTAATTTCACTTTCAGATTTTTCGTCATTAGTGTATAGAAATGCAAGGGATTTCTGTGCATTAATTTTGTATCCTGCTACTTTACCAAATTCATTGATTGGCTCTAGTAGTTTTCTGGTAGCATCTTTAGGATTCTCTATGTATAGTATCATGTCATCTGCAAACAGTGACAGCTTTACTTCTTCTTTTCCTATTTGGATTCCTTTTATTTCTTTTTCTTCTCTGATTGCTTGGCTAACACTTCCAACACTATGTTGAATAATAGTGGTGAGAGTGGGCAACCTTGTCTTGTTCCTGATCTTAGTGGAAATGGTTTCAGTTTTTCACCATTGAGGACAATGTTGGCTGTGGGTTTGTCATATATGGCCTTTATTATGTTGAGTAAAGTTCCCTCTACGCCTACTTTCTGCAGGGCTTTTATCATAAATGGGTGTTGAATTTTGTCAAAAGCTTTCTCTGCATCTATTGAGATGATCATATGGTTTTTCTCCTTCAATTTGTTAATATGATGTATCACGTTGATTGATTTGCGTATATTGAAGAATCCTTGCATTCCTGGAATAAACCCCACTTGATCATGGTGTATGATCCTTTTAATGTGCTGTTGGATTCTGTTTGCTAGTATTTTGTTGAGGATTTTTGCATCTATGTTCATCAGTGATATTGGCCTGTAGTTTTCTTTCTTTGTGACATCTTTGCCTGGTTTTGGTATCAGGGTGATGGTGGCCTCGTAGAATGAGTTTGGGAGTGTTCCTCCCTCTGCAATAGTTTGGAAGAGTTTGAGAAGGATAGGTGTTAGCTGTTCTCTAAATGTTTGATAGAATTCGCCTGTGAAGCCATCTGGTCCTGGGCTTTTGTTTGTTGGAAGATTTTTAATCACAGTTTCAATTTCAGTGCTTGTGATTGGTCTGTTCATATTTTCTATTTCTTCCTAGTTCAGTCTCGGCAGTTTGTGCATTTCTAAGAATCTGTCCATTTCTTCCAGGTTGTCCATTTTATTGGCATAGAGTTGCTTGTAGTAGTCTCTCATGATCGTTTGTATTTCTGCAGTGTGAGTGGTTACTTCTCCTTTTTCATTTCTAATTCTATTGATTTGAGTCTTCTCCCTTTTTCTCTTGATGAGTCTGGCTAATGGTTTATCAATTTTGTTTATCTTCTCAAAGAACCAGCTTTTAGTTTTATTGATCTTTGCTATTGTCTCCTTCATTTCTTTTTTATTTATTTCTGATCTGCTCTTTATGATTTCTTTCCTTCTGCTAGCTTTGGGGTTTTTTTGTTCTTCTTTCTCTAATTGCTTTAGGTGCAAGGTTAGGTTGTTTATTCGAGATGTTTCCTGTCTCTTGAGGTAGGATTGTATTGCTATAAACTTCCCTCTTAGAACTGCTTTTGCTGTGTCCCATAGGTTTTGGGTCGTCGTGTCTCCATTGTCATTTGTTTCTAGGTATTTTTTGATTTCCCCTTTGATTTCTTCAGTGATCACTTCATTATTAAGTAGTGTATTGTGTAGCCTCCATGTGTTTGTATTTTTTACAGATCTTTTCCTGTAATTGATATCTAGTCTCTTAGCATTGTGGTCGGAAAAGATACTTGATACGATTTCAATTTTCTTATATTTACCAAGGCTTGATTTGTGACCCAAGATATGATCTATCCTGGAGAATGTTCCATGAGCACTTGAGAAAAATGTGTATTCTCTTGTTTTTGGGTGGAATGTCCTATAAATATCAATTAAGTTCATCTTGTTTAATGTATCATTTAAAGCTTGTGTTTCCTTATTTATTTTCATTTTGGATGATCTGTCCATTGGTGAAAGTGGGGTGTTAAAGTCCCCTACTATGATTGTGTTACTGTCGATTTCCCCTTTTATGGCTGTTAGTATTTGCCTTATGTATTGAGGTGCTCCTATGTTGGGTGCATAAATATTTACAATTGTTATACCTTCCTCTTCGATTGTTCCCTTGATCATTATATAGTGTCCTTCCTTGTCTCTTGTAATAGTCTTTATTTTAAAGTCTATTTTGTCTGATATGAGAATTGCTACTCCAGCTTTCTTTTGATTTCCATTTGCTTGAAATATCTTTTTCCATCCCCTCACTTTCAGTCTGTATGTGTCTCTAGGTCTGAAGTGGGTCTCTTGTAGGCAGCATATATATGGGTCTTGTTTTTGTATCCATTCAGCCAGTCTGTGTCTTTTGGTGGGAGCATTTAATCCATTTACATTTAAGGTAATTATTGATATGTATGTTCCTATTCCCATTTTCTTAAATGTTTTGGGTTTGTTATTGTAGGTGTTTTCCTTCTCTTGTGTTTCTTGCCTAGAGAAGTTCCTTTAGCATTTGTTGTAAAGCTGGTTTGGTGGTGCTGAACTCTCTCAGCTTTTGCTTGTCTGTAAAGGTTTTAATTTCTCCATCAAATCTGAATGAGATCCTTGCTGGGTAGAGTAATCTTGGTTGTAGGTTTTTCTCCTTCATCACTTTAAGTATATCCTGCCACTTCCTTCTGGCTTGCAGAGTTTCTGCTGAAAGATCAGCTGTTAACCTTATGGGGATTCCCTTGTGTGTTATTTGTTGTTTTTCCCTTGCTGCTTTTAATATGTTTTCTTTATATTTAATTTTTGATAGTTTGATTAATATGTGTCTTGGCGTGTTTCTCCTTGGATTTATCCTGTATGGAACTCTCTGTGCTTCCAGGACTTGATTAACTATTTCCTTTCCCATATTAGGGAAGTTTTCAACTATAATCTCTTCAAATATTTTCTCAGTCCCTTTCTTTTTCTCTTCTTCTTCTGGGACCCCTATAATTCAAATGTTGGTGCGTTTAATGTTGTCCCATAGGTCTCTGAGACTGTCCTCAGTTCTTTTCATTCTTTTTTCTTTATTCTGCTCTGCAGTAGTTATTTCCACCATTTTATCTTCCAGGTCACTTATCCGTTCTTCTGCCTCAGTTATTCTGCTATTGATCCCATCTAGAGTATTTTTAATTTCATTTATTGTGTTTTTCATCGTTGCTTGGTTCCTCTTTAGTTCTTCTATGTCCTTGTTAAGTGTTTCTTGCATTTTGTCTATTCTATTTCCAAGATTTTGGATCATCCTTACTATCATTATTCTGAATTCTTTTTCAGGTAGACTACCTATTTCCTCTTCATTTGTTAGGTCTGGTGTGTTTTGACCCTGCTCCTTCATCTGCTGTGTGTTTTTCTGTCTTCTCATTTTGCTTATCTTACTGTGTTTGGGGTCTCCTTTTCACAGGCTGCAGGTTCGTAGTTCCCGTTGTTTTTGGTATCTGTCCCCAGTGGCTAAGGTTGGTTCAGTGGGTTGTGTAGGCTTCCTGGTGGAGGGAACTAGTGCCTGTGTTCTGGTGGATGAGGCTGGATCTTGTCTTTCTGGTGGGCACGGCCACGTCTGGTGGTGTGTTTTGGGGTGTCTGTAGCCTTATTATGATTTTAGGCAGCCTCTCTGCTAATGGATGTGGCTGTGTTCCTGTCTTGCTAGTTGTTTGGCATAGGGTGTCCAGCACTGTAGCTTGCTGGTCGTTGAGTGAAGCTGGGTCTTGATGTTGAGATGGAGATCTCTGAGAGATTTTCGCCATTTGGTATTACGTGGAGCTGGGAGGTCTCTTGTGGACCAGTGTCCTGAAGTTGGCTCTCCCACCTCAGAGGCACAGCCCTGATGCCTGGCTGGAGCACCAAGAGCCTTTCATCCACACGGCTATTTATTTGTATTTAACCTAGAGAAATCAGGGCATGTTTTTCACGAGGTTGTTATTCTTTTAGGTGTAGGTTTTCTTTAGAGAATGCTGAAATCTCTGCCCAGACTCAGTAAAATACTTCATCACTTGCATTATTAAGCACACAAAGTTCTGGAGGCTGGAAGTCCAAGAGGTACGTGCTGGCAGGTTTGGTTTCTTCTGAGGCCTCTCTTCTTGCCTTGCAGATGGCCACTCTCTTGCTAAATCATCACATGGTCATCCCTCTGTGCTTGCACACCCTTGGTTTCTCTCAATGTGTCCAAATTTCCTGTTCCTGATGCTGTTGGTATCTTGTAATGAATCACATAGAAGCAATTCTCCTTTCAGGTAAAGCTGCAGAAAAATGACTGAATAACATCTGTTTCTTCATTATCTCCTTTTTCTACTTTTCTTCTTTTTCTGAATCACTTTTCCCAGCCTCTAAACCCCGTGCTGCTGGGCGCAGAGCAGGAGACCTGAGCGAACCCTCCTCTCCAGCCAGCCTCAAATTTTCTGTCTCTTTAAATACAGAGTCTGGCTGTACTCTGTCCCAAGGAAGAATGACTCCATACCTTTTCCTTTAGATAATGGTGTGCATCAAAACAGTGCTTAATAAGGAAAACAGAGAACAATTATTTAATCAGTTCTTTCAGGCTTAGAGGAAAAAAATGGCATATCTTTGGGAGCCAAAGCAAGATGGGAAGAGGGATGCAGATCTAGCCTCCTGGCCCTCTGCACTCCACTTGCATTTGTATATTGACCTTTGTAAGGTTAGAACGAGTCCTCTAATATTAGCAGTATATATTGAAGTCCCTTAGCATCTTGGCACTTAACAATCTGTCACCTGATTTAATCTTCACAATACGTCTGCAAGACAAATACTATTATGCCTCTTTTATAAGAAACTCAGCCTCAGAGGGACTGGATAACTCGCCACGGTCATGCAGAGAGTAAGTGACAGGGCTGTATTCAAACCAGAGCTGTCTAACCCATGCTCTCGTTTTGTCATTTTCCTAGTCTTGGCTTCATTAATCTTATCTTTTGGGACTAAAAATCCTTCTCTCTTCAATAGGTATTTGGCAAAAAAGGACCTAGGCATCATATTTCTCTTTCTACTATGTACAAAATGATTCAAAATGGGGTCATAATGGGGTTCGGAACCAGGACAGTTGTAGATGGAGGGAAAGGGACTAAGTGGAGAGTTGCTATTGCCCAGAAACAATAGGAGTTGGTTGGCCAGAGTGGGTGGGCAGGAGTAGGGGGTGTCAAGGTGAGTCAGGATGCAGGCTCATTGAGAACCACATTGCCTTTTTACATAGTAAATGTACTCATTTCAGAGAAGCACCTGCCATTAAAAACGGCATTTTCTCTGAGGCGTTCTAGACCCTTGTCGTTTATAATCAGAAGGCCGGGACACATAACAGTTTGGATTTTGCTAAGGTGGAACAATCTTGAATTGTGTGTGCCCGAAGGCTGGTGTATAGGAGGGAAGCTCTTGGCTCTGAGAGCACCGAGCCTCTTCAACTCGCTGCAGCTTTGCTGCATAAGAACTTAAACATGTGACTCCCGTAAAGGTCTGAAATGACATTTACATTTTTCGGTTTTACTTTGTTCCTTTTTATTGGAGTGTAGTAGCCCTCTCTTACTTTGCTTATTTATTTTGGTCTGTTTGGCACTCCATTCCCTGCGTTCTGAGAACCGCTGCTCCTACACTTCAACCACGTGATTCAGCGGGAGCTGCCATGTTCTTACAGCTGATTGGCCCAGGGCGGACACCTGACCTTCACTGGCCAATCAAAGACTCTTCTCAGGAGTTTTGAACTTAAAACCAGAAAAAGCTTGAGGAATTCCTTGTCAGTGGTGGTTCTTGAACTCTTAATGGTCACGTTCCCTGCCATGTGGGGAAGGCAATGAAAATGGCTTGCAGTGGGACGCGTAAGTGAGAGACGGGCATAGTCCTGATGTTGTATGTGTCCTGGGTCTTGTTTTTAGGGAAGCTTACTGCATCTCTGTCTTCCTAGATTTGGTTGTTCAACCATTCCTTGAATTCTGTCCTCCAGGACACTCCTGTTTCTGTCGTTTGGGTTTCTATGATTTAGTCAAAAGAGTCCTGCCTAAAGGTGGGGGAGTTTTGGGCAATAGAGCTGTTTCCAAGTTTGGGACTCAGGAAGGCTTTAGGATAGATTCCTTGCAAATATCAAGGTCTACTATGTTTTTTTCCAAGCGTTGAGGGTTTGCGTCTAACTTTACTGACGGTCATTTAAATAAAACTGTTTGTTAAATGGTGAGAAACAGCCTCAGCTATGCCCAAACCTACTCAAGTAATTTGAATGTTAACTTACTTTTCCCAGGACTACTAAGGACCTGAGAAAAAAATTGGC
Source organism: Balaenoptera physalus (assembly GCF_965194825.1). Lineage (NCBI taxonomy): Eukaryota > Metazoa > Chordata > Mammalia > Artiodactyla > Balaenopteridae > Balaenoptera > Balaenoptera physalus. The sequence continues at coordinate 113,395,244 of NC_138886.1, forward strand.
CAAGTTTCAAAATGTATTTGTTAAGTTTCTGAGATGAATAGGACCATTATCAGCGTTTGGGTTTAGAAAGTGGAGGGAGGAAAGTGGTTTGACTTGCAGGATATCGAGTTTCAAACCCCAGGAGAGGAAGACAGTGGGAAGGCGCTGGCTATCAGCTGGAGAGCTTACGACTAATGGAGACATCTTTTTTTTTTTTTTTAATTTATTTTTATTTTTGGCTGTGTTGGGTCTTCGTTTCTGTGCGAGGGCTTTCTCTAGTTGTGGCAAGCGGGGGCCACTCTTCATCGCGGTGCACGGGCCTCTCCCTGTCACGGCCTCTCTTGTTGCGGAGCACAGGCTCCAGACACGCAGGCTCAGTAGTTGTGGCTCACGGGCCTAGTTGCTCCGCGGCATGTGGGATCTTCCCAGACCAGGACTCGAACCCATGTCCCCTGCATTGGCAGGCAGACTCTCAACCACTGTGCCACCACGGAAGCCCGAGACATCTCTTTAATGACTGCACTTTCCTGCCCTGGAACCGTGGACAGTTCCACTCTGCCCAGCCTGACTAGGTAGGTCACACTGACCTACTGTCAGGTGACACCTTCAGCACTATAGGAGATTTTTAAAAATTATAGTATTCTTACACTTATTGTTTACAGCTATAAAATTCTTATGCTGCCCATCTCAATTTCCTTTATCTTTCAGAGGTTCAGGACTACATAAGAATAGTGGTTTGGTTTTTAATATATACATCTCTCACATTGTATGTAATAGTTTTTGGTTTTTAAGAGTAATCTATACTCATTAAAAAAAAAATTGGAATGCACATCAAAGCATAAAGAGCAGGAAAAAAAAATCACCCGTGATTACACAACTTGAAGCTGGCCGCATTCACGTCTGGGCAGATTTCTCGGTGGTATCTTGGGGGAGTATTTTCCAAGCTTGACTTGGCAACCGGCCAGGTATCTGTCCCAACTCTTTGACCTCCTGCATTTCACTCCTCTCTTAATAGAAGTTTGCTTAATTGACCCTGCCCTCCCCCTTCTGCCCTCCCATAGTAAAAATTAAAGCCAGCTGTGGGAGGATTCTGGTAACTGGTGAGGATGGCGGGTCATGAGCATCCTGGCCAGCAGCGGAGGTGGGGAGGAGTGGGCTCTGGGCCGTGGTGAAGGAGAGGCACCTGGCAGGGAGGCATTTCAGCTGGGCAGAGGCTCAGAAGCCCTGGGACGTGATGGCACTTGTACAAACAGCGCAGTGCGGCCGGCGCACAAGCTGTGTGCTCTCTGCTCTCTCAGTTTCCCAGCTGTTCGCAGAGCTGCCCAAAGCTTAAGTCGAAACTCCACCCAGGGCCAGGAGGATTCCTGCGGAAACCAGCTTCCTCCTCATTCTGCTCTGCCTTGTTGGGGGATGTTTTTTCATTATTCTCTTCTTAATTGTTAATAGGAAGACATTCACGTGGTTCAGAATATATCTGTGCATTTTAGACGGCAAGTCTTACTCCTGCCCTGAGACCTTCCAGCCACTTTTCACCTTCCTATAACTCACTGCAGGTAATCAGCTTTTAGTTTTGTGTGTATTCATCCAGACTTTACTTATGAATATTAAAGCAAATACAAATATATTCTGTATTCCCATTTTCCCCTTCTTGTAAACAGAAGGATGCATTGTAGACACATTTTCTGTACCTTGCTGGGATTTTTTTCCCCCCACTTATCTTGGAGACTTCTAAAAATATCTGTGCATTGAAAGCTTCCTCATGCATTTTTTTTAAAATAAATTTATTTATTTATTTATTTATTTATTTATTTATGGCTGTGTTGGGTCTTTGTTCCTGTGCGAGGGCTTCCTCTATTTGCGGCAAGCGGGGGCCACTCTTCATTGCGGTGCGCGGGCCTTACACTGTTGCGGGGCACAGGCTCCAGATGATCAGGCTCAGTAGTTGTGGCTCACGGGCTTAGTTGCTCCGCGGCACGTGGGATCTTCCCAGACCAGGACTCGAACCCGTGTCCCCTGCATTGGCAGGCAGATTCTCAACCACTGCGCCACCAGGGAAGCCCCTCATGCATTTTTATACTTTCAAAATTTTCCATTGTATATATATATATATATATATATATATATATATAGCATAATTTATTTAACCAGTCCTCTGTTCAAGGGTATTTGAGTTCTTTACAATCTTTTGTTATTTTGAATAATGCTGCAATAAGTAACTTTGTATATATGTTACTTAAGTATGGCAGAAGGATAAATCCCCAGAAGTCATATTACTGGGTCAAAGGAGATATTCAGTTGTAATTTTGATCTCAGTACCCACATTCCTTCCCCAGGGGCTTGTACCAATTTATCCTTCCGCTGGGAAAGTATGAGAGTACTTGTTTCTCTTGGGGGATTATTACATACTGCTTACATGTTACTTTGAACTGTTCTTCAGTTGTTTTAGTTTGGATGTTGTCCTCCCAATTAGATGGCAACTTTATTGAGAGCAAGGGGGAAACATTTTATTGCTTTTGAATTATCCACATTTATAAATAACATAATATGGTACCCTAGGAGCACAATAAATTTGTTTCCAGTGTAATTTGGGAGAATAAACCAATTAAACCGTAATGATAAAAAGATTTCTATACTTGGCTAGAGTTCAACTGAACTGATTTCTCCCCCCCAAAGGAAAAGTATTGTGAGGTCTTGTTTCAAGTAATTATGGAATGAGTCCTGAGTTGAGGTGTTACTGCAGGTTCACTTGCTTACACATGGTCTTCTCTCCCGGATCTGAGTGTCGTTTTACCAGATTCAATCTGGTGACGCCTTGGCATCAGCCAGGCTAATTGGGTGCCTGTCCTGTCACTTCTTTTCCTCTGCGTGTGACAGTGCCTGCCTGCCTCACAGTAAGCAGGAGAACAAAGAGCTGCTTTTAAACTTTTTATATCTACTGCATATGTAAAGATTGCGTCATTATAATTTAGTCTGCCTGCATCCTAGTAGCAAAAATGTACTGATTGTCCTCTCAGTTTCTACTATGTTGGATTCCCCCATATGTATTATCCTGTACTGGTGTCCAGTGGTCTTCCAATTTTTTACTTGCATATCTTCCAGGGGAATTTTGTAAAATTAAGCTTACCCTCACACATTTACAGTCTATATCTAAAATTTTATTACAAGTTTAGTTTGTAAGGATATATTTACAGTATATTGTCAGTATTGACTTTAAAAAATAATTGTTCAGTATACATATGTATGTGTATGTGTACATGTGTATGTTAAGCTCTTATACACACAGAAGATATTTATCCATCATACTAAGGAAATATCCCTCTATTCCTATTTTTTTTTATTTCAGTTTTTTTTTTTCCTATTTCAATTTGAACGGGGCAGGTTTCCCTCTCTTTATTTGCTTGTTTTTTTTTTTAACATACAATAAAATCTGTCAATTTAAAGTGTAAGATATGATAAATTTTGGCTACTGTATATAATTGCATAATCTCACCACAAAGTACATTCATGTTGAGGCTTTATTATCATATATATATGATATATACATATAAAATATAAATTGGTTCCAGGACTCCCCTGCAGATACCAAAATCTAAAGATGCTCAAGTCCCTTATATAAAATGGTATCATATTTGCATATAACCTATGCACATCCCCCCTTATACTTTAAATCATCTCTAGATTACTTATAATACCTCGTACAATGTAAATACTATACAAATAGTTGGAAATACAGTGTAAATGATATGTAAATAGTTGCCAGTGTGTGGCAAATTCAAGTTTTGCTTTCTGGAACTTTCTGGAATTTTTTTTCTTTTTTTTTGGTGTATTTTCAGTCTGCAGTTGGTTGAATCCACAGATGTAAATCTGCAGATATGGAAGGCTGACTGTGTGTGTATATATCCAGATGTGTGCATACATATGTATGTGTTACATACACACTCAGAACTGTTACATGATTCTTTTAAATGTATACAGAGGAATCTAATAGTGTTTGATACCCACCATCATCCACTAAAACAATACAGGGACAAGCTTTCCTTTAAACATCATACATTTTATTCAATATATCATTCCTTTTTTTCCCTGAATTTGAATTTCCATTCCAGTTCCCACAGAGACTTTTCTTTTTTTCTTTTTTAAATAAATTTATTTATTTATTTTCATTTTTGGCTGCGTTGGGTCTTTGTTGCTGTGTGCGGGCTTTCTCTAGTTGCATCGAGTGGGGGCTACTCTTCACTGTGGTGCGCAGGCTTCTCATTGCGGTGGCTTCTCTTGTTGTGGAGCACAGGCTCTAGGCACGTGGGCTCAGTAGTTGCGGCACATGGGCTCAGTAGTTGTGGCACACGAGCTTAGTTGCTCCGCGGCATGTGGGATCTTCCCGGACCAGGGCTCGAACCTGTGTCCCCTGCAATGGCAGGCGGATTCTTAACCACTGCGCCACCAGGGAAGTCCGAGACTTTTCTTATGAATATTTTTATGCTTGAAATCTTTTACTGGTCACCTTATTATTTATTAATAAATAAAAATATATTAATATCAATACATATTACGATACATTGATATTAATATATTTTAATTTCCTGTAACCTTACTTCCTATGACCATTGAGAAATTTCTTTTGATGGAGCTATCATTGTAATTATTAGTAATACACCTGGTCAAAACAGCAATGTGTAGGAGCTTCCCTGGTGACGCAGTGGTTAAGAATCTGCCTGCCAATGCAGGGGACACGGGTTTGAGCCCTGGTCTGGGAAGATCCCCCATGCCGTGGAGCAACTAAGCCCATGTGCCACAACTACTGAGCCTGCATGCCACAACTACTGAAGCCCACGCACCTAGAGCCCGTGCTCCGCAACAAGAGAAGCCACTGCAGTGAGAAGCCTGTGCACCACAATGAAGAGTAGCCCCAGCTCGCCGCAACTAGAGAAAGCCCGCACGCAGCAATGAAGACCCAACACAGCCAAAAATAAATAAATAAAATAAATTAATTTATTAAAAAAAATTATTTAAAAAACCCCCAGCAATCTGTATTTCAAATTAGTAAATATAAATTTACATTTTAGTGGGGATATATCCCTTAATGAGCGTGATGGGCTTTTTACCACAGTTAGTTTACATATCTGGGTTTGGTTATTACTCTTTGCTAGAACGGATCAAAGGTCACTATCAATTCTGTTTCTCAATGAACGTGCAGAAGAATCTTGTTCATATAAAAAGTGGGTGGGAATGGAAAGCATTTTGTTACAGCTCAGTTAATTCTTTGAACTCATTCTGAGCCCCAAATCCTACATTGATCTGTCATCAAAAATTATTTTTCATGTTCTATCGGTTTGCAACTCTACTAGGCCTGCTTCAGTTCTGTTGAACCCTCCTGACTTGCGCAAGCATGCTTTACTCTGTCCTTACAGTCATTTGTTGCCTCTGCACCAGCACTGGTTTTTCCCACCCTCTTTCTGCTTGGTGCCCAGGGAAACATTCCCTAGTAAGACTAGGATGGGTGAGACGTGTCCTCTGCTTTGATGACATGGAAGAAGCAATACTGGGGAAAGGAAGCATGTGTTCATCACAGGTAGGATCTCAAGCAGATACATTGTTGAATTTATCTTAAATATCTGGAAATTGATTCTCTAAAACTGATGGCAGCAATGAAGACCCGACACAGCCAAAAATAAATAAATAAAATAAATTAAAAAAAAAATACCAGTGGGTCCTTGACCTGGTGTTAGCTCAGTCGGCTTTCTTATTATTTTTTTCTTTAACATCTTTATTGGAGTATAATTGCTTTACAATGGTGTGTTAGTTTCTGCTTTATAACAAAGTGAATCAGCTATACATATACATATATCCCCATATCTCCTCCCTCTTGCGTCTCCTTCCCACCCCTCCCTATCCCACCCCTGTAGGTGGTCACAAAGCACCGACCTGATCTCCCTGTGCTATGTGGCTGCTTCCCACTAGCTATCAGTTTTACATTTGGTAGTGTATATATGTCCATGCCACTCTCTCACTTCATCCCAGCTTACTCTTCCCTCTCCCTGTGTCCTCAAGTCCGTTCTCTACGTCTGTGTCTTTATTCTTGGCCTGCCCCAGGTTCTTCACAAACTTTTTTTTTTTCTTTTTAGATTCCATATATATGTGTTATCATATGGTATTTGTTTTTCTCTTTCTGACTTCACTCTGTATGAGAGACTCTAGGTCCAACCACCTCACCACAAATAACTCAATTTCATTTCTTTTTATGGCTGAGTAATATTCCATTGTATATATGTGCCACATCTTCTTTATCCATTCATCTGTCGATGGACACTTAGGTTGCTTCCATGTCCTGGCTACTGTAAATAGAGCTGCAGTGAACATTGTGGTACATGACTCCTTTTGAATTATGGTTTTCTTAGGGTATATGCCCAGTAGTGGGATTGCTGAATCGTATGGTAGTTCTACTTTTAGTTTTTTAAGGAACCTCTATACTGTTCCATAGTGGCTGTATCCATTTACATTCCCACCAACAGTGCCAGAGGGTTCCCTTTTCTCCACACCCTCTCCAGCATTTATTGTTTGTAGATTTTTTGATGATGGCCATTCTGACTGGTGTGAGGTGATACCTCATTGTAGTTTTGATTTGCATTTCTCTAATGATTAGTGATGTTGAGCATCCTTTCATGTGTTTGTTGGCAATCTGTATATCTTCTTTGGAGAAAGGTGTATTTAGGTCTTCTGCCCATTTTGGATTGGGTTGTTTGTTTTTTTTGATATTGAGTTGCATGAGTTGCTTATAAATTTTGGGGATTAATCCTTTGTCAGTTGCTTCATTTGCAAATATTTTCTCCCATTCTGAGGGTTGTCTTTTCATTGTGTTTATGTTTTCCTTTGCTGTGCAAAAGCTTTTAAGTTTCATTAGGTCCCATTTGTTTATTTTTGTTTTTATTTCCATTTCTCTAGGAGGTGGGTCAAAAGGATCTTGATGTGATTTATGTCAGAGAGTGATCTGCCTATGTTTTCCTCTAAGAGTTTGATAGTGTCTGGCCTTACATTTAGGTCTTTAATCCATTTTGAGTTTATTTTTGTGTATGGTGTTAAGGAGTGTTCTAGTTTCATTCTTTTACATGTAGCTGTCCAGTTTTCCCAGCACCATGTATTGAAGAGGATATCTTTTCTCCATTGTATATTCTTGCCTCCTTTATCAAAGATAAGGTGACCATATGTGCGTGAGTTTATCTCTGGGCTTTCTATCCTGTTCCATTGATCTATATTTCTGTTTTTGTGCCAGTACCATATTGTCTTGATTACTGTAGCTTTGTAGTATAGTCTGAAGTCAGGGAGTCTGATTCCTCCAGCTCCGTTTTTTCCCCTCAAGACTGCTTTGGCTATTCGGGGTCTTCTGTGTCTCCATACAAATTTTAAGATGATTTGTTCCAGTTCCGTAAAAAATGCCATTGGTAATTTGATAGGGATTGCATTGAATCTGTAGATTGCTTTGGGTTGTATAGTCATTTTCACAATGTTGATTCTTCCAATCCAAGAACATGGTATACATCTGTTTGTATCCTCTTTAATTTTTTTCATCAGTGTCTTATAGTTTTCTGCATACAGGTCTTTTGTCTCCTTAGGTAGGTTTATTCCTAGGTATTTTATTCTTTTTGTTGCAGTGGTAAATGGGAGTGTTTCCTTAATTTCTCTTTCAGGTTTTTCATCATTAGTGTATAGGAATGCAAGAGATTTCTGTGCGTTAATTTTGTATCCTGCTACTTTACCGAATTCATTGATTAGTAGTTTTCTGGTAGCCTCTTTAGGATTCTCTATGTATAGTATCATGTCATCTGCAAACAGTGACAGCTTTACTTCTTTTTCCATTTGGATTCCTTTTATTTCTTTGTCTTCTCTGATTGCTGTGGCTAAAACTTCCAAAACTGTGTTGAATAATAGTGGTGAGAGTGGACAACCTTGTCTTGTTCCTGATCTTAGTGGAAATGGTTTCAGTTTTTCACCATTGAGAAAGATGTTGGCTGTGGGTTTGTCGTATATGGCCTTTATTATGTTGAGGTAAGTTCCCTCTGTGCCTACTTTCTGGAGGGTTTTTATCATAAATGGGTGTTGAGTTTTGTCGAAAGCTTTTTCTGCATCTATTGAGATGATCATATGGTTTTTCTCCTTCAATTTGTTAATATGGTGTATCACATTGACTGATTTGCATATACTGAAGAATCCTTGCATTCCTGGGATAAACCCCACTTGATCATGGTGTATGATCCTTTTAATGTGCTGCTGGATTCTGTTTGCTAGTATTTTGTTGAGGATTTTTGCATCTATGTTCATCAGTGATATTGGCCTGTAGTTTTCTTTCTTTGTGACATCTTTTTCTGCTTTTGGTATCAGGGTGATGGTCGCCTCGCAGAATGAGTTTGGGAGTGTTCCTCCCTCTGCTATATCTTGGAAGCGTTTGAGAAGGATAGGTGTTAGCTCTTCTCTAAATGTTTGATAGAATTCGCCTGTGAAGCCATTTGGTCCTGGGCTTTTGTTTGTTGGAAGATTTTTTAAAATTAATTAATTTATTTATTTATTTTCGGCTGTGTTGGGTCTTCGTTTCTGTGCAAGGGCTTTCTCCAGTTGCGGTGAGCAGGGGCCACTCTTCATCGCGGTGCGCGGGCCTCTCACTGTTGCGGCCTCTCCCGTTGCGGAGCACAGGCTCCAGACGCGCAGGCTAAGTAGCTGTGGCTCATGGGCCTAGCCGCTCTGCGGCATGTGGGATCCTCCCGGACCGGGGCATGAACCCGTGTCCCCTGCAGTGGCAGGCAGATTCCTAACCACTGCGCCACCAGGGAAGCCCTGTTGGAAGATTTTTAATCACAGTTTCAATTTCAGTGCTTGTGATTGGTCTGTTTATATTTTCTATTTCTTCCTGGTTCAGTATTGGAAGGTTGTGCTTTTCTAAGAATTTGTCCATTTCTTCCAGGTGGTCCATTTTATTGGAATATAGTTGCTTGTAGTAATCTCTCATGATCCTTTGTATTTCTGCAGTGTCAGTTGTTACTTCTCCTTTTCCATTTCTAATTCTGTTGATTTGAGTCTTCTCCCTTTTTTTCTTGATGAGTCTGGCTAGTGCTTTACCAATTTTGTTTATCTTCTCAAAGAACCAGCTTTTAGTTTTATTGATCTTTGCTATCGTTTCTTTCATTTCTTTTTCATTTATTTCTGATCTGATCTTTATGATTTCTTTCCTTCTGCTATCTTTGGGGGTTTTTTTTTGGTTCTTCTTTCTCTAATTGCTTTAGGTGTAAGGTTAGGTTGTTTATTTGAGATGTTTCTTGTTTCTTGAGGTAGGATTGTATTGCTATAAACTTCCCTCTTAGAACTGCTTTTGCTGCATCCCATAGGTTTGGGGTCGTCGTGTTTTCATTGTCATTTGTTTCTAGGTACTTTTTGATTTCCCCTTTGATTTCTTCAGTGATCTCTTGGCTACTTAGTAGTGTATTGTTTAGCCTTCATGTGTTTGTATTTTTTACAAATTTTTTCCTGTTATTGATATCTAGTCTCATAGCATTGTGGTCAGAAAAGATACCTGATACGATTTCAATTTTCTTAAATTTACCAAGGGTTGATTTGTGACCCAAGATATGATCTATCCTGGAAAATGTTCTATGAGCACTTGAGAAGAAAGTGTATTCTGTTGTTTTTGGATGGAATGTCCTATAAATATCAGTTAAGTCCATCTTGTTTAATGTAGCATTTAAAGCTTGTGTTTCCTTATTTGCTTTCATTTTGGATGATCTGTCCATTGGTGAAAGTGGGGTGTTAAAGTCCCCTATTATGATTGTGTTACTGTTGATTTCCCTTTTTATGGCTGTTAGCATTTGCCTTATGTATTGAGGTGCTCCTGTGTTGGGTGCATAAATATTTACAATTGTTATATCTTCTTCTTGGATTGATCCCTTGATCATTATGTAGTATCCTTCTTTGTCTCCTGTAATAGTCTTTGTTTTAAAGTCTATTTTGTCTGATATGAGAATTGCTACTCCAGCTTTCTTTTGATTTCCATTTGCATAGAATATCTTTTTCCATCCCCTCACTTTCAGTCTATATGTGTCCCTAGGTCTAAAGTGGGTCTCTTGTAGACAGCACATATATGGGTCTTGATTTTGTGTCCATTCAGCCAGTCTGTGTCCTTTGGTTGGAACACTTAAACCATTTACATTTAAGGTAGTTATCAACATGTATGTTCCGATTACCATTTTCTTAATTGTTTTGGGTTTGTTATTGTAGGTGTTTTCCTTCTCTTGTGTTTCTTGCCTAGAGAAGTTCCTTTAGCATTTGTTGTAAAGCTGGTTTGGTGCTGCTGAATTCTCTTAGCTTTTGCTTGTCTGTAAAGCTTTAAATTTCTCTGTCTAATCTGAATGAGATCCTTGCTGGGTAGAGTAATTTTGGTTGTAGGTTTTTCCCTTTTATCACTTTAAATATGTCCTGCCACTCCCTTCTGGCTTGCAGAGTTTCTTCTGAAAGATCAGCTGTTAACCTTATGGGGATTCCCTTGTATGTTATTTGTTGCTTTTCCCTTGCTGCTTTTAATATTTTTTCTTTGTATTTAATTTTTGATAAATGTGTGTCTTGGCATGTTTCTCCTTGGATTTATCCTGTATGGGACTCTCTGCACTTCCTGGACTTGGTTGACTATTTCCTTTCCCATATTAGGGAAGTTTTCAACTATAATCTCTTCAAATATTTTCTCAGTCCCTTTTTTGTTTCTCCTCTTTTTCTGAGACCCCTATAATTCGAATGTTGTTGCGTTTAATGTTGTCCCAGAGGTCTCTGAGACTGTCCTCAATTCTTTTCATTCTTTTTTCTTTATTCTGCTCTGCAGTAGTTATTTCCATAATTTCATCCTCCAGGTCACTTATCCATTCTTCTGCCTCAGTTATTCTGCTATTGATCCCTTCTAGAGTATTTTTAATTTCATTTATTGTGTCGTTCATCATTGTTTGTTTGCTCTTTAGTTCTTCTAGGTCCTTGTTAAACGTTTCTTGTATTTTCTCCATTCTATTATCAAGATGTTGGATCATCTTTACTATCATTACTCTGAATTCTTTTT